>NC_134873.1:28099264-28722597 GCF_049852395.1 Peromyscus maniculatus bairdii | reverse complement strand
CAGCAATGGTAATAGCCACACCATCCTTGGTGAGATAATTCATGCTTCTGAGCCTATATACAGCTCCTTTTTCTATTTCTACAACCAGTGCTCATATGACCATTTAAGAACATGGACTTGGTGGAAACAAGAAAGTTAACAATATCCTCACAAAGACCTATTCTGTTCATTTAATTATCAAGGCTTTGCTCTTCAGTGGATGCCCTTAGAGAAGCAATCACAAGAAACACAAACTCCCACACTCTCTGTGCCTATTTAGGGAGGCCCATCACTGTGACTATGCATCTCTATACATCCTTGTTCTCACTTTAAACATTGATAAAACTATGCCATCTTTTTATTTAACAGTAAAGAGAGTTTCAGAAGTCAAAAACATAGAGAAAAATATTATCCCAGAAATATTTTTAAAAATTTATAAAGAAATTTTAAAATAAACTAGAAAGTAGAGTTGTTGATAACTTTAAAAACAGAACTTATCTACATAAACTCTATATCAAGTAAAATTAAATCTCATTAAAATACAAAAGCAACTTAAATATAAGGTACATATAAATGAGCATAACAAAATAAATGGAAAAATTATATCAAGAAAATTATGAACTGTTATGGGAAGACATAAAAGAAAATTCAGGCCTGAGAGATGTCCTAAGCCAGACAACCTGAGTTCAATCTCAGGACATAAATACTGGAAGGAGCTAACCACTTCCCACAAGTTGTTCTCTGACCTCCACAAGTGCTTTGTGGTATGTGCACAGACAGACAGACAGACACACACACACACACACACACACACACACACACACACACACACAGCCAATACACATAAATATTCATACATACAGTAAATACAACTAAAAATTTTCAAGTTAATAATTGTTTAAAGAAAAGAAAATCTATGTAAACTAATATTTATAATTCATTCATAAGCAGAAAATTTCACCATTTTAAAGTGATCAATTTCCATAAGAATAATTCTTATGTCTGGGCTATTTATAGCAAAACTTTAATACTTTTTAGAAGAAAAACATGATTTTTCTTGGAACTAAACAAATGAATTCTAACATTGGTTGAAGCAGGAATTGTTTGATATTTCAAGAGTAATTCTAAAAGATGAACTAGCCACAAGGTACATTTTTCTATTAGACTTAAGATTTAATACAATTATAATAGGCTCCAAGCAGTGGTGATGCACATCTTTAATCTAAGCACTGGGGAGGCAGGTGGATCTATGAGTTCAAGGACAGCCTGATCTACAGAGTGAGTTCCAGGACAGCCAGGGCTGTTACACAGAAAAAACTCTGTCTCCACCACTCCCCAAGAAAGATTGAAGTAAGCATAACACTAACATAGGACCTGAGAAGCAGACAACCAAAGCCAGTGAACTAGAGCCAAGGACAAGTGCGTGTGGGGATTACAGTGTCCAAGCACTGTGGAGATGTGTTCACAAAAGAAGATGCGGTTCAGTTGTCTTCTCATGGGAAACAAAAGCCAGTGTACTGTTTTACATCACAAGAAGAAACAAACCCTCAGACTTTGACTGTCAAAATTAGGAAACCAATTCTGTGATGTACTTAGAAAAAAATCGAGGCAAAAATCTTTAGAAAGCTGTGAAAGCAAACTTTTCTTAGAAAAGATGTATAAAATAAAACAGAACAGTGACATGCTTTATTATGGAACAATTTAAATCTCTACAATATAAATGTTTGCCACATACAAAGTTTTACATGATCCAAATTTGCACCAGATTGTGTGTGTGTGTGTGTGTGTGTGTGTGTGTGTGTGTGTGTGTGTGTGTGTGTGTAAACAAATTATGGTCCCCAGAAAGTAAAATATGTCAACAAGTCAATCTTCAGAAAATAATGGCACAGATATTTCATACATATGAGGGCATATCAAAGACATTTAATCTATATAAAACAGGACTGTAAACAAGTCAAGATTTTAAAGAAAAAAATAACTTAATGAGAAAATATTTAATTGAATTGAACAGAACAACCCTAGAAGACAAAGTAACTAATAAATATGAAAATTATACTGACTCCTGGGAAATCAGGAAAACATGAACAGAAGCCAAGAGGGGCTATTCCACACGTATCAAATGGCTGGTGAAACTCAGGAAGTCCAATATGACATTTATGAGACTAATCTGAAGAGTAAATGCTTGATGCAACTGAAACATACAACTCTTCCTCTACTGAAATTTGGACCCTTGGTTTAAACCCTATAAAAATTCACGAAAGAAGCCTAGAGCAGCACAAATAATGCAGTGCATTTGCACAACAAAATACTATGAACCTAAAATAGGCTGATGGTTTTTATGTGTATCCACAATATTAAATCATAATTGTGGGGTGACACACCAATGAACGCATGAGATTTCTTAAAGCCGAAAGGAGTGTTGGAACAAGAAGTTCCTGTGAGCCACATTAGGGGAGAGATTTAGAAGTGAAATTGTGGAGCAGAGGAAGCAGATTATGACTGGTGTTCTAGAAATATAGTAGTTAATGTAATAATGAGATCTTTTTATTGATTCTGGATGTAGGGTAAATGGGTTTCCAGTATTCACTTTTGATAAACAAAAAGGTATGTAAGTCATCTTCTGGGAAATTTATTAATGGAGACAACAGAAATAAGATAGGTTGTAGGAAACAAGGAGTACCCTAAGAGAGACATACGAATCACCTTGGGAAGAGGAAACAGAGGAGATCTCCATGAGTAAACTGGGGATGAAGGGGGCAATAGAGGGGAGGGGATGGGGGATGAGAACATGAGGGAACAGGGTGGTTGAGCTGGGGGAGGGACAGTGGGAGAGAAATGGAAAAGATATCTTGATAGAGGGAAACATTATGGAGTAAGGGAGAAACTTGGTGCTAGGGAAAATCACAAGAATCCACAAGGGTGACTCCAGATTAGACTACTAGCAATAGTGGAGAGAGTGCCTGAACTGGCCTACCCTGGTAATCAGATTGGTGAATACCCTCTCATCATAGAGCCTCCATCCAGTAACTGATGGAAGCAGATGCAGAGATCCATAGCCAAGCCCCAGGCCAAGCTCCAGGAGTCCAGTCAAAGAGAGGGAAGAGGGATTCTATGAGCAAGAGGTTCAAGATCATGATGGGGAAATCTACAGAGACAAGTTAACCAAGCTCATAGGAACTCACAAACTTTAGACTAACAGCTGTAGAACCTCTACATATGAGGAGACAGATGTATACCTGGTTCTGTTTGAGGGGCCCCTGTCAGTGTGATCAGGTTCTATTCCTGGTGCATGAGCTGTTTTTCTGGAGCCCATTATTTATGATTGAACACCTTATTCACCCTTGAGACTGGGGGGAGGGGCTTGGTCCTGCCTCAACTGAATGCACCAGGTTTTGCTGTCCCCCCATGGGAGAATTTATCATTTTGGAGGAGAGGATGAGGGGTGTAGGGAGGGGTTAGGCAGGGGGTAGGGAGGAGTGGGAGGAGGAATAAGAGGGGGATCTGTGGTTGGTATGTAAAATGACTTTTTTAAAATTTTAAGTAAAAAAATGAATTAGTACAGGTTGTAAAATAAAACTTTGAGTGATAGAGAGGCAATGGGTTTATTTTTCAGATGATAAATGCTAAGCAATATTCCTGAGAAACAGAACAATTCAAAGGAGAATTTTATGATTCAAGTGAGAGAATGACTAGCTAATGGCAGGTACTACTGAAAAGCAAGAGAGAAAGGAGTTCAATGTGGCAGTCAAGTCACTGAAATGCTTTATATACCAAAAACATAAAGAAAATAAGGGTCAGGTTTATACAGTCTGGAAAATCATGTTGGGAGTTTGTTGGTAGATTTTGAGAGACAAGCCTGCATAGGGCCTGTGTTTCCAATGAAAGTGGGAGCTGCTGGAATCTTCTATTTTTGCCTCTGAAATTGAGTCTGGTGGGAGAAGTGGACTTCACAGAATTCTCAGTTGAAATATAATGTGCTGGGGTGCTTGTTAGAGAAGGGAACGTACAAAAGAAGCATTAATGGTCTTACACTGCTCTCCCCTCTGAGGTCCACATTTACACCTCTGTGCAGGTGATTGTTGACTTCATGTACTGTAACATCTCCCTCTTGAAGATGGGTACTTCTAGAAAACAGAGTCTTAAGAGGAAATTGAGGGAGGACCTTTGTTATGGCAAAAGACCACCTTTAGCTCCCTTAGAAACTGACTCTAAGAGAAATGTAAGATGGACACATAAACAACTTGGAAGATGTGAAGGGAGGTACAGCTTACTTTTAGAATTTATGGTCCTAGAAGCACACACCTGAGAGATGAACACCAGCTGTCACACAGTATATATTAAGAGGGCTTCCATGTCAAAAATGATAAAGCAATTCATATCTGATGGCATCAATTTTCAGTTTGAAATATGAATCTAGGTCATCAGCAGAGAGTGATGAGGAAAGTGTTTGAGAAGGGAATTAGATGTGAGGTGCTTATACTGAACTATGATAAAAAGAATGGTTAGAGACACCCAGACAAGGTCCTAGGGAATTCTTCTTTCAACTTAGTGACCGTGCAAAAAAGCAGAGCTTGTTATGTTTGTAAACTTCCTCAGATGGAGTCAGGTACCTCTGTGACCACCATTAAGGAAAAGGATGAACCATTTCACCTAGAAATGGAAGTTTTAACAAAAGCTAAGAAATTAATAAAACAACACATAGTAGGCATGCACCCAATAAGGTCACAATCTCCTGCAGAAATGGCAGACGTTTGAAAGAATAAAAGGGGGACCAGAAAATAAAGACACCTGAGGGTGAAGTGATACACCTTGGGAACATAGGAAAGAAAAAGAGTAGGAGACAGGGATATTTAAACCCTTTGAGAGAGAGAATAGACAGGTTTCCCAAGGAACTGAAGGAGGAATGTGGTCCTCCTAATACTCATGTCAGCCCTGATCAGACAGACCCACAGATTCCAGAACCAAAAGATGGCCATTCCTTGTGATCTCAAGCCACTGACTTCACAGTGATTTACTATAGGTGCGACAGGACATTATTGTCAGGTGCTACAAATATTTAAATCATTGAAGTTCTGAAACTTCTTTGAAAGAATAACCCACAAGTTAAAGGAAAACTAGAAGTATATAACTCTTCTATCCACAGATCCCAAGATACGAAAAGATCGACTTAAAGGAATTTAAAGTGACTGAAATGATGATGTTTAAGAGTAAATTTCCTTTAAATTCCCCAAATGCGCTCAATTATTAGCTTCATTTCAAAATTATTTCTAGTTTTTAAAACATCTTTGCCAATTAAACAAATATGCCTCCATATGTCTGTGAGCTGTGCATATTAATATACCATCTCTTATTGATTTAAAAAGCTCACATTCTCATTTAGCATCTCTGCTATTAGAATAAATTTTATAATTAGTGACATATTGCACTTAATGAAATATGATGGATCAAAGAAAAAAGTGTCTAAAGACTTTACTATTTTCTTAAAAAGAATTTGTATTCCTCTTACTTACCTGCTTGTGGAGCCGGGTGGAAAGGTGAACCCAGAGACAAGCCAGTTTTACAAAACATAAAGCCTTATTATTTGGGAGTCATTTTTAAAGTTACAAAATTGGATGTGGACATGAATATTTTTGAAAGAATGAAATTGCAAGCTATAGGCTTTTCAAAAGTTAAATAATGCCACAAACACTGGAAAACCTAGAAACTAGAGAACATATTTGGCTACAAAGCTGTGTGGCATCTCTTCACGGGGCTTGTTTCCTATGCATTTTGGACACATATTCATTGGTTATATCTTCACAGACAACAATTTTGCAATATTGTTTTGATAAAAAGAAGGGCTTGGGTTGTAGTGCCTGTGGCTAGCATATAGAAAGATAATTTAATCTTTTCTTTGCAATGGTTGACTGAATTTAATTTTTCTTTGTTATTAATAATCTACAAACTTTATTTTTAGCTTCACAATGAATTACTGGCAATGTCAGGTAAACTGTAAAGACTGTGATTAAGTAGTATTTTATAGAGGACATGTTTAAAAGAGTCCTCAGATTTGGAAGACTAATTTTTTTCTAAGCCAATAATATCTGTTATAAACCTTCCTCTTTCCTCTATCATTGTCTTACTTCCAGGGACAGACACCTTCCAAGTAGGAACAGTGTCCACCCAGTAAGTACTCAGACCCTCTACTTCTGTTACATATATCTACATATATAGTGGGCCAGTTACAATTATACAGGGAAGTCTGAGAACCTCATAATTTTAAACTGAGCTCAAACAAAATGGTCTCTAATTTAAGTTGCCATTAGTCAGATTTTCCAAATAGCTGCAGCTACTGGACATGGGCCAAGACCTGAGCAGGTGAGAACATGGAAACACAGTAGAAAAAGCCTGTAGCCTTAGTCTACTGTAATTAACAATTCCAATATTGCAATAATTCTGAAAGCAAATAATTAAGTAAATATATTACTAGGGCCCATTTCAATTCCTTAAAATAGGTACATTGAAAGGGTACACCGAGTGTCATTGACTACTAAGCAAATCTCACTGGTAGAGATAAAGAAATTACAGACTGGCAGAGGCAGAAGCAGAGACACAAAAAAGTACTCAAATAAAAAACTACACATTGGAATAGGAACTCTAAAACAAAATAGATTGGAAAAGCAATAAACATAGCCATGATAATAAAGCAATCGCTGAGAGTAAGTTTTAGCTTTTAGGAAAATGAAAATATATTTTCACTGTTCCCTGACTTGATAGTCCAAATCCCTGGGTATTACATATACAAAACAAATACAAGGTAACATACTTGAGAAGTGAAAGCAGGCAGTCAGATGAGAAATAACCTGAGGATCTAAGGAACAATTCATTGCTAGGTCCCTGGATTTTTTCCCCCCAGTATGGTGCAGCTTGAAGATGTCAGTGCAGGCAGGCCAGAAATTCAACCAAAACCTTTTCTCTCTGTTCAAATAGTAAAGAGAAGAGTCAGGCTAGTGAGTCCGAACTATGATGGAAAAACAAAGAATGTGTCATATTCCCACTCAGACCTGAAAAAAAAAAAAAAAAAAAAAAAAAAAAAAAAAAAAGCTGGAAGGCCACCTCAACAGTCTGCATAAAAATATTCAGTGCTTCCATGGGATAGAGCAGATAATGCTGGAGGGAGCCAGGGCTTCTCCAAAAGCATCTGGTTTCATCATCTCCCACAGTGTTCCTGGAGACAAGTGAGAAGCGTGAAGTCCATGCCCACCTAGAATTACCAAAGGTCTTCCTTCCATCATTTCAGGCTGACACATAGGACCAATGAGAAGTCAGGAGCTGGACCACCTCTCCGAGGTCCATGGAAATGCTCAAATGGTATCAGTGGGGGCCAAATGGGGAGCAATGACAAGAGGATGGTAGCAACCAGCCAGAATGGTAGCAGCAGCAGCCAGCTAGAGAACCAGAACTGCCACCCATGCCCAGCAGTGACAAGCCCCTGTCAATTTGGTATCAGCAAAGAAAAACTAGAGAATTTAGACTCCTACCATAACTTGGCACTAATAAAGCAGGGCCCACTTCCTATGTGGAAGGGATAGTTGTAGACAAATTTCTAAACAGTCTTATTAAATAAGAAACACAGAGCCAAATACAGAGGTGAAAGCCTTAGAGATCAGAGAAATAGGAGAATAACCACCAGCTAGCCTTAGCTCACCATGCCACCATAGCTTCCCAAGGAAACCAGCTTCTTCCTGTCTAACCTGCACCTTTATTGCCTTGCTGTTCTGCCTTATCACTGGCTCTTATCCCAGCCACCTCACTTCCTCTCGTCACTGCCTGTCTATACAGACCTCAAGGTCTCTATGGTTGGTCCTGGGATTAAAGGCGTGGGTTACCACGCTTGGCTGTGTCCTTGAACACACAGAGACTCTGCCTGCCATGTGATCAGATTAAAGGTGTGTGCTACCACTGCCTGATTTTTGTTTATGGCTGGCTATCTATGTCCTTTGATCTCCAGGCAAACTTTATTAACATACAAATAAAATATCACCACATTTCAGCACAAATAAAATATCACCACAGATGGTAGTAGAAACCAGCTACAGGAAAATTAATAAAATCCACAGCCTCACAAATTAATGAAAGTGCCCAGGTTTTGATACAAAAATACTCCATCAAATAACATGGAAAGTATGACTCTGCCCAAAACAGTATAGACACCAATTTAAAGACAATAGTAATCCTGGAATTGGTGGACAAGTAAACATCATAAAAATAATTCAGTGCGGAATTATAAATAGACCTACATCAGTTGAGAGAAACAGAGACAGAAACACTCAACAAAGCAAGAAAATTATTTACAGAAATTTTTGATTATATGGAATAACTTTGTTTTTAAAACTCAGCAAATAGTTTCAACAGAAGAATGGAAAAGGCAAAGTAAAAAGAATTTTGGAGCTAAAATAGAAAGAATCTGGTTAATTTAGGGGCACTAGAGACTGGTTATAGGTAGAAATGTACAAATCCAGAGAACTACAACAGAAAATGCTACCAACCTCCTTAGTAAGACAAAGAGAGAGAAGAGAGATGATGTTGGGAAAGTATTAGGATAAATATTATGTAAAAAAAAACCAGTTTTGCCTAAAGAAAATCCCAAACAGAATATATAAACTATGTTATATTAACATTCAATTTCTGTTCTAATAACTTATCATAAGACTTTAAAAAATGCAGTAGATCAGTTGTCCTAAAATATATAAACACATCAACACTGCTTAATCAAGGCAGCTGTGCCCCTTCTGAAGCTCCCTGGGAGACTCTGTTTCCTTGGCCTTTCAGCTCACAGCAGCTGCTGCTCTGTGTTTCTCTCTTCCAGACCTTGTTCCTCTATCATCCGCCCTCCCTCTCACTCTTCCCTTCATGCTTTACAGATCCTCCTGTCTAGCATCTTCCAGTTCCTTCCCTGTCCCTGGCACTCCGAGGAGAAGTCTTGTTATTGTCGTGGTTCTGCTCAGACAAACCCTGTTAATCTTCCCTTCTGAAGATTCCTAAAGCAAAGCTGTTCGTCACATTCAGATTTGAGTGAATTGGATGTAGACAGCAGAGAGGGGTGTTCTTTAGTCTACAGCTTATAGAACAAAGCAAACACACATACAGCATCCACAACAAACCACTAGCAAAATACCTCGGAAACGAGAAAAATGACCTCTTCCCACACAGGAAAAGCAGACTGAATGCTATCATATTTCTTGTAAGAAAATGGAGAGTAAAAAGAAATTAGATTAGATATTTTTTGCTAACCAAAAAAAAAAACCACTCAGAATTCTATATATGGTAAATTAAAAATAAACAAATGCTTTGAAACTGATTGGGGAAAATGGCTCAAGAATTAAAGCACTTTCCATGTCAGGAAAAACTCAGATCTCAGTACTCACGTAAGTACATAGCAGAGGCTTCAGGGGAGGGGGGACAGGTCTCATCTGTAGTTCCAGGTTTGCAAGACAGAGATTGAGGATCCCCAAAGCAAACTGCTGAGTGAGATTAGCCAGACCACTGAGCTGTGATTGAGAGATCCTGCCTCCAAGAATTAGGATGAAGAACTATCATAGACTATTCCAAATATCAATGTCACACACACACACACACACACACACACACACACACACACACACACAGGAACGCCTACATACACAATGAAGCATGGCCCAAGCAGGCATATTTAGTGGCTTAATTTCCAGCACTGAAAAGCAAAAGGACATTTCAGAGGAGCAAAAAGTTGTGACAATTTGTGCACAAACCACTTCCCTTTAACAAGACACTTCATATGACTGAGAGCCATGTCAACACAAACATCCCCAAAACGAGCCAGCTCCAAGTGAAATTAAAAGTCACGTGGTGACTCACAAGAAATATTGAAAAAGAGAGGAAAAGAAAGCACAGAGAAGGTGATAAACCTTAAGAACAAAATGAAATTCATATCCTCTAGTGTATTGCAAACTATATTCAATGCAAATATCCCAGTGCACTATTGGAGAAATTATTTTGGCCAGTGCACGTAGTTAAAAGGATATTTATTTAATGGCGTAACTCACAAATTAAGTAATGGGTAGGTCGCAGGGTCTGGGGAAGGTGTATTGCAATCCAGCGGTGTTCTCCAGAGCTCTGCACAGTCCACCTTTCACCATTCAGCGTCCTGGCACCGAGAGAGTGCACCAAGAGAGTGCTGGCCCATCCAGCTCTCGGGTCCCCAGGCGTCTCCTCTCGCCCTGCCTCCTAGGCGTGACAGTTGCCAGAGTCTCAATGGGGGTTGGAACTTCCAGATCCAAGCTGGAATGGCTACCCACTACAGTGCATCAATTAGAAATAATTTGGAGACTCCACAATCTGCCTCAAACACAATAATAGCACAGCAGGTTGACAAAAATAAAATTAAAAAAAAAAAACCTATAACATGGGGAATATCATTGATATACTTTGACTGTATGACTACATATTAACTGTATTACTATCAAATATTTAGGAACAAATGAAATTATAGAGGCAGATTGACTTAGAGAGTAATTGACAGGATCAACATACTGAGAAGATAGAGCATTTTTAAACATGCATGCACCAAACAACAGAGCTAAGACATGCGGTTATTATGATAGAACACAGAGAAGGACTAGCCAAATCAAAAGTATACTGGAGACATAAAATGTCACCCCCTCATGCTGGAGAAATGGCTCAGCAATTAAGACCACTGACTGTGCTTCTTGAGGATCTGAATTCTATTCCCAGCGTTCACCTGGTGGCACACAACTATTTCTGACTCTAGTTCCAGGGGGATATTATGCCCTTTTCTGGCCTTCCCAGGTATAAGACATGTATGTAATGCACAATCCTACATACAAACTTTTATATACTTAAACAGATAAGATAATAAAATAAATTTTAAAATGCCTCTCTCAATAATTGGCAATATTATAAAGAAAATATTTAGGAATACATAAAATTTCAACAACACCAGGAGACAAGGTACCCAGGACTTTTAAAGGGCATCTGTTAAGTGCATTTTCTAAACATGTGAAATCAAATTAATAATCAATAGGACAGGGACTTCAAAACACAAAAATTCTAAGAAACCTATTGATCTTAAAGAAATACCCTGTAGAGGACCAGGAAGACTATGTGATAATTTCTTCTGAAAAGGACAAGATGTTTTACCCATGAATCTCAACCATGGTTTCCTACACAAAAACTACATGAGTAAATAGGCAGGCCAACATGGACGGGGGAATGTTTCACAAGGCCCCAACCTAGAGAAGGACCTGAAGACACCCAAGTGTTGCTTAGGGTTGAAGAACCAGCTCTCTTTCCACCCAATTTCAGGAAAAGGAACCCATTTTGGAGTGCTCAGCCCAAAACGCATGCAAATAGAGACAATATTAATTGACCTTAGTAAGTTGTAGTATATATTAAGCAATCATAAATTTGAGAGGAGTTTTGAGGGGACACAGGAGAAGTTGGGGACAGGGTGGAAATGATCACTTCCCACAACAACAAAGCAATATCTGATAGAAATGAGAAATATATCTATTTGCGAAAGTAAAATTGAAATTTACAAAAAATTGTAGGATAGAGCTAACATAATGCAACAAATACATTAACCAGGAAGGAAAAATCTACAAGCCAATAAGCAGGTCCTAGAAACAAACAAGGAAAGAACAAAGCATGCTCCAAACAAAGAGAGGAAATAACAGAAAAAACAAAATAAATGAAATTAGAGGGTGTTACAATAAACCTTGATTTCTCTCCCTAGTAGAAAGCTCTTTATCCACGTTTTCCTGCCTTATTTGTTGATGGTGATATTGCTGCCTTTGCGTTTTGTTTAAGGATTGAAAGCACAGCTATCCTAATTTAGATTTCTAGTTTAAAGTTTTGAAGTTCTGAAATCCTGGCCAAGGAAGGCAATTAATCTCACATGGGAAGAAAGCTTAATTTGGCTAACTGTAAACTTTGTCCTCCTCTAATAAGTTCAACTTCTTAGTCAAAAATGCATAGAGAAGTTAAGCAAATGTAAACTGTAAGAAGGCTAATCTAGTCTTTTTCTCAGGTCTCAGATTTAAAAGTTTTACATAGACATGAAAATAAAGTGCCATTGGCTACACACAGCGTAGGGGAAAGGAAAAGTAGTCTATCCAAGTTTAAAATCTTTAACAGTCTTAGTTTACATGTTCCTGGATTAAAAAAAAATCAGAAACCATCAGGAGTTACTATGCCCACTAACTCCCAACTGGTCAAGTCTCACAAAGAGTATATCTCTAATTTCTTAAGATCAAAGAGTTCTACAAAGCATTGCTTCTAAGCAATGGGAGACAACTGTCTCTTTTCAGTCCCATAAAAAGCTGCACTCAGTAATAGACAGAGCATTCATCTTTTAAGGGGGAAAAAGATGACTTAGTACAAGATGTACGATACTTCTGTTGCTAAAAGAAGAAAAACCATATATTGTCATCTCCAGGACGATCACCTGGCCATACTAAGTAAAAATGTTCTTTTTGTTTTGTGGAAAGGTAATTGATTCAAATGTTACTCTCTAGACTTTCTTTTATCCTATAACCCATTTGATATTTTTTTTATATCAATTTGTAATACTTCTACACGGCAGAGGGGAAACCAGCATAATTAACGTATCTGTTTAGAGTTGGGTGTGTCACTTGCGGGCTCTCAATCCTCCTAGACATTGATACTGTGAGGAACCTTAATAATAAAGATAACTCATTAAATTGCTTGGCCTGATCCGAAACACAAGCTCTACCATTTGTAGGCAGGACTTTGGCCTTGGCCATCTTTTTTACTTGAAAGTGTTCGGAGCCATATAGCTTAGTTTCAGACCAGTATATGAGTATTTACCCAATGGGTCTCCAGATGAGGCAACAGCCCACAGGGACAGTTTTACTCAGCAAGAACCAGTGGACTTTGGACAGTGCAGAATACTGCTGGGACCACACGGTCTGCACACTCTCTTTGATGATTCTCTTGGCAGATTTAGGGTCATTTTGTCAATCTTGCATGGGACAGATGTGATCATTCCTGGAAACCCCATTTTTTTCCTCAAATACCTTCTCCTACAATTCTTTGGGAGCTGATTCTTCTCAGGTTTGGAGAATGCCAGCTGTCACTTCAGACCCCGGGAGATGTTCTGATTCAGTGCTGACAGAATCAGAGGCAGATCACCCCTATTTCTCTAAATGTGTTTTGAGTGAGATTGTTGTTCTTGAAGATGTGTACCTATGTCAATCACCTTTTAGTTATGTAAAGACAGGATGTACTTGGCTCAATGTTTGGTCAAGCTAACAAAATGGTAAGTGTTGTTTTGGTTTAAAGATGTTTTGATGTAAAAGTTGGGAGAAAACATATTTGAGATTTTATATATATGTGTATATGTATATATATATATATATATATATATATATATATTTGCTGGAGGTTAATGTTGGAGGATGGGGAAAACTTGTTTGTTAGTATTGTTTTTGGTGTATTAAGATGGCTAGAGCTACTTGGAGCCAGCCACTTGTGTGAAACTCATCTAGTGGTCAGACAATTCATTTCTTCACACCAATGCCCCTTCCCTGTCTCAAGACCTCAACCCAGGCTGCAGCTAGACCATGGCAATGAAGCCCATGTCCTATCCATTACCACTAACACTATAACTGTTGGCACCTGAGAAAATTAGTCTGAAAAATGTTAATAACATGCTATATTAATCAGAGTTCTCTAGAACAGAGCTCATAGAGTGAATACATATTAGAGTGTGTGTGTGTGTGTGTGTGTGTGTGTGTGTGTGTGTGTGTGTGTGTGTGTGTGTCTATATAATTGACTTCTGCCATGCAGCTGTGTTCATACTAGAGTGACTGAAAACCTGGTCACTACTTAACCTGGGTATCTGGATATCTCAAGACTGACAATATTACATACTATGGTGCTGAAGGTTTAGAGGATCCCTAAACACCTACTAGTCTTCAGTTCATTTGGAAAACTGAAGGAGGTAGACTTTGATGCTAATGGAGGGTTTCTGCAGCAGCAGCAATAGTGACAGCAACAAAGTGGATTATCTCATGAACAAGACATGAAGACAAGCACGGCAAAACCAAATGCTTTTCCCTCAGTCCTCTTTATTATTTTTTTGGAGGTATAGAAATGTACTGTTTTATTACAAAGTCTCACAAAATGAAAATATCTCAAAAAGGAAGCTGGGCTAACACCTCCCACCTCCACCCACAGAGTTGAGGGAAGACAGGGCAATGGGAGTTTTTCTGCTTGCCTGAGTCCACTGGGAAGGTATACCAATCTAAAACTGGCTGATATTACCTAAGGGGCCCCAGAAGAGCCAGTCACCCTTCTAGAAAGCTTCATAAGGACATCTTAACAGAGATCCTAAAGTAGGCAGTTGGCAGTTCAGGATTTTGTCTTCTGGTTGTTTTCTTTCCACTCAGACCCTACGTGGTTCAAAACTAAGACCTGGGCAGGATGGACAAGGTGTCTCTGGGAAGAATTCCCCCAGCACCACTGCCCTGGGCTCTGGTCCCTGGGTACATTATATTTAATATATTTTATATCAATACACAGAGGAATAGAAAATATAAAATCTGAGAGACTGGGGAGAAGTGAGGAACTTGGAGAGGCCACAGTGGAAGATCTTGCTCAGGCTAACTTGACCTTTTCTTTGAGCCCTTTGGCTTCCGGCTTCTCCTCCTTGGTTTTCTCCTCTTCTGTGACTCCTTTTTTTCTCTTCTTGATCTTTTTCTTTTTCACTCTCTGTTTTGACTCTTTTGGCTTTTTTGAAATTGGAAGAGTTCCTGCGACCATCATTTCCTTCCTCATCTGAATCGGAGAATTCTTCCTCACAGGCAATTCGTTTCTCAGAGGAGCTGATGGAAATGCGTTTGTCAGGGTCTTCTTTGTCGTCATCACCACTCTCCTCTGGAATGGCATCCTCAGGTATTGCTTGCATTTGAGACACCAGGCGCATTGGGCAGCATTCTCAAATTCTCAAAGAGCTGCTATTTGATCTTTTCCAGATATTCAATAGTGTTCTGGTTAGTCATATTAGAAGGGCTGATGTCAAGTTTGAAATCCAGTCCAAAGTATTCAAAGTAGTCATTGTATGGTAGCTTATTAGGGATCTCTGTATCCAGGGCCATGGATATTTTGTAAGTCAAACACCAAGTAACATTACGGATGGTATATCCACCTCTTCCCAGCATTAGCATGGGCAAGTTGAAACTCTTAGCCAACTCCACACACTTGCCATGCCCTTTGATGGTCAGATTGAAGCAACCTAACCAATCTCCAGATAGGGAATCCGAGCCACACTGTGAGACCATTGTACTAGGCTGGAACATCTCCATTACTTTGGACATGACTGGCTTGAAAATGGTTTCATAGGACTCGTCATCAATCCCATCTCAGAGGGGGTAGTTAACAGCATAGTACTTGCCTTTGCCAGCCCCAATATTCCGGAGGTCCCCAGTTCCTGGAAGTACTCTGTATTTATGAAAGGACACAGTCATGACCCGGTCTGTGGTATAGAAGGCCTCTTCCACACCATCACCATGGTGAATATCAATGTCAATATACAGCACCCTCTGGTGATACTTTAGCAATTTCAGAATGGCCAGGACAATATCATTGATGTAACAGAAACCAGATGCTTCAGACTTCTTTGCATGATGCAGACCGCCAGCCCAGTTCACAGCGATGTCCATCTGCTGCTCATTCAGTTTCACAGCACTTGCCACACAGAGCCACCAGTAAACAGCTGACAGAACTCACCAACATCGAATCTCTGCATCTGCTTGCTATACTCAGACATGGGCAAATGGAATGCAAGAACTTAATGAAGTCATCACTGTGGTACTTGGTCATCCCCTCGGCATTAGCTTTATGAGGGCCATAGATTTCCATTTTTTGGTAGAGACCATAGATGGGCAGCAAATTGTGAGTCATGCGGATTCAGCAAGGCTTCATTGAATAATGTCCATATTAGTAGTTTCTAACATCACCATGGTAGTAATAACAGACTTTTCTCTTGGTACCCTGAGTCTGCGGCATCTCTCTCACCACCTGGCCCCCCTCAGTCCTCATTGTATGTGGGCCAGGAACAAAGCACTGCACATATTCCTGGTACGGCTTCCCATTGCAGTTAATATAAATAATAAAATCCCACCCAGGCATGTCCAGACGGTTATTCTAATCTAAGGCAGTCATCACAGGTTTATCCTCAAGGCTGTCTCATGGGGAATTCTAGAGCCTGTCAAGTTTACAACCAATATGAACCACCCCAAATGTCTAAGTTAAGATTTCACATCTGCAACACTCTGGACAGCAGGCCCTGCACCTTGCCAGGGCAACACAATAGAGCCAACCCTGTTAGCGCAGGTGTGGGTGAGCATCGCTGAAATTGAGATCATGGGAGAGCTGCCCCCATTGTCCATCTGTCTTGTGGCAGCATGGGTGGGGGAGAGCTGCTCTCCTCCCACCCATTAACATCTGGGGCAGGTAGGAGAGCTGGCCATAAGAGTGGGAGAGCCGATCCTATTCGGGCAGGTGTGGGTGAGCCAGCCTGGAAGTTGTAAGAATGGGAGAGTTGTTTCCATCTTCTTTTCATCTGGCAGACCAACCCTACAGCTGCCCAGGTGCAGACGCAAGGTTACGATGTGGCCCTTCCATCTTTGATCTGCTGGAGCCCTTGAAAGGACCTGACCTGCAGACCCAAAGCTGCAGGATTTCCACAACACAGGACAACAACAAAATGTCCAGGGGGAATCCTAGTGATAGCCCACCATCAATAGTGTAGTAGAAACCAGAGGCCTTGCACCAGACCAAAGACTCTTTGTAATGAACATTTGCAAGTAAAGATATATGGACAAAAGAGTCTACGGCATGACTTACTGTGTCACACTGCAGCTTCCGTGACGAGATATTTGTTAAGTTTTTCCCTTTTTTTTTTTTTACTTTATTTTTTTTCCTTTTTTTTCTCTTAAATTTTGTTTTATTTGGGAAGTGTGCAGGGGCAGAGGGCAGATGAGAAGAGACAGGGAAAGGAATGGGATTAAGACACATGATGTAAAAGACACATAGAATAAATAAATAAATAGATAAATAAGCACATTTAAAAAAACATTTCACAGATGACGAAAGTCGCTGCTCACAGTCAAACACTCTGGATGCCAGCCATGCTTTCTGAGCATCTTTACCTTTCCAGGTAGGAGAGCAATAACACTGTATTGCTCTCTGTACAGTGGCCGTGTCTAGCTCCAAGACACTGCCCTTCCTCCTGTCAGCATCAGAATAGAGTGAGGCCATTTTGAGAAAACTCTGAATGAAGCCCATTAGCCAGAAGCAGAGAATCTCAGGGGTATGTCTTAGAACTTTCTTCTGGGGACCTTTTCCATGTAATTATGACTTTGTTGCTCTTATCAAAGTATTGTCAGCAAGCATTTAGGAGAGTTAGAATCCTGCTGAAATGGCCTGTGAGCCAGTGAGTATTTTTCTGCTCACTCAGAAGCAGAAAATCAGACAGCCCTGGCTCTCACAGGATGTTAGGTAGCCAGGCACAGGTCAGTCAGGACCTCACCTGTCTGTCCTCTGACTTGGGAGGCTTGACATGATCAGCAGGAAGTAAAGATTTCCATAAGTCTTCAAGTCCTTCCTTTCTTGCCTTAGACAACATGTAATCCTATTATTCTTAGGTATAAAGGTAAAATGGAAAGAAATGAAACCCTCCCTTAAGTGTAAACCATTCTTCCAAAGGTAGCATAAAAGAACTGGAAAACTGTCAGTCAAAAATAAATAAATAGAGGATGGGAAAATGGCTTAGTTCATAAAGTGTCTGTTGGGCAAACTTGAGGAACCTAAGTTCAAATCCTCTAGAAACTACATAAAAACCAGGCACATATCTATAATGCTAGTGCTGGAGAGTGAAGAGAAGTGTATCCTCGGAATTTGCTGGACGATCAGTCCAGCAAAACAGTGAATGCCAGAGTCAGAGAAAAACCCTGTCTCAAAAATTAAAGAGTAATAGAAAGAGACATAAAGAAAACTCAGTGTTGACCTCTGGCCTCCAGTGTGCACTTATGAACACACAAATGCATGCACACAAGTACTCACAAAGATGCGCGCGCGCGCGCACACACGCGCACACACACACACACACACACACACACACACACACACACACACTATACACGTCTAACATGCACTCACTCGTAAAGAATAAATTTCAGCATGAGTACATCAATTACAATGCTCCTTCTAGAACAGACAGCTAACCAGGTACATGTCTGGGGCAACATTCTCCATCACATAGAAAAGATCTACCAAGTACACAAGAATGAATTGTGGGCCTCTATGGTGAAGAAGTAAGGGCCAGAACAACTCAAGATTCTCCATAAAGAAGTACCATCTTCAACTATTGTGTGTGTTGTCCATATTCTCATGCTTTGCAAACACATGGGGCTTATGAAGGGTAAAACTGAGGAATGGGGCCACACCTAGGATCAACTCTGTGTCAACCATCTACATACAGTGACTAGAAACAAAATGTGTCTCTTTTGGCCCAAAGGCATAGACAAAGGAAAGGATGACTTTTGGGGCCAGGTTCTCCAAGATTTCTCTAGTTCTAATACTCCTTATTCATACTCCCAAATCCAGATGTTTATGATATTACTGTCAGTCGGCATACAGTATTAAATTATCTGATTTGATGACATATGAAATAAAATAGTAGCAAGATGACTCAATCTTAATTTAATTCATTGAGAACCATAAGCTATTACCTGGACATGACAGATAAAAAGCGCCCATGAACTCTGAATAATACGGCTGTATGAGAAAGGTAAATATAATGAGCATACCAGTTGACATGCCAGTGTGGATGGGAGAAATTTTAATGGCTGTTAGAGAGGATCAGTCTCCCCTAGGAACCATCCCATCCTGGACACCTTTGCCTATGAGCAACTGAATGGACTCAATAAGATTGTATATACATGAGTATAACAATAGTAATTAAAGAGGCCATGGATTTGAGAGGGAGAAGAGACAGTGAATGAGTTTCAGGGTATAGTAATGTAGATCCATTGCCCATGCCTAAAGTGCTCCAAAAAAAAATAAATAAAATTTAAAAGTAACAAAGAAACATTTAAGTCATCTTCTAAGTTTTTTGAGTGGGGGCAGCATCTCATGTAAACCACACTGTCAATCAGTTAGCTACTGAGTCAAGGATGCCCTTAAACTCCTCATCCTTCTGCCTCTGCCTCCCCAGTTCTGGGAGTATAGGCATATCTCTAACAACTTATAAATCAAGCCACAAAACATTTCTGATTTTGAAAGAGAAAAGGGGAAATGATTGCTAGCATTTTCATAGTTTACAGTTTACAAAGTCCACATATTCAATGTCATTAAATCTTAGTAAATCTTCCAGGCAGACAGTAATGTCACTAAGAGCATTAAGATCCAGAAAGGATAAAGGCATGTGCCCCAAGGACAGACTTAATCCATAGCAAATCATGGACTAAAGGCCTTATCTTGATTGAAATCTCATGTTCTTTACAGTCCTACACCTTTCCAAAAGAGTTTACAGTCATGTATATATAAGTTAGAAGAAAAGGAACTAGGCATCAGTACAATCCAGGCTTTACCTTACTAAAAATTAAAATTCTATCCAAAAGCATTCCCACGGAATATATTCATTTGCAGCATGAAAGAATTTCTGAATGCACTTCCAGGTTAGTTATTCAATTCCAGGACCCTGAATTTACATAGCTTTTCATTTCCACCAGCAGATATAAGGAGGAGAGAAAACATGCAATCCCACCAGAGTTTTCTATGAAGGAGTGGATCCTTTTTAAATAAGTAGAGGTTCGGTTCATTCTTATTCACAGGTTTGTCTCAGTTCTAAACCATTAAAACATGTTTTCCTGCACAAAGCTAAAACTGTTTCTAATATACCTTTCAAATACTGCCACCCAACATGCCAACCTTTCAAGTTCCACTGTTGTTTGAGTGAAACAAAATTACTATTTTCTGACAAATAAAAAAAGCACTAAAATGCCATGCTTCCCCTGCTCTCTCTCATTCCCTCCTTTATGGAAAGAGAATTAGCCCTGGGAAGAGGTTTCAACCATGGGTATCCTGTTCTGTGGAAGAGAACTTCTAATGGATGTGGATGTGCTTCTAGTGCAGATACGAGATGAGATCTTTGAATGACAGGGCTGAGGGCCCTCTGGATGACCACACTTGACCTGGCAAGGCAGAGGTCACCACAAGAGGAGCAGCAGAATTAAGGTGGTGCTCTGTGAAGACAGACATCAGTTGTCAGGTCTTTCTGTCTGTGACCCTCACATCTGACCTCATCTTCAGGGCCAAGAAGAGACACTGGGGACAGCCTTTCCTGGAGGAAAAGGCTTTGCCCTTCCTCAACACAATGGCTAGTGCCAAAGGAGAAGAATACATTCTAGGTGCTTGGCATGGGCCAGAGGAAGATGGGCCAGTTAGACAGGAAATGTCAGACTAAGACACTATGCCTTGGGTAAGCAACCAATGCAAATTCTTCTCTCTTGT
This sequence comes from Peromyscus maniculatus bairdii, assembly GCF_049852395.1. Taxonomy (NCBI): domain Eukaryota; kingdom Metazoa; phylum Chordata; class Mammalia; order Rodentia; family Cricetidae; genus Peromyscus; species Peromyscus maniculatus. Next base: position 28,702,041 of record NC_134873.1, on the reverse strand, counting down.
CCTTATGGAAAACCTGGTCCTCAATCACAGTGATGACTGAGAATATCAAGACAATAAGCTTATTATCATCATCATCATCATCATCATCATCATCATCATTCTTATTACTACTACTACTACTACTTCTACTACAACTATTTAGAGAGAGTTTCCTGTATCCCAAGCTGCACTGGAAATCACTAAGTAGCTGAGGTTAACATTAGACTTCTGGTCTCCTTGCGCTACCTCCACAGTGCTGGGATTATGGGTATGAGCCACCATGTCCTGCTTACACAGCACTGCAACCCAAACCCAGAGCCTCACGCAAGTTACCCACAGAGCTATGTACCTAGCAACATTACACAAAAGGAACCTTTCTGAAGTCTTGCATATCTTAATGGAGATGGGATCACTTGGCACATCTTCCTTCATGAACTATTGTGAATGTGACCTTGAAAAATGGAGGGCAAAGGTCAGGGAAAAGAGAGCTTAGGGGAGCAGGAGGTCCCAGCTGGATCAGGGGCAGAGTGGGAGAACAAGGAAAGAGATACCATGATAAATGAAGACCCCATGGGAAAAGGAAGAAGCAGAGTGCTAGAGAGGTTCCCAGAAATCCACAGATACCTCCACAATAGACTACTGGATAGGTCAAGAGAAAGCCCCAGCTGACATACTCTGGTGATCGGATGGCTGAACACCCTAACTGTCATGATAGAACTCTCATCCAATGACTGATGGAAGCAGATGCAGAGATCCATGGCCAAGTCCCAGGTGGAGCTCCATGAGTCCAATCGGCGAGAGAGAGGAGGGATTATATGAGTAAGAGCTATTGAGACCATGATTGGAAAAAGCACAGGGACAAATAGCCAAACTAGTGGAAACACATGAACTATGAACCAATAGCTGAGGGGCCTCCATGGAACTGGATCAGGCCCTCTGGATAAGTGAGACAGTTGATTAGCTTGAATTATTTAGGAGGCCCCCAGGCAGTGGGACTAGGACTTAATGCATAAGCTGGCTTTTTGGAACCTAGGGCCTATGCTGAGACATTTTGCTTAGTCTTAGTCTAGGGAGGAGGGGACTGGAACTGCCACAACTGAATCTACCAGGCTGAGCAGAATCCCCAGGGGAGACCTTGCCTTTGAGGAGGCGGGAATAGGGGGTAGATGGGTGGGGGAGGCTGGGGTGGGGAGGAGGGAGGACAGGGGAATCCGTGGCTGATATGTAAAATTAAATTAATTATCAAATAAAATAATTTTTAAAAATGTCCAGAAAGGGGCAGGTGGCTCGGACCATAATGCCTACCAAGCACACTTATGAGGATTAGCATGTAAAACTAGGCATTGTTGGAAAGAAACTCATGAACCTAGGAATCTCTGTTCATTTGCCCAAAGCTGGGGTAGACTTCCAGCTGCTGAGCTACAGACTTTGCCAAAATCAATTCAGATCACATGTCCCTTTCATAAAAGTGCCCCTTGAATGTAGCTGGTGCTGAGCCCCCATAAAATGTTGTTTAAGACTTTGACAGGCTGTAGATAGTTTTTTTTTGGAAGATTAGTCTGGTCTCTGTCCCTTCGTAAAAACAAACAAAACAAAACAAAAAAAATGAACAAACAAAAATAACAAATAAATAAAAACAGGCATTGTTTTGCATCAATATCTCATCTCATGGAACACTTTAGAGTATCTTTCCTAAAATGATCAGGAAGAATTATTTTATAAAGAAGACATTGGTTATTTCTTGATGTTCTTAAATTTATTTATTTATTTTTTTACTATTTTGCCCATGTAGGGTGTGGGATATGTGTGTGTGTGTGTTCTCCTTTAGTTTTCTGTTGCTATGATAAAATGCTGACCAAAACAAATTTGCAGAGGGAAGGGTTTGATTTGGCTTACTTACATTTCCTCATCACTGTCTATCACTGGTGGAAGACAGGGAGGAACTGGAGGCAGGGACTGAAGCAGAGACAATGGAGGAATACACTGATCTGTGGGGCTCAAATTGCTTGTTTTGTACATCTCAGGACCATGTGCCCAGGGGGTAGCACTACTCACAGTGGGCTAGCCCTTCCCACATCATCATCAATCTATAAAATGCCCCCACATATTTACTTACAGGTCATCTGGTGAAGATTTGTCTCAATTCAAATTCCCTCTCCACAGATGAATCTTGCTTGTGTCAAAATGACCAAAAAAAATAAAAGAAAGAAAGAAAAGAAAAAATAACCAGTATATCATATCACATAGGTATGCATGAATTTGCATATATGCAAATTCATATATATGCACTTATTATTAGAGACTGGTTTTTGGAAAATGTATATGAATAGTGTAGTTACATAGATATCTACTTCTATGGAGAAAAGAGCTTAAAACAGCGGTAACATCAATGTCTAGGACCCAGCAAAGTTCTGTCATTTCTTTTTCCATCCTTTCTATAACTGTCTCCTACCCATCATTTGAGATTTAGTCAGGGGAGTTAATTCTGCAATGATGCTGCTTGAAACAAGTGAGGAAAAGTAAAAGATGTTTCAGAAACAAATCAACCCAGCCATTAGCTGCAGACAGGGATCAAAGCAGAATGAGCCAGTCAGGGCCATGGTCAGATATACACAGTACCCTCTCTTCTGCAGGGCAAAATGTAAAATGAGCAAGGCTGTTTAATGCTGGCAGGAGCAAGCCCAAATTACTTTACAAACATAATGAAGAAGGGAAATCCATAGACTCTCATTTCCTCTCCCTGGTTATGGTCAACACTTATCTGCCAATCAATTCCCACAATTGATTATCTAATAGAATGCAGCATCTACAGCCGCAGGGAACAGTGAGTTCACCATTACTAGAAATAACTGCCTGGAGGAAGAAAAAGGAATTGGCAAGGAGAAAGGAACACGGGGACATCCTTCCATGGAGAGAGTCATTAGGAAGATATATACCCCCCACCCATTTTGCTGAAGAAATGCTTTCTTAGATTGTCATGAACTTTAGACTGTTCTCTTTGCAACTACGTTAAGAACATTTTCCAAGAAATGCAAAAATAGGTCTACTTATCATTATTCAGGTAATAATCCATTCTTTTGAATATTCTAATTTTACCTTTGCATTGTCTCTGACTAGAAAAAAACACACAATTATTTGGCCATAAACAATTAAAATCAAGTACCTATTTACTAGAATATTCCTATAATTTTTAATTGAATTAGTAGCTTCCATTAAAGTCATCACAGTTGTTAACTACAAGAGCTTAGAAAGAGTCTCCCAACTCCTTAAATATTCTCCTGTGCATTATGTTGTTAACTTGATGAAGAAATTAAGTTCTTCCTAAGTGTACTTAGGAATCCACTTCCTAAGTAAAATCCACATGGGTTTTGACTAAGTGGAGTGTAGACGGCTTGGCAGTGTTTATAATGACTGCTGAGTGTTCAGAGACTTCAAATGGGAACATCTTCACGTTCACGAGCTTTGTAAATGACCAGTGTCTGTCAAGTACAAAGAAAACTGAAAGTGAAGAAATCTAAGGTAACAGCAAAGTACTAAAAATAGTATAAGTAACAAAGTTTCAGTGGGCAGAGACACGTTAGTTTGTTTTCTGTTGCTATCATGAAATAACTGATTTATGAAGAGAAAAGGATTATTTGGACTCAAAATTTCTCAGAGGATTCAGCCCAAGACAGAGAAGACCCATTGCCTTGGGATTCTAACATTCTTGCTGGTTGGAGACGAAGAAAGACACATACATCATCTACCATGGGACAAAAGAAGAGGCCAATGGCATACATTCCCTCAAAAGAGCACACACCCTGTGACAGTTACTATTGACTGTCGACTTTACAGTATCCATCTAGAATCACCTAGAAGACAAACATCTGGGTAATCCTGTGAGGAGCTATCTAGATTGGGTTAGACTCTGGGCATGTGTGTGAGGGATTGTCTAGATTGAGTTAGAGTCTGGGTGTGTGTCTAATCAACTGTCTAGATTGGGTTAGAGTCTGGGTAGGTGTGTAAGGGATTGTCTGTATTGGGTTAGAGACTGGGCATATATGTGAGGGACTGTCTAGATAAGGTTAGAGTCTAGATGTGTATGTAAGCGATTATTCATATTAAGTTAGTTGAGGTAGGAAAACTATGTTTTATTTGTTCTATAGTATGAACTATAGAACAAATAAAAAGGGAGAATGGAGCTGAGCGCTAGCATGTATCATTATCTGCTTCCTAACCATGGTTCAATGTGGCCAACTGCCTTTCGAACCTATGCCAGGGCTTCCCAAACATGATGAACCATGCCCTCAAACTGGGAGGCCAAATAAACCCTTTCTCCATATGTTACTTTTGACGAGTATTTGGTCACAGAATAAATAACTAAGATATTCTCAATGGCCTACAGTGCTCCAGAAGTCCTCATTTCCTGAACATTCCACCATCTTCCCATGGCACCAACCTGAGCACCAAGCCCATTACCCATGGACCCTCATAACCCAATTTCCATTGCAAGATAAGTGGCCATTGCAAAATTACAATGTTGGCATTTAAACTGGGCATTTATCTAAAACTTCCTGTTTTCTGCTAAAACGTTTAAAAGAACAGTACAGTCTAGCTCATCCAGTGGTTACTAGTGTTAAAAAATCATCATCATTCATGACTTTAGACAATATTCATTGAGTTCTTGGCTACTTCTGGACTTCTTTTCTACACTAAACACCTATGAATACCTGGAATACATAGATGCACTATCACTATAATGTTTGTGGAGCACACACTTTTCTTGGCTACATTCAACCCAGAGGTTACTGTCTCCCATTGAATGTCAAGAAGCTCTGAGAAAGCCACACTTGAGCTTCAGTCCTTTGCTAGATAAGGCTCATTCATGAGAAAAGAGGCAGCCTTTCCTCCAGCCATTCCCTGCATTTGCATGACCATGAAGAAGGATGACAGTTAACTAATCTGATCATTAAGTGTGTAGTTAAGGAAAATTCTAAGTATAATGCTTTATGAACGGAAAGTCTAAAATTTTGTAGTACACATTAAAATCAAGAGCACAGACCAAAGTTAACCTATAAATGGGTCTAGACATGTCATCAACACAAAGACCAAAGAGGACAGTAAAAAGGAAAACCCAAATGAAGAAAACTCATCAACTAGTTACAGATAAATGTTTCAGCAAATCCCTGATTTGGAGGGTTTGGTGGCAAAGCCCAGAGGTCCTCTCTTCTGTTACTAGAGAATTTTGTGTTTATGATGTTTATTATGCTGGATGGACTTCATTTCTCTGCATGTGTTCCATTTATGCTGCTGTCTAGATGACTGTAAAGGTTTTATTTAAAAGAACTATCCACATACTGTAGAAGTGGCCAAGTATAGTCATCCATTCTTCAATACTCAAAATGAGCTTACCAGGATACAAAGTAAGAGAAAAATGAACTCTATTATTTAGAATATATTTTTTTGTTTTCTTTTTTCTTTAATTAAAAAAAATTATGTATATGGGTGTTTGGCCTGTATGTATGGCCATGTACCATGTGCATACCTGGTACCCAGGGAGGCCAGAAGAAGTAGTTTGATCTCCTGGAACTGGAGTTACAAACAGTTGGGAGCCAACATGTGGGTGCTGGGAACTGATCCTGGGTCCTCTGCAAGGACAGCAAGTGCTCCTAACTGCTGAGTCATCTCTCAAGACCCCACTTCTTTTTTTTTTTTTTTTTTTTTTTTAACTGTTAGGAGCAAATCATTGCACATTGAAGAGAAATTTGGCTTGCTTTCCTGTGTGAGTGAGTGAGTGTGTGTGTGTGTGTGTGTGTGTGTGTGTGTGTGTGTGTGTGTGTAAGAGAGAGAGTGTGTGTGTGTGTGTGTGTGTGTGCGCGCGTGCGCGCGCGAGAGAGAGAGAGAGAGAGAGAGAGAGAGAGAGAGAGAGAGAGAGAGAGAGAGAGAGAGAGAGAGAGAGAGAGAACTGGTACTTTTACTTTTCTGTGACTATGACTCACAGATATGCATCATTTTGGAAGTAGACTCATCACACACACACACACACACACACACACACACACACACATTACCCTTGTGATAACTTTACTATGTTGAGAGGTTACCTGCCTCACTTATCCGTGATCACCATGAGTGACAAACACAAACAGTTTCTTATCATTCTCTCTGTAAAGTCAAGTTCTAAGGCCCTTTAATTCCACACATTAAATTGGTTCATTCTGTTTGTCTTACAAAATACTTTAATATGTGGACCTTAAGTCACACTGCATCTGTTTACCGTTTAATTCATTTTATTCAAGACCACTATATTTTAAACTGTTTTACTATCTTATAAATCAGCACACACTCTTTTTATCAAGCTTTTATGGAATTTCAAAAAATGAGTTACTTTTTATTTTGTAGAGTTTGGTTTGATTCTTGTTGCTGTTTCTAAAGGACCACCATCCAACAGTGTTCTCAAATCAAGGCAACTCACTACAAGGAAAACCCTATATTCACTAAATACAGGGACCTATTTCTTTAATTATCATGTTCATATGGAATAACTAATGCATGATATAATGTATATAACAGGATCTGTTTCAAATCAAAAATTGAAAACTTCAAATGACAATAAATACTAAGTGCAATAAATAAAACTTGCTTAACTCAAATAGCTTTTTTTGCTATTAATTTTATGATTCTATCACACAAAGAAAGGCAGTACCCCCCAAAAAAGGGGAGGGGGAATAATGAAAGATGAGGGAATAAAGAAAGAAAAGCCTTATGATTCATTGTAACTCAAAAACTGCACCTCGGTTCCCATCTTTCTTGTGTCACCTGCTGAAAACACAAGATGTCTCTCCTCTTGGGGTTGATCACAGGGCAGGCCCAAGAGGAGCTGCAGACTCATTGTCCAGTTGGTAGTCAATTTGATGGCCCCTGGAATCCACTAAGCCCTGTCTCTAGGTGAGTCTGGAAGGACATCTCCAGGAAAGAGTAACTGAGGGTGAACCTCCTCCTCCTCCAGAGCAGATCTCACTTTCTGGTGGGAGGTACTACTAAACCGGTCAAAGGTCAAAGGGAAACCCAGGCTGCTTCCTCCCCTGCCTATGCTTCCTACTGAGGAGCATGTCTGCCCCATCATACCTGCCTCTGCCATTCCTATGCTGAGATGAGTATCCAAGGCCTTCAGCACCAGCGTGGGATTATGGAGGCTCTCAGCTTCACAGGACCCAACAGTTCCAGGTTCTCAGCCTTTCCAGCATATGGAAAGCCATGGCTAGAGTGCCAAGCCCCTTTTGTGTAAGCCAACCTAATCAATTCCATTTTATAATTTATATAAATTCCTTCAGCTCTGTTCCTCTAGCGAATACATACTCCCATATTACAGTCTCTGGGTGTCAGCTTGTCCTTTGAAATAAAGTCGCCTGTATCCAGGTGTCTGATTGAGATCTCAGGGATGAACTGTATTACTTAACTATCCATAAATAGGCATGAATATTGGGACACATTTAGTCCTAATGTATGACTTAAGAATGTCTGGGAACATGGAATAGATTTAAAGGTTTGTCAGAAATTATAACCAGCCTATTATGTCTGGATCATCTCAGGAAATACTGGCATTCTGAGCACTTCCTCAGAAATACACTCTCTTGCTTACAAGCAGGAGTTGGGATAAAAACTTAGGACATAGCTCTCATATGTATTCATATGTATGAATATGAATATAGACAGTAATTAATATATATTTATCATATATGGCACATGTATATTTTCCATATTTGCCATATGTATTTTCCCCATTCTGTGAGAGTTTTGAGTATCCTATAAAGGGTTTTTGATCATATTCACTCTTTCACTCAACTCTTCTCAGATCCACTTCTCTCCATACCATGCCAACTTTGTGTCCTTAAAAAAAAAAAACAAAAATCAAGGCCAATTTGTGCTGCTCGAATATTCTCGAATGGGTGGTCATCCACTGGACATGCTGAATTCATCCTGGAATACAGTTACAGAAACAGTCCCTCCCTTCCCCAGCAGCTAAAAATTAAATATCTCTGATTTTTACAGCACTCTCAGCCAAGCTCAGTATCTCCTTTGTTGGTTTTTATTTTCTTTTGTCCTTATTAATTTCTTCTTTTGGATGACTTTTTTGTCTTTTTTTTTTTCTTTTTTTCCCTTCAGAGCTGGGGACTGAACCCAGAGCCTTGTGCTTGCTAGGCAAGCGCTCTACCACTGAGCTAAATCCCCAACCCCTCGATGACTTTTTTGAAAGCCTAGTATTGCTCGGATACTCTATGCCAGGTCCAGGCTCCTTAACTCATCATTTTATAGTCATGTACAACTATACAACTGTAAATGGTCTATGTCTCTCTGTCTCTCTCTCTCTGTCTCTGTGTCTCTGTGTCTCTCTCAGACACACACACACACACACACACACACACACACACACACACACCATTCCTATTTAGCAGAGCAGTATACAAACAGTTAAATGCCTGTCTCCTCTTTACTGTGTACATTTCCTCCAATCCTACCTTTCTACTTCGCCTCTGCAGTGCTGGTTTCTACCTGATTTCACATTAGTTTTCCTTGTGTGAGAAATGGTAGCACGTAGTCAGTGGGACCCTGAGACAGAGACCTAAGTCAGAGTCAGAAAACCTAGAATAAGACCAAAGTTCCTGCAAAGTCCCTGAGTGACTGTGGACTGCTCAGCTGTGTGCCACCAACAGAAAATGGAGTTCTCATCCATGGCAGGGTTTCAGAAAGCTCACAGTAGATACCAATACATGAAAACCAATCAAGTGTACACTCTTCAGCCATACGGATTTAATCTTCAATATTTAACGACTTTTACTTTAAATGACCTTATTGAAGTTTTTTTCATATCAAGCCCCATTGGTTTATTTAGCATGATAATAAATGCACAATTTGATTCCTGTATGACACTTTCCCAAGCAATCAAGTCCAACTCACTCTGCTAAATGTGGGATCATTAGTGTTGAGGTAGTGTTTCCCATGTCCGTCAAATGGATCCAAGGAAACAAAAAGGTTAGAAGCCATCTTGGAAACGTCAGTCAGCTTTGCTATCTTTAAAGAAGGAAAGAAAAATGAGAGAGAGAGAGGAAGAGACTGCTGTGCCTTATTGATAATTCAAGGTTGTTAACCAAAGGCTTCACACCTGCCTTTCCACAAACCCTCTATTTCCCAGGGATCAGAGGAGGGCAAATTAGATCATATATCTGAAGTGCGTGGTCTCCTTGTAGGAACGGGGCCATATAAATCCTTAGCACTGCCACTTTCCATTCTTCCCATGCCTTTGACCTTAGCTCACTGAAAGTAATTTATAGCTGGCTGTAAGGGCAGCGGAGAATAGCTTCATCCACCTCCCCTGCAAACAAGCCTGAGGCATGGAGTAGGAGGGGCTGGTCACATTCGCTTGACCACAGGACTCCCCTCCGCTGCCTGAGGAAACATAATTATAAGGACAACAGCCGCTGTCACAAGCCCTGTGGTGCAAGATTGAGTTACTCTCTGATTAAGCTGGTAGGCTGTCAGAATGCTGCCCTCCCACTTATCTGGCAATCCTCCCTTCAAAATCGAGACCAGAGCTTGCTGTAGCGGTGTGTCCAATGGAGGAGCTCTGCTCTGCTGGGCGACGCCATGGGAGAGTGCGGCTCAACTGTTTTCCCTAGGCACGGTGTTGAGGAAATCAGAAGGAAAAGTAAATGTAGACGCTTCTGAGAAGGATGATAAAAAAAATGGCAAACAAAACACCCTTTAAAAAAGAACTCAGCAAGTCAATTCTTGTATTGTTTAATATTATTTTGTCCTCAGGTATCAAAGTAAAATTTCTACATTTCAGACTGGTATGCCAGAGTACTACTGTACTGATGGTACATGCCAGGGCACTGCTGCCCAGCCCTGTGTGCCAGAGGACTGCCCCTGTGTATTGGGCACTGCCCCTGGGTACTGGGCACTGCCCCTGGGTGCTGGGCACTGCCCCTGTGTGCTGGTCACTGCCCCTGTGTGCTGGTCACTGCCCCTGGGTGCTGGTCACTGCCCCTGAGTGCTGGTCACTGCCCCTGGGTACTGGGCACTGCCCCTGTGTGCTGGGCACTGCCCCTGGGTGCTGGGCACTGCCCCTGTGTGATGGGCACTGCCCCTGGGTGCTGGGCACTGCCCTTGGGTGCTGGTCACTGCCCCTGGGTGCTGGGCACTGCCCCTGTGTGCTGGGCACTGCCCCTGCCTGTTGGGCACTGCCCCTGTATGCTGGGCACTGCTCCTGGGTGCTGGGCACTGCCCCTGGGTGCTGGGTACTGCCCCTGGGTGCTAGGCACTGCCCCTGGGTGCTGGGCACTGCCCCTGGGTGCTGGGCACTGCCCCTGTGTACTGGGCACTGCTGCTATGTGAGAGGATGAGTCTGGATTGTGACTTTGTGGCCAGTGTGGACCACACAGGTGGATTGAAAAATATACAAAAATGAAGTGAAACACAAGAAGAAATAGTACATCTTTTTAAAACATTCAGATGTGTGGAGGGAAAAAAAACTTAATTTTCACACAATCTCAAATTTAGAAGAAAACTAAAAACATTCAAAGAAGCCCCAAGTATCTTTCACACAGGTTCTCTAAACAACAATATACTATGTTTGCCTTATTCTCTGACTGTATTATATTTGTCTGTATTATTTTATATTATTTAAGGGTATATTAATACAATGACACCCATTTTTATTAAACTTGCCGTTTGGCAATTTCATAGGGGTGTGTGTGTGTGTGTGTGTGTGTGTGTGTGTGTGTGTGTGTGTGTGTGTTTGAGTGTGTGTTTGCATGTGTGTGAATACACAATGCATTCTGGTTACTGTCATTCCCCTGTCTTATTAACCCCCTGTCCCTGCAAGTCCCTTTGGCACACTCACGTCTTCCTTATAAACATATCCATCACAATTTTCCCAGCTGTGTTGTCAAACGTTGTCTCCCTCACTCCCTTTAACCTTCTTCCTACCACCTTGGCCTTCTCAAAGAACCCAGCAGCCCTTTTCTACGGTTCTTCAGTACTCCTCGCTACGGATGGCATTTCCTCTAATGTATTTCTCTGAGCTGCCCCTGCATACTTCAAAAACCAGAGGAATTCTGAATGTGAGTTTCAGAATGGTCCAGGGGTCTAGGGGTGTCCAACATTGGTTGACACCCATGTTAGGGGCAGTCATGAAGGTGATGACAAAGTCCAGACAGCTTCCCCTGGTTATTGGCAGGAGGCTGATACCTGCTCTGGCAAAAAGAAAGAATGAAATAATAAAATGTCATCCCTACTCAGGCACTTGCCTTTGCAGGTATCCATGGCTCCAGGAGGCTACACAACACGGACCACAGGAGCACCCCCATGTAGCCACCTAACACTTTTCACCCTTGTCTTTCATGGCTCCCCCCAGCATCAACCAACTTTCTAGATGAAATTTAAAACTTACAGACTTAAGGTGTTTTGTTATTATTGTTCATAACACAATCATTCTCAGAAAAACGTTCATCCTTATCTAATTGGAAAATTGCTCCTTCTTTACAATTCCATTAAAGGTTAATTCCTTCTTCTGAAATATTTGTTCCAGAAGTAGGCACCTGCTTCTCTATGACTACTTATACTTGTTCACCTAAACATTTCTAGAAGCCTGTAATTATGTATTTGTGTTTTTATTTCCCCACTAGTCTGAATTTAGGAAAATCCTAGGTCTTAAAAATCATTCCCTTCTTAGTTGCCAGCAACATGGAACACAGTTATACAATGCATTCTTTTATTTTGTTTTAAATGAAACAATAAAATGAGAAATACTAAAGTAGCAACAAGTGACAGGGGAAAAAGAAGCATGCAGAAAAATGGAGAGATGTTTTTATAGATTATGCATTGCTGTGAATTGATGCTTCAAATTAAGGAGGGGGTAGAAGAGATAAGAAGATAAGATTCCATTGAAGTTATTGCCATGTGCCTCAATTCCTCCAATTCCACATGCTTTTGCTTATATCTAATAAAAACAACACAGTGCCATGCCAGCATTATGGAACAAATATGCATGCAACACTATATGGGGACTTTTTTGAAGACTTACAAGCAGCATCTGCTTTAGAGCACATAACAATCCTCTGAAGGATGTACAGTGTTTGGGTCTCAGGATAGCTTTCATGTTGTAGCTTTCTGAGGACCCTAAACACTGTTAGACTGTGTGGATGCTATTAATGTTTACCATGACCGAAATTAAAACTTGAATTTTAAATATGTATTTGACCTTCAAATACTATGTAACATATTGATACAAATGGTATATATACTTTCCTAAAAAAAAATATACCTCTTTCCACATACGGAAAAATGATTCTGAAGAATGGCATAGGTCTCTAAGTTCACAGGGTCTCTAGTGAGTGACTTAGAAGTGTGAGTCAAATTTTGCTCTGGCATTCAATCAGTTTTGCTCTGCCATTTTTGTTCAAATAAAAGAAGAAAATTCAACCTCATCCAGAAATGTGATTGAAACGGCAAGATATTTGATGTCTCTTCTATAATGGTTATACTATATGTCCCAACTTACAAGTGGTGATTGGGAAAAAAAAGATTTGAATATTTCTCTTCTATAATGGTCATGTTACAGTCCTGACTGACCAATGGTGATTTCTCAAAGTACAGTGTGAATCTGAAACCTTACTGTGAGAGGCAATAATGTCAACTTGACGGGACAGAGAATGACCTAGGAGAGAAGCTACTAGGCATGGCTGTGAGGGATTATCTGGATTAGGTTGGTTGCCATGAGAACATCCACCTTAAATGTAGGTACCAACATTCTATGGCCTGGCATTTTAGGCTAGATAAAGAGGGGAGGATGGGTGCTGAATAGTACATCCATCTTCCTCAGCTTCCTGAGTATGGATGCCATGGGACCAGCTTCCATGACTTCACCCCCATAATGGAGGAGAGTCTTGAGCTATGAGTTTTGTTGCAGCAATGAGAAATGTACCATGTACGAGCAATACTTCTCAACTCTGTACATTAAGATTTGTTGGTCTATATTATACTTGGAATAGATATTTTCACATTTCTCTTCTAGACAGCATGCCATCCTGTAGTTCAGGCTGGCCTCAAACTTACCACAATAAACTTCTGCTTCAGTTTCCCAAGTGGGTAAATCTTAGTGGTGAGCTACCATGGCCAACTTCCATGTTTTACTTTACTATTTTGATGCTTTTTATTAATTCTTTGAGAATTTCATACATGCATATACTGTGTTTTAATCATATTCACACTCAGCTTTACCCCCTAACTCATAGCTATTAGCCACTTGAAAAGCATGTGCCTATCAAGCTATGTGAGTGTTGATGTGTTTAAACATATTGTATCACCTGGTATTAGAAAAAGGTACCATCATTATTATCACTATTAAGCTAAACATGAAAGAAAATCAGATATTGGAAGGCTTTCAAGCACATGAATATGAATTTTCCAAAACTTATTTCCATAAGAAAGTGATAGTGTTTATCACTGTTGACAAATATTATTTCTTTTCCTTGAATTAACAGGCTCACTTTGTATATTATGAGACAATGTCTGCCAAATAATTTAAGTACCATTGAGTATAATTCATTTGTTCCATAGTCTTTCAAATAACTCTGATGTCCCATGAAAGAAAAATGGCTATTTAACTCAGAACTGAAAAAAAAATGCATATTCTTTTCTTTTCTGAAAAAAAAAACAAACTTTTCTGAAAAAAAAAAAGCTCCAATCTTCATCCAAAGTGCTTTGCAAATAGTTTTCATTGTGCAAGACAGAATTTTCAATGTCAAAATCTGATAATATTAATTGTGTGTACCGTTTCCCCAAATGAAATTAGATGATTTTTGTTTGTTTCTTCTTTTAGTGAAATTTGGATTTTTCACAGTCTATGCAAATTGCACAGTAAATATGGCAAAAAGTATCTGTGGAAACCCTGGAGTCCCCTGAAGAATTCCATGGGCCCTTAGTTTTGTATGGAATATATTTAATTTAATATTGACTGAACCCATTTTGGAAGTGGGAAAATTAGAACATAGGTTTTCACTCAACACCGTAAAATTTGGAAGTTTCAATTCTAGGATTTCAAGGCAAACATTCAAACTTCACACAATCCATGCTTTGTCCATCATATCCCACTGTTTCACTCTTAAAGCCTTCTCTGTGCTTTGAGTGATTCAGGGAACGTTCAGAAACAGTGATTCAAATACATGATGTTTTGATCAATGATCTTGAGAACACACCCTTCACAGTAACAAGAAACTCTGTTATAAAAATGCGTTTAACAAATTCCAGGGGAAAAAAACGTTTCTGTAGGTACATGCCCAGAGAAGAAAAAGCCATAACATATGGACTTTGTTGCATGTTAAGAAGCCTAGAGAGTTTGCCTGAGCCAGTATTATAATCAGGACCATCGTGGGCATGGGCTGGTCTCTAGTGTAATCTGTCCTCAGGCAGCAAGTCCATTTTTACCCTAAAATGTGTTGCCAGGAGGTTGGCCATGCTGTATGAGCAGTCTATCACGGTAACCTGTACACCATGGTTACATTTTTCATTCTGTTTATCTTGTCCCTATCAGTATCTCAACAAGGGATGTGATTTCTTTGGCTCCTACTCTTTCACATTTCGCTTCTTTCCTCCTTAGGCATCAGCTCAAAGATCAATGCCTAAAGAAATTGTACATGAACCCTACATAAAGCGATCCCTCAAGTCATTATTGTTATTACAGAAACTCCTTCTGCCCTTTGTTTCATGTGTGGAAATGCACTTGCTCATCATTTGTCTATTTTCAACATGCATATTTATCTCTGATGGATCAGGTCATCTTAAACTATGATTCTATACAAAAGGTCTCTTACAAAGGCATCTGTCAGTGTCTTAAGCAAATGAATGTTCTTCTATCCTACACCAATATATTTTCCTGTCATATGAAATTCTGACCGGACTTTCCTCTTAGCAAAAATATATTTATATTAATGATAGATGGAAATAGCATTAGGGAACTAAAGTCTGCCATTATGTTAAGCATCATTCTGTCTCCAAGTTTTACACTGATTTGGGGATGAGAAAGTTTATTGTTGTTCTTGCACTCTGTTTAATTATTTCTTAAATATTTGCATCATGGATAGGTACTTTAAAACCTATTATATCTTTTCATTTATTTTGTTCTCTTAGAAGCCCTATTATGTGAGTTATGTGTTTTAAGCCCTACTTCATGCATAATAAAACTGAGCACAAGATGGGTTTGGCCAGAAAATTACCTAAAGCCAATAGTGGATGGTGAAGGTAGGATTTGAATTCAGGGCATCTGACACTAGGGCCTCTGTCCTTAAACATTGTTCCCTGATGCCTTCCATGGTTCCATTGTAAAGAACAACAGTAATCAGAGACTGCTGGATCTAGTCACAGCGTTTCCATCAGTCCCTCTCTGAATTTAGGGAAGACTTTTTTCACTTCATGTTGACTTGTTTGGATTCTCCTGTGAGTGTGGAAGATGCAGAGACATAATTACAATTATAGTTTTTGTGATGAGTGATATAAGTGTTAAAAGCCTGGGTTTATGGGAGTATGCAGGAGGCAAGCAGCTAATTTACCTGAAAGCGTTTCAGAACATCATCTCCTTAAGGTAATGTTTGTCTTTTATTTTTTGAGATTATAATATAATTGCATCTTTTCCCCCTTCCCTTTCCTCCCTCCAAACCTCCCCATAGATCCCTCCTTCCTCTCTTTCAAGGTCATAGCACCATCCATCCTTTTGTGCTGAAGGGTAAAGGGTGGTAATAGGACAAGGAAGATAACTCATAGTTAACATTTCCTGAGGCTTGACTACATAATGAGGAACTGGTTTATTATCTATAGTCATCAATTGGCTTTAATTGTGTATAATTTAAAATGTTAGCCAGACATTACTATCCAAACATTTTAGGGCAAAAGAACTGAGCTTCAAGACCCATATATCTCAAAGGCTACCAAGAAAGGCCTCTGCGGTGTTCAAAGCTTAACATCTATACCTCCTTACAATGCCTTGAGAGTAAGCAGGTGTTGGGGGCAGAAAAAAAAGGATACAAAGCAAGGGTGGAGGGATAGGACATAACTATGAGCCCCATGATGGGGAAAACAGGGAAGCAACTATAAAATGAGAAGTTTAGAATGCTTCAGGTTTATCAGAAGTAACATCATGGAATTTGTGAACAATGCCGGAAGATGTGAGAAGAGAACTGAGATGTGGAATTTATAGAGTCTGAGTCAACTTTACAAGAGACTGAGGGTGCTATGCTTTACAGAGAGGATGAGGCTAGACATGTAAATGGCCAAGGAAGCATCATGGTGCATGGATTACAGATAACCCTTCTTCTTGGGATACTGGAAGGCCAAGACCACTCCTCTTGTGCCCTCCTCTTGTATAGCAATAACCCCTAGGTGATATATTAATAGGATAAATTAGGCCTCTGGAACTCTTTACTAAAGATAATTTTATTGGAGTATTTTTTTCAAGAGTTAAATTGTTTTTGCATAAAGATCTACTCAATTTCCTTGTGCATACAATTTCTGCATGGCACATGTGTTTTAGTAAATTATTACATAGTTATCCTTTTCTACAAGTTAATAGGTGTCTACCTCAAATATATGTCTATAGTTAACTACTTTATATCTCACATAGTGAGTTTACTACAACAGAAATATTTTAAAATTATGAAGTTTCCTATAACCTGGGAGCATTTAAAGCTTGGGTTAGCTTCATGATTCAAGGAGATTTCTTAATCATAAGTTCTAATGCTTATTGTGAATTTAAATTATTGAGATGCTATGCTAAATACATGAAATAGTTAATATATTATAGTTTCGACAATCTCTATCTCTACATAGTTAATATATTAAACTTTAGATAATCTCTATCTCTACATGGTTAAAAAAATCAAAGTTCAGAAAAATAAACCCACTTGTCCAGTTTTGCATAATCACTAGCAAAACCAGGAACTGTAGCATGAACCTTAAATGGTCTTATTAATAAAATCAAACCTGAGGGCAGTTAATGGGGTGAATGCTGGATGATCAGAAAAAAAAACAGAACAAGCCACAGCCACCTCACCTTGCCAATTCCTCAGCTGATCCTGTTTCCTCAGACTGGATGCCTCTCATCTGAACTGTGCTGCTCAAAAACCTAAAAGCTTAACCAGCTCTAGTTCCCGATCCTCGTGCCTTGTATACCTTTCTGCTTTCTGCCATCACTTCCTGGGCTTAAAAAGCTCATTCCTGGGATTAAAGGTGTGAGTCACCATGCCTGACTGTTTCCAGTGTGGCTTTAAACTCACAGAGATCCAGACAGATCCCTGCCTCCTACATGATAGGATTAAAGGCATGTGTGCCACCATTTTCTGGCCTCTATATCTAGTGGCTGTTCTGTTCTCTGACCCCAGATAAGTTTATTAGGGTGCACAATATTTTGGGGAACACAATATCATCACACTCTATCTCTACATGTTAAAAAAAAATCAGAGTTCAGAAAAATAAACCCACTTGCCCAGTTTTGCACACTCACTAGCAAAACCAAGAACTAAACTCATTATTTCCAGGTCAATTTGTGTTCTCATTTTTTTTTTTTTTTTTTTTTTTGTCTCTCCAGAACCAAACCAACTCTAGTCCTTATCTCCTTACCCTTGCAAAATTACAAACAATATCATGAACCACTTTTAATATATTTCCATGGAAAAATTCCTCTTCTACTCCAGTAGTTATACTCTTTTAAGTACCAAATAAACATATTTGTCTCAGCCAAGTTGATTGCTAGCCCTGATTGGGAACACCTGAAAGTTCCCTGCTCAAGTGTGCTCAGTGTGGTAGTTTGAATAAGAATGACCCCCATAGGCACATACATTTGAATGCTTAGTCATTAACTAGTGGCACTAGTCTTAACTAGTGGCACTAGTTAAGGAGTGGGAGGTAAGGCCTTATTGGAAGAAGTGTGTCACTAGGGGAGGGCTTTGAGGTTTCAGAAGCCTAAGCCAGGTCCAGCAGCTCTCTCTTCCTGCTCATTGAGGGTCTGGATGTACAACACTAAACTTCTCCAGTACAGTGTCTGCCTACACACTGCATGTTCCCACCATGATAATGGACCAGACCTCTGAAACTGTAATCAACCCCCAATTAAATGTTTTATTTTTTAAATAAGATTTGTGCTCATGGTGTCAGAGTACAGTGACTAAGACAGTTGAAAACTATCATAGGGTTTTTACATATTTATCCAGGAGCCAACATCACTCTAAAGATGGAGAAACAGATGCTTTCTCATATTTCTAGTTAGTTTGCAAGTTAACTTTATTTCTTCAGATAGAGATTTGTCATCCATCATATTGGTGAAATTCACCTTCTCTGCTTCTGTTCATTTCTGCAAACTAATTTATGGGGCTTTGCCTCTTGTATATCCCACAAATGAGTGGAATTAATCACTCTGTAAGTCATTATATACCACTAAAAATCATTTTCCTGTTAGGCACATTCAAACACGCTTACCTATTTTGTCTTTAAACCATTATGAGACATGTTTGTTGCTTCTATTTTAATTTTATAATCAAGGACACTGAAGCCAGAAAATAACATACCTGTTATCAGGCAACCAGAGAGAGGCAGACCCCATTTGAAAATAGCCTTTCTCCTTGTTTCTTGTTAAACTCAGAAGTCATGGAGCTCTGACCTCCTGGTTAGGGAAGGAATGCATGTCTTAAAGGAAAGCACAGAGACCAGAGCTTACCTTCAGATGCTGAGTGCAGGCCCTGGCCTTGCCCATTTTTCTCCCAGAAAGGGAAATGTGAGGGTTTGGTCTTGCATGTGTCTACGATTTAGAGCATCAAAGAGAACAGCAAATGGGAAATGTGTTTCACTGGAGCATGGACAGAAGTGACAAGATGGAGTGTTTATGATTTTTAGAGGCATCCTGGACATCGTTATTTGTATTTTTTCCATAAAACGGCGACATGATAAGACCCTCTGTAGAGATGAGGAAACTGACATCAGCTGACGATAGATGCTTTGTTTTATACATAGCTAGGGCATGGTAAATGGAGAAGAGAACATGATGGACTGAGTGGCTGAATAAGCCCATTCTGGATACTGAAGGGAAAACAGAATCTAATACTAAATGTATACTCTTAGATGCGAGAACAGTTTGCTACTAGAGCACTATAGTCAGGCTAGGTAGTCATTGACAGATCCTTGAATTTATTTTTTTGGGGGGTGGAGGAAGGGTGTCTACACCAACACGCATAGAAGAAGCTCTAACCAAAGACCTAGGAGCATTACAAAGCTATCATGGTCAGTTTCTGGGTTTTAAATCTCTTTCTAAGTAGACTGTATATGATTATTTAGGAGGTCTAGTGACTTTACAGATCATGAAGCAAGGATGTTCGAAATCCATTGGATTGTCTATAAAAAACAAAGTTGAGTTCTGGGCTGAATAAAGCTGTGACTTTCTCAGACTCAGATCGCAGGAACAACAAGGCACAAGATTACCAAAGGGTCGACTAGACATCTGCCCCTGTGTCCAAGACCAGGAAACACTAAACATGCCAGATGATTTGGATAAACATAAACAAGCTCTGTGTTGAGTTTACTTCTCAATAGTGAGGACAGAAATGGTATCTTGTTCAAGTGATTAATAAAAGAATTTCCATGGGGGCAAGGGGAATGAGAGAAGCAAGCAGGGAGAGAGTGGGGCATGGCGGGTGCCAATTCAGCTAGACCAAGGGATGCCTAGATAGTTGATAAATCATGAGTGTGTCAGGATAGGTTTTGAGAAGATTCACTGTCAGTGGAAACAAGCAACACGTCTCTACCTGCTGGGAGCAGGATGGGACACACACACGGTGGGGTTTCTGCTGCCTCTGGAGATGGGACACATATTTCCTACTCATGGGCATCAAAACTTGAGTTTTTCAATTTAGGCCCTAGAACATACACCAGGGCCCAACTGCCCCTGAAGATTCCCAGGCCTTTGCTCTCAATCCTGAAGTTCTGCCATTGACTCCCTTGGCCCAGAGGGCTTTGAACTTGACTTTAGCCACTGTTTACGGTCTCCGCTGGTGTTCCAGCTTAAAAATAATCCTACAGGACTTCTCAGGATCCATAATCATGAACCAACTCCCCTAATAAATCGTCCGATGTCTGTCATCTATCCATCTCAAGCTATCATTTATCGAATCAAACTGACATCTATTTATCCATTCACCCATGTGTTTATCTATCACCTATTGATCTATCTCAGGCTCGGTGCAAGGGAAAAAATAATTCATATGATCACCAAGTAATAAACTAGATATATATCCAGGAGTCCCACACTTGAGTGCATTATACATAACTGATGACTTATATAAACATGACTAGCATTTGTCACAGATGGTAGCAGGATACCTACCATCTATCATTTACATCTGCCTTTTAGCTGTCTGTCTGTCTGCCTGCCATCTACCCGACCTTTCCAGTAACTCTGGAGAACACTGTCTAACAGAAGCAACAGCCAGCAAGAGCATAGTCTCAGGTGGGGTCAGGCTTCACTATGGCTCCATCTAGAAGCTGTATAATATAGAACATAATTTCCACCCATTAGGAAGTAAGAACTTGTGTTTGTATTTAGCTGTAACTTATCAAGAGCTAGGAAAGAGTTTGGTCAAGGGTGTTCTAATGGGTATGTTGAGCTCTACCTCAGCAGCACATCCCATGGGCAGTATCTCACAAATGCGAAAATCTGCAGGCACAGATAGACGTACTCAGTTTCCAACCCCATGAAAATGGGTAGAAAAGAGAAGGTTTGGGTTTTGTTGGCTGTTTTCTCCCATGGGCACATAATTAACTAAATAGTTCTTAAATCTAAATGATCTCTCAATTTACAAAATTTAAACAATTCCTTCTATGTATATATTCTCAGAATGCAACCACTAGAACCCCTGCAACCATATGGTCGATGGCACCTATGAAGCTTGGACTTCAGGAATGATACCCACTAGCAGCCTACCAAGATGGCTTTGCGCTTTGCTCCCTGTTCTCAAGAACCACTCCCATGTTCTGTTTTTTGCTCCTCTCTCTCTCTCTCTCTCTCTCTCTCTCTCTCTCTCTCTCTCTCTCTCTCTCTCTCTCACACACACACACACACACACACACAGAGAGAGAGAGAGAGAGAGAGAGAGAGAAGAGAGAGAGAGAGAGAGAGAGAGAGAGAGAGAGAGAGAGAGAGAGAGAGAGAGAGGAGGCTAGAGATGCATGTACCACCTTTGAGGTGATTCATTCACTTTTGAGATGAAAAACCATATTCGCTGAATGCTACAACTTGATGACTCCAAGAGAGATAGATGGGAAGGGAAGGTACTAAATTTGTTGAGCTCCAAAGCCCCAGCTGTTTGTAACTGCCAAATGTCTCAAACTTTATGAATAGATATTATAGTTACATTGTATATACCAGAAATACATTCTGATGTCCTACCACCCAGTATCTGTGAATATGACCTTCCTGGGAAATAAGTCAGCATATATTTTATTTTTTACAGTGGCATCATAACTGCAATAATGTAGCCATTAGTCCAATTAGACTGGCATCCTTTTTAGGAAAACCAAAGATTATATGAAAACAGACATGTAGGAAGAACACCATACAATGACAACATCATAAATTAGAATAGTGTGGCTATAAGCCAAGGATACAAGGAAGGCCTCCACCAAGTCTCTAACAATTTTAATGCCAGACTCCCAGCTTCCAGATTGGGATGAGTTTAAACTAATACTGGCTTTTATCTACAGTATTACCATCTAGTTCACGGCACTTCTGTTCTGGGCAGCTCTAGAAAACTTACATGGTAGCAGTGATGGAGGAACCAGTGCTTTGCTCCTTCCCTGAAACATACAATAGCTGCATTGCTCTAAGGAGAGTCCAGGCTCCAAGTTTCAGGGTCTGTATATATGTTTAGTGTTTCCCACAGAATGCCGATGTAAGTTTTCGGGGTTCTCTGACCTTCCACTCCTTCACTGTCATTGTCTGAAACTATGGAAGATTACCGTGGGAACTCCTGCTACCTTCCCTAAGAGAATCCATAAGGGATGCCTGTAAAGGTGCTGCAGAGGACCAACCCAACTGCATCAGAATCATAAGTTTATGGTGCAGGAAAGATTATATCAGGTTTCTGAAATGAGGTAAAAATCAAACATATGCACAAATATGTACATAGAGCATTTCATTTTTGAATCACTGCCTGTGAGTGCTTTCTGGCATTCACCAGAACCAAAATCACCAGGGCAGAAGCAGAACCCCTGTGATACAAGAAAGTCTGTGTTGTCTGACAGGATCCAAACATTTGTAAATCAGGGCTTGAAGCTAATACAGATGGCAGGCGGAAATGCCAAGTCAAACTCCCTTTCAGCCACCTCAGGATAATTGGCATTTTTTCGAAAGGCATATTTTGAGCTCAGATCCCAGGGTGAGTCACGTAAGTGTCCTATTTTAGATAATAGTGAAATCAGGCCTTAAAGGATTATTAGTCAGCAAAATTCAATTTTGGTAAGACTGTACTTTGGAAAAGGAAGTGAAGAGATGTGAAGGCAGATCTGGACTAGCCAACAGACAAAATCTGCAAGACACTGTGGAGGAAAAAGATCCACACTGTGTGCTTCCTAGGCCCAATGGGAACAGAGGAAGACAGGAGCCAGTAATGAGGAGAAGTGTTTATTCACTCTTCAAGGATCCACAAGCTCCTCCCATCTGCAGGTTCAGCACCAAATCATTGCCTTTCCTGATGCATACCTACTGCAAAGTCTTAATCTAGAATTCCATTCACCCAATGTGGTGAAAATGTGAGCTGTGGGGATATTCATTCATTACTGCTACGTGTGCACAGTCTACAACCACCATGGAAAAAGTTTGACTGCTTCTTCTAAAGCCAAGCATGATCTTTGCAGAGAATAGAGAAGCCATGCTCTTGGTACTTAGTGAACGGAACTGGAATCTATGCCTACATAACAACATGCATATTTAAAGCAGATTCATCCTTAGTTCCACACATCTGGATAACCCAAGTGTCCTTTAGCAGGTAAGTGGACAATTAGACCATTGTTCTTCTTAACAATGAAATGTGACAACTCAGTTGAGCTTCACAGCCATAAAAAAAGACACAAAGGAAAGTGTAGTACATAGCTTCCAACAAAGATGACTACAGGCTATGAGTATAAAATATAACATTCAGGAACCATAGAAATAGTTTAAAAATTGGTTTTTGGGGTCCCAAGGGGGTAAGTAGGTAGAGCAGAGGATGTTTAGCAGTGATATTATATTATATGATATTGTGATGGTGGCCTTATTTCATTAGACCTCTGTCAAAGCTCATGGAGTATAAGCTATCAAAGATGAATACTAACATACACTACAGAATTTGGGGGATGATTAAAGGTCAATGTTGGGGCAGCATGACAAGTATACAACCCAAGTGGGGGATGCTAATGACTAAGGAAGGTGTTGGAATCAAAGAGGATATTTGAAATTTCCATATATCCTGCTCAGTTTTCACTGTAAACTGAACACTATTCCCAAAACATAAAGTCTTTACAAGAAAAAAAAAAAAAAAAAAAAAAAAAAAAGATATGGTCTATCAGTAGCTTCCTTCAGTTACCACATTGCTCCCATGCCAAATGACCTCCCCTTTCCTTGGTGACCTCCCATCCTCCAGCCAGCCTTCGGTCTCACCCATGTGGCAGCTGAACTTGCTCCTCCATCTCAGAAGCTTTAGAGCTCTGTACCTGGACCACTGTTCCCCAACAGCCTGAGAGATGGGAGATGACACCTCTCCTCCCGCTTCTTGCCTGTCACGATGGACTGAGAAACAGTCTTTGGAGCGTGAGAAATGGCACTGTCGATCTTCTCCTTCCCAAATGTGTATCAAATTAAAATATGAAAGAAGAATAGTTCTGTGACCTTTGCGTGGCCTTTACCTTCTCCCCCAGTGCTCCTACTCCTAACAGTATTGTCTGAGAGTCTCTAACAAGCCAGCACACAGGAACAGTGTTTGTATTGTCTGGATTATCTACTTAGATAACTCTCAGTCATGCAACAGCCTTTGGTTCTGTCCTCACTTCTCTTGGTTTGTCCCTTTGCTTTAAGATCTTAACTGCTCACCAAGCAAACAAGTACTCAAAATGTTACAGCAACCCTAAAGACAGGAATATTCATTGGAGAAGGGTATATCAAATCCTCATTCTTTCAAGACATAACGTTCTAGATCTTGCTTTACTGAATGTATCTGACAAAATAGAGACTCTGAGATATTTATGGCTACTGTATTCGATTCCTCTCCAATTGGTAGTACTTCCATTACTATGTCTGTATGTAGGAATAAAGTCATTTAAAAATAAATAAATAAGCCTCACATTTGCCCTGATGTGCTCAGGTTATTCAGGGAAGAGAAATGCCTGCTACAGTGAATGGAATGGTAGCAGTGAGGAAGTATTGGGTTGGAGGATAAACAGCTTGGTCTAAATGGGCTAGAAGTTTGGCCTTGAAAAGCAGTTTGCCAGCAGCTGCAGCAGAAGAGGGGAGATGAGTAGGGTGTGTGCTGGGGCGAGAATGAGGATTCAGGAAGTCAAAGGAGAAAGTAGATCTACATGAAAGAGGAACAAATTCTAGGGACTTTTCAGAAAGCAAGAAAAACTTCAAATATGGAGGAGGGAGGCTAAAAGGGGGAAGAGTGAGGAGACAGAGAAGTGCGTGCACAGGAAGGCTATTTTAAAATAGAATGGAGGTATTATAGCCTGCAGTGGAAATCTCTGGGGGAGTTTTAAACAAGGATAGAGTTAGGGAGAGTTCCATGGTAGCAATAGAGGAGCTATTGTAGAGGGGATGGTCCTGGGGTAAGCACCTGGGGAGATGGGATAGCTGGTAAGAGTGCTTGTCCTGAAAGCATGGGGACCTGAATTAAACCTGCAGAAACCACATCAAAGCCAGGTGTGTTCACAATGTCACCTATAGCCCAGAGGGGAGGCAGCGCAGGGAAAGGTAGGTGAGGCTTGATGGCTAGCCTAGCTCCAGGTTCACTGAGAGACTCCGTTTCAGAGAAATAAGAGTAGGTTAATAGAGGAGGATGCCCAGTGCTCTCCTCTGGCCTCCATGCACAGAATTGTGAATACAGATGGACACACACATTTGAGCATTACCCATCACACACACACACACACACACACACACACACACACACACACACACAAAGTTCAGGACAGACAGGGAGACTTGTCTGATACTGAGGTACTCACCTCAGGGGCACATTATTAATGTTGGGAGTATAAGACAGTGTTCTGAAGAGCTAATGAAAATATTAAACCTGCTTCTCTACAAATGACTTACAAAGTGAACAAAGTCAGCAGTGAACTTCTTGTTAGGGTGAAATCACAACAATAATGGCACCCCCAGAAAATTGCTTGCTTCCCTCAACCCATTCCTAAACTACAGTGGGCAACACAGATTTGTCTGAAGCACTAAAATAGGTAAGACCTAGACCAAATTGCAATGTGAAAAAAATCATTAAAAATATTGACTTATTCCCCCCTTTTAGACATTTTTTTTCTTCCTTGATCACTGCCTTTCAGCATGTTGCAAAGCTGGCCCTAAAAGGGAAAGACCGTGAACATATTAATAAGGACTAAGTGAGATCTTTAATAATGACTCCTGAAGTATATTTTTTAGAAAACACAGATGCAATAATAACTAGCTCACTGTTATGCCATGTGAAGAAAAACATTTTTCTCTCCAGATGTATTTCCTGGACTCTAGCACCCATGGCTTGGGTGCATTTGGGGTTCATTCTCATAGCAAGTTTTGATTTAATCAGCCAGACTCTCAGGTGCTACAGCTCTGACCAAATCTAAAGTCGTCTCTTTTGTATTCTGCCTCATGGCTGACCCAGCTCAGAAAGCCTGGCGTAAACACAACACCCCTGTACCTCTCTGAGCCCTTCTTGAGAGGGGGATAGGGTGGCACACAGGATAAGCTTCTTTCCAAAGTGTTAAAGTTTGTTTCTGTTGTTCTTCTTAGACTAGCCCTGACTGGCCACATTACCCTCCACGTGTGCATATGCCCATGTGCCCTCTGTGTCTATGTGGCATGTTCTTATGAAGCCAGTGTGTGAGCCTCCCAGAATCTATTGTGGAAAGCATCTCACCATACAGACTTCTCACTTGGACAGTTTGTCTTTTCTCTGTCCCTCTCCCCTTTACCCTTGCCCACAAGAAACACATTCCCCAGACTCTGAAAGCCTTCCCTGGATCCTGAAGATAGGCTAGTGAGCATCTAGTAGAAAACTCAAGTCTAGACACATTCCAGAGCATCCATGTGGTCACTCTATACATCATGCTGCACCTAGCAGCAGGATTCAGGCTGCTCTTTTTCCTTGCTCTGATAACATCCTCAGCCACCCACTACTTCTCAACTAGAGATGGGCTCCCACACTATAGTAACCAGGACACCACAACAAACTTCCCTAAGAGTTGCCCAACAGACTGACAGGCTGCACTGAATGAGGAATCAGTTCTGCAGCTCAGCATCCTTCGGTGGAGTGAAAATCCCATCCCCTTCTTGCCAATGCCTTGGAATTCTCTGAGTGATTTCATGGGTGACGGTGCCCCTGCCCCTGTGTAAGGAAAAGGAGAATACTCTAAGGATGATAACTACTTGGAATTTTTCTTCTCCTTTAACCAGTTCTTTTCGAATTTTTGTTCTGTTCTTTGCCTAAACTGTTTGGGGTGGGAGAATGGAGGTCAGACTAGTTTAGCAATGGCTTCTCAGCCAAGCACTGAGAGAGGTAACTGGCTGCAATGTGGTGCTCTATTTAGAATGTCAGAGCTTATTGTTCTCAGGATTGGGACTTTAGCCAAAATTCCAAGACAATAGGAAAAGCCCCATTCAGTATCCTATTTTAACAACTCTGAGAACTGAAAAGGCCTTTTATCACTGTCGTTGTTCATAGCTCTTTAAGGAATGCACTTAGAATACCGAGTTCCATTATCAACTGCAGGATGTGGGAGAAGAAAGGCTGGCATAAGGTTCTTTAAACAGTTCTGTAAGTGACAAGAGTTTCCCTTGAGCACAGCTAAGGCAGAAGACTTAGAGATGAGATGGGTCTCCCTGTGTGAGAGTTAGTGGGAAGATTTACTTCATGCTCCACTTGGCGTTGAAAGTGAGAAGTGATAGAAAACATCCAGTAAGTTTGGAGAACTGTGGTGTGCGTGCATGCGTGTGCGTGTGCGTGTGCGTGTGTGTGTGTGTGTGTGTGTGTGTGTGTTGCTAGATATGAAAACCGGGACCTTGTGCGATACTAGATAAGTAATCCATCAATCAATAAGATATGTCCCCAATCATAACTGGGAGGATTTTTAAACTGGGGTTCTCTATTCCTTTCCTTGAGTAGCAACCTGGAGCCAGCTCAGACTGTTTATGGAATTTACATGCAAGAAGTATTTGGTGAAACAGTAAAAAAAACACAGGGAGAACAAAGGGATGGCACCTGATTGTCCCGTGGAGCTCTTGGCTGCTACCCTAGAACACTCAGAAGTACCTGTATGTGTTGGTGAATAAGTAGATCAACCCTCCCCGGTGGGGGGCTACCATGTTGGATAAGAAGAAAGCTGGGGATACTACAACTGAAGGCTTTGATTAGTCAGGCCAGCAAATCATGTAGATCCAGAAGGGGCAAGGTTGATAACCACAATCTGGCAGAGGAAGCACAAATTAGCAGCAGACAGAAAGAATGCCAATTAGCCAGCATTACAGGGTCACCTCCTCTTTGTCTACTCCATCCCCACCTAGAGCCAAGAGTCGACTCAGATTACTGCCAAACCATGACATTACTCTAAGAAAAAAAAAATAGAAGTCAATGATGGAAAGAACTTAGAAAAATGGATTCGAGTGGCTGGACTACAAATTAAAATGACTGAGTTATCTTCACTTCAAACATTTCGTTTTCTATATCGGAGGTAAAAATAGCTGGCATATGAGCAAGGTTTAATGTAGTTATTGAGAAATACAAAGGGATACTTTGTGTAGTCTAGACTTCACTTTCAATCTTAACGATAAATGCACTGAAGACAAGACGAAGGGCTGGCTTCAGGATCTAAATAGACCCGGGGATGTAACCAGAACTCTACTTGTGATTTCAATCATTGCCTAACACCAAAGGGGTAATTTCCAGAACCGCCATGGAAGAGATTGGAGTGTTTTAAAGAAGAAAGCGACTTGTGAACACATTGGCTTTACACTAGTTCAATTCTGTCCTGCAGAGCCAAGCTGTGCAAATACTGCCTACACCCAAACCTCTGAATAATGAGCTCCCTGCTTTAATCCTCATCCATCTGGACACACATCCATGTGCACTCATAGTGTGTAAGAACACTAATGGAGACCCTTCTTGCAGCCATGAAACCACATTACTTGACTGTAACAGTAGTGTTAAGTAAGGCGACTCTAGGATATAATCAGATGAGTCAAATCCTGAATCTGTAACTGACTATAGTTCTTACCTTACATACAGTCCTTATCTTGGTGCCTCAGTTTCCCCACTGGTGAAGCTAATCACAGCATTTGCCTTGTGAGTTGTCCTAAATCATAAGCAAACGTAGACACCTGGGAGAGTACACACAGAGGAGTGAGCTCTCTGTCAGTTCAGACAATCAAGTTTGGACTGGCTAGCCACATGGTGGGGATGTTGTCTTGGAATAAGTAACCACTGTGTTCTTTTCCAACGCAGAACATTCCCTAGAAAAGGTGGCCTTGTGCCAAAGAATGGCATCCACTTTGAGATAAGTCCAACCGACGGTTCTCATTTGGAAAAGCAGGCCAAAGACATAATCTATTTAAAACAAAGATAGAAATAGGCCAAGTCACCCCTGCGGCTGACTCAGCAGGCTGTCATGGAGTGGCCACTGGACAAAAGTCAAGAAACCTCGGCTGGCTCCTGTCCTAACATTTGCTCTCAACTCTGTGTAGGGTACTGGGAAATTCAGGTAATAGATATGGCTGGCAATTTCTTCATTTCTAAAATGAGTGTGTGTGTGTGTTTTCACCAAAAGTACTCATGAGAACTAAATGAGCCAACATGAAATTGCTCTGAAAATGGTAAATCATAGTATGAATATAGGTATTATCATTTTTTCAGAGCTCAAATTACATTATACATCGTTAGTTCTGAAAATAACATACATAACCCAGATCTTGAGCTGAGACTAAACTATTATTTTAAACACTGAGATGGGAATAGAAGCCACTTCAAAGGCTCCTGAAATTTTTTTTTCCTTTGCTACTCAAGGGTGGATTTATATTTAAGGCAGATATTGATTTTGTGTTGGGGAAAACACACACACAACCAAATGGCACAAGAGGGGACCATATCGTTATGCAAATATAAACCAGGGCTTCACCTATTGCTTTAGGGAAAAATAAGATCTGATTCAATATGAATGCTTATGGCCCAGATCAGTAAACTAGCTCTTTCTTCCAGACATAATTTGATCTAAATGCTGTCAGAATTTTTAATTTTCTAACTAAAAACATTACAATTATGTGTGTGTGTGTGTGTGTGTGTGTGTCTGTGTCTGTGTCTGTGTCTGTGTGTGTGCGCACACATGCACACAGGGGGTGGTAAGCATGCCCACAGCATACCTATCGATGTCATAGGTCAAATATCTTCTATCCACTTGAAGCCCAGAGATTGAGCACTGTTTGTCAATATTGCTGATAAATGACTTAACCTATGGGGGCATCTCAGTGCCCTCTGTCTTCATTTTAAACAAATATTTAGGAACACTCTTGACTAGGTAAGTCAGAGTCCTGACAGGTTGGCACACAAGACTGCTTTTATTTACAGGCGATTGTGAACAGGCAGAGAAGCATAGACAAAACTTAAGGAAATGCCATGCTTGTATACATGCCAAAGGTAAGAGGTAAATACATTTTGTGAAGATCTGAAGGAGGAAGGACCCTCATGTATTTGCATGAGCCCAGAATCTTTAAGGGGAGCTTGAGAAGAGGAACAGCAATGAGCTGGGTTAGTTGTTGTGTTTGTTTGCCTTTACTGCCTTGAGCAAAGCTCGGGTCATCTAAGAAGAACAAACTTCAGATGGATAAATAACTATCACATTGACCTGTGACAAGTCTGTAGGGCATTTTCTTGATTAATGATCTGTTTGGGAGGGCCAAGCTCACTGTGGGTGGTGTCAGTCCTGGGAAAGTAGTCTTGGGATAGATACATAAAGAAGCAGGCTGAACAATCCACGGGGAGTAAGCCAGTAAGCATCATTCTTCCACAGTCTCTGCTTCAGCTCCTGTCTCTAGGTTTCTGTGTGGTGATATTGTGTCCCCAAATACATTGTGCACCCTAATAAACTTACTTGGGGTCAGAGAACAGAACAGCCACTAGATAGACATAGAAGCC
Source organism: Peromyscus maniculatus bairdii (assembly GCF_049852395.1). Taxonomy (NCBI): domain Eukaryota; kingdom Metazoa; phylum Chordata; class Mammalia; order Rodentia; family Cricetidae; genus Peromyscus; species Peromyscus maniculatus. Next base: position 28,671,625 of record NC_134873.1, on the reverse strand, counting down.
AGAAAATGGTAGCACACACATCTTTAATCCCAGCACTTGAGATCTCATGTCTTTGCTTGGGAAAGACACACGCCTTTAATCCCAGGAAGCAGAAAGGTATATAAGGCATGAGGACCAGGAAGTAGAGGCTTTTTAAGCTTTTAGTCTTTTAGCAGCAGTTCAGCTGAGATCCATTCAGCACAAGATCAGCTGAGAAGTTGGCAAGGTGAGGTTGGCTGTGGCTTGTTCTGTTTCTCTGATATTTCAGCGTTCACCCCAATACATGGCTGCAGGTTTGTTTTTATTAATAAGACCTTTTAATATTTGTGCTATATTTCTTAGTTCAAGTCTTAAGTTCTTGTCCTTATTTCCCATCATGATAGACTATAATCTGTGATGTGTAAGCCAAGTAAACTGCTTTCTCCCCAAGTTTCTTTGGTTATAATGTTTTGTCATAACAACAGAAAGCAAGAAAGGTCAGGCAGGAGCAGAATGTGTACAAAGTATTCCAGGAAGTGTTTCTTGCTACCTCTAACACTGTCTTCCCTGGCTGGATATTGGCTATGGTATCTATAAATATGCTTATATTTTTCAGAGTGTGTCATGTGTCCTATAAGTAGATGCTCTTAGAAGTGAACCTACATGAAAAGGACTGTAATGATGCCAAGGTCATGTGTAGCATACGTGTTTGTGCCACCATGCAAGAGGATTTACAAAAGGAAACTCAGGCTCAATATTAACTGGACATGGCAAGTAATGGGATATTGCTGGACTGATTAGATTAACAGTTGTACTTGGTACCCAAAGGCACGTTCATTTTATTTTATTGCTTGTATGCTTGACTTTTGAGATAGAGTCTCACTTAATACCCCAGAGTTGCCTCGAACTTGTGACGATTCCTCTGCCTCAACCACTCAGATTGTGAGCTCAAGTCTACTGTCCAATAGTAGATATTTGTCTACGTGAATGAATAGTCTCATTATATCCATGTGAATAAGGAGGAAATGGGATAGAAAGTGAATCTTACTTTTGTGACTTTAACTAACATGTAGCCAGCCCAGAAACTGACTCTGAAGCTAACTATGGCTAGGCATGTTTTCATGAGTGGACGGTCCTCTATGATACCATTTCCTTTGATTCCCAACACCACATTGTATTCTCATGCAATATAATTTTATAGAAACCTAAAGTGTGGTGTTAGGTGTGCTTTTCAAATCAGTGAAATATGTCCCCCAATACTTGGAAAATAGAGTTCAAGGAGCATCTACTACTCTGGAACCTAGCATAATGGCTGTAGCACAGAGGCCCAGTGCTTCTAGAAACAATACAACTTCATACCCTTAAAAACAGGGTGTCAATCTTGTATTTACCTGAGAACTATGAGCTTACAGAGGTAGGTAAGAAACATGAAGCCATCTCTTTGTGCTCAGCAAGACTTTATAGCAATATATATATATATATATATATATATATATATATATATATATTCTTTTGCTTACTACCTAAACAATAAGGTGTCCCTTTACTTAAGCCTAGGACCAGACACAGACCCATTTTTTTTTTTTTGTCTCTTACAGGATTGTCTGAAATGCTTATCCCTGTGACTAATCAAAACAAAATGTTAATCCACTTTTGCTTAATTGTCTTTCTTTCCTCCAGGTCCCTAAGTCTTGACCTCAGCCTGAGTCAGAACACGTTTCATTAATATTTTTCCCACACACAACCCTGAGAATGGGCTAGGCACTCGGTAGAATGCTGACTGAACTTTAACCCACTCATGTCTTCACCTCCTTTTCACACGCTTGTTTTCCAGCTCTGTTTATTTTTCACAAACAAAAACCTTGTATTTTCCACTGAAAATTCAGTGACAGACATTGCTTGGATCATCCTGATCAAAAATCCTGCTTATTTTTCTACAGCCCCTCTTCTTTCAGGAAACTTCGGGATGCAATTTTGCTTCACTAAGTCTAGATTTGTTTATTATTTTTGACATCAACAAAGTGAAAATAAGTCCTGAACCAAAAATTAAAATAAAAATAAAAACAAACAAACAAGCAAAAATGAGTCCTTTTCTAAGCCCACAAGTTAACTTCCAGGATAACATCACAAAGATTAAGAAGGACCCTATACAAGGACTAATGAGGGACAGTTAGGCAAGGGACTCTCAATCACAATCTGGGTATTAAGTATAAAGTATGTTCTTATTTTCAGGACAGCTTTTGAGATGACGATCTCCACATGATGTATAAAATATTTTTAATAGGAGACAACTCAGGTGTTCAAAGCTCAGCTCGGAATGAGTCATTCTTACTCAGATATCCTAAACTGTTCTCACATCTGAATCTAGCTAATTATGAAGAATCTGCAGTTAAGAAAAAAAAATTATTAATCTCCAAAAGTAACAACCTTGCCTTTAGCAGAATTGTAGCAAGAAGCACTGTTCCGCTTACTTCAAATGCCAGGAAATGCAATCCCTAAAGCTGTTCTTAAGTACCTCTGCCCCAGTACCTCTGACACACATAAAAAACTAACACCTTCTTTCTGTCTTTACCACTTCTTGTGTTCCAACCTTTTCTAGATATTAGGGTCCTACCAGTCATCAATAAAAACAGCATCTTAATTCATCAACCTCATCCTCTAACTCCTCCATCTTGGGGCAGAGTCTCTCTATGTAAACCAGGTTGGAGTTAAATGTTTGGTCCTTTTGACTAAGCGCCCATTCCCACCCCATAGTGTTGAGTGATACCATGCCAAGATTTAATCCTTTGATTCTTGCGTGGACTTCATAAAACATGCAATCTGCCAGAGTAAGAAATGGTAGAAATAGAGGTCAAAAGTTCAAGTCTTGGTGTCAGACAACTTAAATTTACATCCATACTCTATAACACATTTGCTCTCTAATCTTAAAGATAAGTGAAATTAACATGCTCATCACTGAAGTGGGGATGATGATAGCTATTGTGGGCCATTAGCGTCAGGATTTTAATACCTGAGACACTAAGATGTGTTTAATCTTGAGTAGATAATTGCTAAATTCACTTCCTTCCCCCTTTACCCATGCGGAGCACATTTTCCATCAGACCTTCCATTTTCTCTATCTCAATTCCAATACAGCTATTAGAATTCATTGTTAATTAAAGTATATTATTTAACCAATCTGAAGTATTTTACTGAGAGTCTATGTTTGAAATAACAATACTATGGGCTGTTCATTTCCAGGACTGACTCAGAAAGATTATTTCTAGATTTCTTTTTTCTCCAACACTTTTATCTTCTACTTTGTGCATTAAGAGACTGGAGAGATGGCTAAGTGGTTAAAAGCACTGGCTGCTCTTCCAGAGGACACTGGTTTGATTCCCAGCAACCACATGGCAGCTCACAACTGACTTACTCCAGTTCCAGGGTATCTGACACCCTCACACAGACACCCATGCAGGCAAAACACCAATGCACATAAAATAATGTAAGCAGAGACTTTTCTCTGTCCCACAGCTGCTTCCAAATAATCACACAGAGGCTTATATTAATTATATATGTTTGGCTGATGGCTTAGGCTTATTATTAACTAGCTCTTACATTTAAATTAACCCATTCCTAATAATCTATTTATTGCCACATGGTTCATGGCTTAGCCATCCTCCAGCATCCTGCTTCTTAGGCAGTTTGCAGCATCTGTCCCGAATCTACCCTCTTTCTCGTTGTATCTCTTTTTGGTTTTCCTACCCAGTCTTATGCTGCCTGGCTATAGGCCAAATCAGCTTTTATTATCAACCAATGAGAACAATATACATTCACAGCATACAGAAGGGTCCTCCCACAGCAAAATAAAAATAAATAAGTCAATTAAAGAAAGGAATTATTCACTGGTTCCTACCTTGCTCATCCCATGAGACAGCCAGAGGTACAAACTTTAGTACAATACAGTCAGAGTGCAAGCCAGGGGAAGAGATAGCCAGGCTGTGACACACAGGCTCATAACCAAGAAGCAGCTGGGATCATGTGAGTGAATACAACTTAAGAACTCAGATCTGGAGCAGAAGACATAGTCCATGAGGTTGATGTATTGATATATAAAAGATGAAGGGGTGTTTAGGTGAAGAAAAGGTAATCGGGGTTATGTTTCCACTTACAGGCAAAAGGACTTCAAACAGCATGGGTGTAATTGTTCTTGCTTTTTTTGCTTGCTTTCTTGTTTGTTTGTTTGTTTGTTTGTTTTTAAAGGAACTGGAAGTGTTGGCATGATGTTTTGCTATATAAAATACACATATATACTCATAAATCAACATATGTACATAACAAAAATCTATTATTTTACATAGGTACTTTTAAATGTGTAACAGTATTTCTAATACCAGGACAAAATACATATACATAGTTAAAAGAACATATATATATATATATATATATATATATATATATATATATATATGATATATAATCTATTTATAATCATACACTTTATATACACACGTGTTATGTGGGCCCTTGAGAGTTATATATGTGCATAAACACATCTATTTCAAGATTATATCATTATAAATGGCTGTAATGAACTCAGTAGCTGTGAACATGCCAAGCATCCAGATCTTGCTTTCTAAATGCTCTTCTATAATTAAACTCTCCTTAGAAAAAAGGTTGATTCAAAGCCAGTAGTAAGAGCAGGGCACAAGAAAATTGTGTGATTTTAATTTCAGCATTCTAAATGTAAAGACATAGTCACAAAATGATGAAGGATTTTCAAATAAACAAACCCATGACCACCTTGGAAGGGATCCTACTGGCTAATGTGAAGATGATTATGAAAATGAAGATAATAAAACTGTAACTTGTTTAACACAACAGGAATATATAGCTTCATCCTCAAATACACAAATGAACAGAAGCTCCCCATTAAGTGGAACACTAACCAATAAATGTAAATAAAATTAAGATGTCATTGTTTAAATTAATTATATTAACAATTGGTTAGTACAAGTATCACATGAATATGCTTAACCAATGAGTAAATATTTGGCAAAGAGCAGGATAATTATGGTACTATCCTAGGTGATACAATTGCAAAGACAGTACATAGCACTGGGGCAAACTTCTGGGATGAACTACCACCCAAAACTTGGTTCTGTTGTTAAGACTGAAGAGCTGACACATACCAAGTGTGATCGTAAAGACTGAGGGCTCACAGAACACAGCAGGGCAGAGATACAAGGGCAGGTCTCCCTATACTACACTCCACTGCCTCTGAGAATCCCTTCTACCAGGGATCACACTCACCAGATGTTTACAGCTGGAAATACCAGAACCACTTATAGACTGGAAATGACTCTATAAGAGAAGACATACTCGTGACATCATACTATCTGTTGCTAGGTGACCTATAGCCTTGGAAAGTTTAGAATTGGGTCTATGATAGCATTCAATAGCTCCCTACGCTTGGACACAGTATTCTCAGATTTTTCATTCTGTTATAACTTGTGGGAGGCTAGAGAGGTTAAAGATAGAGGCAGCAAGTCAATGAGCAAGACCCCACACATGCATACACATGGGAAAGAGGTGCTAAGTTGTGGGTGGCCACTCAGAAGTGAATTGAAGCTGGGAAGAGAGTGAACAGGAAGGCACAGTGGTATGTGGCATCTTAGTGTGCGTGGTAGTAAGAAATAACTCCATTTCATACTATTCCATTTGGGGGCCACATAACTTGACTCAGCAAACTCTGCTCTAGAATGAATCAATTATAAAAGACATTAAGAACTACTCACTTACAGAGGCACAACAGGGCAATGGCTTCAAAGGCTTAGCATTTCATTATTAGCACCCAGAGACAGATCTTGTTCATGTTGTCTGGCATTCAGCTCATTCCTTCCTTTCTATCTACCATTTCTATTTTGCTCTACAAATTCTGCCAAATCTCTTACCTGTAAAACTTAAACGGTATTCTAATGGACCTTTTCTTTAGGGTTTTTTCTCACTTATTCGATACTGAAACCATATTGAACTATTTTAAATTGAAATATGACTCTGGCAGGTTCTTTTTTTTATTAACACCTTCAGTATCTGTCCATTATTTGTATCCAAAATATCTAGCCTTATAGCCAAGGAAAGCTTTCCATAGTACAAGTCAGTCCTAAGCATATGCCTATGTGGCAATGTCTACATATGGAAAAAATTTCTAGTATGTTATGCTCATCAGAGTAAGCTATTAGGCAGATAAATAGTAACTGTTTCTAAAACAGGTGGGTGACTAATTTATAAGTAAATAGATGAATGTCATTGAAGCAAATGAACAGTCTATCTTTTAGAAACAGGCTCTCTATCTTCCAGGCTAACCTTGAAAATATTGGCCCTAAGTGGTTGATACTTCTGCCTCAGCCTCCAGATTAGTCGAGATCATGACAAGCACACATAATGGCATCCAAGTTGAATATGCTACACCGGCCATGAGTGACTTTTAGTTTGAAGCAGTGTTCATAAGACAAGGAAGTGCCTTTGACTAGACTGTGTGTTCATGATGCTCTGTTTCCTAGTAGTAGAGAATAGAAGACCCTTCTGCTGATAGAGAAGTTTCTAAACAGATCTTGGTTCTACAGAAGTTTTAATAATAGAAAAACCTTGAGACTAAGACTGTTTTTTTGTTTTGTTTTGGTTTGGTTTGGTTTTTCGAGACAGGGTTTCTCTGTGTAGCTTTGCGCCTTTCCTGGAACTCACTTGGTAGCCCAGGCTGGCCTCGAACTCACAGAGATCCGCCTGGCTCTGCCTCCCGAGTGCTGGGATTAAAGGCGTGCGCCACCACCGCCCGGCTAAGACTGTTTTTTTTTAAGTTTCCTTTTGTTTATATCTACATCTGGATGGATATAAATATGTCTTTCCCCACATAAAGAGAACTCCCAGAGAGCAAATGTCTACCTCAATTGATTTCAAACCACAGCTATGGATAGACTCCATGGTGGTTGATTACCATAGTTTCCAACTCTCCCTAATTCTCAATACATCTTATGGACAGCAAGATTTATTTGCCTATAATACTCATCTCATTCTTCTTCTTACATCTGGCTTTAATATTCGCCCTCTGACTTAACATGTCAGCACTTTGAGAGAAGCATGCTAGCATTCATCGGGACCTTTTAATTCTTAGCCTACATTAGGAATGGTAATTTCAGGACCCAAGACAATATTCTGTTTAAAACAAATCACTGGAGGCACAACAGCCAAAAAAAAAAAAATGGGACGCTTTCATTACATTTTATGAATTTTTCTCAGACATTTTGGCACATACATATAGTAGTTCTTCCGTGAAATTTTTAGAGGCCTTGTTAATCAATGTAATTAGTGTTAATCTCGGTGGCCTTGAACAACTGATTCTTCCCTACTAAATTATGAAACTAGAAATAAAAGTCATATGGTCTTTGTTATTCAGATTCTCTGAATGTTGGTGTTTGTTTTGAAGAATGTCTCTCGGGTGTACTCCAAGCTGTTATATTTATGTATAGCAGGGATGAGAGAAGTAATAAAACCAAGATCAATTGCCTAGTAACAACCCTGATCCATAGACATTAAAGAATATTTGTAATTTAGGCACCATAATATGGTCTAATATCCTATTCTATGTACCTATTGATTTTTCAGTATCAGGATAGCCCCAGAAAACCTTTCAGGGCTGAATTCTACCTGCTATATCTGGCAAGGAATCATGCTAGTTTTTAGTTGTTGTTGTTGTTGTTGTTGTTGTTGTTGTTTTTGTTTTGTTTTATTTTCCCCTGAAGGGGTCTAGGCTGAGGGAAGGCTTGCTATTGTGGAAGTTTCACTTGGCCTATGACTTAAGCATTTCTTCAGGGTCTCTCCAGCTCCACTTCTCCAGCTCTACTACTTCAGTTTTAAAATAGCTTTTCTTTTTCAGCAGCTGCCAATAAAGAGGTCCCAAGCACCAGCACACTTGACAACTGACTGCTCTGATTAGCAAAGACATCTTAAGGTGTTCCAACACTCAAGAAACAATACACAAACCACAAAGTCAAGAGCCCCCAAACAAAATGTGGATTAATTTTCTGTGGCTATAAGAAAACACAGCAGGGAAAGGATAGTTTCTTTGCTTAATATTTTGGGTAAAGCCAGAAATCCACAAGAAGAAAGAAATTAGACTATAATACATGTACATGTGTATATACACACACACACACACACACACACACACACACACACACACACACACACGCGCGAGCACGAGCAACTGAAAATGTTCTAAAGACATCAAATACAAATCTGAAACACTCAAGCTCATTTGAATAAAGCATAGAAAATATTTTTTCTCATTTAAATATCTATTTATTTGAGTATGTGAGTGTGCATACACACAAGCATTCCACAAGGCATACATATAGGTAAAGGAACAACTTGAGTGAGTCAGTTCTCTTTTGCCATGTGGATCCCCAGTACAATCAAATTCAGCTCAGTGGACTTGGTATATCAGGTGACTTTACCTGAAAAGGCATCTTGCTGGTCTCAAGACAAATATTCTTGGCCAATATTTCTTTAGATGACTCCCAAAGACAAGGTAACAGAAGTAGAAATAAGCAAGTATGATTGTATAAGACTAAAAAATAATCTTCATTACAGAAAAAGAAATAGCCAAAAGAGCAAAGAGACAACTTATGGGATGGAGTACAATATGTCCAAGCCATATATCTGATAAGAGGTTATCCAGAATACACCAGGAAGTCACACAATTTAGAAGAAATAAATAACCTAAGCAGAAATGGGCAAAAAGGCTGAAATAGATATTCCTCAAAAGATGATCAGAAGGACAACCGGTATTTGAAAAGGTGCCCCACATCACTAGTCTATCAAAGTGCATATCAAAACAAAAATGATACCTGCTTCACATCTGTTAGGGTGGTTATTATTTAAAAAATAACAGATGACAAATGTTGGTGAAGGTGTGGAAGAAAAACAAAAGAATCTTGTCAGTTTTTGTTGTTGTTTTTAGAGATACATGTTTATATAACCATTATGGAAAACAATTTTTAAGTTTCCATTAAAATTAAAATGAGAGCTGTCATGTGATCCATAAATCATACTTTCTTGGTTTATTGTGGCAGAGATCAAAATCACTATCTGAAAGAGCTCTCTGTACACCTGCCATCATTACAATATTCAAAACAAGAGCTAAGACAGTACTATCCATCAACGAATGGATAAAGACAACTTATCTATGTGTGTTTATACAATACACACACACACACACACACACACACACAAATATTCAGATCTAAAACTAGAAGGACATCTTAATTTTGCAGTAACAGCTATGAAGGGGGATGTTGTGCTTGTTGGAATTAAGGACAAGTGGAAATACAAGGCTCCCATCATCTAACTTAACTGTGCAAGCTAAAATAATAACATTGAAAAGTGGAGAGTAGGAAGCTGATTGTAAGCCCCTAGGGGGAGGGACAATGGACAAATGGTCAAAGGTGTAAAGTTTCTACTACACAAGACATGTTACAGAAATCTAAGGTGCCACAGGATGAATGTAGTTCATCAACACCAGTAGGCAATATACTTAAAATTTGCTAAGATGTAGATCTTAAGTCACCACACACAATAAAAATAGAAGGGAGAAAAGCATCTTTATGCAAAGTGACAAGTATGCTCAGTAGTTTGTGGTGTTTAGTTCATAATATTTAAGTGTGTTGAAGCTCCAAGCTGTCTACTTCAAATGTCTATGATTTTAATCTGCTGATTATACCTCAAAGGATAGGGAAATGTCAGAGTTAAGGTTTGGTTTAATGAAAACAGAATACTGCAATAAAAGATCATCTTTCACAAAATTATACTTAAATTTCTGTTGCGGCTGTGTCTGACAAATCTTTGAGAATATTCTCCTCTGACACTTCTCAAACTCCTTCCCAGGACATTTCCATGAACGTGAAGACATATTTTCATAGATGAGCTGGAAATGCTGCTTTCTACTCACTATGGATAAGGTGAAAACAGAACAGCCATCACTCATTCCTTCATAAAGGAAACAATGATGAAATTAAAGATTGACAGTACTCTGCCAATGACAAAAGGTGACAGCCATTAGGATGGATGATCTTCCCAAAGCTAGAGTGAAGAACTGTAAGCACCTGCAGTCAACAAACCAATAAGATATTGATGTGTATATGCACATCAGCAGCCAGAGCACATAATGCAGAAGGACAGACTGACTCTATTAGAGTAGAGGTTAAATGTGGTCAACATTCATCCTTTTACCCAACCATGCCCCATCAGCTACTCCTGAGTTCCCAAGGCTGTGCTCCTGTATTGGCATTCCAGGGCTCCTGGTCATACCCTGGTTCAGAAATGACATCATCTATCCTACCCATGAATGGCTAGGGTAAGTCCTCTCCCATGATCCTATAGTCAGACAGCTCAGACTTTTCTTCAGCAGTGGACTGTCTGGGTGAATATCCAAGCCAATGACTCAGTAATAGGCAGTCTAACTTCTGCCCATGCTGGCTGCTTGGTTTTGTGTCTCCCTACACCACAGAAAAATTGTGAAATGCAAGCAGAACCTCTGGAAAATGAAGTCACATTCTGATACAACCGCTGGTAAGCTGTGTGACCTTGGGATGACCCTTCAACTGTGACAAGCAGTTCTTTTCAGTTGTGTTAAGACCGCTGTCCCTCATCTGAATGGCTAATGCCATGGTTCTCAAATATTTAGTCTTGGGGATCCCTTTAAAGTCTTAACTCTTGAAAACGCCAAAGATTTTTTTTTAAACTGGGGATGAAGGAGTTTACTGATGACCTGGACAGACAGACAGAAGGGCAGCAGCATGGGGAGGGCTCTGAGGAGAATCCAGGCCTCAGCACCAGGGACAAACAGCATGTGAGAGCTTATCTACAAATATGTCAAAATTGAGAAAATGTGAACCATTACTCATCCATCCACTAAGAAGTACTAAACCTAGTCATAGTAAATAAACAAAAGAGTATTCTTCAATAATAACACTGATAATTATTTTGCATCTGTGAAATGTCTTATTAATACCTGGCTTCAACAGGCTGCTGAAATCTCATTTTTGTTTTTAGCATTTGAATTTTTGCAATGCTCAATTGGTTGAAATGCACAAAAGAAACCTAGGAAAAGGTGGAATATGTTAATAGCTTTTCATATGCTTATGGACACTCTTCCATTCGCTGCTCTACCAAAGGGCGAAAGTGGAAAGATGTTGACAATTTCCTGAAATTCAGAATCTGAAAGTGTTTCAATTAACTTCTATTAATCTGGTACATTAAAAATTAATTGTCTATTTTACATTTTGTATCATTTGGCTCTTTTACTACAAATTTACTCATACATTCTTTCCTATATTGATCTCTTAGCAAATACAGATTTATTGAGTTGTGCCAATCACAATGTTGATTACACACTTAAAAATCAACATTCATAAATACATCTGTGGATTCGATTAATAAAAATCTCTAATACTGCAATGCTATCAAACTCATTTGTAATAGATAGATTTTAAATGAATACTTATCTGAAACCACACGTTTATAATTGCAAAACACATTGTTATTTGTTTCCCTTAATGTGATAGGTTCAGTTCAACCCTTTAAGAGAAAATGTTTGCCAAGTGTATAAGGTCAAGGAGCCACTGTAGAATGCTGGGTCTTTCAAGTAAGAAAGGAACTTAGGAAAAGTTGCCAATTAAACTTAAGCTCAAAAAATGTATATAACCATTTCTTTTAGGCAACCATTGGACCACAGGATGTAGTATAAATATTTTATGCTTGCAATTCCCAGACTGTTTGCCAAAATGCCAAGAAAACAATCCCACTGGACTCATAGGCACTCTGCAGGGTATTTTCAATCCTCAACAAAGATGCAGTAACATCTGTTGACACTAGGAGACAGCTACCATAAGGTAGCTCAGATTCAAATCAGCCATACTGCATTCACTCACAGAGTAAACTACTTGTGAAACTGAGGTTTATGGAACTGCTGCGATAAAATCCAAGATGCCACACCAGAATCAAAGTGCAACAGGAAATGAGAGGGACAGCCAGTCTGATTCCAAAGTTTGAGAATCAGTACAGGGACCCAATGGGCAGCACCTGCGACTCACTGATGTCTGTCCATGGCAAAACACTAATTTTTCAAGTTCTTACAGGTTGTTGGAATGAACCATTTAAGAAACAGGACTGGCAGGTCCAGTTGTGCGGGTTTCAGATTGTTCAGGAGAACAATGTTTTTAAAAGTCACTAGGACACTTGGGAGCAAAATTAGAAAAGCCTGCTTTGTGTGAGCTTTTGGTTTCACCACAGATTATTAACCAGGTATGAACTAAGGGTTGAGATGTTTAACAAGGTAATATTCTATGACACAATCAAAGGTTAGTAGCCTTTTGTTTTCTCTCCTAAGAAAATAAAACACTACTAGAGCACTGTTGTGCTTGCCTTGATTCACACTTTTGACCAGATTGCTTTTGTTTGCTCCACCAGCAAATGTCAACCCTGGAAATGGCAAGTCCTTTCTCGGTTGTTGCAAAGATAGTTTGACCTTACAGGACCATTGAAAAAAAAAAGTACCTGTTTCCCACATTTTAAAAGCCAGCGGTCTGTTTATCATACTCTATAAAACACCTGCAATGTAATGATTCTTCCTGTAATATGAATCGCTGGGCAAATTCCACCTAATCATCTCTGGCTCACTGCCGTCTTATTCCATGAGTCATCTCAGCCTTAGACTCCCGAGGCAGGCTCAGTCCTGGCTCATGAAACTCTCCTTTGTTCTTAGTCCTCCTGAGAACAAATGGTCCCCTCTTGAACTCTTGCCCCAGGCTTCTTGAGAGTTCCTGACAGCGAGGCCAGAATTTCTTTATGTTTATTATCCTCGGACTTCTGACAATTTGATCTACTGAACAAGGCAGCAATCTTGATTTGAAATAACAAAATGGGGTACTGACTAATGAGAACCAGAAAGAATTTTCTTAGCAAGTAACCACATAGCTCACAGTGAGAATTTAGAAGGCTGCCAGGCTCTGAAGGCAACGAAGGTAGTGAAAACAGAGTGGAGATGCAGTCCTAGGTGGCTGCATCTGGAACGCCTACTATCTGAACAGCAATCACTTCGTCAGACATTCCTACCCCCACCGCACTTGTTACAGATAGCCTTTAACAGAGGCCTTGGACCTCTGCCATTCACTCAGGATTCAGTTTCCTACGAGGGAGCAAGTGATCCACTGTAGTTAACTCATAGACCCATGCTTTTTCTACCGGGGGCAAGGAGAGTATCTTCCTTTTCCCATTTCCTGTTCTCATCTGTTTAGACCTTTCATCAAAATAGACGAGGTTTCCAACGGTGAAGATTTGAACCGACAAATGTCAATATTATTTACTACTTTAGCAAAAGGTATCCAAACACACATCCCTCCCCAATCTATCACAAAGAAAAAATACCTATTAATTAACCTATGACTCAATGATAGAGAGCTCCACATCAATGGTGAATCCACCAAAATACATGCCCAGTATCTCCCGATTGTATCATGTCCTGTAAGCGATACATTGTGATTTTATCATAATATTTTTATAACTATTACCCTGGCACCCCTTTTATAATACTCAGAATATGTTGTAGGAAACAAAAAGTCATTTATGACATTTTATAATTATTTAACTAATGCACAAAAGAAGGAATGTGCAGATTCTGTAGTGTGCTTAAGCATGCAACCAATCACTATATTACAGTTGATACCTATGACTTCTATCTTCTTACCATGTGCTTCAAATTCTTCAGCAGAAGCAACATCAGCAGAAGTGACAGAAAGTTTCTTTGTGGATAGATCTGAACACTCAAGGCACTGACAATATAGGACAAAACTTATTTAACAGCAGGATGGACCATCTTCCAGGGAAGCTTCTCAATGTTATTTGTTCTCTTTATTAGCTCCATTGAACAGCAACAACCATGTTCCCTGGAGAACTGGACTCAATCAACCTAGCCAATACTACAATACTCATTTTACCTTGTTTCTTTAGGGCTGGGAAGTGCCTGACACGATAGTCAGAAATCTGAGGGTCAAGTAAAATGAGACCGATACTAGCTTTTCTCTGGCCCTAAGATCTGTAAAGGCAAAAGTACCAAAAGTATAAAGGAAAAGGAAAAAAAATTCACACTAGGTAATTAGATGAAGTGATCACCAGTGTTATACCATCCTACTCCTGTGCTTTCTAATTCACATCTTTAGATGCCAAGATGACAAGGATCAAGGTACAGGCCCATCCTGTATTGGCTGAGAGCTGGTCTCTGCTTTCAAAACGACCCTCCTTGCTGTGCACTTGCCTGGGGAGGGCAAATGGGTAGAGAGGCTAAGAAAAGTCTAAAGTTTCATCAGACTGGTCACTGATCCAGTTGATGAAAACCATGGTTTTAAAATCATGTACTAAAGGCACTACCCATATTGGTGACTTTTGTTGTCGTTGTGAGAAAGTATGTGACAGAGACCACATAAAGGAAGATGTATTTTGGCTGGTGGTTTGAGTGGTTATAGTCTGTTCTGGTAGGGAAAATGTGGTAGACAACAGGGCGGTACAAACATGAGGTTGGAGTCCCCTAACACATTGCAGAACCAGAAAGCAAATAAATTTACCCCAACTGGGCAAGGCTATGACCCTAAGGTTTATCCCTCAGCAATCCACTATCTCATAAAGGCTCAACAAATATCACCTCAAAACATTACCACTAGCTGGGACAAACTGTTTGCCAGAGGCATTGGGGTGCTATTTCACATCTTACCTACAATGGCATCACTTGAACAATTAAATTTCAGCATAAATTGAAAGTGCCCATTCAGATCATAGGGTTACTGTGTATTTTCACATATAGTATACCATGGTGGCACAAATGGCATCCACTATGTCTTCGAAGTATTGGTAGAAAAATGAGACATAGGGACATAGCTAAAAATGTTTACTCCCAGGAGCACTGCATTTTCCATGATTGGGAGCAAATATAATCAGACATGATATCTATAACTGGATACCTGACAGGTCCTAGAAGAACTTGATGGATTCCCTGTGGCTTGAATTGAATCCTACTTATGAAAAGGTGTGCACCTTCTCGGCAGCAGAAGAGAAGCTAGCTTTCATGAGGTGAAGTAGATGATGTACTTGTCACTAAAAGTACTGGCATGAATCCATTGTAAAACCATTTGAATGGGAAAAATGGGTGTGACCTACATTCATTAAATTCAGATCATAAGGTTCCCCTCCAGAGCGGTTTTCTTGCTATTGGTTGGTTACATTTTGCTCTTGGTTAACATCTACTTAAATACAAATATTCTCCCACTTAGAAGCCAACGCTGGAAATTCATTCATATACTTTCTGGTCTGATGATTTGCCCTTACCTAGAACTGCTGCGGTTGTTCTTTAAGCCATCTTTTCAAGCAAAAGAATGCCAAGTGCATTTCCAAAGCTCTCATTGTGTGAAGGACTCCTTCCTCACTTCACTGATGTCTTCCCTAAGTGGGGTTAGAACCTTCTTGCCAACCACTTTGGCTTGTATCAAACTTTTTGTTTTCACCACCCTGGTTGAGTTATTCACTTGAATCAAGTTTCAGACATTCAAAACACTGTTACTGATTTTAGCCATCACAATATGCAGCAGCATCTTAAAACCTATTTTTCCATTTAACTAGAAACACGTGTCTTTTGACCAAACCTCATTAATCCCTCCCAACCAGCCTCCAGTGATCACTTTATTTCCATTAGTTCAGTACTTTACACGCCACACAGAAGTGAGATCAGATGGTGTTTGTCTTTTTTTTAATTTTACTTTATTTTGTTTTACAATATAATTTAATTCTACATATCAGCCACAGATTCCCTTGTTCTCCCCCCTCCCGCCCCCCTCCCCTTCCCCTCAGTCCACCCCCCCATTCCCATCTCCTCCAGGGCAAAGACTCCCCCAAGGATTGAGATCAACCTGGTAGACTCAGTCCAGGCAGGTCCAGTCCCCTCCTCCCAGGTTGAGCCAAGCGTCCCTGCATAAGCCTCAGGTTTCAAACAGTCAACTCATGCACTGAGCACAGGGCCCAGTCCCACTGCCTGGATGCCTCCCAAACAGATCAAGCCAATCAACTGTCTCACCTATTCAGAGGGCCTGATCTAGTTGGTTCATAGTTCATGTGTTTCCATTTGTTTTTGTGCTTAGAAGATTTCATCCAACATGTCTTCCATGTTTATTCACCTTGCAGATGGCACAGTTTGCTTCTTTTTAAGGCTGAATATTATTCTACTATGAATTATGTTTTCTTTGTCCATCCATGAAATTTTGATTCTGTATCTTGGCTACCATGAAACATAAACAGATATCTCCTCCGTCAGCTGTTTACACACACACACACACACACACACACACACACACACACACACACACACATACACATACACAGTTTATTATATACAAAAGAGTACAGGAGCATATTATTGAACTATTTTTAATTTTTGAGAAACTCCTATGATACTTTTCATAAATAGCTACAGTATTTTATGTTTCCTCCAACAATGCACAATGGCCCCTTTCCTCTATGTCCTTGTAAATTCTTGTCACTTAGATAATATTTTTCCTAACATTTGCAAGGCACTAATTCATCATAGTTTTAATATGAATTTCCTGATGACTTTTGGCTACTCTTGTGGCTTGTTTTGAGTTTGTGCTAATGACTTTGCTCAACATTAAAAATGAGTGATTTTTCTTATTAATGATTTGTGTGTGTTCATTACAAATTTTGGGTGTTAACCTTTTACCACATCTATAACTTATAAAGATGTTACTTTATTCATTCATTTCCTTGGCACTGTGTCGTCAGATTCTTTACAGTGCAGGATTGATGCAATCCCATTCACACTCCCATCGTCTGCTCTTGCTGTTTTTGCCTTTGGGGTTAAATCCAAACATCTTGGCCTCAACCAGTGAAATGGTGCTTTTGTTTTTTCTAATACAAGTAGTTTTTGTTGCTTATCTTCTATTTCAATCTTCAATTCCTTTTGACTTTCTCGTATTTGGTATGTGGGCTAAACTAAGAACTTGCTACTAATATTTGTGTGATTTTATATACTGAAATTTTAGTGTTTAGTAGTTCTAACAAATTGGTATCTTCAGAATTTTCTATATTTATGATCATATCATGTACAAACTAGATAACTGAACTTTCATTTTAAATATCCATAGTGTTTTTTCTCTTGCCTAATTACTTTGGCTTGTACTTAAATCTCATTTTTTAGAAAAGTGATGAAGTTGGACATGTTATCTTATTCCTAATCTAAAAGGAATCTTCCATCTTCACCACTGAGGACCACACCAACTACTATAATCTAAATGCAACAGTCAAAAGACTGTATAACCATAACCAGATGTGAGAACTCTACTCTTCATTGCTCTTGCTGATCTAGGAGAATGAGAAACAAAGACAGCAAGAAATAACCAGTCTTTTTCATTCAGTTTGAAGAAATCTCTCCATTCTGACTTCTTATCTGATGGCAGCATGCAGCCCCATTGAATAGTCTGGAAACAATCCTTCACTGAACTTGCTCCAGTCAACAAATAGACCCTCATTTAGAGTTGGGGCCACTTTCAACTTCAGTGGTCATAAAGAAAATGTTTTTTTTTAATTTAAAGAGGCTATATGCTCTACCACCATTATATGAATTACAGAAACACAAAGATACTTTATGTGAAGGTATGGAGGGCAGAAACAAATAGAAATATAATACAGACAAGAAAACAGTGCCAAGACCATAAGAGTTACTTAACTTAGTTAATACTACTCAACAGATTTTTAAATACACTATGGAGATCAGCAATTATATACCTCAGCTCTGCCTATAATTAGATGTCTGTACATATGCACAGTCATATGATTTTCTGCTATAATTTAGGCACTGATTCCAAAGTAAATTTCTAGTTGTTTTTTCTAGAGTCTAATTAAACAGACATGTCTGGGATTTTTTTTAACTTCTCTAATAGATGTAAAAAAGTAAAGCTTATATATATAGATCTGTTGTTGGATATACTATAGAAGAAATTATATCTAAAATACATTAAATATTTATATAATGTAATAGATAGATGAAGACAGGTAGGGGTATAGCTATAAATGGGTATATCATTACAAAATAATAATCTAGTGAGCCCTGTTTTACTTTATCTTTAAGCCTACAGAGCAAAGGCCTGTGAGATAATTTTAAAATAAACACTCATACCTCATAGACCAAGGTAACCTACCACTTGAGTTCATAAAGCAACTAAAAGTTATACGTTTTTAAACACTGCCATCTGTTCGTAGCCCATAAAATCACATTTGCAAACACTTACCATTAGTGGTAAGCATAGGTTTATTATTTGTGATATTTTCTGCCCCATCACCCAGAAGTACCATGGTTCTATTGCTTGAAACTGTCTTTTTTCCCCCTATTGTAAGAAGTGGCATTGGAAGTTGTCTTGTTCAAAACTCTATTCCTGCCGGGCGTTGGTGGCGCACGCCTTTAATCCCAGCACTCGGGAGGCAGAGCCAGGCGGATCTCTGTGAGTTCGAGGCCAGCCTGGGCTACCTAGTGAGCTCCAGGAAAGGCGCAAAGCTACGCAGAGAAACCCTGTCTCGGAAAAACCAAAAAAAAAAAAAAAAAAAAAAAAAACTCTATTCCTGCCACAGTTAACTAACCCAAGATTTGTGAACTAATCTGAAATGTTCTTCAAAATGTTTAATCTAGAGAGCATCAACTTTTATACTTCTAAGATAAAATCATAACATGGTTAACACTTCAAAGAATTTGGTAATAAGAACACTAGGGTACGATGAAAGACACAGGGGCCTAAGAGATGAGGATAGATCCTAGCAGCTTGTGTACCTCTGATGCTCAGGACCAGCTCCAGCTTCCTGAACCTGATCCTCAATAATCTCAAGTCAACTGCCATTAGAGACTCTTCTTAGCTTATAAACAGATGGCTTTCTGTCTCAAAAAAGCTCTGCCATGTTACTAAACTGAACAAAATGGAAGAATGAATTAATATGGCCTTCTCTGAGTCAATTTCTACAAAAGTTTTAATACCCCAAGAAAAACAAGTAAGGAATTGGAGAATATGGTGTTTAAGAATCCTCTTAGACACGTTCTATTACTTGAGGGCTCTTGTGAGAGCAATCCTTTCTCTTGAGAGTGCCCCCCGCCCCCTGCAATAGGATTTCCTAATGGGCACACCATGGCCAATAATGCAGTAAACTCACTGCATTGAAGAGAACAAGTACCTGCTTCCAATGTAATATTTCTTTGAAATACAGCTCTTGCAACAACAATTAATAAGTCTTTAAGTGACACAGCAAAGTTGAAATGATCCTAAGAAATGTAGAAATGAAACAGACAAGCAGTATCATTTTCACTGATCTAAACGTGTCAGGCCTACACACACACACACACACACACACACACACACACACACACACACACACACACCAATGAACAGCTGTTTATCTGATTTCCCCCCTACTTAGTATGTAAATAACATTCGTTTGGCATTCACTCGTAATGATCTGAAAGAATATGGAAAGTGCCATGACACAAAAGATGAAAACATGGAAATCCAAAGAAGGGAAGGAGGAGGAAATAAAGGCACAACGGAATAAAACCGGAAACTCGACATTCCATTGCACAGGGGCCGAGAAAATGACAAGGAAGGCAACGGGGAGATAAAAGGACAAGATTCAGCAGCACATGGCTGGACTCCCCTGAATCGCGTGTCTTTGGTTGGAATTTCACTCTTAGACAATCACAATCCTAGCAGCACCCATGTTTACCCTGCCCTGGTAGGCATTCTTTAAGGATCTCTAAGACCCAAGTGCTCTCCTCACTAGGTAGCATTCCTAATCCATGTTTAAAAATATGATTCTGGCTGGGCGGTGGTGGCGCACGCCTTTAATCCCAGCACTCGGGAGGCAGAGCCAAGTGGATCTCTGTGAGTTCAAGACTAGCCTGGGCTACCAAGTGAGTTCCAGGAAAGGCGCAAAGCTACACAGAGAAACCCTGTCTCGAAAAACCAAAAAAAAAAAAAAATGATTCTGATAGTCATAGAAATGTGCTAGACACTTCAGTAAACATTGTTAAGGAGGGGAGCTCAAGTCACTTCTTAAACTATGCTCTTTAAACCTTCATCTACCTACCAGAAATCCTATTAACATTTTGATCAATTCTTGAGCAAGAGTGTGGTCAGCCAGAACCCACGGCTTCTGTGGAAGGAAGATCTTCTAGAGAAGTAATTTCACAATGTGCATTCACAGAATGACCACCATCATTATGATGTGGGAACTTCCCAGAAATTCAACTTCACATCCAAACTAACTCACTGACAAACTAAATCAGAATACAAAGATGAATCCCAGCACTCTATGCATTGTTCCATGTGATTCTGCTATATATTCAACAGTTTAAGAGAAATAACTTGCAAACATGCACAGAACTCATTTGAGAATCTTATTTAGATGTAGGTTTCAATTTACAGATCTTAAATGAGACCTAGGACAATTCCAAGAAGTTCCTAGGTACTTCTTATACACTAGTCAACAAGATGTCAAATGTCATTATTTAAATAAAATTTGAATTAGTTAAATAAATGAGAAATTCAGTTCCTCAGTCATACTAGACATATTTCAAATCCTCAATAGCAATGTTTGACAAAAACCTATCATATTGGAAAACTGAAAATATAACACTTTCATCATTACAGAAAGATCTATGTCCCCAACCCCCTTATTTTCTTTGTGTTTTGAAATTTTCATAAAATGTGTTTTAAGAATTCATAGAATGTGTTTTGATCATGTTACTCTTTTCCAACTCCTCCCAGATCCCCCGTTGCCTTTCTGATCCACCCAACTTTGTGTCTTCTTTTCTTTTAAATCCATTAAGCAGAGTTTGTGCTGTCCACATATTCTTGAATGTGTGGCTATCCACCAGGGCAGGGTTAACTTACCAGGGGCTAAAACTTTAAAGAAAACTGACTCTTCCTCTCCCTGAAGCTATCAACTGTTCCTTAGCCATGGGTGGGCAGTAGTGCACACCTTCCCACTCCATGTTGGGAGTTGATCCATTTTGAGCTTTCATGGGTCTTGTTTATGCTGTCACAACTGTTGCTGGTTCATATGTGTTACTGCTGTGCTGTGTCCAGAAGACCCTGTTTCTCAGTGGTCACCTACAGCAACTGTCTCTTACTATTTTTCTGTCCCTTCTTCACAATAATTCCAGAATCTCAGGATTAGGAGATGTGATAGAAATGCCCCATTTATGACTATATACCACCCAACCCCTTATTCTCTGCACCTTGACCAAGTGGGTCAATGTGTTAAATGCCATCTGCAGCAAATAGAAAGGGTTTAGGTAGATATGATGAAAATACATTCTACTCATGAATGAAATTCTCCAAAAAGAGAAAGACTTTTAATTTTTCCTTGTTGGTGACGATTATTGTTATGGTTGATAAACTCCATAAGGTAAAGAGATTTATATTTTGGACAGCAATAATTTTGGTTTCAATGTGTTCAGTAAGTAGATATAGAAACATGTTTTCATAGGTTCCTTCAATCACAAAGTTATTTTCCAGGCAGTCATTTTGGACTATGTCATATTCTATACACAGGAACACCTCACTGAGCAAAATGCTCCAAATCATAGCCTGAAAGATCTCTTGTGACATGTATCATTCATGCCTATGGTTGGAGCAAATATTGCTATAAATGAGTTCACTTTCAACGGGAAACAGAAATTATATGTGTGAAGTCCAGGGCACTTCCCTTCTCACCATGGGATATAATCAAAACCATTTGACACTTGAGAACTAAAGCTCTCCCATAAACATCTTCCTCCAGGATGTAGCACAGAGAGCATGTCTCGGACCAGATACTATAAAAGCATTTCTTCAAAATAGTCTCATATGAAACCCTGAAAGTTCGCTTTACAACCTACCTAAATCTCCTTGTGTGTATCCCAAGTTCACCCAATAAAAACCTTTAGTATAGCCATCCTGTAGCCACCCCACCCCCCATGCCCGCAATTAAGCTGGTGGGACTCCTTCAATCAGTACCATCTCTTCCTCTGCCTAACAAAAATAGGCTACTGTTTCCTGCTAGATTTTTTTTTCAGCTAAGGCACTGCTGTGTGTTTTCTGGGTAGCACATATAATCCAACAGAGAGAGGCAAGCTGTCTGCATGGAAATAACTCATGGTTCAGCATATGGTCACTGGACTGCGCAGAAACCGGCTTCAGCTTCGCAATCATCCCATTCATTGGTCTGAGCTAAACTTCTGATGGGAAAATGTAATGAGGCTGTCCAAGCCCCCGACACTCCCCAAACAACTGCTACCTCTCAGAGACCAGGAAAAGAGAGGTGCCTTCAGAACCACTCCAGTGTTTTTGCATAGGCTTCTATGAATTTTAATTCCCCAGGATCCATTTGTAGCCATCTAAATGTCATGTAGGGGAATGATCACAGTGTTTGCAGCTTGGCATGCCTGCCTTTTACCTAGGTGTCCAGTGCTGCTTGGTGATTTGATCAGAGACTTTCTTACACTGATAGCTTTGCCTATATAAAATGGAAAGTTATTCATGCTGTTGATACTTGAGATCAGAGGAAAACTACTACTTCTAGGTCTCCTCACAGGGTATGTGTTCAAGAGCCATATTAATGGCTCAAGAAATCTTCACTTCTATGCCCCTTGATTTCTGAAATGAATAAGGTTCAAAAGCCTGACCCACTTACAATGGAGTTATCTTTAACCTGCCTCATAACAGACTAAGCAACAAGCTCAATGAGAATAGAAATAGCTTCTTGAGTATTACTATCAGATAATCTCATAGCTTAATTTCATAAATGTGTGGAACATGTTTCAATGAAGGCTCTTATGATAATCTGATGAAAATAGATAAGGTGAACATTGCTAATTAAAATGGAGGGGCAGCACAGACTAGCATTGCCTCCTAAGGGTGTTCCCTGCGGAACTTTCCTGGTTCTCTTCAACTCTGTGAAGCTTCATTGGAAAACCAATAATCATTTTTATTTTACTAAACGTAAAAGCTGAAAGTAGAGTAGATGTATGACATTTCCAAGGTTACGTAGGACTAGAATCCAGATGCCCAGCCCTGAGGCAAAAATCATATATGTCATTCACTGCACAGATGCTTACAGAGGCCAGACAATTGTGTTGGGCACTGGGTCAAGATTTTCCAAGGACTAAACGTGGTAAAGTCATCCAGCTCTGAAACAGATGAAAGGATGTAGGAGTCAAGTGATTCCATGACCAATTAATTACAATATGAAACAGAGGAAACTCTGATGTGGGGGATACAAAACAGTGAAGAAAAATGGAGAAAGGAATAAACTGTGCTTTGGTGGAACATGATGATGCCAAATACTAGAGCAACTGCTTTCCAAGGCAGCATTTAAGGAACAGAAGGAGAAAATATGGCGAGAACATTCCAAGAATGATGCACAAAGACATGGGATAAGGAAAGCATCTTCTAGGAAAACTGAACAGATCGACTTTGCTGGGACAAAATGACACAAGGAGGAAGGGCAAGAAATAACAACTTCGCTTTAATTTTCATCAGCATTGTGCAGTTCTGAATGCCTGGCCAACGGCTTAGCCTTGATCCTGCAGTCAGAAACCAATCGCTGAAAGATTATGAAGTCCTCTGTGAAATGTTGGAAGCTGTGTTTTAGGGCATTCAGCTGATAGCCATGTGGAATAAAACAGACATTTAACAACCCAAAGATATTTTTTTATAACTTTGTGATTTGTCTAAATGCTTGCTTTCTCGGGAGCTAAATCACCAGTATACTGTTTAGACTTTGTGTTCCAACTACCAACAAATCATCAATTATCCCTCTTTCAGTAAGTGGAAGAGAAAAGCTACTATTCATTAGCTGTTCTGGTGGGAGAGAAAGACTACCATTTATGGCCTGATTAATAGCTAATGACTATTTATTCTTTGTGTCTGTGAGCTCTCAATCTAGGAGATAAAGTTCCAGCTTTCAGATAATGAAAGTAGTTGTTAAACGCCATGTTCACAGTCACAGAGTCCAACTCTAGTCTGGTGAGTTTAAAATTTGTGCCCCTGTGCTATGTAGAAGTTTAGAAACCATCTGAGCAGAGTGGACATGGAGGAGTCACACCTTTAAATCCCCCCCTAGGATCTTTCATTAACTCCTGGGAAAATAACAGAAAGGTCAAAAGAAAAGAAAGACATAGCAGTGGTTCTCAACCTGTGGGTTGCAACCCTTCAGAGTTCAACCAACTCTTTCACAGGAGTCACATAGAAGATATCCTGCATATCAGATATTTACATTATAATTCATGACAGTAGTAAAATTACAGATATGAAATAGCAACAAAATAATTTTATGGCTGGACATCACTACAACATGAGGAACTATATTGAAAGGTTGCAGCATTAAGAAGGCTAAGAACCACTGAGATAGAGCCAATGACAGAAAAGGCACAGGAAAACAGGATAAATGTCCTGGGAGATGCAAACAACAAGACCACTACCTAAGTGGCAGATATTTCCCAACATTCTTCGTTAGTAGAATCTGGACCACAGGGCCTTCTCCTAACATGGTCTGACTTATAGTTTGAGTTAGTCTGTTCAAATAAACAGGGAATGCAAATGGAGAGAAAATTGATTTGAACTTAATCCCCTCAAAAGACAAACATACACTCACGATCTCTTATTTTCTCATCTCACACATCTCATCTGCAAACAAGAAATTCATGTATATAAATAACTCGAAGCACTGAAATGTAAAATTCTTCCCCGCATATATAATGTTCTCATTACATTAACATGAGATTTTCATAGGAGCAGGGACTACCTATTGTGATAGCCTAAATCCAAATACCAGCTCCCCTGCTTCACAGTTAGGTTATGTTGGGTTTACTACACAGTCTCTATAGTCTTGAATGTCTATCTATAATCTAAGATACTAAAAGTGTTCACCTCACAGAACTGAATTAAATGAGCTATATATAAAAGTAACCAACAGTGACCAGCACAGAGGACACACTACTTAAACCCAGCACCTTTTCCTTATCCATAGGACAAATATTTCAAGGCACCCAGTTCATGTCAGAAGCCACAAATGGTGCCAAACACTATATATTATGGTTTTTTTTCTATATACATAACTATGGAAGAGATTAATTAATTATTGAGCACACTAAGTTATAAACCAAATAGCCACATACAAATAGAATAATTATAATAATACATTGTAAAAGTTGTTTAAAATATGTTTTATTTCTGGAATATACCAGTTAATATTTTCACAGCCTTTTGAAGACAGGTTGCTAAAACCTTATGAAAGTAAATCCACTAAGCTCTCTTTCCCCCGACCCTTGCCCTTCATTACCACCCCCCACGTCCAGTTTGCGCATGTAGATCTCACCCATTTCTCTGTCGTTGGGTGATCCCTGTGTCTTTCTTAGGGGAGTGGGAGATCCCAGCTGGATCAAGAACAGAGAGGGAGAACAAAAAAAGAGAGACTATGATAAATGAAGACCCCATGGGAATAGGAAGAAGCAAAGTACTAGAGAGGTCCCCAGAAATTCACAAAGATACCTCCACAATAGACTACTGGCAATGGTCAAGAGAAAGCCCAAACTGACCTACTCTGGTGATCAGATGGCCGAATACCCTAATTGTCGTGATAGAACTCTCATCTAATGACTGATGGAAGCAGATGCAGAGATCCACGGCCAGGCCCCAGGTGGAGCTCCAGAAGTCCAATCGGTGAGAGAGAGGAGGGATTGTATGAGTGAGAGATGTTGAGACCATGATTGGAAAAGGCACAGGGACAAATAGCCAAATGAATGGCAACACATGAACTATGAACCAATAGCTGAGAAGCCCCCATGGAACTTGATCAGGCCCTCTGGATAAGTGAGACAGTTGATTAGCTTGAACTGTTTGAGAGGCCCCCAGGCAGTGGGACCAGGACCTGTCCTTAGTGCATGAGCTGGTTTTTTGGAGCCTGGGGCCTATGCTGGGACACTTTGATCAACCTGGGTGAAGGGAGGAGGGGACTGGACCTGCCTAGACTGAATCTACCAGGCTGAGCTGAATCCCCAGGGGAGTCCTTGCCCTAGAGGAAATGGGAATGGGGGGTGGATTGGGGAGAGGGGGGAGGGAGGAGAGAGGACAGGGGAATCCATGGCTGATATGTAAAATTAAATTAATTATAAAATTTAAAAAAAAGAAAGTAAATCCAGGTGAAAAGAAACAATTGTTCTTGCTATTATTCTGTTATCATTACTATTGCTTCTGATGATGTTTGTTACCATTGTTTTATCAATGGTTTTGTATTCTTTAGGTCAGAACACTGCTATATAAATCATGCACTAAGTTCGGTTTGTTGAAGGAGTGCCCGGATTAATGAAAATTCTACAACAGCACCTTGTACAAGATTAAATTCTGCCTGTTGGGTCCTAGGCAAGCTCAGCATTCAGGGAACTGGTAATTTCTGGTGTTCAAGATGCAATGGGACCAGAACAAATTAGAAAATAAATCATCACTACTAGAGGGGGTTGGAGGATAACACAAGGCATAGAGCGCTTGTCACATGGCCTACAAATCCTCAATAGTTATTCTTTGAGGACAGTCTAGAAGTCACTGCGATTAAAACGATGCCCTAGAAACAGAAGGAATTTTACAACCTCACTGACTCAATTCTTTCATTTTTCATGCAAAGTGACACAACACGGTTTTTGGTCACTGAAAATAGTTTGAATTAGCTTGGCAACTTTCAAATCGGATTTCTGGCATCACTTCTTTCTTAAAAGACCACTGGACTGAATTACTTGGTCTTGAATTCTGCTCATATAATATCCACTGAGGCTCAAGTGAGAATTATAATGATGAATATTTATTCTTCACACAAATATGAATATTTCTGTGTACAAGCTGAGTATCTAAGGAAGGTCTAGTAGGATACTTAGCAGCTATCAGTGTATGAACACCAAAGAATAGTGGCTATATAAACTGAGGAAAATTAAAGATTTTTTCCTATATAGGCATTGCATAATTCATATTAATTCATCATGTAGCAAGAGATTCAAGCCTAAAAACACTTGAGAATATTTTTACTGCTGTAGTTCAATAGATTGCTATCTGTGTTTCTTCACAATTGAGAGACTTGTCCTGGTTTGGGTTCACCTTAGTGTGGCTCCAATACCTCATTCTGATAAAGCTTTCACTGATTGCTTCTTAATGAGGCTTTCCTGTATTTGCCTAATGAAAGGGCCTTGCAAAGCCTATGAGTTCTGCTCCACTTGTCAAATGTGACCAGAAGATTTTGAACTTCGAAAGGGAAAACAGCAAGATCCGCAAGTAGGATTTGGGGAACGTTTCAAAGGGAGGCGTTCTGGCTCTGTAGAGCAGAAACTTCAGAGACTGCACACACCCAGTGCCTCCCCAGGGTCTTTGTTCACTTGTGAGATAGTGACCATGAAGCAGTGAGAGGAAGGGGAGGGCTCCAGTGGAGGCCACACCTCAGCCACTCTGAAATGGATTTGATTCGTATAGACCTCAAATGACACTATGTGCTAAAATGTAGTTTAGTGATCAAAGATCTCTATGGACCCTGAAAACATTGCTGATTTCACATGATATTGGCCAGAAACTCTCCGAGCCCCTCAAGAAAACCGGTAACAAAGTCATAACCAGGACCCTAGTCCCTAGTCCTTTGGTCCCACCGAAGATCTCTATTTCTTGGCCACTGCATTGTAGAAATTCTAGCCATTCAACCTTCAACACCATGGCATTTGCTCCACAGGTTGTCTCCTCTCTATGGCATTCTTAGAGCATATCCTGTTTTATTTAGCCTCAATCCATGATACCTCTCTCCTCTCCACTCCCCTCTAGCCCATGTCCATTCTATTCCTATTTTTCTGGTTTTGTTTTCTAGTGATGTCATTTAAAATACTATAAACCATTCACTTATTCATTCAATTTAATGTTTTTGAAATATCAACAAATTCGTGTAAACCAACCAACCTTCATCAATTTCTTAGTATCTGTGAATTAGTAAAATGAAGAGTTTACACCTGTCCCAGATTGGTCTCAAGACCAACTGAACCCAGCACCATTCACTCACAGCCAACACCTATCAGATCCCTCCATTTTGTGGCATTCTTCCACTTTTCACTGCATTAGCAGTCAGTCAAAATAACAGTAAAATGTTTTCAATCTTCAAGTTAGTTACTCCACACTATGACCAGGATACTCCACAGTTCATAAAAGCAAGTATCTTCCCCTGTATCCTCAGGTTTATTCTCTCCTTTTGTTTGGTCTTCCTGCTTTTTGCTGATGAATAAACTCGTCCACCTGTCCAGCCACTTTGCTAGCATCCTAGTCTGGTCTAACCACCACCTGGATCAGCCCTGAGAATTCCCTGCCCCCTATGGCTCTATCTGATGAATGACTCATGCAGTCTGGATCCTTCCCTCAACCCATATTACTCCAGATCTTTCTTCATCACCTTTATATAAAGCTCTGCCCTGAATAGAAATTATCCATTTACCTCCCAACAGATCCCATGAAAACAATTACAGAGTGCTTGCATGAAACAGGAGAGTCAGCCACACTGGTTTTCACTGTTTCGCCATGGCTTAGATTAACAGTGGGATAACCCTTTTTTAGTACAAGCCAGAATATGAGTCACTGTATGAATAATGATGTTCTCATAGCAAAACTTTACATGCTGACATTTATAGGTTAACAACTTAATAAAAGTGGTTGTTAATGGTCAAAAGTCAGGACCAAGAGACTTTAACATTAACATATTTGCCTACTCTAAGACCAGTAGGGTTTAGAAAGTCCTATTTACCTACCTCATTAAAGTGCATGAGCATTTGAAGGGCTGCCAGACAAGTCAGGCTAAGTGCCAAGCAGGCAGGAAGCAAAAATATCAAACAGGTCAAACCTGCCTGGTTAGCTTGTGACTTCTGAAAAACTCCAAGGCTGATGGTCAAAATACTGATCCTCCAATGCAGTTCCCACACCATTCCTTATCTGTATACTGGAGACCAGTTAAAAGCAACTTCTTATCACTTATTTCAAGGAAGGAACTGCTTACTTTTAGAAGATAACTTTGATATACAAGAGGAAACATGATCTGTGCAATGTAAAGAACAACTAAAATTCAAGTCATTTGTCTTCCCATTGATTTGTGTGTGTGTGTGTGCGCGCGCACGTGTGCATGCGTGTGTGTGTGTGTGTACATGCACTAAGATGGATCCCAGGTTCCTGAGCATGTTAGGGGTGTGCAATAGATCCTTCAAACACTCTTGTCTGATACCCTACTTAACATCATAGCAAGATCATGATTTGAAACAGACATCTTAAATATTCTATCAAGGAGGAGACCAAAATAAATTACTTAGTAATCAGTGAAATGATAAAGAATATATAAATATGTCACATACACCTATAGAAATATATAAAATAATAAGTAGGCATTATATAAACGTGCACTAATAGTTTTAAAAATCAACTCACTATAAAGGTAAGTAGGAATAGATATAGACACTAAGCCAGGGTATATAGTGCTTCCAGTTGGTAACTGCTTATTTCTCAGATAAGCAGGCAGGAAACCTACACAACATAAAACCTTTCTAATGAAATCCTAGTCCAATTGGTTAATCATTGAGAATAATCACGCCTACCAATTTTCTTTTCATGAGAAATGTTTGAAGTGGTTAGCTGTGTCCTATACTACCAGATACAGTCGGACTTCTTAACAATTTAGAATAGATCTAAAACTTACATTTAAAAAGCCACCATCCCTATCCTCAAAGGCCTGTCGGGTTTTCTGGGAGGTAGCCAGCAACTGGCTCATCCCTGATTATGCAAGTCACCACATGAAAAACATTGTGTATACACAGCAATGACTGAACACATGAGTAGGTGACAGGAAGGCAAAAACAAAGACTTAGCTATGACTCACCTTTAACATCTCCAAAGCAAAAACTCATGAAGAAAGACCCCTCCCCACAAAGCATCCGTGTAAGTGTGAGAAAGGATCCCAAACGCATCAGGTGGTGGGGATCACCCGCAGTGGACTTAAGGAGATAATTTGACTAGTAACAACATCCTGCTGACACAGAGAGGCTTTGTCCGTTTCCTCATTTTGATTCTTTTCCCTAAACTTGGAGGAGGATGGAGGGAGGGATGACCTGACCATAGTTATGGGACTGAAGAAGGATGTGGGCTCTCTAGTTGGCAATCTTGATGTGGGGGTTGACTCGGGACATGCAGTGACTCTGTGCTCAGGATTGTCCCACAGCCTGATAAAATGGAAAGGACAACAGCCTCCGAGCCAAGAACAGCTCTTCCCCAACAGCGGTCCTTTGACTTGCAGCACGTGTTCATGCATTTCCAAGTTTCAGATTGCGTACTGAGGAAAACTATCTCCCTCACTGAAGGCAAGCTGTGATCAGGAACTGGCGGCATCTCCCACCCTGTGGGCACACGGCACTGAAGGGCTACCATGCCCCTTTCTGTCGCGGCTGCATCCACACATCCTCTGCCAGTCTGAATACACTCTGTCCCCCGAAGACCACGCTCATGACAGCCACGGCACACAAACAAAGCTTTAAGCCTGCCAGTTCATGACCAGAGCTGAGGGACAATTTGTCAAACGCCTGTAGGACTAGGCATAAACTCTGAACTGAAAGCTCCCGGGAGCCTTCTTAACATCTCTCACTCTTCCCATGAAAAGCCTCATCACCAGAGCTTGTCTGCCCATTATACCTAAAAGTATGGATGCACACATGCAACAGCAGCAGCACCCCAGCACCCTACACCCCTACTTCATTCTGGTCCTTCAAATCCTAACAGTTTTTAAAATGGACCGTTTTCTGTATTGCTTAGCTTTTGTCTAAAATATTGACTGGTATTTTGGACACAACATGTATTTTGATTGCAACTGGTATTTTGAAAACTTGTTGCTTTCTGTCCATGTCATTAACTATCAAATGTGCCTTAGTCAAGGACTTTCTCCATATGGGAAACTCTCTTCCTCTACTAGGTGACAAATCTTTAAGGGAAGGAACTAGGTATTAAATACATTTACATCATCCAGTGGACGTATGAAGTGATGTCTAGAGGAAAGAAAAGGCAACATTGCTACATAATTCAGGATACACTTAAATGTGGCATGTATTTAAACATTTTGTGCAAATGAATGAACGAATATATAGATTTCTTCACATGCAGCCTCTTGACTAAAATGTACTCTTGGGTCATAATAGCATTGCTTCTCAGTTCTTAGTTCAGCAACTTGCCATCTAGATGAGCAAACAGCCTCAGAGGAAATGGGAAAAAATGAAGATAACCATTTACATTAGTGTCTGGTTGACAAGCAGGTGTGTCCCACTGTATAGAGTGACATGGACAACAGACTGGAAACGCAATTAGAACAAACAGAGGAGATGGGGAATTTCTATGCTGACTACCCACACACCTCCTCTGCCTTGCTTCACTTTGAAGTTTTGCAACAATAAGGCTGATGAAGGAATCCTTTCATTCTCCCCAGGCCTCTGGAAGCTCTACCATCCTAACCCCTCCCACAATCTGTGCCTTTTCAGAATCCGGCTAAGGAAAGCAAACACATACACATGCCCCCTAGGGTTCTCCATCACTGTGTGGGCCTTTTATTTCACAGTCCTCTGGAAAATGTTATTTGTGAAGCTTAAAATATGTGAGCTTTGCAAGGGAGGCAGCCTGCGATTCGGAGAAAATAACACACCAGGACAAGCCACGTGGCATTGTTTCTTCTGGGACACATTTTGTTCTGGGAAAATGTCCTAATGGCCTCTGATTTCAATGTTACTGTGTATCACCGCCTCGTGCCTGGGAAAACACAATAGCATTTTATATGATGATATTGTGGTGAAATAATAGCTCTCCTGTACCGCAAGGAGCGGATTGACGTGCAGCATCTATTGGGAAGAGTGAGCTTTGAATGCCTAACCTTTCAAACAGCTCTGTATATAGCACTGGTGTCATGGCAGGGGGAGGGGAAATACCACAAACCAAGGTGTGATACATATTTTAGCACAGCATTAATTGCTTGTTTGTTGAAAGAAGTGAGGGGAAGTGTGCCTTGTGAGGCAGACAGTAATACAGGCATCTGTGGCAAACAAAACACAAGCTTCAGTCTCAAAGACTTGGCACCAGCAGGGAGTTCAGGGGAGAGATTGAGATACATAGGTTCCCTCCGGATAATTCACTTGGCATTTCTGGCTTTCCGTTTCCTAATTTTTCTAGTGTTGCTGCTATTCATTTATTTGTTTCTTGAAGCAAACTCTCCCTATATAGCCCAGGCTAACTTGGAACTGCAGCTCTGTTTGTCTCGGCATCCCAAGCTTGGGATTATAGGTATGTACCAATGTGCCTGACTTAAATTGCTTTAAATACAGCTATTCATATCTACTTTATATTACATGTCTTCCTTTGGTGGACAATTATTGGTTCTGCTTATTGTGGTCCTAAGGATAAAGCAAGTGATGTTCTTTTGAGCAGTGAAAGAAAAAGTATTGGCTCAGGATCCCCAAGACCAAATTATCAACTCAAAGGAGATTTATTTGCCCCAGGGGGACATAGAGCAGGAAATGAGATAGCAACAGGAGATAGAGGATGGGAGAAAAGGGGAAGGGGTCATGAGAAAGGGGGGAAAACTATATGTCCTGGAGTGGGACAAAGGACTGCCTCTGGATAGAGAGGAGACAGATGATGACCTACAGGCAAATGGTGGTTTATAAAGATAAATGAGAAGCCCTGTTGTCTTAGCAAGAGTTTCTATTGCTGTGAAGAGACACCGTGAAGACAGCAACTCTTACAAAGGAGAACACTTTATTGGGGTGGCTTGCTCATAGTTCAGAGATTCAGTTCTTTATCATCATTGTGGGACATGGTGCTGGAGAAGTAGCTGGGAGTCCTACACCTTGCAGGCAACAGGAAGTGGCCTCTCTCAATGGGCATGGCTTGAGCACATAGGAGATCTCAAAGCCCACCTCTGCAGTGACACACTTCCTCCAACAAGGCCACACCTACTCCAATAAGGCTACACTCCTAATAGTGCCACTCCCTGCGGGGGTCGTTTTCTTTTAAACCACCATACCTGTGTTAAGATGAGGTATTTTAATTTTAATTGGTAATGTTAATTTGGTGAGCCAAAGGGGGCTTTTGATTGCTGAATTTCAACACCTTGGTAGTCAGCCTCAGGAGGAGGAAGTGGCCACATAAGTGAATAGAACTTGGTGGCTAGCTTTAGCAATGTAATCTAATAGTTTTTAGCAAGGCAGAGGGAATGGGAGAGAAGGGCAAGGCCTGCCAGACCAATGCTTGACATGCTGTAGCTGGCTAGAGTCCCTTCAAGCAGCATTATAGAAGGCAGCTGGCCAACCTCTCTTCCACTCCAGCCGAAGTCAGAGCACCAGACACCTTGCATTTCCATTGCCAAGAAAGACACTTCAGTTTGCTCTAAGAGGATGAGAATCCATTGAGTTGGTAGATCCAAGAACATTCATGAACTAGTGTACCCAGTTCCTTAGTTGATAAGAAATCTTGTTTTTAGCTCCCACAAGACCATCCACCTGACTTCTGGCCGTCATCAGAAATGCAGGCTTTTTGTTTCCATTATGATTTCCTGATAATAACTTTAACAAATGGGTATGTGCTGTGTGATTAAAAAGAAAATGAGCCAGGCATGGCGGTCACAGGGCAGGAGTACAAGAACTGCAAATTTGAGGCTTTCCTGAGCTATATAGCAGTGACCTCCAGATCACCCTGAACTACATGGTGAGACTTGTCTCAGAACAAAACTAACACCAACACAATAACAGCAAAAAATCCACAGCAGATACTGTTTTCCGTCATAAATCTGATGCATTATCACTGAGCTAAATCCAGGAGGCTTCTAGCAATTATTTGCATTTTACACTCTCTGGAACATTTGTGTTTCTTGGCTCATGGTCCCCTTCCTCCATTCTCAAAATTAAAAAGATTACCTCTTATTCTGACCTTCTTCTCTTGCCATCACCTGTTCCTTTTAAGTATTCTTATGATTTTTATTGGGCCAGTTCAGATAATCCAGGAAAATCTCATTATTTCAAGGTCAGTTGATTAGCAATCTTCACATCTGCCACAAGAATTCTCTTTCTGCTGTGCATAACTGATTATACATTCCTAGTTTCTAAGGATTAGGATATGGAAAAATTCCAGGAGACTACTCTTTCTATTGTCATTTGGCTTTAGATATTTTTCCAAGATAATAAACAACTTCAAAAAACCAAGTTTTTCCTCCAGGGAGAAGGTAATCTATGTGTTTTCTCTGAGTGCCTATGTAGTACATAGGCCCTTTCCATCAATGGGTAGAGTCAACCCACAGACCAATGCTCTTGATGTTTAGAGGAACCTGCTTGCCTCCCCCTCCATATTTATTTGCCCTTCCACGCAGCTTCATTTCATCACACATAAGTCAGATTTCCTATGGATAAAAAAGAAGGTTCTATGCATGAAGAAAAATCAGAGTCTGTAGCTGGAGAAGTGAAAAATATAATTTTGAGAAGGTGACACATCACCTCTTACATGTGTTGATCAGTTCATATTTAGCATTCCTTCAACTAAATATTTCTTGCTTATGGGCTGTCTTGTTGAATTCTTACAGAGCCCCAGGTGGAAGTATTACTCATAGAGTAGAAGAGAAGGGAAAGCGCTTATTTTGAGAAGCAAGAGAATTTTGAAGACTTCTCGTTTCCACCTACTTTACCTCTTTAAAACTGCAAGTATTATACCATGTCACAAACTGTCCCCAGGACTGTGTGTTGAAAACTGAAGTTCTGAAGGATTTTTAAAGCAACATACTTAATGTACCTCAAGATCTGTGCCTTCTAAATTAGTGCTCTTAAAGGAGAAAAGTACTCATTTGGAAAGGTCAGCATAGGAGTCATTCAGAATGCAGAGCCCTTTACCATCCTGGGTGTGGCACACTTTTGGCATGACCATCCTCTTTTTGGGGCGCACACAATTCACACTGGGTTTTCTGTAGTTCTTTGTAAATGGTCTTTGAAGTTCCTTTCTTATAGGGGAGAGTGAGCAACACAGAAGGACCTATGTAAACGCATTTTCACAATCTCTTGCTTGTGGATTTCATGACTTCAAAGATAGGCAAAGATTTACTGGGAACAGAACGACAAGCTACCCCTTTCTGTTAAATAACAGTAGAGACGTATGGCTTCAGAAGTTCTCTGAGAACTCACTTATTTAGCAACTGCCTGATTATACTGTGTGTGTGTGTGTGTGTGTGTGTGTGTGTGTGTGTGTGAGAGAGAGAGAGAGAGAGAGAGAGAGAGAGAGAGAGAGAGAGAGAGAGAGAGAATGAATATGTATATAAAGGACAGAGATAGACTATTTGATGGTGCTCAATCTTTTATACTGAGGCAGAGTTTTCCACTTGAATGCAGACTTCACCTAGTCGTCTAGTTCAGCCAGCCAGCTTGTTCCAGGGACCCATGTCTTCACATCCTAGGCACTGGGATAATACATGGGCCAGTGCACTCACCTTATATATATGTAAATACTGAGGATCCTACTACTTAGGTAGCAAACACTTTGCCCACTGAAAAAATATCTCCCCAGCCTCAAGTTATATAACTAATACTATAAATTAACATTAGTTTTAAAAAAAAGCTTTCTATATGCAAGGCACCACTCTATATGCTCCTTTCAGAATTATCTTATGTAATTTTTGTTAATTTAAAATGTAATTATAATTATCATTATTTACTCTCTTCTCATTTCGCTTATCTATGCCCTCCCATGTACTCCTTTATACTATCTCAAATTCATGATCTCTTTTCCTTAATTTTATATATATATATAAAACTTAATTTTACAAATTTATATTATATATTAATATATTATGTAAACATATATGTATATTTTATATGCTACTATATAATATATTGCATGTCAATTGCTATATTAAATATGTATACATAATTAGGAGCATTTATATATTTCTAAATATATAATTACAACCTTCTCAGTCTGTATGTTTATATATATAGAGAGAGAGAGAAAGAGAGAGAGAGAGAAAGAGAAAGAGAGGAGAGAGAAAGAGAGAGAGAGAGAGAGAGATGTGATTTCAGAGCTGATAACTAGTATTGTATAACAAATTGGTAGATCCAAGAACATTCTTTAATAAAGAATTTATAAAATTCTTTAATAAAGCAGCATAATTCCTAACTCATTCTAAATACATACCCACAGAAAACTGCAGCTTTCATTCCTCATCAAAGAGACTTCATTTTGCAATCGACAGAGGACATGACAGGAAATGACAACAGATTAAAATACAGATGATCAGGCCAGGTGTGGGGATGCATAACTTTAATCCCAGTACTTGGGAGTGAGAAGCAGGTGAGTCTACAGGAGTTAAAGGCCAGCCTGACCTACATAGCAAGTTCCAAACCAACAAGCTAAAAGCCAGTCAAGGATGCACAGTGAGACCCTGCCTCAAGGAAACAAAACAAACAACAATGAAAACCAGAATTCAGATGATTTCATTTCTAATCCTCGCAACACAATGTAAGGTCATCATCACTATTATTCAGGTGAGAAACAGAAGCTTAGGGAGGTCGTATACTTACTCAATGTGGACAGCCCTGAAGTTAACCATATTGGGTCCATTTGGAGCAGCACCTTTGAGTTCCAGAATATGATACTCAGTCATGGTCGGCAGCCATGACTCAAGTGGGTAGAAATAAGCAGGTGGAGAACCAAGAAGACTTAGAGTAGCAGGAATGTAAGACCAAACAGAACTGAACAATACAAAACCTGAAATGGAAGGAATTTCATTATAACCTTCATCTATGACTATATTAGGGAATTAATCAGAAAAAAAATACTTTGAGATAGAATTTGTTCTTTATACAACCTGAATTGTTGTTGCACAACAAGATCAATTTTTAAAGATTCTTATTTTAATATTTTGAGTGTGCTTAGATAGTGAGAAAAGAGAAGAGCAGTGAGAGTTATATCTTTGTATTGATGAAAACTCAAAGAAACTTTACCTAAGTATGTGCAAGTAACCAATGCTTTGCAAAGCATAGTATTCACACATCCAGAAAGGCAGGAAACAAAGTGGATCCTCACCCACAACAGTGTAGATTGAGCTGAGCGTTTGAAGGGAAGTGACTGGCTTGAGAATGAACAGATGTGGCACCGAGGAGGAAAAAGTCAGTCACAAGGAGGACAGTGTTGAGAGTCCATGAAGACAAGCCTCTCAGATATGACACATTGAGGATACAGCGTACACATGGAGAGAAAGGAAACCTGATTTTTTTTATTTGCTCTAGAACTACTTGTAATGAACTCAAGCTACTGTATTCTCCCCATAATTCAATTTATATATTTAGTTTGACAGAATGCTTAATAAGCTCACTTTTATATTGTTTGCGCTGTTACAAATTAAAACCCAATCACTGGTCCAAATCTTATTAAGCTTGTTTTCAGACACACAGATGCCCTAAGGCAGAATCAACGAACAAAGATCGCCTTCTGCTCCTGGGTGAGTGAGGAGAGAGCAGACACAGGACAGGAACACTTAGCACCAGCAGGAGCTTGGGTCGATTTTATCTACATCTCAAAGGATAGATGACTGCGGCTAAGGTAGGCCCTCCATATTAATTATAATGAAAATGACCAGGTTACGTGATAAGACTTCATAATCCCGCAACAGTTTCCCTGCCATGTTCTGAAAGTCCTAAGCTGAAAGAATTTCCAGAAATCATTTTATGTGAGTGCCTGAGAGACACAGTTCATGAGAAAGGTCTTTGAAGCCAGGCAGCTCCGGACTGGGAACTGAGCTCCTCCACTGGCTCACCCTGTAACCTGGGATGAGTTACTGAACTTTTTGAAATGCCGTTTCCTCATTAGTAAAATGAGGTTAACAGTCCTTCTCCTAAAAGGCTGGACTGAGAGTTAAATGGCACACTGCAAACTACTTACTTTAGAAGCAGACACTCAAGTCACTTGTCTTCCGGAGGGACAGCAGAGAGTGACACAGAGATACACAGACTCTACATTAGCAGGCCCCACAGCGGAATAGACATGAAGCCTGTTGATGTGCCCAAGAAAGGGCCCAAAGGGGACATCATGTGTGAAACAGGTTTATCTGTTCTACAACACTCTTGTTTTTAATGTTTTTCTTGTTCTGCTAACCTGAGATAAAGGCCCTGACTTCCCTGAGACCTAGAGCCACATCTGCTGTTCATAATGCCATCTATTGCTATAATTACTCACAACGTATTACCTAATTAAATAAGACTAAAATAATTGTCTACAGACAATAATGGTTTGCTACAGACTCATTCTAGAAGATCTGAAAAGTACATACAAACACACATGCACAAACACACAAGCACATGCACACAAGCACATGCACACAAGCACATGCACACACATTTTCAGTCTCACAGAAGAGGAGAAATGTGTGAATATGTTTTCTGGAAGAATTGTCATTCTTTGTAGAGGATGAATTACAAGGGCTTCAGGCAGATCAGATAGCCTGAGCCAATGGAAGCGGGACCAATCTCAGTTTCATTAAGGAGCACGTGGTCCCATTGGCACAGCCTCACATGTCACAGGGAATGTCATAGATCATGAAATCCAGGCATTTGCAATTTTCCGCTGGGACTGCATTTGTCTTGAATTATTTAGCACCAGATTTCCTCACAGTGGGAATAGACCAATAATGTGGTTTTGAATAGAGGAGTAGGGGGCCCGTCATGTTGTAATTAATCCATCTCTAGGAGATCAATGGGTCTGGCTGAACTAGGGTCTATAAATTATTACAATTAATGCCTTTATGGCATCATGAAAGGTTCATAGTGTGAAAATCCACATTTCCAGAAAGAACAGAGAGTGGGAAATACTATGAAACAGATCGTCTCTCGTCTAGCGGCAATTCTTTCAGGCTACATTAGGCCCCATCATTACAGTGAATGCTATCCACCAGGGAAAAGGAGACAGCATCTGTAGTAGACAAAAGTGAGATGACTTTTCATCCAAAAGTACGTCCCAGCCCAGAAAGCATGCATCAAGAAACCACATGAGAAATAATTCCGATCTGCGTGAGGAGGCTCCACCACTCAGGACTTTTCAGACATCCTCCACTGCCTTCCAGAAGGAGCCCAAAGTCCTCAGCATATGGGAACACAGGCCTCTCTGCGAGCTAGCTCCTGCTACCATCTCTAGGCTCATCTCTCATCACCAGTTGTACCTCTGACTCTGAATTCTAAACTACTTGCTGTTCACCAAGTAAACCATGCTTTGTGTTTGGGACTAATTTTCTTCCTGTGTCCTCTACCAGGAAGTCTCCCCTTCCTTTTGAACCTGGGAAAGTTGAATCCTAATGATTTTGTTAGAGTAAGACTTCGCCTCGGTGGCTATTCATTTTATTTTATGATTAATTTAAGTATCAGCCACGGATTCCCCTGTCCTCCCTCTTCCCACCTGCCAACCTTCCCTCCCCAATCCTCCCCCCACTTCCCACCTCCTCCAAGGCAAGGTCTCCCCTGGGGAATCAGCTCAGCCTGGTAGATTCAGTCCAGGCAGGTCCAGTCCACTCATGTAGATCTCATTCACTTCTCCTTCACAGGGTCATCCATGTGTCCCTCCTAGGGTCTTTCCCTGTTAGCTAGCTAGTTGTGGGTTGCAGTCTGGCCATCCCTTTCCTCACATTTAGTATCCATTTATGAGTGAGTACATACTATGTTTGTCCTTCTGAGTCTGGGTTACCTTACTCAGGATGATATTTTCTACTTCCATCCATTTTCCTGCAAATTTCATGGTATCATTGTTTTTTACTGCTGAGTAGTACTCCATTGTGTATATATGCCATATTTTCTTTATCTATTCTTCAGTTGAGGGGCATCTAGGGTGTTCCCAGGTTCTTGCTATTATGAATAATGCTGATATGAACATAGCTGAGCATGTGTCCTTGTGGTAAGACTGAGCATTCCTTGGGTATATGCCCAAGAGTGGTATAACTGGGTCTTGAGGAAGACATCTTCCCAGTTTTCTGAGAAACCACCATACTGATTTCCAGAGTGGTTGTACAAGTTTGCATTCCCACCAACAGTGGAGGAGTGTTCCCCTTGCTCCACATCCTCTCCAACATAGGCTGTCTTCAGTGTTTTTGATCTTAGCCATTCTGACAGGTGTAAGATGGTATTTTAGAGTTGTTTTGATTTGCATTTCCCTGATGACTAAGGATGTTGAGCAATTCTTTAAATGCCTTTCAGCCTATTGAGATTCTTCTGTTGAGAATTCTCTATTAAGCTCTGTAGCCCATTTTTTTAATTGGATTGTTCAGTATTTTGATGTCTAGCTTTTTGTCTTCTTTATATATTTTAGAGATCAGCCCTCTGTCAGATGTGGGGTTGGTGAAGATTTTTTCCCATTCTGTAGGCTGTCATTTGGTCTTATTGACCATGTCATTTATTCTTCAAAAGCTTCTCAGTTTCAGGATGTCCCATTTATTAATTGTCACTCTCACTGTCTGTGCTACTGGTAGTATATTTAGGAAGCGGTCTCCTGTGCCAATTCCAGACATGAATTTTAAACACATGAAAACATGGGATTGATTTTGTTAAATGGCAAAGCACCAGAGAAATGCTAATCTTCCTTAGGGATTGGATAAGATGCTATAATTGAGTTTTACACATATATTCAGTCTAGCCAGAATTGTCTTTATGTGCCTGATTTGTATCCTTAAGTCAAGGTTCAGTTAACCTACCAGCATGTGTGCCATATGTAGATTTCAATGTCAGCGGTAGTGCATGAAGTCTCACGCTTCTCAGCTCATAGGATAGATACTTTCCACACTTTTCTCTTGTTCTACTTATACCACCTTTACCACACAGTCACTGCTTTTGTGACTTTACATTAATCTTTGAGGCTGATGTCTCCCATTAGATTGGAATACACTTCAAGTCTATTCTGGTCATCTATTGTTCCAACATACTTGTCTACAGCAATCATCACTTATCATTCATCATTTCCAATCATGGTGAGTTTATGAACCACTCACAAATAGGCAATTGCGGCTTGGAGTCTCTGCTGTGGTCAGAAGCAGGCAATGACTGGAGCTGAAACAGTTAGAGAAGGACCACCTGAGGACTGACTGAGCATCCATCCTATCCTTCTACCCACACTGCCCCTCCCTCCAACAGTTAGTCGAGGATGGTAGCCCTAGAAGGTTAATGGCAGGGCCTTAGATGAAAGATGGTATTCTTAGATTTCACAAATGCCAACTCAGGCTCACAAGTGAAGGGCACCAAGAAGTGGCGTTCCCCTGGGAGATCTGGCCTCAGAATTTAAAGTTACTCCACTCCATCAGTTTAGTCAAAGCAGAAGACCAAGTCCAAGTTGGGGGAGGTAGAAATTTTACCCCTGACAGGAACTGAGAACATTCTGGCAGTGAATGTGAAACAAGAAATATTTTTATGATCACTTCTAGAATATGCTTCATTTCTCATGCATTGTCTCATCATTATTCCCTAATACTTGTTCTATATTCCTGATTTAAAATCAATAAATAGGCATAAATCAATGATTGCTAAGTTCTGATAACATTACCTCAAGCTCAATATTTGAACCAACGTATTTTCGCTCGTCTAATTCTCTACAAGTCAGAGTTTTGTCCAGAAGAAAGGACAAGGCAGACTACACAGTGTTATTGACTCCATTGATTAGGAATAATAAAGACCATACAAATGTTTTCAAATGGAACTCAAACTAATCAAATGTCAATTTCAGTAATTTTATAATTATTTGGCACTTAATGAAAAATATCAAATCATTTTTCCTCTGGGTCTCCTAAAAAACAAGTGCTCAAATATGTGCATCTAATACCTACCTAACTGATGGGCAGTCTTCCAAAGTTTGACCTAATTCTACTCTTCATCCCTGTTTCTAGTCTCTCCTGGATTATGTTTAAGTTTAAGTGTAATGAATCCATCTCCTCTGAACACACCAAGTGCCTATCCACTCCTTCCTCCATTTCACTACCTGGCAGATCCTCCTATAATGATAGAAATTTTATCAATTTTAATAAATTTTTAAGTCCAGATACAATTTTATTTTTACTATTTCTTTTTATAGAATATGAATGTATATATACCATACACATATGGTATAACATAAATGACAGATACCAAAATATACAGAGTGAATAACATTGAAATAATTTCCTAGTTTCAAATGTTTGGTCCAAACACTTAGCCTGTACATTGAAAATGAAGTTGAGTATATTAGTTCATCAGAACTGGTCAAACAAAAGCAATAAAGTGAGTGAGTGAGTAGGTGGGTGAATTAAACTACCTGAAGAACTATACTGGGAACTACAGGAAATTAATGAATTATGACAAAGAATATTTCTACAAAGAGATATGAGTCTTTTACAGAGAGGGATCTCTAGCTTTCCATAATACCACTGAGTTCTTTTTGTGGAAGATTCTAAGACTGCCAAATGGCCTGCTAGATGGTTAAGAGAAGAATAACACCTTAGTTCTAAGGTATATTTGCATCCCTACCAGTAAGGAATGTTCATGTAAATATGGAAAGTCTAAATTCACTAGCTGTAGGTTGAGTACCCGAAGTAGGACAGTTATAAACCATATGAAAATCTCCTTCGAGTCTGTGCAGCATGCTGGTGTGCTCTTGTCCCCTTACAGCCTCTCTCCGATGGCGGTGGGCTGTGAGTTCTGAAGGAAGAGATAGAAAACAGGAGAGACCACATATAGGTCTGCCTAATGAGTAATGGGGACGGTAATCTTGTCCACTTCCCGCTTGTGGACCATGGAAGCAGAGAGAGCAATTTCCCTTATTTAATGCAAGCAGATGGAGGGGTCAAAGGGACTTATCTAAAGCATTAGTGACTGCCTCTTCAACTTGAGGACCTTTGAGAATTGAAAGAGTTCTGAGAAATCCTGGTGGCTCACAAGAGTGTGTGTTCCCATTAGATGATCAAGCATGCAAATTCCCTAAACATTTAACCACATTCAATATGCAGGGAGTGGTTGATTGTTGTAATGAAATCCGAGTCTTCTGACTGAAGGTAAGGTGGGGAGTCAGACAAGACCAGAGACAGCAAACATTTTTCATTGAGCTTCTCCAAATATAATGCAATAACAGGCTCCCAAGGACCACAAAAACATCTGGTTGGGATAAAGTAACAATTTCTTTTAAAAAAAATTTCAAGTGCAGGCTATCTTTCAAAGTTATATTAGGTTAAATTCAGAAGTACAGATATACTTCTATATTAGAATTACTAAACATTTACTCTAAAATTCCAGCATAGATTTAAAAGAAATATATTTTTCTAAGGTCTCATAGGATCTGTGTCAAATTAGATATTTTAA
The DNA here is from genome assembly GCF_049852395.1 of Peromyscus maniculatus bairdii. Lineage (NCBI taxonomy): Eukaryota > Metazoa > Chordata > Mammalia > Rodentia > Cricetidae > Peromyscus > Peromyscus maniculatus. The sequence goes on along the minus strand of NC_134873.1, from coordinate 28,628,133 downwards.
TCACAGCAAAAAATGGAGAGATGGAAAAAGAATTAATGGGACAAAAGCAGAAAACAGCGTGTGTGAATGACAGAAACCATTATTCACCTAGTTAGGGAAACAGTTTCATTTTTCAGTCCTTTCTAAGATTCAAAAAATAAAATAAAAGCACCTATTTTTCTTTTTTTTATTTTAAACTAAATCACTGTGTTTTACATGTGTCCTATAAGAAGTTTTTAGATTGGCAGTGGTAGATATAAAAAAATACATAAATTGTCCAACATGAAAAGGCCACTGGCCAGCACCTACTGCAAATTCAGCATCTCGCAGAGGAGCAGATGAAGTGAGATATACAAAACAGATCTCACTAGACTCTGCTGTGAGGATACATGGGAAGCAGAACGGATCTCAAGAATAAAGGAATAAGAGTGACTTCACATCCCAGGGTGATATTGTAGAAGTCAAACTACATAGCTTATATGACCTCAATCTTCATAGAAGTGAAGCATCAAGCATCTTCTATGAGATGTATCTGGTAACAATTAATGTACTAATTTCAAAGAAAAAAAACACATACCAAATAACAAAGAAAAGAGAAACATACATGTCATTTTTTTTTCTCTATTGAATATAGAAAACTATCATTGGATGAAATTATCCTGAACCAGAAATAGTCCTGTGCATGAATAATATCAGAATTAAATTCTGGTGTAATCCAAATGTTAATATCATAATCTTACCATCTGGAAAAACATGTTCTACAAAAGCCTGTAGAGAATATTTCAATAAAATTGAGAGTTCTCTGGAAAAATACAGTAGTTACTTCCTTCTTCTAGGATGGAGATCAAAAGCACGGTTATATAACATTTCCAAGTACAAAAAAAAAATTCTTGACCTTAAAATAAATGTACTGTACAGGTTAAAAGATCCCAGCATCTAAGACTGACCAGTTAAAGAAGTTGGGCATTCTCCAATCCTCATGAAGTCTTCTTTGATCAGGATTCAGTGTGCAGAAAGAGAGGAAGGTAGATCCTGCCTTAGAAGAATGTGTATCTTAGCAACTGGGAACCCATGTGGAAGGGAGAAAAGAGCCAATGGGAAAGTAGCTTTTGCTTGGAAAGACTAGAGTGTACAAAGAAGATTAAAAACTTCAAGCATGGACACAAACCAAATAAAAATTCCAGCCTTTTATACAAAGCCCATAAGAACTTCAAGCATGGATTCAAAGGTGGTGTTGGAGTAGGCAGGTCTTGCATACACAAGAGGCTTAAGTATCAAAAGACCAATTCAGAAAGCAGTGGGGATTCCAAGCTGTGAATAGTTTGCCCTTCTCATCAGGTCAATGGGAGATGAGATCTGGAACCAGCATTTGACAAAAAGATTCAGAAGGTTATTGACTTCGAGCTGAGCAGCACAAGGCTGGAGTAGAAATCATCACAACCAGGACAAGGAAAGGCTCACCTTGGGAATGCCAAGACAGGGTTCAGAGGAGTTACACACACTGGGGAAATAAAAGACTTCCTTCCTGTGAAGTGACCGGACTCTCTAAGGAAAAGGACAAAGAAGGTGAAAATAAAGAAAGCCAGAGACAGAATACAAGAACACACAGGTAAGCAGACAATGAACAGATATGAGAGCAAAGAGAGAAAAGGACCCATGTGAAACATCTCAGATGGGGGGGAGGAAGCTAATAAAATAGCTAATGCTGAAGGGTTGAGGTGTCTGGGTCACATGAAATTCATAGTTCTTACTCCATATGCCACTGGTACAACAGAGGTGCCTGGAATTTATCCTGGGATACTTGCTACTTACAGGATGGGTACCATTGAGGAAATCACCTTACCTCTAGATTCACTCATTTTTCTCATATATAAAATTGAAATGAAAAAAGTTTCATGTACAGACTTAGGATGAAACTAATATACAATCTTCTGTATTTGCTCACAAAATTCCCTCACTTTATTCCATTTAATAGCTCACTGTAGTTTAAGTATTAGCATTTATCAATACATGTGGAGGCTCAATATGAAGGTATTTTATAAGCCACAGATTGTTGTGAATATGGTATTTTTATGTGACATGCATATCATACAATGAATATCGACATTTTCATTCAGTGCATTTTCTAAATACATTTACTTATTTTATGTAGCTTAGTATTTTGCTAAATATACATTATGTGTACCATGGAGGTGAGAAGATGGTAATGGACGCCCTGGAACAAGACATACAGAAGGTTGTGAGCTGCCACGTGGGTGCTGAGAATAGAACCCGAGTCTTCTGCAAGAGCAAGTGTTCCTAGTTGCTGAGCCATCTCTGCAGCAACTAAAAGAGTGTTGCAAAAAGTAGCCTAGGGTTGGAATAAATTACAAACTGGGCCTGATACTACAATCAAATGCAAACATGCTCATGACCTTAAACCCTAAACAAATATACCTGCCCATAAAATCCAGAAACCTGCAATCAGGACATGCAAAATACAAAGGTCACCTTAACAAATCTGAGTCCACATTGTTATCCAAGACCTTCTCAAGTCCTTGGTATTCTTGGTTAAGTGGTAGGAAAAAGCCTGATAATAGCATGATGTGCTAAAATAGAACTTTTCTAGTTTCTGTTTCACATGCAGTTAAAATCCTGGTTTTTGTGTCTCCAGGTACCAAACATCTAATCATCTTTGTATATTTATAAACAGAACCAAAAAGATGAATACTTCTTTCATGTTCATTTCAACTCAAGCCAATCATTTAAAAACAACGATTTCATTGATTTGAGTTTTTTTGTAAAGTAATTGGGCCTTGGAGCTAGAACCCTGGGGACTACTAAGATTTTGTTTTTCTTTATTCTTGGGCTTATAGAATGGGTAATATTAGAGGTAAATAAAAGGGGGGAAATGGGTGGGGTAATGTCTTAACCAAGGACACCAGTCAGCAACTGTCAGGTTAGAAGGAAATCCACACCTCTAGTGTTTGTGACACCAGGTCACACTTTCTAAGACCTCTTTTGTAGCCATAACTGAATCTCAGACTATTGCTTCTTAGAACCAACTAGAAGATTTTGAAACTTTCATTCCAGCCATATCATTTAACAAGGGCTCAGAATCCCTCAGGTGGGGCCCATTCACTACTAATTCCTGGAGCTATCAGCAGAGAAGGTTGAAATCAACTGGTCAAGAATACTACTTCCCCACATCTACATGCCGATGTCCAATTCGATATTAAATATTAACAATATCTCAAAGTGTTGAGCACTCATTCTGGGCTAAGGATGTGTCAAGACTTTTCTCAGCTTTATTTTTGTCTGTTCCTTATATCTAAATGATACCATTATTCATGTACAGCAGCAAGACACCTGATGCTCCTAGAGCAATGGTTCTCAACCTGTGGGTCAAGTGACCTTTGCACAGAGGTTGCATATCAGATATCCTGCTTATCAGATATTTACATTACAATTCATAACAGTAGCAAAATTACAGTTATGAAGTATCAATGAAAATAATTTTATGGTTGGGGGTCACCACAACATGAGAATCCATATTGAAGGATCACAGCATTAGGAAGGTTGAGAACCACTGTCCTAGAGGCTAACCTCCCTTGCTCAAGAATATTCAGGTTTAGTGTAGCAGGTCCTAAGTAGAGCCCAGAGCTCGTATGGACTGTTGTCATAGGTAGGGTCATCACGGTTGTGATGAAACACCATGACCAAAAACAAGTTGGGGAGGAAAGAATATATTCAGCTTATGCTTCCAGCTCACAGTTCATTATCAAAGGAAGACAGGACAAGAAGTCAGGCAGGGCAGAAACCTGAAGGCAGGAGCTGATGTAGAGGACATGGACAAGGGCTGCTTATTGCCTTGCTCATCAAGGCTTGTTCAGTCTGCTTTCTCTTAGAACTCAGGACCACTAGCCAAAGGATGTCACCACATACAATGGACTGGACCTTCCCTCACCAGTCACTAGTTAAGAAAACACCCTACAGGCTTACCTACAGTCTGACCTTATGGAGGCATTTTCTTAATTGAGACTCTCTTTTCTCAGATGACGTCAGTTGGGCCAGGTTGACATAAAACTATCCAACACAATTAACCCCTTGTTACCTTGACACACAAACGCATCACTGTTGAGTCACAATCTCCTCGTTCTCACTCATTACCAAGATCTCACATTAAAAACTTAAACAACTTTAGAAATTCCAGTCCTTACGAATTCAAACACATTAAAAAGTTCAGCCCCTTTTAAATACCATCTTTTTAAAAACTGAAAATCCCTTTTAAAATCTAAAATCTCATAAAATTTAAAAAAAAATTTTAAAAAAATCTGAAATCTCCCAACTGTGGTCTTCTGTAAAAAATAAAAATTATGTTAAATACTTTCTTACTTCAAGAGAGAAGAACCAGGGCACAGACACAATCAGGACAAAGCAAAACCAAACTCCAACAGTGTAAATAATTCAATGTCCAATATCTGAGATTCACTCACCATCTTCGGGGCTCCTCCAATGGCCTTGGGTTACTTCTCTGAATCCGCCCTCTGCAGAACACACAGCTTGTCTTCTAGGCTCAGGCAGGCTCCACTCCATTCCTACTGCTGTTCTTGGAGGTCATCCCATGGTACTGGTATCTCCAAATTACTGGAGTCTCTTTCTGCAACCGGGCTGCACTTTCACCAATGGCCTCTCCTGGGCTCTCTTCAGGGACTCCAGGCCTACCACATACTCCCAAGCCTCAGCTGCTCTCCATTACTCCTTCATACCTTCCAAACCAGTATCACCTGGGTGACTCTTACACTAACAAGTTCAGCTGCCAGCATGAGGTACAACCTTGGCTTCCCCTGTAACACAGCTTCTATGTGCTGACCCTGAGAAAACACTTCCCAGAAGACTTCACCTCAATGATGTTGGCCTCTTCTTAATCACAGCTGATTCTGCAGTCCCAGCTGACCAGCATCCAGTGTCCCAGCAAAGCAAAGGTTTCACTTTTGTGGTTCTGCTGTCTTGTTAATCACAGCTGATTTCTTCAGCCCCAGCTGACCAGAACCAGAAAGCTTTGTTTCCCTCTGAAACTTCACAAGCCAGACCTCCATCGTCTGTACTGCTCATAACATTATCTTCCAAGTTCCTACAGAACATCCCACTGAACCTTCAATACTCAATGTGCTTCCACAGTCCTCCCTAAAACCTAACAGGTCTGTCACAGCAATACCCCACTATGCTGGTACCAACTTGTCTTAGTTGGAGTTTCTATTGCTGTAGTTAACTATCAAATACAAATTAGGGAGGAAAAGGTTTTTGGGCTTACGATTTATACTTCCGCATCACAATTCATTATCAAAGGGAAGTCAGGACAGGAACTCACACAGGGCAGGGACTGAAGCAGAGGCCGCGGAGGGGTGCTGCCTGCTCTCCATGGCTTTCTCAGTCTGCTGCCTTATAAAACCCAGGACCATCAGCCAAGGGATGGCCCCACCCACAACGGGCTGGGCCTCCTCCCATCAATCACTAATTAAGAACCTGCCCTTTTCTTAACTAAGGCTCCCTCCTCTCAGATAACTGTGACTTGCATCAAGTTTTTATAAAACCCGCCAGCACAGCTGATTTGTCCCTTGCTTAGTAGCATTGGTGTACACTGGTGGCCATCTGTGGCCAGAGCAGAAACCATCGAGGCTTTCTGGGGCCCATGTTTTCACCTTTATTAACGTCCTGCGTAAAATCCATTATACATCCACCACTTCACCTTCACACTTGAATCTTTCCCCAACATGGGGATCCTGAACTTATAAGAGATGCAAGATACTGGCCTGCAAGACAACACTGGGCTTTGGGGGGGGGGGTCTCAAAGGGCTGTTCTCAGGGAAACAACACCATTATAAAAATCCATATATCGTACACATATATCACAGTTTTCTCTGGTTAGTTATGGTGACTACCCAGATGTGAAAGCTACATGGTCAACGTCCACCCACATCATGCTGATCTAACTTCTTCTGGGTCTTACCTGATATCCAGTCTCCAGCTTTCATCTGTAGTCCCCTCCAAAGTCAAACTGAAGGAGGATAGAAATTACCCGGGGTGAGAAATAGCACTGTATCCGAGTTATTTTAGGATTTGTTTTTATAAACTGAAATGCAAGGACACGTTTTAGAGGTCTTACATCTCACTGTAAGACACTTTAATTTTTTTAGAATCATGGCAAAAACATTCTTTAAATTAAAAATAGTATATTCTAAATTGTTGGAATGACTGTTTCATTTCTAAACCCCCGTTCCCAGTTCCAGTGTCCAAGTTTGTAATTATGTTTATAAATGAGTTGTCACTAGTCAAATGGTGCTGCTTTAATTGTCCCAGGCTAATGAGAAAAGAACAGAGGCATATTTAGTAGGCAAATGATGCATTCTTGCTGTGTGAACTCCAAATGACATCACTGTGAACTGCGGGGAGGAAGGTTCTGAGAGAGCATAAGAAGGGCTGAGGAAATTGACTTCAATCCAACAAAGTCAGTCAATACACTACAAATCAAAGGGACAGACCATGCCACACAGCCTGGAAGTAGCAATTTTGTTTCAATAAAATAAATTACTATGGACAATTTAAATTAATTTTTGGCTTTTGTCATTGTTTGGCTTCGGTTTGCATTTTTTTTCTCTTTAGAGTATTATGAAATAAAAGATACGGGTTGGTATCTAGTTTTATGATTATGCATATTTAAACAATACGAAGAATCAAAGGTCTCTAGCTTTACGACTGTGCATATTTAAATAATATGAAGAATAAAAGGTCTAATTTCATATTGCGGAGGTTATGAAAATATTTCTTTAAGAACAAGGCAGGGGATGCTTCCCTACAAGTTACTGATCATGGAGACTCTGGAAGTCCCCAAGAAAATGCATGCCAATGCTGTTGCTTTTGGTTCCCAGCCATAACTACATGGCAAGACTGTGTTGCTGGACAACATACCATTTGTATATAGAACATGGAAAGACAAATCTCAAACCAACCAGAAAACTCCCACCTTGCTAGCTAGATTTCATCCTTCCAGAAGGCATAATGCCCGCTATTGAGGGCAAAAAGACATCAATGGCTCTGCCTAGTCCTGGCCCCCGTGTGCTGCAATGCTGACCTGTCAGTCAAGATGTGCCTAGTGGTACCATGGCAGTAGAGCCGCTTTAGGGTAAACGATGTCTTCCGGGTTGGATCTGAGGACTAAGATACTGTGCCATACCTGGTACTGTAATCCTGTTCAAAAACTCTTGGCTGGAGAAGTCATAGGCCATACGGTAGAAACTGCTATTGTTATTTCGCTAAATGGATATGCTTTCTAAATATTTGTGTTTAGACCCATAGATCTTGGCGGCTCAAAATCTTAGTCCAGGGAGCTTCTTTTTTGCAGTGGACAGCAGTCACTGCAGAGATGCATTGATGTTCAATATACAGAGAAATGGAGAGCAAGTGTTCAACCATAAATATACCCTCTATATTAACCAGACAACCACCAACACGAAGACTCAGGGAACATCATAGGACATCTAGAACATTATGGATAAAAGGATGTGAGAGGAGGTTGGAGAAGAGTACAGTGAAACAGACCTCTAGACATGCCTTGCCTGTCACAATAAAGGAGTCACAGAAGCTACCGTTAGCTGCATAAGGACTCACAATATCAAATCAACCAATATCTTGGCATAGATGAAAGAAATGACCTCCAGAAGCCACCACATACTGAGAGAGGTATTGGCAGTAGAGAGCTGCCAAGTGTGGGAAAACCATTCTTTTCTGAGGGTGTGGCCATTCATACATTTTCCCTGCTTCATTGGATTCCCCCTCCCTCACGGCCATGTGGGCAGCAAAACTGGATATAGAGGATTATCAATGAAACTGTAAAAAAAAGAAAAAAAGAAAAAGAAAGAAAGAAAGAAAGAAAGAAAGAAAGAAAGAAAGAAAGAAAGAAAGAAAGAAAGAAAGAAAGAAAGAAAGAAAGAAAGAAAGTCATGAAGTTGGGTGATAATCATGTTGGGAAGAATACAGGGAGTTGGAAGAGGGAAATGGGGGGTAGAGAAGATCATATTGTATACATGCATGATATTCTCAAAAATAATGAAAAATATTTTTTAAAGAAGACACATATGATGTGATTGGCTTCGGATTAGCACGAGATCTGGGTTTCCTTGATGAATGAGGTCTGCAGAGGCAAATGGACCTCCAAACTCAGCTCTCCACAGGCCAAAAACAGCATTGCATGACATTAGGGATAATATCAATATATTACATTGAAGAGGGTCTTTTTTCAGTTTTTAATTCAATTTTTTAATCTAGTCTCAAATTCATGTTAATATTCCAATTAAATCAAAAATGAGGACATGAAGAAAAGATGAGTTTTTAATAAATTGGATTTCCATTTAGGTTTTATGAAAATTACCATGGAAATTATCATGGAAAAGTTAGTCTCTGAAAATAATGAGAGAATCAATTGTTTCTATTCTTGTGATCCAGGAGAGCTGGGAATAGTAAGGGTTCTGGGATGCACATACCCTATAATATTAAGCACCTTAAGCCTGCCTGAGAAGGACAAGAAGTATATTTAGATATATCTTATCTGGAAATGATACTAAGAATATATTTGACATCTTACACTATTGTGTAAACTCACTACAAATGTCACTAAGAAACAAACTTAAATAAGCTCATGAAGATCATAAATAAACTGTATACTTAACATGCCAATGTTTTTAAAATATTGGTTACTTTTCCAATAATTTAACTACCACAGAAATTTCTGCTATATCAGTCTCAAGTCTGTAATCTTAAAATAAGCCTTAATTACATTAAATTCCTAAATGCTATTCAGATGATAGTTTTTTTTACCATAATAGAGAAGTTATCTTATCTAAAAATCCTATTTTCATACTCATAGTTAGCTATTTATAAAGTATTTATGGAAATATATTTTAAATGCTCATCAGTAAAAAAAAAAGCTTATAATTGACAAGAAAGGTGAAAACTGGCTTCTAATATTTAAAAAATAATGAAAAATGCCCCAGTGTGCAATAGACACTACTTTTACATTTTACTCATTCAGATGATACACTTACTTTCAACATGGTATGTTGGAAACTGCTATGATAGAGGATTTGAAAACAAACAGCATATTTCCTCAGATGCCCCGACTGAATAAAAATATGGGCAATACCTTTTCACATCATTGAATCATCTTAAAGTTTGCAATTTCAGGCTGCTGTAGAAAGAGTGAATGAAGGACTTTGAGAATATGCATATGCCAAGGACACTGATGGATGGATGAATAAATTAAAAAAGGTAAAACTGAGCCTTTCTATAGAGAACCATCTAGGAAATGTATGTAATTGAGTATGTACATTGAGACCTGCCTGCCAGTCAGCCTTGTGGCCAAATGTGTGAATCATAAGACAGTACCCTTGTCTTAATTGATCTAATTCCCTTGTCTGGTTCCACAGCCTGTACTCATACCTCCTGCAGGAAGGACTTGCTAACTGAAGTGAACTCAATCAATGTTTACCTGATAAAACTGAAATGTTTTCAGAATAAGCTGCATGCCTCTAAATCATTAGTAGTCAACTTAGAATCAGCATTAGAGAATTAGACCATTGGGTATGACCAATTGAGCTCGCCCTCTGTTACAATGCATGCCTACTTTACTTCCGTAAAACATTCTCACTTCTTTGAGATTATTGATATGGAAACTCGATAAAGGTTGTGACTGGATTTTTAAAAATTACAACAGATTTTCATAAGTTTTTTGTGACCTAGTATAAAGAGAACAGAGGTTAGAAGATTTCGATTCCAATTCCAGGTCCCCAGTTCAGAAGTCTGGAAACTTTGTCAAGATCTTTAGACTTCATATTAGGGACAGGATGTTCAGGTAAAATTTTGCAACATAAATAATAATGGAGACTGGCTCCCTTTGTCCCCTCAGAATTGCTTTCATTTGGGAATGAGCAGAAAGCTGCAATCCTGAGCATAACGCTATGCGAGCTAAGGAGAAAAGAAGAAAGAGGAGAAGGAAGAGAAAGAAGAAAGAAAGAAGGAAAGAAAGCAACAAAGAAGGACAGAAGGAAAGGAAGGAAGATGATGATTTGGGTGTTTATTATTTATTTATTTATTTATTTATTTATTTATTTATTTATTTATTTATTTATTTATTTATTTAGACAGGGTTTCTCTGTGTTAACAGCCCTGGTTATCCTGGAACTCACTCTGTAGAAAAAGGCTGGCCTCAAACGCACAGAGATGCATCTGCCTCTGCCTCTTCTACTGTATTAGATTTCCATACTACCCCTCAAATGGCTCTGTTTTAGTTTTCACTCTCCTTATTCCCTCATTCAATCCCTTCTTCCCCCTCTCAATTTGAGAGTTGATCCTTCCATTCCAGTCCACCCCCTTGTCACTCATCCACAACTATCTATTCTATTTCTCTTTCCTGTGCTCACATTACTCTACACCTAACCTCTGTGGTTCTATGGGTTGTAGCTATGGAAATCAGTGTGATAGTTCCTCAAGAAGATGGGAATTGGTCTATCCCCAAAATTCCAACAAAATTCTTCATAGAAGTGGGAAGGAAGATTTTCAACTTCATATGGAAACACAAAAAAATCCCAAGATAGCTAGTACAATTTATTGTGGAATATTACTTTAACTATGTAAAGATGTATTACATTTGTTTATGCTGCATTTATTTGACCATGTAAAGATGTGTTGCTTTGCGTGTCTAAGGTACCTGGTTGATCTAATAAAGAGCTGAATGGCCAATAGCTAGGCAGAGTAGAGATAGATGGGGCTGGTGGGCTAATGCTTGTGAATGCTGTGCTAGAAGAGAGTTTTAAATCCCCTAGAACTAGAGTTACAGGTGGTTGTGAGCCACCATGTAGGATCCCAACTTGGGTCCTTGGCAAAAGCAGCAAGTGCTCTTAACCACGGAGACATCTCTCCAGCCTCCAAGGGGGAAAAACATTTTAAAGATGAAGTGGGAAGCATTACATAAATCATTTTGAAACAGTTATTCATAGCAATGAGAATCAGTAACAAAGGTGGTATCAGTCCAAGGCTGAACAGGCATTTGCTGGTAGCTTTCTTTGAAGAAGCATTATATGTATGAGGTTGCAGTTCAAAGTGTAGTTTTCAGAGAATCTTTGCAATAATCTATATTGCCAGGTATGTGTACAGATGAGCCTCTCCTTACCATAAAAGGATTTTTTGTATCAATTTCATATCTATCATAGACTTCTATTCTGCTACATTTTCCTTTTTCCATTGCTGTGTTCTAAGCAATCAACAGCTTCCTTCCCTAGAACATTACATGACACCCAAAGCTTAATATGAACAGCCCTGGGAGCAAGATCATCTCATTAATCTCTAACAAGGAAGATCTCAAATGCTTTTGGTGAAATTTAAGGCCATTATCTCTATGACACATTCAATCCTGTTTTGTCTTAACATATTTGCAGCTACAGCGATGATCTGGCACCTGTGTGACTAAAATTGGCATCTGGTTCACATTTAGACTGGACGGCCAACACCACCACTCACCCCAGGGAACAATTCCAGGGTAGGAACATTCTCACAACTGTGAATCCTTCAAGTTCTCAACAAGCTGAAGACATGACAGGTAAGTGCTTGTTAAGTTAAATTTTCTGCCTGGCTTGGCATGCTGCCCTCCAGTGCTCAGAGCTGAGTCCTGCCTGAGGCACCTGTGCCCCTGTCCCTAGGATCCAGTGAGGCAACTGGCTGCTGGGAGTCTAGAGGCTCAGCCTCTATGTAGCCCACATGCCCACCCTGCCCTCCACTATGGTGACCTGTCTCCCAGTTACCTAGACTCCAGTTCAGGGAACAAGAGTCCCCGGTGACTGGCATGCCTCCTCAGAATGTACACGCTCAGCAGGTCCCCACAGGTCTCCCAGATGGCATCTCTGCTCACACTGCTGCATATCACACCATGACTGGCAGAGGGAGAGGTGAGGTAACTATGGCTTGTTCTGCTTCTCTGATCTTCCAGCATTCACCCCAATAACTGGCCTCAGGTCTGATTTTAGTAATAAGAACTTTTAAGATTCATGCTACATTGAGACGGTAGATGGGGAATGAAGCCTGTGTGTGTGTGTGTGTGTGTGTGTGTGTGTGTGTGTGTGTGTGTGTGTGTGTGTGTTTTATGTCTGTCATACCCTACACTCATATTAAATATATCTGATAACTTGTCACCCTGCAGTTACTGCAGCCACTAAATTATGTTTGCTTGTTTGTTTCCGTTTGTTTGTTTGTTTTTAATTTGCTCTTTCTTCATCTGGCCAAAGCCCACATGCTTCCTTAACCAAGAACCACTACATCATTAACTGAATAATCAAACAAGGCTTACTCACTCTTTCACAGTCTTTAATACTAGCATGGATGAGCTTGGTTTATCGCCCCTGAGCAGAACCCATGATAACATAGGCTTCCATGAAGAAATTAGGACGACTCTGCAGTGAGACACTTTCCTTCTTCTTGAAGGCCTGTGACCTGAATTCATACAGTTCTTTTTCTAATTAAAAAAAAAAAAATGCCCTAGGAGTGGAGATTCAGTGACAGACCCTGTCTCGCTCCCTGTGAGAACTTGGCATTGGCTCAAGAGACCAGACAGGTTAAGTTTTAAAGGAGCAGGTCACTGTATAGTCAGAAACACACAATGAAAGCAGTGTGTGTGAATGTTTATGAAAAATGGTCCATGGTGCTAGATGTAACTGATATGCCTCCAGAAAAGGGTCAAACGTTCTCTGTTCATCTGCTACTGGGCCTCACCCATTGGACCCTGGCTCCTCAATTCAATGTCCTATAATGCTCTCCACCGAAAACTTTGACTCTCGGTTTCTACTTGCACAACTCACCCTTCACACAACTTTTATTGTAATCTTTCTCAGAATAGCCAAGGTTTCCCCGCAAAGACCCTCCTCTGCACTCCTGCTGGACTCCTTGCCTTACAACTACCATGACAGGAAACCTGTCCTAACAAGATGGTCTTTTTGGACCCTGTTTCAACAGTGAACAACTATTTCCTGTTCCTCATCTTCATGAAATCTGTCTCAGTGTGTGGGAAGATGCACGACCTCCCTTTACAACACTGATCCTTGACCTTTCTAATGCTGCGACCCATTAATACAGTTCCTCATGTTGTGGTGACCCCCGACTATAAAATTATTTTTGTTGCGACTTCATAACTGTAATTTTGCTAATCATGACGTGTAATGTAAACATCTGTGTTTACTGATGGTCTTTGGTGACCGCTGTGAAAGGGTCATTTGACCCTCAAAGGGATCACGACCCACAGGTTAAAAATCACTGCTCTACAAGACTGCATTGTAGAATAGAGTGGAGGGATTTCACCAGTGGAATTAAAGATCCCTAATGAATTCACTGGAAATAAATACAACGTGAATGTTTTCTGGGTCAGATTGACTTAGCTGAAAGCTCTCAAAAGAGAACTTGTCCTTCTGTAAGAGTTACTAAAAAAAATAAGAACCTGTCCTGGATGCCCAATAATGGGATTGGCATGTGGAAGGAACCAGTGTAGTGAGGAGCTGCAGGCAGCCTTGACATTGAGGCTGACCTTTAGACAGCCAAAGCTAATATCTTCACTCACAGCCACAAAAATTAATTCTGCCAGCAAACTGACTGAGCCAAGAAAGGCATTCATCTCCACATGTGGCCTCACATGGAAACAAACTTGTTCACATCTTCACTGTAACCTCAGGGGGCTTAGCATAGAGGACCCCTAGGAGGCCATGTCTAGATACCTGACCCACAGAACTGCCCACAGTAAGATGGGCCAATCCATTAGATCATGAGAAAACTACAAAGTCGGTCCATATGACAAAAACCAGGGATATGAATTATATGGCAAAAGAAGCCATAGTAAAAACACAAACCAAAATCTAAACCAAATACAGAAATATCAGTTTATATTCACTATTACCTGAGGTCTCGAATGTTTGTTGCTTCATTTTGGCCCCAGATTCCCTCCCCCAATGCATTACTGCCAGCAGCCTTTAGAGAGACAAGTTGGATCAGCCTCATAGGCATTTTTCCCTCCTAATGAGGTCACAATGGACATGAAAATACAAGGGTACATGAAGGATAAATGCATGCAAGCCCCTGGTGGGTCCCTGGATAGTCAGGTAGCTCCACATCCCAGTGGAGGACATGAAGGGGGAGGCCTTGGCAGAAGAAAAGATAAGAGGAAAAGATCACCTGAAGGCTGTCTTTGTGCACACAGAAAGAGAAAGACACGACAACTATAAATGTCCTTTCACATTCTTTTGCAAAAATGTCTAAGCCTGAAGATGAACATCAGTGGTAAAGCATCTGAGTAGTATGCACATGGCCTTGCTTTCAAGCCCTAGTTCCTCTTAAAAAAAATAAATAAACACATTGTAGGCAAGAGGACTGAGGTTAGGAAAATATATACCACTTAATATAGTACATGGGATACTCTAATGGAGATGCTGCATTTCTGTAAGGTTAGAATGAAAATTTTTGTTGTAAATTATTTTTGGTTTTGCCATTCCCATCATTGGCTGCTCTGACACACTGTCCTAGTTTGTTTTCTGTGACTGGGTTAAAATCCTGGCTAAAAGTAACTTGGGAAAGGAAAAGCTTTGCTGGTTTACCCTTCTGTGCCACAGTCCATCATAGAGAGAAGCCAAGGTGGAGATGCAAGGCAGAAACTGCAGCAGAGGCCCTGGACAAACAATACTTTTCTGGCTTGCTCTATGTGGCTCTCTCTCCTTGTGTTCTTATACAACCCATGAGCATCTTCCCAGGGTGTCATTGCCAACAGTGATCTGGATTCTCTCATACCAACCATTAGTGGAGACAATGTCCCCAAGCCAATATGATGGGGGGCCATTCTTTGGTTGATTATCCCTCTTCTCAGGTGACTCTAGCTTGTGTCAAGTTGACAGACTCTAACCGGCACAGACATTTCTTTCTTTGCTTCTGGTCAGAGTAACAAAGCATAAGGAAAGGAGGAGGATGCTGGGTAGGGGAGGAGCATGTACCACCGCCAGTCTCAGAAGAGCTCAGTGCTGTAGAGGAAGATCTACCCTGGCCACTTTCAAAAGCAGCCCCTGCAACTTCAAGCTTGTTGCTACATTTTTCTCTCCTCTATTTAATCATTCTGATTCTTTACCAATTTTTTGAAATGGTTGTGGACTTATCTTGCTAGTGGTCATTAACTATTTCTTCCATTGGGTGGGACAGTCATGATTTTTCATTTCTTTCTGTGAGGATAGAGCAGTGAGGAGCAAAGTGGAAACCCACTGTGTGAGATCAGAATCCCGTCACTAAGCTACATGTCTCGGCTTCTCCTTCTTCCCCATTCTTGACACTGCTTCAAGGATCTAGGCCTAAGTACTGGGCCTAGCTCAGTCAACAGACTAACTTTATGTGGCTAGGATCTAAACTATGCTCCAAAGGTACAAAAGAGATAGGGACAGAGATTCTAATCAGAAGGAAAAGGAAAAAATCTGCTTCCTTGTACTTTATATTTAAGCTTCTATTTGAGGTGGAATTGGAAGAACATGTTCTCTTATAGCAAAATATTAAAGAACAGGAAAAGTTGGAGAATTACCATATTCACACCTTTGCAATGTCTTCATCTGTGTGAATACTTACCTGATTCGTACCAAGTCTGCAAGTTTGATTCAGGACTTTCTGCTTAGGAAATTTAGAGGTATGAGTGAGAGAATGCTAAGATTTTCATAGAGCATGTGTGTAATATAAAGGCATCACCTAAAACTAAGTGACAGCAAGACCAAAATGCAAAACATGTGCATAGATGTAAGCAGGAATCATAACACTGATAATCCATAAATAAGTGGCTTAAATATAAAAAAACAACAGTTCCATAGAATCTAATCATTAAAACTAAACAGCATTACCGATACAAAAAACCCTCATACTTACTATTTTGTTGGCTGTGACTCTATTGGTTTGATATTCTGGGGGAAAACAACCACTTAAGGAGAGAAAACAGATCAAAATGATCCAGGTAATATCTGACTGTGACAGAACAGCTCTGCATCTCGGTGACTGTGCTGAAAAGCATGTGTTTATCAAAACCTGAAAACATGTGCTCTACAGGGCTGGGGAGATGGCTCAGCAATCACAAGCATTTCTGTGCATCTCTGATGACCTGAGTCCAGTCTCTGAGTCCTAGCAGGTGGCAGGAGAGAACAGAATCTTGAAAACACACACACACACACACACACACACACACACACACACACACACACACCACAGCATATCAAGTAACAAAAATATATTCTACAAAAGTGAAGTTTACTACATGTAACTCTGTCTGATGACATAATAAAAATTGAGAAACACACAAATTAGACTTCACCAAAGTCAAGTAAAAGTGTGCCACAGCAAGCAACAAGATAGTGAAGACCCATGTACAATTAGAGAAAATGTGTTCAAATATTTGATCATGTAAGGAGCTGAACATCAAGATATGCATAAAGTTTATGATTCAATAGCAATAAAATAAGCAACCCGGCTAATAAGTCGAGTGTATAGCTAGCCATTTCCCAAAGGCTCTCAAATGGATGAGCACATGAAAAGAAAATTTCTGTCATTAGGTATTGGGATATGCAAATCAAAATCACAATGACATACCTACTAAGATGACTGCATCCCCCAAAACATAAAATCACATACTAATGAGGGAGCAGGAATATTAGACTGCTCAAACGTTGTTGGCTAGCGTGCAAAATAGTGCAAGTGCTGCTTTGGAAATCATTTTGCATTTGCTTGAAATGTCAAACATGCATTACATGTTACCATCTCCATTCCTGCTGATTAATCCAGCATAGGTGGAAATGTGCACAAAAAGATCCTTGAATATGAATAAAATAGAAGCATTGTTCATATAAGCCAAGAGTGTCAACAACTCAAATGTTTATCAACTGATAAATGAATAAATAAATAATGTCCACAATAAGACATTTTCAAATGTTAGTGAGAATGATGTCTAGATAAAGGCTACAAGATAAATACACCGTGGAAAGAGGCTTTACCATAGTTAAACCAAGCAGCTACAAAAAGTTCCACATATTCCATTTATGTGAAATATGCACAGTCAGCAGTTAATCAGAGATAGAAAGTAAATTAAAGATTGTCAGAGCCCAGTGAAGAGAGAAGTAGTGGGGGACATGACTTCCACAAAGACTTAACTTCTCTTTTTATTAAGAAAAATGTCCTAAAATTGTTTATAGCAATGGCTGCTCTGATTTGTCAAGGTACTCAATACTCTGAATTGCATATTTTAAATTATGAATTATATGGTAGGTGAATTGTGCAACATTAAGACTGTTGGACCAATTATACCTCAATAAATTTAATCCAAAGGAGTAAGAACATTTGAAAATGCCATACAGTCCAAAATAAAGGAGGAGAAATACATAAACAAAAATGAAAATAAGTTCACACATATTAAAAAAAATAACCCAAAAGGCTGGGGTATAGCTCAGTGGTAGAGTACTTTTCTGTCATTAATAAGATCCTAAGCTATATCTTTGTCACAGCAATGAAAAAAAAATGAAAATGAAAATAACCATTGAGACCTAGACTTGGTAGAACACACCTGCAATCCCTCACTTGAGAGGCTGAGGCAAAATCAGCCTGGGCTCTAGAGTGACACTCTGTCTCTAAAATAATAAGAATCACCAATAAACATATAAAGTATGTTTAATTTATCAATTATCAAGCTAATGTGTATAAAACAAAAATAAGATATGTTTCCCCATGACTCACAAAATTGAAGGTTGGCAATCTATAATGAGGGCAAGGTTACAATTAAGTATTCTTCTTACCCTTGGGGCTTATGAATGTTCAACTGAAACATGTATTTTAAAAAGAATGTTTTAAAATGAGGGATATGTGTGACATTTTGTTCTAACTTCAAGGCGAGAGAGCGTAGGTTTTCTATGCAAACGTTCAGAAAGTGTCACAGCAGAACACAGATTGGGAGTGAGAGACACTTCTGAGTCAGCCTTCAGCCTTCAGTTCTGAATGACAATCTGAGGGGTCCAGGATGAAGGCCTGGGCAACCAAGGAAGCTGACACAGGCAAATAATGATCCTACTGTCCAGTATAAATTAATTTTGGACCATCTGGTACAAATTTATAGATTAAAAAATTGGCTTGGCCTCACTATGCATACTGAATAAATTAAGTCCTATAAAAACATGAATGTTAAAAAATTATGAGTGTTAAAAATTCTTGTTAAATTATATTGGCTTAATCACAATGTATTTATAATGTCAGAAGTCTAAATATTCTTCTTTATGGGAGCCTGCTAAGAAAATCTTGATATAGCTATACATTAGAATAGCATATGGTAATTAATAATAACTTGAGCATATACATATATATATGGTGTATATAAGAATACACTAAAACATCTGAAATGAAATTATTGAATGAAAACATAGACCCTGAAATAATAAATGTGAAAATATGCCTTACTAAGATGGAATCATGTAGAAATAAAAATGTAAAAGAATCAATAATCAATAACAGGGTTGAAATGGTAATAAAAAGTCCTCATCAAAGCAAAGCCCAGGACCAGAAGAATCACTACTGAGTTCTATCAAGCATTCTAAGAAGCTTTCAGTGATACAGCTCTACATAGTAGGACCTGAGTATGGAGCTCTTGACACATACCCACAAGACCCTGGGTCATATCACTTAAAAAATAGGAAGGGAGGATAATTGAGGGCTGGAGATGAGGATAAAAGGAAGAGCTAAATGGAGAGGAGCAGAAATAGGTTAGAAGAAGCTCAAAATTTCTTAAATTATCTCCCAAAATTTTAAGAGAAACTAATTTATCTAAAAGTCTTCTACCTCCCTTCCCCAGATAGCAAAAATAAAACAATATGAGGGAGAAAAGGGGATGAAGGTCAACATACTTGAACAAAGAACTTTACTATAATCACACAAGACTCATCTAAATGATGAAAACAAGACTCCAAATATGTAAATCGGTAAATATGTAAAACATTTCAGTAGAATTCAGAACAAAATCACATTATCATCTTAACAAAGGAAGAAGAGGTATTGGTAAAAATTCAACACCCCTCAATAATAGAAAATAATGGAATAATAGTTATATAAGGAATAGACCTCATCACAATAGAGGTCACACATAAGTCAACAACAACAACTATCACCATAGCATATGGGGGATAGCTAAAATTCTTCTAAAGTATCTGAGCAAGAACAGGAGACACTTTGACCAGATGCATCAGAACTGCACAGTGAGTTTCACCCAGAACAAACAGGCAAGTGTAAGAAACAAAGGGCATCCAAACTTTATATATGTGTATATATTACATAATATATATGAATAAATTGCCATTGTTTACATATCATGTGGTCTGATATAGAGATTATACCAAAACCCTAACATAACTAATGAAGGAATTCGGGAAAGCTGCAAAATGATACCAAGTAGTAGCATTGCTGGATGTGGATAGCCAGTTATGTAAGGTAGAAACCGAGACAGTAATCTCATTCATAACAGCTACAAAATCCCAATGATAAATATAACTAAAGCAGCGAAAGATCTCTACCATGATGAAAGAAAATAGAGAATACTCTAAACAAAGGAAAGGCATACTATGTTCATGGATCGCGAGAATTTTTTATTATTTTATATTACTAAACACTTACTACAAACTTAATTCTGTTCCTTAATATGTACCAGTTGTACTTATATACTCATCACATAATTATAGAAAACTTAAGATAGGTATACAACTACATACAGACAGACACACACACACACACACACACACACACACACACACACACACACCAAACCCTGAGTCATCAAAGCAGTATTCACTTACACTAATAACGCAGGAGATATTGTACTACCTATGAAGGTATACTATAAAACTCATGTAATCTAAGTAACACAATATTGAGCAAGAGATGGCAGAGACAGAGGAGAGGGTGAGAATATGAAATGGGGTACAACAGAGGACTTAGCACTAAGCCTATTCATCTACAGAGACTGACTTTTATTAAAGGTCCTGAGAATATGCATTTAGAAAAGTCACTCTTGGGCTGGTAATGTGGTTCTGCTGCTAAAAGTACTTGTGTCACAGGCCTGATGACCTGACTTTGATCCCTAGATCCCACAGCAGAAGGAAAGAACAAACCCACTGCCGTAATTTGTCCCCTGACCTCCGTATGCATGGCCTGACGCCCGCCTACCCCTACAAACTGATCATCTTCATACACACAACTAAATCAAAGAAAATATAAGTGTTTTTTTTTTTTTTAAGAAAGAATGGTCTCTCTAAAATGGTGCTGAGAACTTGGCAATCCATATAAGGAACAATAAAACTAGACCTTTTACTGTCATGTTACAAAAATCAACTCAGAAAAGTTTGAAGGCTTATATATACAACCTGAAGCAATGAAATAAAAAAAGGCATCAGGACATTAGCATAATGCAGAATGCTTTGGATAAAGTCCCTAAAACAAATCAAACAAACAAAGAGATGGGGGGGAGGGAGGGAGGGAGGGAGGGAGGGAGGGAGGGAGGGAGGGAGGGAGGGAGGGAGGGGAAGGGAGAGAGAGAGGAACATTATAGCAAACTAACAGCCTAGGTATTGCAGAAGAAACAATCAACAAACTGAACTCTACTTATGAAAAGGGGTTGGAACAGGGACAGAGTGGGAGAACAAGGAGAGAGATACCATGGTAGAGGGAGACATCATGGGGAGAGGGAGAAACAGGGTGTTAGAGAAGTTCTCAGGAATCCACAATGATGACCACAGCTTAGAATACTAGCAATAGTGGATGGAGAAGGTGCCTGAACTGGCTTACCCCTGTAATCAGATCAGTGAATACCCTAACTGTCATCATAGAGCCTTCATACAGTAACTGATGGAAGCAGATGCAGAGATCCACAGCCAAGGACCAGGCTGAGCTCCAGGAGGCCAGTCGAAGAGAGGGAAGAGGGATTCTATGAGGAAGGAGCATCAAGATCATGATGGGGAAATCTACAGAGACAACCAAACCAAGCTAGTGGGAACTCATGAACTTTAGACCAACAGCTGTGTAGCCTCCATGGGACTGGACTAGGCCCTCTGCATAAGCGAGACAGTTGTGGAGCTTGATCTGCTTAAGGGCTCCCTGGAAGCAGGATCAGGATTCATCCCTGGTGCATAAGCTGGCTTTCTGTAGCCCACTACCTATTTTGGGACACCTTGCAAAGTCTTGATGTATGGGGGAGGGGCTTGGACCTGCCTCAACTGAATGTACCAGGTTCTACTAACTCCCCATGGGAGGACTTAACTTGTCAGAAGAGGGAATGGGGGTGGGTTGGGGTGAAAGACAGGGGGGTGTGGGAGGAGGAAAGAGAGGGCAATCTGTGGTTGGTCTGTAAAATGAATTTAAAAATTACAAAAAAAATAAAAATAAAAAAAAGACAAACAGGTAAAAAAAAAGTAAAGGGGTTCATATACAGAATATAAAAGGACTTGAATGCTAAATGGGTCAGGGCCCACATGTGCACTTACATTCACACATACATAAATAAAAATATCTAAAATATTCAATTTAAAGAAATGAGGTAAGGTCAAGTTTGAGGGTACACAGTTCTAATCCCAGCACTCTAGAGCAAAGGCAGGTCAATCTCTGTAAGCTCAAAGTCAGCCTGGTATACACAGTAAGCTCTAGGGTAGCCAGAGATGCATAAAAAAGACCTGTCTCATAAAACTAAAATTAAAAAAAAAAAAAATGAAGGCAGAGCCTCAATAGACATTGCTCAAGAGATTGGACATGAAGGGTTGTCAGGGATGTGAATAAAATGTTCTCAGTCCTGCTAGTCATCAGGGAAATGCAAATCAAAACCACAAAGGGACTTCCTTGTACTCCAAGAAGAATGACTATTATCAATATGACAAAAGACAACAGAAGAATGGGAAGAAAAAGACACCATTTTACCCCATTGGTGAGAATGTAAATTAATGCAGCCATTCTGGAAATAGCAGAAAGCTTCCTCAAAACTTAAAAGTGGAGCCCCAAGTGATCCAAGAGCTTCACTCCCAGGTACAAATTCAAAGGTGTGAAATCATTCTGGGAAATGTCTGTACTTCTATGCTTGTCCCAGGAGCACTGGCAATAGTCAAGAAATAGAAACAACCCAATTCATCACAAGATGAATGGAGAGTATTTGGTGTGTATACACAGTGGAATATCATCCAGCCATAAATGAAAATGAAATACTGACATATGCAACAACATTCAGGGAATTGGATATGATTGTGTTGAGGGAAGTAAGTCAGGAACAGAAATACAAATGTCACATGATTTCACTGGTGTGTCACCTAAAAATGCTGGTGTAGGGCCAGTGAGAGAGCAGAGCAGACAAAACAGGCTGCCACCATGCCTGGTGACCTGAGTTCCATCCCCAGAATACATAGCGGAAGGAGAGAACCAACTCCTAAAAGCTGTCCTATGAACTTTGTGTAGTTAAATTTTTCAAATAAAAATTATTCACGGAAATAAAACTTATATAATAAGTGTTATAATGAATGTAAGCTATAATAAGAAAATAACCTGTATACAGGAATGAATGCACAGAAGGATGTCATTGAAACAGCTGGAAGGCACATTGGGTGATATATGAGTGATTGTTATAAATATACATAACCACATGTTAGAGCCATCTGAACTTGTTTTTGTTTATCATAGCTGTACCCTGGTGAAATCATGTACCAGAGTGTGTACCTCTCCCAAGCTCCTCCTAAGTAAGGTAATGGAATTTAGTTGTGTCAACAAAGATGTGGTAGAGAAAAAGTAAATGATTTGTGCAAGTTTACCTGCTTACTTTTTAATAGGGCTCAACTTTTCAGAACACATGTCTTGTTTCCTAACCCTAGGGTGCTTGTCTCCCTAATACTAAGCAAAATAAGAAACCTAGTGAAAAAATTTTCTATCACTACTGAAAAAAAAAAAAAAAACCTTATGGCTTAAAATAGCACAATGTATTCTCTTACTGGCTGGAGGTCAGAAGTCTGATGTGGGTCTCACCGAGCTGAAAGAATTTAGTCAGAACTATATATCCCTCCTGAAGGTTAAGGTCACCCTCCTTGACTTTTCCAGCTTCTACTGACAGGCTTCATTCCTTGGCTCATTGGCCCCAGCAACTGTTACATTACTATGAGCTCCAGATTCCACCACCATGTCACCTTTTCCAATTTCCTTCTCCAGCTTCTTCTGTTTGGGCTTCATCTACCTGCATCATCCAGGAAAATATCACATTTTAAGGTCCTTTATTACTAGGGGAGATGGCTCTGCCTTTAGCCTTTTCAGTAAATCCTCCCTGTGTGCCCCTCTAAGTCTATTACTTCGTAGACCAACTTTAAAAATATCACTTGAGGGGTAGTAGAATGCAAGTGACAAGAACAGAGAGAGGAGATACTGGGGGTTAAAAGATTAAGAGTTTTAGGGTGTGAAGGAGAGGTAAGGGGAAGATGGTGGGTAGATTAAACAAAACTAAGGATATATGAAAAAGTTTTATGCAAATCCATAAGTTAGTAATATAATTTCGAAATACAACAGAATTACCCGGCATGGGTTAGACGTGGGTTATCAAGTGGAAACTGTAGCATGGGGCCTGGGATCTCTCCCTACAAGTTATTGCTCATGGAGTTTCTGGAGGGCTCCAAAACAACACGAACTGTTGTTATTAACCTTGGTTAGCCACCATAACTACATTGGCAGACACAACCATATTTCATTCTATATATCCATGAAATTCTCAAAAATACAGGTATGAAAATTTTAAAAGGCTAATCTGGATGTGATGGTGCATGCTTGTAATTCCAGAGCTGAGGAGCAGAGACAGGCAGTCTAGCTTCCAGGCTGGTGAGAAACCTTGCCCCCAAAAAGGTGTACATATGAACAGTGCCTAAAGCATGCTGTCCAAGTTTGCCTCTGATTTCCACAAGCCCACTCAATCTCACACATATGCACATGCATGTGCACACACGGTCCTTAATCACAACTTCAAATCCATTTTTCCCTGTCTAGTAACATGTTACTACTTGGGAAGATGAGGACATAGCCATTTCCAAGAACTATTCTTCCCCAAGAACGGTGGACATATTTTTATAATTGTTTTATTTTGAAATTGATTCAAACTACATCACTGCGCTCATTCCTTTTTCCAACCCCTCCCATAGACCCCCCATTCTCTCTCAAATTCATTGCCACTTTTTCTTTAATTATTGTTAAATTACTATATATATATATATATATATATATATATATATATATATGAAGTGTCATCAATGTGGCTGTTTAAACAAGCCCTGGACAATAGCATCACAAATAGACATGCTAATGTAACAGGGGGAAATCTCAAGAGGCCTTCAACCCAAATAAAGAACTAGAGCAACTTAGGAATTCTGGGAGCTGGAGAATTTGTCTTCCCCAGGGAAGAACCCCCTAATTGGTCATCTAATACCAGTGGTCAGCCCTGAAATCAAATACATACAAGTTACATTATACAGACTGAGTGGGTTGTGTTTAGATATTTAGAAATATTTTTTAATTGTTCCTATAGACCAAATCAGGATTAGATAAACCACTAGTGAACAAACAACAATCAACACCTAAAAGCAATTCAGGAGATGATCCTATAAGAATCAGGGTAAATTGACATCTACAGTAAAATGGGGTATAGGACTAAATGGGCAGTGTAGCTAGAGTCTTCCTGCCTTGCCCACAGTCAGGACAAATCTGTCACCCGCCAGTCCCATAGCCACTCAGATCCAACCAAGTAAACACAGAGACTTATATTGGTTACAAACTGTATGGCCGCGGCAGGCTTCTTGCTAACTGTTCTTATAGCTTAAATTAATCCATTTCCATAAATCTATACCTTGCCACATGGCTCATGGCTTACTGGCATCTTCACATGCTGTCATGGCGGTGGCTGCTGGCAGTGACTCCTTCTGCCTTTCTGTTCTTTCTTTTCTCCTCTCTGTTAGTCCCGCCTATACTTCCTGCCTAGCCACTGGCCAATCAGTGTTTTATTTATTGACCAATCAGAGTAATTTGACATACAGACCATCCCACAGCAGGGCAGAGCTGTGATAAATCCTGCAATGAAGTGCAGATGCAATGAAGAGAGGACAAGAGCCATTTTTCAGGTCTCTGTGCTCCTGCAAACAGTCCACACAGTTTACTTGGCATCTGGTAGCATGAGATTAAATGAGCAAATACATATGAAGTACTGAGAGGGCTGTCTGCTGCCACTGTGAGCATCTGGCAAATGCTGGCTATTACACTTCAGTGATGGCCAGACCATGTGCCTAGGCAAAGGAGAAGATCTCTCGCTTCTGTTTTCAGGATCCAGAGCAAGAATATAAATTCAAGAACACACACCCTGAAAGTTGCAAATCAAGACAATGGCCTTGAAATATGTCATTCTCCCACTTTGACCAAGAGAACTCTGCATTGAAATGATAGTTCAGAATTGTGTTTAGTTCTTGGAGTTGCCCTTGAAATGTGGAGGAGAAAGGAAAGGTACCCAAGAGCCTCCAGAAGGAAGGAAGTTCTGGTGATGTTTTGATTTTTGCTCAGAGACACCAGCATGGAACTTCTGAGCTACCCAATATACTGATAACAAATGGTATTTCTTTGAATCAGTATGTCTCTGATGAGCTACAACCATAGGAAACTAAGACATCTCTACCAGTTTCACATCCTTCATATGTACTGTCACTGCAGGAGAGACTGTTGTAGCTCTGGCTGGATTGGGGGTCTCTTCTTGATGGTGGGTACTAGGTTTGGCTCACATTTCAGTCTCTAACACCCACTAAGAGTTTAATCTATAAATGTAGAGCAATGTCTGAGGCATACGCACATCTTCCACCTGCTTCTTTGCGGCTATTTCAACCTTACTATAAGCATAATCAAGGTTTAATTTTCGTGGCCCCCGAAGCTCATTTTCTTTACATGCCTTATCAACTTCATTACACTTTATTGGCCTACTTTACACTGGGCTAAGCCTTTTAGAAATTCAAGAACAGAAACAAAATCAGACTTGGAAATCCCAGCAAGCAGGGCTCATCGGAAAATGTCTCCAACAGAACTTGGTGATGTTAAGTTACTTAAGCTAATTTGCTGCAAATCACTCCTGAATCTATTACAGTGGTCAGATCTGGATGGGCAATTTTGTAGAAGGAGATGAGCTCAGCTTATCCTTATCCATCTGCGAATCCACTTAGTCTTATAGGTGGAATGGTAATAAATTTCATTATGTTTTATTGAAAACATCTCTAAGATTATAGATCTGTTTATGAGGGCATCGACTCCTTTTTTTTTTTTTAAACTCAGAACTGTGGGTATAACTGCACATGTTCTTGTGCTAACTCCAAAGCATGAATGTGACTTTACTAAGCATGAGCTAATTACAGATTCCCTAGGATGCCCTTGCCTATGATGCTATTGAGTTCTGAGTATACTACAATATATCTCTGCAACACAAAAAGCCCTCATATCAGATCATAAAGGGTCTGGTGTTTGTTATAATTATGTCAAATTCAACCAGATAAAGCCTGACTTACAACAAGAGCTGAAAATCCCCTTTGTGTGTCTATAACTTGGTATTTTTTGATAGCTGTGGTACATGGCTTTGTGTATCTACAACTCATGGTACTTGGTACGTGGATATACTAAACTGTGCTTAATTTTCCCCATACTGGGTGAGTTATGTATTCTTACTTATATATAGATGCAGGAACCCAGAAGATTCATCCAAGGTTGTGTAGAAAGTTTCAGAACTCATACCCCAGCCCACAGCTTTGGGCTGGAATTTTTCACTGGGATATTTCATCTTTAATGCAGAGTGCAGAACAGACTCCAATAGAAACAGGGGCTCTTTTATTCTCTGAGCATATGACAATGTACTAGAATCATGAACTCTGACTGTACAGATTAGATATTGAAAAGATGCCTCATACAACTTTCCACCTTTTGGTGCGTGAGCTACCTAATAGAGGAGGGAATTAGGACCTGTCACAAATAAATGACATGAGATCTGGCTCTAGAACCCAGCTTCTATGACTTCATGGTACTTCTGCAGATCTCACAGATGACAGGGCCCACAGTTACAGCAAATGTATCCATCACCCAGTATCCAGGTCAGAGATGCAACTCCTGAAAGGCTATTCCAGAAGATGGCCCTACACCTTTGCACACACAGGTAGCACTAAATGGACTCAGTGGGTTTGAGAAGGAAGAGTCAGGGCAGGGGACACAGTAGGTATTGGAGGGGAGGAAGAAAAGGTATATTTATGTTTAAAATGTATGTCTATAAAATTTCCAAACAATAAATTAAAAATATTTTTTATAAAAGCTGTTTTCATTATTAGCCTACATAGATTTGAGGAGAATTATTGAGAATAACAAGTCCCTATGAAATTTAAAAAAGAAAGAGAAGGAAGAGGAGGAGGAGGAGAAAGAAGAAGAAGAAGAAGAAGAAGAAGAAGAAGAAGAAGAAGAAGAAGAAGAAGAAGAAGAAGAAGAAGAAGAAGAAGAAGAAGAAGAAGAAGAGAAGACAAGCCACCAGAGTAAAGAATACATGTGATGGAGTTATATAAAATTGTCTCTAATGTATCATGCTGGGCTAGACATGTGGGTGAGTTGGCCTTAGCACAGTGTCCTAAGAGGAATGGCAGGGATTGAAATTCATGAGATAGACAGGAACCAGTGCCAACTCTAAATTTACAACTGAAAATCATATGCTGTGCCTACACATTATGCCCCGAGCCTTCTCTTACCCTGCTAGCTTCAGTACCAGTACAACACAGCATATTTTCTCCTCTGGGGCAAGAAGCAGAGGGCCATGACAATCTCTGGGTGGTTCAAACTTTAAAATGTTCCAAATTTTCATTTGTTCTAATTTTAAAGCATCATAACAAGTTGATCATTAGTGGTGGCATGTCAATTATTACCGAGAGTGTTGAAGATTTCTTGAGAATTCTTGGTTTACAGGGAGAAGTGTTTCTCTCCACTTAGTCTAATAGTTGGACATAAGGGAATAGAGACATAGAACGTGTATTCATGTGCATTCCTCTGATGTTGATTACAAGATTATTTCATAACCTAGAGCCAAAGGACTAGTATCTTGTCCCTACTCTGGACTTAAGTTGCCTTGAGAGTGTGAACTGAACATCACCTCTCTCTGAGTTTTCCCATTTGATGAGGCCCCTCTTAGTCCTGACTATATGATTCTCATGCTCACATCATGGTTCTCCCTTATGTGTGACAGTACCCTTGTTTGTAACACTAAAATGATAGTAGTGTGCCATGGTCAGCCTTTCTATAGGAATTAAACAAAACCATCTATTTTTCTAGGGTTTAGATATATTTCTGATATATAGTAAGTGTCAATGAATGCCAAATCTTCAACTTTTGAGTCCCCCTACAGGGCACAATCCAAAGTGTTACTATTTTTCAAATGTAAATTTAAATCAACTTAAAGATATGTTACGAAGAATAATTCCATTAAAATAAATTCATCATATGGAATGCCAATTACAATCACGTGAAAAACTGTTAGAGAGCTTGTCGTTGACATTGAGATTATGCATTGTCACTTTGATGCCACGTGAATGAATTCTTCCATTCATCCCTAGACAGTATGACCCAGATGAAAGGGCAATTCACAGCCCTTAAACATACCACATGTTTTCAGACAGGCCCACAATTTTTAGAAATGGCTCTTTTTGTATTTTCTCCACTTGATCTCTTCTGCCTACTGTCATTTTCAAAGATACAAACCAATGAGCCTATATTTCTTTCCTCATCAGAATGAAGGTGCCACCCTTTAAGCTCACACGTCACTTCATCTGCTCCTTTGAGCATGCATCTCAGGCCAACTTCTATCAATGAGTTTGGCAGGTACTTTTCTCTAAAGGATTCCTGAGAACAAACATTCTGTCTTATCCCTATCTTGCCATCAATCTCGAGGCCAGGGGCAGATGTGAGAAGTTGACCCAGAAGCAATGCAAAGAAAGAGGTCTCTGAAGATATAGTAGGGGAGATTATTAACAAGAACATCATTGATCAAGAGAACTGAAGAGGGATGATAAACAGAGTCATTTTCAGCTGAACGAAGAGAGCTTGTGTCAAACCGTAGGGACAGTCAAAGTTATAGTCAGAGTCTTAACTACTTTGAGGAGCTAAAGGTTAATCTTAGAAGAAAAGATCTAGAGTAAGTGATGACTCTGAGTCTAGAAGCACCGAGCATGGGCGGTTGATGGGCATTTTTATGTAATTCTCCATTATGTTGTCTTCTCAGACACAGTTATAAGGAGAGAGTTTTAAAGAGTTTTCCAGGAGTGTAGACACTGTAACTCTTAGAACCCAGCATATAAGAGGGTTGTAGTGTGCGTTCCTTGATATCCAACCCACAGGCATCCTAACCTCCTCCTACAACCCACCATTTCTTCCTTCTTCCACTGGAGCTCCTAGTAACACCCACACCGGGACATGTTAACACTGCGCCGGAGTCTCCTCCCTTTCCCTTTCCGCTCATCTCAGACAAGCCAAGCTCACTTCTACACACAGAGTTTACAGTCACTCCGTTGCCTGAATGCCCTTGCCTGTGGCTTGACATTCATATACTTCCTGCATGCTCCTTTTTATCAGTGAGGCTTTCAGTAATCGATTGAAACAGAAATGCAAGAATGGGGGTGAGGAGCTCAGTGAGTAAAACGCTTACCATACAAACCAAACACCTGACTTCAGATCCCCAGAACACACACAGTAGCCAGACACAGGAATACAAGCATCTGTAACCCCCATGTACTATTGACGCAAGAAGGGAGGCAGAGACAGGGGAACTGAAGTTCATAGCCAAGGAGCTGGGCTTAAGCAGTGGTGGACAAGGGAGATCCTGTCTCAAACAATCTATAAGGCAAAGGTAGACATCCAACGTTCTCCTCTGACCTTCACGTGTGCAACATGGTGTGCTCATGTTTACCTACATGTGCAAACACATAAAAATTAAATTGAATTTGAAATGGATAAAGTAGAGAAGTAGCCCTTCTCTGTGCCCACCCTAGTACACTATTTCTCTTCCATTTAAAGTGCTTTCTTTTGCTCCATAGTCGTTTTCCTCTAACGTCATAAATTGCTCACTAATTACATTTTATCTCTTACTTATATGATACCTAAAGGCATGGACTTAGCTTGTTTTATTCTTGGATGCTTCCAAAAAACCCATAGCAATGCTTGTGGCACCGTAGATACTGAAAAAATATACACTGAATGAAAAAAAAAAAACAGAAAACACTAATATTTCTAGCTACAAAAATTCATCACCTCCATTTCTCCAATGCCAATTAGAATCATGATTCCCTTTGCTGTCTAATTCTGCACATATATTCTTTTGAAGAACTGAAATCTAAGCCCTCCATTCACTCCCCAGTTTCCAGTTCTGGGTCTTAGATTTCTGTCTCACTTTCTCTAATAGTAAATGACAGCATACACTGTTGCTGGGCCTACTTCACTTAGGATAACATGTGGGTCTGCTGTCTGACATCGTTGCCCCTCCCTAAAGGGATCACAAGGCTACAGCAGAAAGCACAGCTTAGAAACTGCCCAGCGGTCCTACAGCCACTGCCTCTCACTTTGAACGGAAGCTGATAAAGATTGACTACCTTTATGTGGTAGCAATTCATCACACTTAGAGTCTCTCATTTGAACATCAATCTTATGAATTCACCGGGAGACTCAATAGTGTAAATATATTATTCATAAACTGGAGTGAATCCCTGCTCACCACCAGAACCATTTTGACAATAAATCATAACATGTAAATGTTGTGGGTTTTTTTTTCTCCTTCTTTGTACTTCTTTTATTTGGAGAGTCAACAAAACACGTCTATAAGCAGAACAAAGAACAGCAAAAATAATTCTCCAAGAAAGAGCGGAAACTCATAAAAAGAAACCTGCATTAAATGCATAACATTTGGGAACATG
Source organism: Peromyscus maniculatus bairdii (assembly GCF_049852395.1). Taxonomy (NCBI): domain Eukaryota; kingdom Metazoa; phylum Chordata; class Mammalia; order Rodentia; family Cricetidae; genus Peromyscus; species Peromyscus maniculatus. Next base: position 28,597,081 of record NC_134873.1, on the reverse strand, counting down.
GATGAGCTCAGACCATTTTTCTTTACAGAACTGACAAACCATTTTGGAGTCCTTTTTATTGTATTTTTGGTTGTACTGTGATCTATAGTCATGAGCATACTGCTCAGATGGGAAGTGCCCACTATATCTCAAATGCTTGGAAAATGGGTCCATTGATGACACAGAAATTATAGACAAAGAAAGCACTATTTTAATGTAGATTTAGGGTTTATAGTGTAGGTCAAAATGTAATAGCCTTGTGAGCAGCAGAACTACGTTCATACTTAATTTCTAAAGACTCTCGTCATTAGCAACAATCAGTTTCTCTCACACGTGAACCACGACTTATACTATGTTTACTTTCATGTCAATCATTATATTGGAGTTGCATAAATTAATGCACACAGATGTTTTTAATATAAAATGAGATATAAATGTCTGTTAACATGTATAGTTATATACTATATAAAAAATATAACTTGATTAAGAACATGTTTTAAGAAAGGTTTGAATGAAACACAACAAAATAAAAATTTCAGATGAACGGAGTTACCATTAGAGAAAAGGATGATATTTATGAATGAGCCTGGTATAAAATTAGCTAATTTCAGTCTTCAGCAAGGATGACTGGACTGCTACTCACATCACCAGTGAGGCTACCTGGAAAACAGGACCCCAAGAAAGACATGGGGATCACCCAATGACGGAGAAATGGATGAGATCTACATGAACAGCCTGGACATGAGTGGGAGCAATGAACGGTGAGGGTTGAGGGAAAGAGAGTAGGAGATCCCAGCTGGATCAAGAACAGAGAGGGAGAACAAGGAATAGGAGACCATGGTAAATGAAGACCACATGAGAAAAGGAAGAAACAAAGTGCTAAAGAGTCCCACAGAAATCCACAAAGATATCCCCACAAAAGACTGCTGGCAATGGCCGAGAGACAGCCGGGACTGACCTACTCTGGTGATGGGATGCCAAACACCCTAATAGTTGTGCCAGAAACCCCATCCAAGGACTGAGGAATCTGGATGCAGACATCCACGACTAGGCCCCAGGTGGAGCGCTGGGAGTCTAATTAGCGAGAAAGAAGAGGGTTTATATGAGTGAGAATTGTTGAAACCAAGGTTGGATAAAGCACAGGGACAAATAGCCAAACGAATGGAAACACATGAACTATGAACCAAAGGCTGAGGGGCCCCCAACTGGATCAGGCCCTCTGAATAGGTGAGACAGTTAGTTGATTGGCTTGATCTGTTTGGGAGGCATCTAGGCAGTGGTACCAGGTCCTGGGCTCTCTGCATGAGATAGCTGTTTGAAACCCGGGACTTGTACAGGGACGCTTGGCTCAATCTGAGAGGAGGGGACTGGACCTGCCTGGACTGAGTCTATCAGGTCGATCTCAGTCCTTGAGGGTGGCCTTGATCTGGAGGTGGTGGGAATGGGGGGTGGGCTGGGGGGAAGGGGAGGGGGGCAGGAAGGGGGAGAACAAGGGAATCTGTGGCTGTTATGTAGAACTGAAAAGTATTGTAAAATAAAATAAAAAAATGAAATCACTTTGAGGCTTAGAAACCATCAAAAATATAGATCAGCAGCCTTCCTGTTTCAGTTTTATTTCTGTTACTGTGATAAAATAACCTCGACAGAAAGCAACTTAGTGGAGAAAGGAGTTTATTTCAGGTTCCAACCCCAGTCTATAGTCTATCAATGTGGGGAAGTCCAAGCAGAAACTTCCAATTGCTAGTTCCATCACATCCACACTCAAGAGACAAGAGAAAGGGAGGCACACATGCTCTCCTGCCTGCTTGCTTATGCAATCCAATGTCTCCAATCTTACAGCTCAGGAGCCAGCTACTACATAGGGAGCAGATTCCCTCATAGTGAGTTATATCTTCCCATGTCAATTAACACAATAAAGGCAATTCCCCATAGACACCCCAATGGGCTAACTCAATGTAGATAATCCTTCATTGAGACTCCAGTTGATTCTAGGTTGTGTCAAATTGACAATTAAAGTTAAAGAGAAACACTGTCTTCTGGACTTGAAAGGTTTGTAGCACTCGAGAACTCACAAAAATGGTTGTTACACACACACACACACACACACACACACACACACACACACACACACACACACTCCAAAAGATCAAGCCAGTCAACATTCCAGTGTGAAATGGTGAGGGGCTCACAGTTCCCAACACCTACCAGAGGAGCTATTGACAGTTTATGGCTTTGGAAGAAGGGAAAGTGAATTTTATTTAAGAGTGTGACCCTTGGTAGGCACCCACTTTGCAACAGATGGCCCAGCATGTATGAATATATCAGCAGCACATATTAAGTTCAATAGGTTATCAAAAAATTAAAGACTGAATGGTGATGGCACACGCCTCTAATCCCAGCACTCAGGAGGTAGAGACAGGCAGATCTTTGTAAGTTCAGGGCCATCCTAGTCTACAGAGTGAAATCCATGATGGCCAAGACTACACAACACTGTAAAACCCTGTCTTTAAAAACCAAATAATAATAACAATAATAATAATATAAAGAAGACATGAATCTGAAGAAAGTGATAAAGGGAGAGGGGTGGGTGCGTGAGGAGTGTTGATGTATACAATCAAAACACAGTGTACACATGCATGAAATTCTCAATGAATCAGTAAACATAATAAAACTGCAGACAAAAGGCTAACCATCATAATCACCAGCATCCATAGTTCACAGACATACGACAATCTTACGGTGATGTCTCTTGTCACATAGACTGCTGCACAATACACTAGTATTCTCACATAGAGTATGGTGAATGGGTTTTTTCCTTTACTCTGTTACATGTGTGTGTAGGGGGGCAGGCAGGGCATATTCCTGCATCCTCTGTGAATGTTGCCATACATGCATGGAGCCCAGAGAACAACTTGAAGGAGTCTCCTTTATCCTTCTACCATGTGGATATCCAGGATTGGACCCAGATCATCAGGCTCAGCAATGACCGCCTTTATCTACTCAGACATCTCACTGGCATTTGCTGTCACATTTTTTGGTCACTTCAGTCAGACACTTCTCCCAGAAAAGATTATCAAAGGATGAAAGTTCAAAGCTCAACACATCAACTACGGGCATAGTTTACAGGCACCAAAAGAGTTTGGAATATTGAATAGCATGTCTATCGCTTGCTATTCTCAACAAGCTGGGCAAATAATTTAATCTAAAACCTAGTTTCTAACTGCTAAATTGGGTTGGTGAAACCAAAGTCTACATCAATGTATTATTTACGGTTAATATGATCATATGAACATGGGCCAACACTGGACAATGCCATATTCATTATAGCTGTCATAATGTTCTGTGCGGACATAAACAGGAAGACTGAATAGAGAAGACAGAATTATATTGAGAATCCTTGATTGGCATTTAGGTACAATTGCCATAATAACAATAAACCTGCAATCTAGTCATTTAACATTCCTCAGTCTGAAATAGAACCCCAGAAAATTGGAAAGCAATTCATGCCTGACTGACTTATAGAATGGTTGGAAAGTTCAAACGTTTCCATGTTGAAAATCATTTCTAAAAGTGCTCTGCAAACCGTAATGACTTTGACAGGGCAGTTAATATTTCAGTATCTCCCCACAGACCTTGCCTTAGGAGGTTGCAATTTTTTTCAGACATTTTAGAGCCAGAACTGTCCAATCACAGCATGGACTGTGTCTTTCCATTCAACACTTATTAACCCTCATCTCTTTGCATAGTTAATCGCGAGCAGGAGAGGAAGAGGTAGACCATAAGTAGATGGAACTGTTAGATACATAAGACATAATAATTTTGAGGAGAGAGGATAAAACAGGGTGCTAACAAAGTGCTACATGGTCAAAAATAAGTCCTGGAGACAGAATTCAAGTCGAGATCTTTCCCTGTGGTACCCATGCTTTGGAAAACATTTAGCCCACTATAACGGGCACTCGCTGACTACCAGCCCCCAAGTCATGACACCAAGACTTATTAATAGTTATGAATGCTTGTCCTTATAACTTAGGCTTGTCCCACTAGCTCTTAGAACTTATTTTAACCTGTTTCTTTTCATCTACATTTTGCCTCAGGGCTTCTTACCTTTCTTTCATCTGTATGTCCTACTTTTCTTCTCCCATGTCTGTCTGGCTGAGTGGCAGCTGCCTGGCTGGTTGGCCCCTGATGTTTCCCTCTCTTTCTTCCTTGTTCTCTCTCAAGCCTAGATTCCTCATGCTACTTATTCTCGCTGCCCGCCAGCCACCCCGTCTATCCCTCTACTTCTTAGCTATTGGCTGTTAAGCTTTTTATTAGGCCAGTCATGTGCCTTAGGCAGGCAAGGTGAAACAGCAACACATCTTTACATAGCTAAACAAATGCAGTATAAACAAATACATCACACCTTCACATTGTTAAAGTAATATTCCACAACAGCCCAGCACCCATATAAATTTATTCTACAGATCATGAAATTAAAGATCAGAAAAAGAAAACAAATTACAAAAATCACTGTGAGTACCAAAGACTGCAAGTTTAACACGGAGCCATCAGCAAACCCAGACAGACCACACATACACACATACACACACACACACACACACACACACACACACACACACACACACACACGATTGGCCAAGATGTCATCTTGCTCGATATCTTTGATAGCCACCAATTGAAATGTTTTATGTGTGTGTTTCAGAACAGTTTTTTCCATATATGCCTTTTTTCCCCACACTCATTTTAGTTAGTTCTTTGAGGATTCTGTATAGTGTATTTTGGATCATATGTACCCCCACTGACTCTTCCCCAGATCTACACTTCCTTCTTATGTACCCATCTTTTTGTCCTCATTTTTTAAAACCCATCCTATACTTCATACTGCCCATATATTCCTAGACATGTGACCTTCAACTGGACTGTGGTCAACTCAAGCATAGTCAACCAAGAGGGGCTGAACCTGTAAAGAAAACTGACTCCCCATCTCCCAGAGCTATCAATGGCCAACAGTTCCTAGGCTACAGTAGCTCTTCATTTCTATCTTTGCTCTCCTTGCTGTAATTTCATCTCTCTTGAACCGGTACAGGTCTTGTGTATGCTGTCTCAAATATTGTGAATTCATATATGCCACTGCCCTTTATGTCTTGAAAATACTGTTTCATGTTGTCATTCACTGTCTGTGGCTCTTACACTTTTTCTGTCCCTGTTCCTCAATGACCCCTGGGACTTTGAAATGAGAGCTGTGATACAGATCTCCTGTTTGGGGCTTAGTATTCCATAGTCTCTCTGCATCTTGACCAGTTGTGGGTTTTTGTGTTAACTGCCATCTACTGCAGAAAAGAAGCTTCTCTTATGAGGCGTAGGTGGTACACTAATCTATAAATATAATAAATCACTAAGAATAGGTTTAATACTTTGCCCATTTATCAGGGTATTAGTAGTAGGTTCTTCCCAAGGACCTGCCTGGCTACAAGTTCTTATCCCCCAAATCAGTGCCACATATGGGCTTCAACTTGTAGAGTGGGCCTTAAATTCAATCAGAGAATGATTAGCAACAGCCATGACACCTTTGACACTGTTTGCTGTACCCGTGGCTATATCTCGCCAGATAAGTTGTCGCAGCTCACAGAAGTGACAACAGTGTATGGTTAGTGGTTACTTTTCTCCTATTGTACCATGTCTAATGCTTGCCAATACTACGAAATCCAGCCAGCAGGAATACAATATCCCAATGAATACCAGCTTGATTTCTCTGTGAGCGATGGCTCAGGCACACAAGTAACACTAACAAGTTCTGGAGGGTAACCATGAGCACTCTCAATAGCCTGTAATGCTTGGAGTCTATGAGGCCTCCCAGGCCAGCAATTCCAATAGGAATAACCCGTTTGTAGCACTAGAATTTGTATTTGTTAGACGGTGGTATCCAGCAGAGGCACCATTACCCCAGTATACAGTAACCCCATTTAAACTCTTCATATGTATGCATATATCTAATGTATAAGGCATTTTGAAAAAGTCATATAGTAAACCTGATGTAAAGCTATTCTTTTTGGAGACATCATTTTTATCCATTTCTTGTCTGAGGAAGCTGAGGGAGGAAGCTGAAGGTGAGGCAACCCATTGCTTTAATTAGTATACGGTGAAAACTATGTATTCATGGTTTTTTAATTTTTATATTTCTTTCTAAAACACCACAGTCAATTTTGAAACTCACTCTGGGGATAATAATCCCATATTCTGTGCTCATGAGCACAGGTTCCTATTAATCTCTGTGGTGACTTCTAAGGAGTTGGTCTCATCTGCCTGGTTTGACTCTGGACACAAACCATTATCCTTTTTGAAATCAGAAAAAAGGGTGTTTCGCGCTCCTTGCTTCAATTCTTCCCACAAGCTTGTGACAGAATAAAAACTGAAAATCACTTTGCAAACATTCGTCAGACCTCATGGTGCCATTTCCTACAAATCCCGCTGTCCTTCTTCCCATTCTCTACCCCCTGAATCTGAGTCTCTGGTTACTACCAGAAGAGTGGACCAGGTGTTTATTGGTAATAATTTGCTATGACTAATTCATGGTGTGTGTTTGCTTCATTAATTCATTGTCAGCTCTTATTTTTCCCCCTTTAGGATGCAAAGAAAGAATCAGTCTATCAAAAAATGGAACCATACTGAGGCATTTAATAAATTTTAGATGAAAAATACAGCTGTCAATGAAAGCAGCTGTTCCTGTCTTTGGACCAACATGTTCTATTCTCTAAATGCATTATTCATTAAATCCACTTTAGCCAATTTTTATGTGTATGGAGGGATTAAAAGAAGAAAATGTAATTATTAACTGTTAAATGCCAGATAAAGGCATGCTAGCCTCAAACATCTTTGTCCACATTATCTTCTACCTATTTTCTACTTTAAAAAAATAGAGTAGGCACAGCCAGTAAACAAAAAGCCATGAGGAGAGAGGCTTCTTATGTTAGTATCTCCAAGTAAGTACCAAAGACTGGTCAATAAAGTTCTTACTGAAATACTATGTCCATTGATCTTGTGTTATACTTTGCAATATGGATGTTCCTCAAAGGTCTATGTGTCAAAGGTGTGGTCCAGAGGATGGCACTGTTGGGAATTTGTGAACCTACAGAAAGCAAAGACTAGTGAGGGGTCTTTGTGTCACCGAGGACATCTTTGAGGGGAACACTGAGCTCCCCCCTTCCTCTGTCACTTTTGCCTTCTATTCTGAGGTGAATGGCTTTGCTCTGCCGTGTATTCTGCCCAATGAATGTGATATAGCTCTAGATCAAAAACCCAGACCCAACATATCATGGACTGGGACCTTTCAAAACCATGAACTAAATTAAACCTTCTCTCACTGAAAATTTATTTCCTCTGGTATTTTATTATGTAAACTAGAAGTAAAATATCAAACCACCATTAGGACCTATCCATATCACTTCCCTCTCAGCCACAAACACTATTCCCCATTCACCTTTCCCATCTCTCTTCACACCCTTTTCTCCTCCACCATTTGACTTTGCCATCCCGAACTCGCATGCTCTGCTGCGGTTTTAGTTCAACAATCGGTTTTAGGTCCTACTTGATTTATGACCCTCTGTCCAAAAATTTTAGCAATCTTCAACCTTCAGCTTTGCAAAAAAATAAAAAAAAAAAAAAACTGGATGAGACATTCAGAGAAAGGAGTCATACAGTCGTTACTATCTAGTAGTTACTTTAGAAGTATTTGGTTAAATGAAACAGTTCCAAGGTGTGCTAATTGTATAAAATTTAAAATAGAATCAGCTACAATCCTTGAGTCATATAAATATAAAAGGCCTGAGAGGGTGTATATATCCAATCAGCTTTGCAACTTTATAATAATTAGACAGCTATCTGTCAACAAAGGAGATTCACCTACTGGGTCTATTTAAGCCTGGCGTTTTGATTCCTAGCCTCTGAAACTATGAGAAATAAACTTTTCTTTTTTATGATCTACTAAGATTATGGTATTTTGTTATAGCATCTCTAATGGATGAAGACATAAAAACAGTATATTCCAGTAAAATAATTTGGCAGGCAATTCAAGTCTCAAGTGAGTGTCTGACCACTTTATATTGCTTTTCAATTATAAAACATCTCTATTGATTTAGTGTACCTCTTAGAGATTGGTTAACATTGCAACACGGACATAATTTTCCCAAATCTTGTATCTGAGGACCTTAAGGAAAGTTAATAGACTAAGTAAATGAATGAATAGATATATGAGGAACATGTTGATTTTTGTCTTGTGAAGCAAGCTTGAGAAGTGGAATCATTTTACCAGAAGTGCTCTTTGGGAACAGAGAGGGGATAGTTCCCAGGCCTGGGGAGTATGGATAGGCTGATGAGAAAGAGACACCAGTGTGTATGTGAAAGGTCTAGGAAGGAAACTGACATCATTCAACATCTGCCATGCGACAAGTGTAGAGGGTAGGTAGGTGTTCCAGCTTTGATCTGGAAGTTCCAACCCCCATTGAGGCTTCGGTAACTATTACACCTACAAGGCAGGGCCGAGACAGGAGCTCTGAAGACCCGAGATCCTGATGTGCAGGCTCTCTTGGTTCCTGGATCCTGGATGCTGGAGGTAGACCGAGCAGAGTTTTTCAAAGAACACCGCTGGACTGTGCTACATCTTTCCCAGACCCTGTAACCTATCCCTTGACTTGTAAGTTACCCCACAAGCTAAATCTCCCTTTTAACTACATGGGTTTGCCTTAATACTATAACCAAAAGACAAGTTCATCACGTCACATGCATTCCATCATTTGAGCTTACAACTGAAGGAGCCAATAACACAATCGTCCCTTCATAAACAAGAAAAATGAGACTGGAGGTGGCTAAATAACTTGCCATGAGCTTTACAACAATAGGAAGTCTGGTCTTGGGTTTAAAGTGGCCTACTTGTTTCTGAAGGTCATGATTTACAATACTGTGCAAACATCTAGGTTTTGTTCTCTGCTCACCCCTCGGGGACTAAGGAGCACAGTGCAATTTCCATGACCAGAATGGCCTGCTTTGCAAGAATACTCTTAAAAGGAGAAAGTCAGAGGTCTGTCTCCCAGTTCTTATGAGATTAATGAAGGCATGGAGAAGCTGAAGAGGTGGGTGTGGGCCCTGGTTCACACTCACTCTCTCTCAAAGCTATAGGCTGTCACCATTTACATCGTGATCAGGCACGGGTTATAACTGTATTTAAAGTACTGGGAGTCACCTATCAGGAGGATCAAAGGGAACCTTTGTGATTTAATGTTGTCCCAAAATATCCAGGGAGTAGTCCCTAATTAAGAGTGAAACCAGGTGTACCCACAAAAGAACTAACAATGAGAGACCTTTGAAGTTCTCAGAACACTTCTCATGGCTAAGATCACTTATTATAAAAGAGGAAACCACCACTTTCAGAGTGTCTACTATGTTTACAGCACTGTTTCTTTTCACGGATTATCTCTCAACATACAGGAAGAATAACAGGTTGATGGTTGGATCATGTCTTTCTTACTGAAGATGATACTAAAGGTAACCGAGAGAGTCAAATCAGGTACTAGCTTCTCTTCCGTTCCCCTGACCATCAATAAGCCAGCTGCAAAGAGCTATCTACAAATATTTATCCCTCCACAAGATATTTCTCATTCTAGAGCCACATGGAAGAATAAGAGAAGACGCCACCAACTCTTTGCCTCTGAAATCCGAGCGTGTGTTTCACAAGTCTGTTTTGTTTCAACATGACTGGAATTAGACTAAAACTGAGAAATCACCTAGGAACAGGTGTTAGACAAGTTTCACAGCTGTGATTCCAGCGTGGGAATCAAAGAAGAAAGGTTTCTGTCAGTCTGGGAAGCTCTGAACAGGCTGGAAACCTGCCTCTGTCATCCTAAGAGACCAGGGGTAAACATGAGGGTGGACACACTGAGGACAGAGCATTAGTTGAGAAGGGAAAAGAATCAAATGTCAAGAATTCTGCAAAAATGCTGTCCATCAGAAACAACTATCGGGGCTGGAAGTGTGACACTGGGTAGGATGTAGGGATGTAATGAACTACACAGAGTCCTCTCAAAGTGTTTAGATAGCCTTAGACAGGGTCACAGGGACCAGACACTGACTTAAGGGAAAGAATATAGCGATTGTTGTTAACAATGAAACTAAGCTTAAAAGAGAGAAAATGTTCTCATCAGAAAACCAGCTGAATGGATGTCTGCAAACCAAGCAGCCTCTGTTTCATGATTTGTAGGATATTTCCTAAACTGCCTCTTCCATGAGGTTCTTACGGCACTGAAGAGAGATAATGTCAAATCACAAACCATCACAATGAGGCAAAATAGACTAGAATGCTCATGCTTACAAACCGTTCACCAAGCTCTTCAATTTTAGAAAGACATAAACGTTTTAGGACAGAGTCAAATAAACACACGAAAACAGGGCCCACAAAAATTAGGAGGAAGTGAGGCTTGAGGGGGGAAAAATGTTTGTGGCTTCAGAATAAAGGAAGTTTTGAAATACAACAAACAAAAATGAAAAAAAAAAGGCGGTAGGACGGGTTTTGACACAGGGTATTGTGTTTAAAATAACAGCGAGAAAGAACAAGTCAGGGCCCGTACTTACTCACACTGTACTTTGCTGTTTGCCACTAGGATTGTTAGAGAGGATTACCGTGTTTACTCTCTGGAAATGTCACCCACGGTATCACAATATCCTGAAAGATGTTAAGGACAGCGCTCTTAAGTTGTCCTCTAATTTTAAGATTTGATGAAAGGCTACAGAGTGTGACAAGATCGGTAGTTGAATGAATGACTAGTGACCTAAATGATAGCTTGATCAAAAGAGCAATTTAACCTTACATGTAGATGGATCGGTAACTTCCCTCCTCTTACAGAAATAGGGCTAGTTACAGGGTGTGTGATAAGACAGATCAGAAAGCAAGACAATTACAGAAAGCCATTACTGAAGTGCAGAGAACTGCCTGTGAGGTGCCCAGCCCCAACTGATACATTCTACGACACAACAGCTATACCAAAAGCTCAGGGAACGTCATGGAAGAAGGATTGGAATGATTATATGACCCAGAGGACTGAGAAGTCTGTGAAAAGATTGTCTTCTAGATATGACAGTGAAGCTACACCCATGAATTCTCAGCAAAATGGCTGTCCAAACAAGACCTGAACAATGACAACATCAGTTAACATGCCAGTATGCAAGGGAAGAATCTCATGGGGACCCACGGCAGATGGAGAGTTATAGGCGATTAAAAACTACTGAGAGAAGGAGAATTAGTCTTCCCTAGGGATGAGCCCCTAAAAGGTTATCCAATACCAAGTGCTCAGCCCTAAAAATATACACATACAAGCAATATGAAAGAGTCAGTAGATTGTGTTTATATATTTGTGTGTGTGTGCATGTATCTGTGTGTAAAACAATAATAATTAAAATGAGTCCATGATTTTGAGAGGGGTCAGGAGAGGCATGGAGTTAGAGGGAAGAGGGAGAGAGAATAGCAGGAGAAATGGTGGAATTACATTTTAAAGTAAAATTCATATGAACAAATAAATATAAAGGGTAAAAGATTGAATCCATATCTGGCTGCATTGTCTTGATTAATTAATGGTTTACTTGATTAAATAATTGATTAATTATTGATTAATTATTTAATCTGGTTAGACTTTAGTGTCCTTTTCTCTTAGAGGGAAATAGATAACTTAGGACACTCTCAAGGATCATTCTAGCACTGTTAATCTAAAATCTTATATTTTTACAAAGGAGAATCATCCATAAAACTGAACTATTCCTTTGAACAGAAAGAATTCCCTCTGTGTTGAAAAAGGTCACTCTAAATTGGGGCCAAGGAAGAGGTGACCAAATTCCTCAATGAAAACAATAAAGCACTCGGTATTGAGAGAAACTGAACTAGAAAAAATTCATGGCTTGATTGCCTCATACCAAAACCAGCTCATGCTAACTGTCATTATCTTGATGTTGTCTTTAAAATTACAAGTACCTAAATTATAGAGTGTTTTATAACCAAAACCACTTGCAAGTATTACCAGCTTCTTGTCTAACCATTACCTTTCTTTTAAGACCCTGATGGCCCCACCTACGCACGCTTCAGACTTTGATTTCTCTTCTTGCTTTTCCTTCTTCCAAAATATCCTTCTATAGAATCTGGGTTCACATACACAGCTTAGCAACTGAACGAAGTCATGAGTGCTCGGCCATGGGACAATCTTCTGAACCCAAATATCAAAAATAAGAGTTCTTTTTAAATGGCCCCAGAGGAAATGGCTCCCAAAAGTCTGAAGACTACTGTTGGAGTTCAGGTGTCCAATCCCAAGGTGCAATGAGATCATGAAATCGCCTTTGTAATGAGTTTTCTTTCAGAAAGATAGAACAGCAAAACATGCAAAATTTGAGTCAGACACTGAGAGGGGATGAATAGAAATCAAAAGATGGATGAAGTTCTTAATGAAGACAAAGGAGACCCAAGACAAGGAAGGGCAAAGGGCTAACTTCTGTACAATATCTGCTGTATTAGGGTGCACGATTAACCCTTTAGAAATCATTCTTCCACACTCTAGTCACCACCACCATTGTATTATAGAATCAAACACAGGATTTGTATTTCCTGCAAACTTATATACAGAACCCCAAGGTAATTTTATACAATTATTTCAGTGTGTCTTGTTTTGATTTTCATCTGCCACATGAGATGGGCTATAGAATTTTTCAGTATTTTAGTTGTAAGTTTCAGATCTTGAAGCAGTTTGGATTGGTATTTTGGAATTAGAATGGCTGAGCCTCTATCACATGTATACTCTGTTATTCTGTAGTAGGCTCTTTAAATTATTGCCATTGCTTACTTTTTAATGAAATCGTTTTATTTATTCTTTGATAATTTCACAAATGTATATGATATATTTTGATTATATTCACCCTTTACTCTCTGCCTCCAACTCTTTCTTGGTCCTCCCTGCCCAATACCCTTCCCAACTTGAAGTTCTCTTTATGTTTTTGGTAACCACTGAATCTAATTTGTGCTGCAACTCTTCATGGTTATGGGACCATCCACCAGGTCACAATCTGTCAACCTGTGACCAAATTTCTAACAAAAGCCAACTCTCCTTCTCCAGCAGCCATCAAGTGTCAATAACTCTCAGCCAGGTGTGAGATCCCATGTGCTCCTTCTCCCACGCATACTCAAAAGTTGACTAACTTGTTCTCGTCCAGGTAACCACATCTTCTATGAGTTCATGAGTACAATGGTCCTATCATTTCTACAAAACAGTCTCACTCAACTCCTCAAAAACTTCCACCCCTTATATTTCATTCATCCTCTCATCCATGTTGTTCTCTGAGCCTTGTGGTGGGGGAGGGTGTGGCCCTGTAGTTGTCGCATTTATGGCTAAGTACTCGGCAGATGCCTACTCTCTGAGCTCTTACCAGATGTGAATCTCTGGATTACCCCCTTACCACTGTACTAAGAAGCTTCTTTGAGGAAGACTGTGCTATACTAAAGTAAGGACATAGAGATACATAGTTGTAGGGCAATTGATACTGATGCCCACTGAGAAAAACATAATTCTAGTAGATTCAACCCTATGGATATTGGGTTTGGGGCCAGATTTACTATACCAAGAATGAGTTTTCTTAGGTTGAGTGAGTCTTAAATCCAGTCATAAAGTGGTTGGCTACTCCTGTAACATTCATGATACTTTTGTACCCAAAGGCATATCTTACTTGGCTAGTCACTCTTGTAGCTCACGGAGTTCACAGTTGGATAAAACTGTTAATGATTTTCCTTCCTAGCAGCCTACATAGCACCTTCTGGTACTATGAAAGCTAGCTACCAGATAGGAAACTAACAGAACAGCACTACCTTGATTTCTACATGTCCTGTAATTGGAGCGTGGTGTCTTCAGCGATATATGTATATTCAGTGATATATGAGAGAGAGAGAGAGTTATACTATCAAGTTCTGTTGTACAACCAAGAGAATGGCAAAAGACTGTATCGTTTGGGTGGTTGTTGGGACAATCCTGAGTGACAGTTATAAGAGCAGTATTCAACATCCGGTATTTGGTTTTTTATTTGGCAACTTATAGCTTTTGGGGGGAGTATTGTCTCTCATGTAAGGTCCCATTTAACAGGATCGCTCCCCATATGAAGCTTACAAACCAGTGGACTGGTAGGTTTCCATATGGCTTTCTCAAACACCCTTTATAGCTCAAGAATCACATTTCAAATATGTGAAAACATATAGTTTATATGTTTCATGACTACTATACAAGAGATAAACAAATGTCCTGCACAAGGCTCAATCTCAATCTTTCAACCTCATGTTGAAAAATAAATGTGTTCTCTCTCTCTCTCTCTCTCTCTCTCTCTCTCTCTCTCTCTCTCTCTCTCTCTCTCTCTCTCTCATCCAAATCAGAAGTTGAAGGGAAAAATTGTTCTGGTTGCCCAGTAGAAGATTGCATCAAACTCCTATACCAAATGAAAGACAGATGATTGCAAACATGACCCAGATGCTAGGAGATGATTCATTACTCAAGTGGTGGAACTTACTGCAGAGGGAAAAGCAGAAACACAAGCAGATGCAGACTCCTTCTAGTGGAAAGAGGGGCAAGTGGCTTTAGGTTTTACCCCTGTTGCAGACAGGAAGGGATTCTATAATTTGTATATCTCTGTGAATCCAGTGAAGGGTATATTGGGCTTCCTGATCAGCTTCCTTGGATACAGGATACCTGGAGAAGAAGGCTGATATACTCAGTGGTCACATATGAAAACTGGAGTCATCCTCCTTTCTGTAGGAAATGAGTTGAATGTGGAGACCGTGTGCTGAAGCAAAGGTTCGTATGATCACTCAAGCAATGCTATTTGCCCTGGAACTTCCTTTGTCTAAGGCAGCATGACAATAAGGAAAGCCCTGTCTGGGGCTCACATGCCACAGAGTAGCACCTGTTTCATTCTCTGTGTCTAATGAAGCCTTCACAGATGAAAGCACAACACTCAGCTATAAACAATAATCAACCCCAATCTACCAGGAGCTAAATTATATGTTTGTGGGGATTTGAAGGGCTGAGAGTACCCTCTTGCAAGTGGTTGTGTAAAACATTCTCAGGCCAGTGTTCCTGACAACATCCTGGGACCTCGTTGTAAAATTAAAAAAAAAAATACACTAATATTTATTATGACCCTGTGATTTCCTAAATATTTTTAATAGACCATTTTCAAGTCATCTCCAGAACCAGCATTTGGGGCAATTATCCCAAATCTACATTTGTAGTATCGTGAAGCCCAAATGGGGCTGCTGCATTGCTGGATACTCAATGTGCAATGACCATAGAATTGTGCCCAGAGAGCCTGCTAACAATGATAGTGTGACTTGCTACATAACACTCTTTGGAAATGTCTCCACTGTGATTCGAATGCAAGACTTACTGGTTTTAAAATACCCGTGTTAGTTATTTCATAAGATATCAGAAACTGAGGTCTTTAAATACTTGAAAGAAAATATGATTGTTGTATCTCTTAGACACTTATAAATAGACCCTAGCACTCAAATATGTGACTCCCGTGTAGTCACACGGAAACTGGCAAACAATAAACACAACCCATGGTCTTTAAGCAGGATATGAACCAGGAATTTCTGTGAGGTATTAGCCTTTGTATGTGGGACTCCCCAGTTTTGAGTTCAAGAAAAAATTTTGGTAACAGGCCAGGATGATTATAGGGTATAAAGAAGACTCAAAAAAAGTTTACAAATATTCACTTTCTGTTAACACGTATTAGAATTGGGGGTTGGATAAAGCCCACTAGAGTGTGTTTCCAGCAGTATCAAGCAAAAAGACAAGAAAACAACTAAAATAATGCTGGGTCCCTGTGCATGGGACATACACATAGTTGTGGGTATGCAGCATACTAGGTTCTGTGAGGCACACTTTGAGTGATGTGACCCACCATAGGTCTCAAGAACTGACAACCTACCAAAAAAGATGAAATGAACCTGAGGCCAGTGGAAGGGACAAGGCATCACATATAGTGAGCCTCTAGTCACTATGGTCAGTCCCTATGATTACAAAGTAAAAGATCCTGGAGATGGCCATGCTCTCAGTGTGGGTCACAGACTATTCAGTACTGATGACTTTGAAGGCAGACTTGGGAGGTGATAATTAGGTGCTGAAATGTGAGTAGTCCTCCACAAAGAGCTTGCTTGAGAACACAAACCTGAGTGACAGGAAAATCATCAGGAAGGAAAATCTGCAATCTAAGAACCAAGACAGAAGCAGGAGCAAATACTCAAAACTGAAAGGAGATATAAACTTAAGCATTTTGGGAAAGCGAAAATAAACAGAGAAGCCAGCCGCACACAAGACCAGAGAAGGCCACTTTAGAAGCTTGCATATCCCTTTAAATGCAGTAGGGAACCTCAAGAAGATGTGAAGTCGTGGGATGATATGATCTGATTTATGATTTTTAAAATACCATTCTGGCTACTGCATGGAGAATGGATAGTTGCTAGGTGAGCGAAATGGGAGAAGAGATCATTTAAGGACTATTGGAGTTACTCAGGAAGAAAATGAAATGAGCCTGCCTGAAGTACATTGGGGAGAAAGAGAAGCAGACAGCCTGTAGATATATCATCTTGGAAGAGCAGAGAGAACTTGCTGATGGATTGGCTATGGATACAGAAAGGGAAACCTAAGGATTAAAAAATGGACCTAGGTCTTTGTCCTGAGCATGTGGAGAAACAGTTCGCTCCTGCACTAGATTGAGAGAGCAGAATAAAGAGCTCTCAGTTAACTGTTGTATTTGCTACTTGTTTTGTGTCTGTGGTAAAAACACCCATCAAGGGCAATTTGAGGAAATGTTTATTTAGGCTCACATGTGGGTCAAGGGCACTTGCTGTTCACTTGTTCAGAGAAGTCATCATGGTAGGAGAGTGAGGTGGCTGGTCACATTGTGACCACAGTCAGGAAACAGAGAGAGAGAGACAGACAGACAGACAGACAGACAGACAGACAGACAGACACAGAGAGAGAGACACAGAGAGAGAGAGAGAGACAGAGAGAGACAGAGAGAGAGAGAGAGGAATGATGCAGGTGCTCAGCTCTTTTTCTCCTTTTCTCCTTTTTATTCAGTGCCGGACCCCAGCCGACAGGATTGTACCATCTGTGTTTATGGTAGGTCTTCTCGTTTTAATTTATCTCATGTGGAATCTCTCCCACAGACGTATTCAGAGGTTAGTCTTTTATCTCTTAGGTGAGTCTAGATCCTGTCCAGTTGAACATCATCATCAGCCATCACAACTGTGTTAAGCTGATTGGTGACTCAGATGTTCAAGCATAGATTCTTGCCAGGCAGTAGAATATGTGATTTTGGAGCTAAGACTAGGGACACACATGCTGAAGATATAATGGAACAGAAGAAACCGTGGGAGGAAAGTAACCTGACATCAAAGTTAGCAGATAAAGGGACTTCCAAATTTAGACTTTGTAAAGAACAGCCACATAAACACCGAATCCATATGAGCAGGGGGTTGAAGCAATGTCAAAAGCGTTTCATTCATCTGTTTGTTCAACAAACATCTACAGGCTGTGTATTGCATATCAGTCTTTGATGTCAGTATTAATATTGGTGAGATGAAGTCACTTCATGTGACCTGTGCTGCTCACAATCATCATGTGACCATGTGGTCCAGAAAATGAGAGAATCATGCCATATATTGGGATGGTGAGGAATTAAGATGTACAGTATAGGTTCTTGAGAAAGGTGACTTCTGATGTGGCATGTGCTGGGAAAGTAGCAATGAGGCAGGTGAGAGACTTGAGGGTGTTTTACTCCAGTCAAATCTTCATTGGGGTGAAATAGTTTGTTCAGCCATAACAGAGAATCCAATTTATTAATGCCCATAAAGCACCATATAAAATCCATGCTAACTATATTCACTGGAAGCTTTGGAGGTCAACAATAACATTAAAGAGGTTTAATTTGGATGTGTACAAATAGATATGTTTGGAAAAGTCATTCTCAGGAAGGAGAGTGCAAATTAGGACAAGACAGAACAGGTAGATAAGTCTGAGTAGTGTCTGGGATATCACATAGACTCTCACTCACATAGCAGAGGATAAAGAAAATAGGTCCTATTCAAACATTTTATACAATGTAGGTTCAAACAGATATTTGGGATATGAAATGGAAAATGTGGAGGGAAAAATCAGAAGTTCTACAAGAAGCATTTGTTAACGGCTCAAGTAACCATATAGATAGCATTTCCATTCACTGGGATAAGACACCTGTCTCTGAGCCCATAAAGCAGTTCAAGTTCTAGCTGCTCCTCTTTCTGTTTTCTGTGACCTTAATAGGTTTATTTGATATACCTGGGGGAATTTACATAACCTTCTACAACCTCACTTTTTCAACTTGGAAAATATGGATCCTTGGTATTTGTAACCATGGTTGTTAAGAGGATAAAAGAGATTATATTCACAAACCCCATGTTACTGTGTATTATGTAGCGTGTGGAAGGCAAACTTATGATCCCCAAAGTTATCTATATTCAAATCCTTGGACCCCATGACCCTGTTACTCTATACACAAAGGTAATTAAGATTGGAGGTGGAATTGTTTGGCCAATCAGATAACCTTTAGAAGTGAGAGTATCTTAAGCTATCCAATATAGCAATAAATGGCCAAATATGTTAAAGAAAGCAGAAATATACCAGCACATGGATGCTATCTAATATCACTTGCATTGAATATAGAATAAGAAATTGATGCATCAGAAAATTTTGGTAGTCTCTAAAAACCAACAGGGGCAAGAAAACAGATTCTCACTACAACCTGTAGGATGAGTCACAGCCCATTTATACCTTGACACTCATCTTAGGAAAGCCACCCTAGACCTTTAACACAATCTGTAAGATCATATGCACCATTTTTAAGCCATAAACTCTGTGGAAGGTTAAAAAAGAAATCTAGCACCCATTGCAATAAACATTAACATTGAAAGTATTGTAGGAAGTAAGTTAGATGAAGGAAGGGAGAGAGAAGGTAGAGAGAGGTGAGAAAGGGGTTAGATGTTTTTGTTGAGTGGACACTTTCTGATGTGCCAGGGATGAGAAAAAAAACAGGTGTGTTCAGGAATCAGTGAATGGTGACATGGGCCTCGCTTAGGCCACAGGTGAAGATGACTGCAAACCTGAGATATGATTCTACAAGAATGATAGTTAATCTCAGATGGTGGGTCCACACAGCCCCTCAGTCAGCCTTCCCACTGGCCTCTCTTATATCCTTTAAGCTGTGATTCCATTTTAAGTGAATGTAAGGAATCAAAAGCACAGTTTTTGAGAGATGCCTGCAGACTTGGCTCTTGGGGGTGAGGACAACTAAAGAAGACTCAAGTATGTGTGCGGTCTTCTCCAGCTGTCTCTCAGCAACACAAGGATGGCCTCTCTTATGAAGACGGTGGACTAGGGGTAAAAAAAAAAAATGCCCAGGTTAGACGTAGTTTATTGGCAAGAATTGACTCTGTTGTGACGGTGTTCAAAACAAGATGGATTTCTCCCGGAAAGGCATTTCTCAATGTCTGTGACATGGGAACGGCTGCCCTGCCCGGCTCTCCTCGCAGATTGCTGAGATCAAACAGGGAGCGTGAAGGAACTTTGTAACCAGAAAAGAATGACATAATTGCTGCTGGCGTTCGCTAGACCAACAGCTCCCAGCAGCACCTCGGTCCCTCTTAGGTTTCGATGCTGTCTGTTTGCAAGTTTAATCACACATACACGTATCATAAAGTCATCCCTTCATTTCCACCTCTTCCTGTCTCCCCCGATGTTTACTATTCCCTTCCCAATCAGCTGCCAACTTTGATCACTGTTTTGCTTTCTTGTTAAACAGATCTCTGAAATTCGCTTATCTGGGGATCAGTTCCGTGATCCTAATTGCTCATGCATAATCTCAAAGCCTGTCAAAGAAAGCCCCGGGGAGGCGACTCACCTGGGAAGTCTGTATGAGCAGGCAGCAAGACTGACATGTGAAATCAGAGAGTTTTGCTGGAATCAATGCTCATTTTGAGTTTTATTTTCTGTTCCAGAACCAAGGAACAATAAAGGCACGAAAGTGTCAAGAGGTAATTTCGTTGGTTATATACCAATGATAATTTCATAATTAATTGAGATGACTGTTCCTAAAATTATATGTTCAGAGTAAGTTTCAGGGGGTTGATTTTTATTGAGTTCATCTTTCCTTTTCATAGCCCCATTTGCAGCCTTTGATGGATTATTTGTAAGCCATAAAAATACTCACTGCCTCCACCATGAAACCACTTCTGCCACACATAAATGTAGAAATCTTCTTTACAACTATACCTTTCCAGAGCCCCAGCTAGATAGCATGTTGGCTTATGTCCAGAATGATCAGGCAGGTAAGTTTAATCATCAAGCTCATGCTTGACATTAATACACTCCTCTGGACTACACACCCACTAAGAGGATTCACCTGCAGCACTAATGAAGTCTGCAGCATGCCCAGCAGGGAAACAGCCATCTCCAGATGGAGTAGGTATCTAGGGTAGCATAAGTATCACATCTTCTGCCACTGGACTACTTCAACCTGTAGATCTCAGCACTGAGCATCCAAGCAAAAGGATCTGGCAGTACAAAAAATCTGTGGAGCCATTCATGGATGGCAGTTCTCTCATTGTGGTCCATTCTTACTCAATGCATTTACTTTCTGCCCAACTTTGGTACTTTGACACCTACTCTCTACCAATAGTTCCCTAGGAAGAAAGAACTCTGTTTTCTCTAAACCAAAAAAAAAATGCAAAATCTGAAGATATAGTTTTATGTGTTTTAATAGTCTTCTTTCCTAAGTCCAAGAGAGCTGTACTGGCTTGCAGAGCACAGACCTCTTGAGCAATACTGCATCACCTGATGCATCTCCATTTCCCTGTTGTCTATGTGACAAACAAGGCTTCACATTCCAGAATAGGAATATGGGGAGATGGAGAGCAAAAATCCTCCCCATCATGCATGAAAATAAACCCCCATCATGATCAATGGCATTTCTCACACACAGTTAAAACAATCAACACAAGTGGAACACCTTACCAGAAAGCTTCAAAATCACACCTTAAAGCCACGAAGTGTTATTTCTACATATAGAAGCTTAGAGAAATCCCAGGAGGCTTCTTCTGTTAAATTGGTATCTGCTTGGCATCCAGAGTCTCTCTTTTACCTGTCAGTCAGGATTCAATCATGCTGGCATAGGCCCATCTGGGTTGAGAACTCAGTCTTAGAGCTGGGAGATTAGGCTTGTCAATGAGAGATTCCGTGTGTCTTTCTCACGCACACACACACAAACATCAGAACCTGGCTTCTGTCTTCCTCATTCTCTGAGGACAACCTACTTGTCTTTAGTCTCCCCGATAGCCCTCGTTTGCTCCTGTCCAGGGGAAAACACCGATTTCCAGATAGGCACAACGGTAAACAAGAAAACATATCAACTACTGTTTGTGGTGCTATTTTATTTGTGCACCCCAATAAAGCTTATCTGGAGATCAGAAGAAAAAGCCAGCCACTGTATTAAACATAGAAGTCAGACAATGGTAGCACATGCCTTTAATCCTAGCATTCAGGAGGCAGAGATTCATCTAGATCTCTGTGAGTTCAAGGCCACACTGGGAACAGAGCCAGGCATGATGGCACATGCCTTTAATCTCAGCACTAACCATAGAGGTCTGGAGATCTGTACCAACAGACAGGAGGTGACAGAGCTGGGCAAAAAGAGGAGGTGACGTAGTTCGGTAGAGAGAGGAAGTGAGATGGCAGGGACAGAAAGGACATAGGCCTGAGAATACAGGAAGTGGCTCTTACTTTGGATAAGGATTTCCAGCAGTAAGAACATGGCTGGCTTCTTTCTGTTTTCCTGATCTCTCAGTTTTTACCACAATATCTGGCTCTGGTTTTTTTTTTTATTAATAAGACTGGTTAGCAATTCATCTTACAACTATTATCATCACATCCTGGGCTGCTTTCCCTATCCAGAATCTTCTGTGTTCATTCACCACAGTTGCCTTCTTGGTAAACTCATTCCTCAACACCTATAAAGAACAATGAAGTCTATCCTGCTTTGATTGTCTAGACAATGTCAATGTCGTCCTTTATACTTCCATCAGAATGTTGCCATCACTTCACAATAGTTGCTCAGCCTCTTGCATTGATGCTATTCCATAAGCTCCTTTCATACAAGGATCTTGTGTTATTCACCAGAGTACAGGGCCTGCCAGAGCCAATCCATCACAAATGGAAGTGACTAGTAGAAAGGATGAATGAGCATATGAGCAATTCAAACTGTGAGTGTTGCTATAGACAGCTAAGGCTAGTCATTGATGTAAGAAAACTGGTTTCAGAGGTCAATTAGAGCAAAGGTCTCCTGTCCTGACCACACCTCAAAATTCTCCCAACATGACAGAGGGCAGGAGAGAGAGAGAGAGAGAGAGAGAGAGAGAGAGAGAGAGAGAGAGAGAGAGAGAGAGAGAGAGAAATTGATTCATTCCTCTTCATGGTTTGAAAAATTGTATGAGTATATATAAATCCAAGATGAGTTCATCTTAAAATAGTTAAAGAAATCATGAATCTAGAAAGAGAAATGAGTTGAAGACAGTGAAGTAGCCTATCTTATTATCAGATATAGTTTACATAAACCCTTAATGTGGACAGTGCATATTTTGGGCAACCAAGAAATCAGGGTCATCATATAAAGAAAATGGGGTCAATTGCATTTTAAATGTCTTGAGAATGCAAAATGCAACACACAGCATCGTTGCCCTGCTGCACACAGTGACTAAACCACCTGAAAGAGAAGTTCTGTCTCCACGTACACTTCCCCAGCTCACTGAGCCCTGCATTTCTGTCATACAAGGGGAGATCCAAGTGACTTTAGAACCCTGAAGTCCTTTCTTCCACCTCGAGCTCCTGTTACAGGTGACCAAACAACTATATTTTAATTCCACTGAGAAGAAAATGCATTGCTTTTCAGTACCAGAGATAGAGAGGAGCAGAAGGGCATAGAACATTGTGTGATTAATAATCTTGAGTTGTAAGTGTGGACAACACCACAGACTTTTGGACTAGGCCACGCTTTCCTAGTCCCTCTATCTCTTAGTAGAAGCATGGGCCTATTCTCTTTAGCTATAGCTCTTGAGTTTAATTTCCTCTTCTACAAAAGGGAGATGATTGTCCATAATTTTGAATTTTGGGCATCAGTCTATTTATCTAAAAGCTCTCTACCAAGTGTTCTTTAGTTATGATATCTTGATATAAAGATAAAATTGTTATTGAGGAGGAAGAAAAGAATCAGAAAAATGAAACAGAAATGGGGATACCACTGGTCCCCAAAGGTGGCAGGAACTAAGATACAAGGAGAAGGGAACAGGAAGAGTGGAAAGAAACTAGGGAAGCATTATGATAGACAGACAGACTGATATCAAAACTGAAAAAAAAAAAGTGTGAAGAGTTATCTCCCTTGTGTAGAATGAGAAACTAATACTCAAGAGCTACAGGGTAAGAAAATAGGGTCATAGTGCTCCTTAGAGAAGGAGGAACTAGAATGCATGTCTCCTGGTTCAAAAGTCTGGTTTCATCAGAGGGAATGTAGATAGAACGGGATAGAATTCCTTACTTATTCTAGCAACTTTATCTCTGCACTTGCTATTTGGAGAAAAAAAATTATCTTCTGCCTCAGCCTGGGAAAGCATAAATATGACTTGAAGCTAATCTATTTATGTAGACCCAGACCAATTTACCATCAGCTCAGCCACAAATTATCTGTACATATATCTATATACCTGATAAGAGTCTCATTGGGCCAACAAGATGAATCCATTGGTGAAGGCATTTGCTGCCAAATCTGACAGAGTTTGATCCTTAGAACCCACATGGGAGAAGAGAACAGATTCACACAAGTTGTCCTCTGACCTTCCAATACACACACTGTGGTTAGTACATACATACACACATATATATATACATACATACATACACACACACACACACACACACACACACACACACACACACACACACACACATGCACGCACGCACAATGATCCCAAATAAATAAATATAACAAAATATGGCTCAGGTCTTTTCCGGTAGAGGAGGTAAAAATTTCAAGGAAATAGAAGTAGAGTTTTATGGAGATCTGGGGTGAGTGCCAGTTACAAGAGTCAGATGAAACTATTAGAGAATGGATCCAGGTCTTGGACTGTCTAAACCACACTAGATAGGAGTCTCATTTTTTCCTTTAGGGTTCAGCATGAGTCAGTTCTTCTCAGAATCCTCTCCTGCCTTTTCCATCTTAAAGTCATAACCATATCCCATATAGAGCATGGAGTTACCACCTTGTTCTCTCCTGGCTGTATAAATTCTCTCTCTGAAATCTCCCATGGGTAGTAAGATTAACTTCGTGATTGGTACAGGCAGTAGTCAATAGACAATTATAATTTCCAAGCACTTTGAATCTTTCATCTCATTTGAGTCTTTTAATTCAAAGGGCAAGTAGAACAGAAACAGACAGTGTCATCAGTAAGGACCCTCAGCTCCTACAGTTCGGCCAAAGTAGGCAGAGAGAGAAGCCTGCCTCTGATTCTAGTCCCCTAGGGGACTTTGACAGGTTTCCTTCTTAGAAGAGGCCAGAGTGATCCCACCAAAAGGATGTGTTCTCCTCTACACTTCAGTCTCTACATGCATTCTGTGCTTTAAAGTTCTTTGATCGTTCTCCCTTTCTCAACATAAAAAGCTTTGGGAAATACTTAAACTAAAATTATTACCCTTTCTTTAAAATTACTCTTTGTTTGAAAGCTGATAATGCTGAGCAGAGGTTAAAACAGCCTTCCCTAGGGAAGAGCACCCTGACTGGTTGAGTAATACCAAATGGTCAGCCTTGAAAGCATACATTATACAGACTGAGCAGGTTCTATTCATATATATATATATGATAGTCATAGATATTTATATTTATATATCCATATATTCATATATAGGTATATATGAATAAGAGACTATAAGCTTGAAAGAGATAGAAGCAAGGGGATACATTGGAGTGTTTGGAAAGAGAAAATTGAAGGTGAAATGATACAATTGTATTATAATCTAAAAAAGTTTTTTAAAAACCAAATAATCATGAATTATTGTAGAAGCACGTGGTTGCAGTGAATTCATCATTCATGAATGTTAAGACATCTGTTACCTTGTAACTAGCCCCTAACCACAAATAAATGGCAACATGGGTGAGGAGCCTTTATGAACTTGGAGATTCAGGACTGGTTAACTGCTACAAACCTGTCAAAATGTTCCGAGACCCTGGTCCATCACCATTTCATGAGCATAGTGGAGAGTATTCAAGTGTGTCACGTGTTCAGACCTAGCCTGTTTCCTATAAGCCTTGGGTAACAGATGCTCGCCTACAAATCATGGGAAGCCCTATGCTGCTGTAGTTTCTGATGATGTGAAGTCCACATGGCTGCCGCCTGGCTTGCTTCTTAGCAGCCAGCTAATCTGGTCAAGCTCGGTTTCTCAGAGCAACATCTTGCCCAGGTCATAAAGTACCTTCATGATGAAACTTGGACTGGAATTGTGGAGTCAACTGTCTGGGTCGAAGTCCTTTTCTACTCAATTTTGAAACCTTTCAGATGAATTCACTTGAAACGAAAGCAATTATAACTTAACTCATTTTAAAAGTTAAAAAAAAAATCCACAGTGGAATCCTTATTTTGTTTTCTTTAAAAATCTTTGGAACCCAAGTTAAGTATAGAATAGGAGAAATTGTATAGATGTCTTCGGGACCTGAGGAAAGGGATTCTGAACGTCACTCATGACATTTGCTTTAAATTATGAATAAAATGCAAATACAAGCCCGCTTCCAGGGCATAACATTGTTAACAGTTGTTAGAGCAGAAGAGATCTGCCCAGAAGATTAACAAACAGGAAACATTATAGAAAATAAAGCTTGAGTTATTTGAAGATGAGGGCAGAGCCACAGGGGGAGAGGAAAGGTAACAGTCAAGGTCAGCAAGACCAGGTATGACAGGAATTGAGCATCCTACAGCTTGGGTACATTTGCTTGGTGAGTCTGAAGGGTAACCTGGGGACCTAGAGCTTCTTAGAATCTGCTTCGGTCATGGCACCTTTTGAATTGCTTACTTAAATATTGACCTCATGTCACGTTTCTGCCCTCTGAGAATTAGACAATGCAAGTGTGACTGTTCGGTTTGTAAAATGTAAGCGAATTTGAGAAGTAACACAATATTCTGTGTCACAACAAAACTGTCAGCCAGAAGAGCCAATAGAGGGGGTTGCCATGCCACAGGGTACTGTTGAGGCTTGGTTGGGAAATCACGGGAATTACAGAAGTGCTCAACTCCTTGACATTATGACACCACACTCTGTGAACAAAGTCCACATTTAAAAACGGCCTGACAGAGTTACACTAACGAATAAAATCACACACACACACACACAAAAAAAAATCTCCCTAAATTTGAAGTTTGTTTACACTTCTGTGTTGGGCTGCATTCATAACAAACAGCCCTTGGGCTGCAGGTTGAACAGGCCTATGGATTCAACGCCCTCTCTTGCATGGTCCCACCCCTAAGTCTTATGTATCTGAGTTTAAAGGTGTGACATAATTCAGAAGAAATTATTAGTCATTCTTGTGTAACAATTTCCTGTTATTTGAAACAATGCATTCTGGAGGGAGGCTCCTTTAAGACACAGAAAGAAAACACACACACACACACACACACACACACACATCTTGGGTGGTTTCTCAGACTTAGAAGTCCTCTATGACAAATCCCCATAGTATGGTGATATTGTGTTCCCCAATATATTGTGAACACAAATAAACTTATCTGGGATCAGAGAACAGAACAGTAACTAGATATAGAGGCCAGAAAATGGTGGCACACACACCTTTAATCCTATCATTCCAAAGGCAGAGATCCATCTGGATCTCTGTGAGTTCAAAGCCATACTGGAAACTGAGCCAGGCATGGTGACACACGCCTTTACTCCCAAGGAGTGATGGCAGGAAGCAGAAAGGTATATAAGGTGTGAAAACCAGGAACTAGAGTCGGTTAAGCTTTTAGGCTTTTGAGCAGCAGTTCAGCTGAGACCCATTCGGATGAGAACACAGAGGCTTCCAGTTTAAGAAAATGAGATCAGCTGAGGAACTGGTGAGGCGAGGTTAACTGTGGCTGGTTCTGTTTCTCTGATCTTTCAGCGTTCATCCCAATACCTGGCTCTGGGTTTGTTGGTATTAATAAGACCTTTTAAGATTCGTGTTACACCATGGTCTTACCAGCAGTAACAATTTTGAAGAGGAGGCTCTTTGACTGGTTGCTGAGCCTCACAGAAGTCCTTCAGGGAGCTCTGGGGATGCAGATTTGGGTGTTATCACCCATCCTGTGATGGGCTTTCTGCTGTTGCAGCTACCATTGAGCTATCCGTGCTTGTAACTTCTCACTCATGCTCTGTAAGTAAGGCCAGTCAACTCATTCTTTCACAGTGGAAATCATGACCGCTTTTCAGTCCCGTCTCTGAAATGAACAGACATTTGTTCATGGGCCTCAGGAAAAGTCACATAAGAGTCAGCTTTTAGATGCTTATAATGTGAACTTGGAGATCCAAAGACACCCTAAGACACTGAGTAATAGATGTGTTTGTTTCATAGGAAAATCTCAGACAAACCCAATCTGAAGCATTATGAAACCAGTTTCCATGCCATTTGAACCATTTTCTACGATAATGGCTTTTGGGCTTCTGAAGCTCGGCAGAAGGGGTCATTTCTAATGTATCTGTTCACTTTCTGTCACACCATGTATACCATCTGCAGAGAATACAGGCATCACAGAAAACATCTGTTCCCACTACCCATCTCCAGAGCATCTATTTTCTAAAGATCCTGGGACTATCATGTGTAGGCTAAAAGAGTTCATCCCTCCTTCAGTCTAGTTCATTTTCCCAGATCCGGCTGATTCATCCTGAATGTTGTTGTATTGGTAACACATGGCTTTATATTATTATGCAAATGTGCATGCTCTTTGCAAACAGACAGTAATTGCCAGGCTGAAAATTCACTGCAGTGGTCGGTCATATTTCCTGGGAGCACGCCTTAGGAGGAGGTTGGATAGTGACCTTTTCATTTGTCTGAGCAAATACGAAAGAAAATTATTGACTTTGTTTTTTAAATATTTACTTACTTCCCTGTCAAAATAATTGACATCAATAAGCATATCAGGTGCTTGTATTCATGGCATGCATTGGAATTTCACCCTACTACTCAAGGCTATTTTTGTTCCAGGACTCCAGCTGTTTAAGCTCCTCTGCCACCAGGAAATGAAATTTGTATTTAAGATGCTACATTCCGCAGGCTCTGTGCTGAGGAATGAACCTTCTTAACATCACCATCGGAAGGAAACCCCAAACGCACATTAGCTTCCCACAAGTCTGTGGAGACGGGGTTTGATCTGCCTTTGTTTTAAGTGCTCTAATAATTCTTAAATCAACTTTCCTTCCTGGACACGATAGCACCCATGTGCACCTTATCAATAAGCTGGAAATGCATGTAGCCAGGGTTATTAATCAATTGAGCCTGTTGTGATTAGATAATTAATAAAGGAAACGTACTTGACAAAAGGGATAGATTTTAAATTTTTAATGCCTTATCATGAATTAGTGAGTAGAATTTTAATGGGCACTTCAGCTTCCTACTGTTCAATTTGGCAAGGAAAAAAGGCAGCTTTTCTGTGCTTGCTGGGTGGAAAGCAGTAGAGACCTAGCTGGATCCATGGGGTAGTGGTTCTAAGTAATGAGCTATTTTTGACATTCAGGCCTCACTCTATCTGTCTATACATGCAGGGGTCATCAGCAGTAGTACCCTCGGATGTTTATCATTTTTTCTTAGTTTCCACTGGTGAACATCAAACTGAAGATCTTGCCATATCGGACAAATATTTTAACCACTGAACTCCACCCTCAACCCCACAAATCCCTTGCTATTATGTACTAATTACACTCTACACCCAGCCAACCAACCAAAGGGGGGAGGAAAAATAACAAGATGTTTATTATTAAATTCTGTTTCTCAAGATAGGTGTTGGAAAATGTATAGTTATGAACTCTTAAAAAATTCTCAAAGTCCCAAGAGGGAAAAATAATTGTTTAAATACAAGGTAACTGAGTTATCAGAAACGGAGTAGTGTCACACAAAGTTTGTGCATGTAACTTGGAGCTCTTGGTTAAACTGGGTTGCCTAGCCCAAGAGCTGAAGGAGCCCACCTGCCTCTGCTGCTCCAAGTGTGGTGTTACAAACATTCACGACCACACTTGATTTAAGAATTCTTAGAATCAAATTTGGTCCTTGGTCTTGCAAAACAAACACTTTAACAACTGGGCTCTCTCCTTAGCCCCCAGGCTAGAGAGCTATTCAAAATCACTAAAATACTGCAATTCCTCGAATCTTCATAATGCTAGAAGATACATGTGATCACATTTTGCTCTAAAATTCTGTAGAGTTATATAATTAAAGGCTGTCTAAACCCATAACTAGATGTTTTTTAAAAATTATAGACTTTCTTAAGATGGATTTCCCTAACTGAGCTTTCTGTTTGCAGAAGGTTGGTAGTGTCAGTTTAAGAATCGAAGGCTGGCTAATGTGTTTTTCCAATTTAGTCTTATGATAAATTTGATGATAGAAGAATCTAGAATTTTATCAAGTGACACTCTGAAGACTCTGCCATCACACTATGATGTTTCCTACTTCTCTAATTGTGATTTACAGAGTGATCTTTGAATAGTCTACTTATTTCAACTGTCATATTAATATGTTTTGGTGGGGAAATACAATATACTAAGAGACTATGAAGCTTTATGTATTTTGTGCACACCATACAGAAAAAAATGACAATTGTACACCTTGAATTTCACTGAATTTACGTTTTATTCTGCTGCCTCTGAGAGACGCAGGTAAAAGTGAATTTGCTTCTCCTCCTATCTGTGGTCACTGCCAAGCATCCATGAGGGAGCCATCTGAAAGAATTATGTGATCTAAAGAGTTCTGAAGTAATCAGACTACATAAAAACTAATTACAATAACTGACAGCTTGGTGACTGATTATTAAAAAGAACGCATGATGGTATAGTTTTTTCAGACTGAGTAGGTTGTATTTGGGAATATATGTGTGCATACATATACATCTGTAGCAACAATTAAAAGAAAGAGACCATGAATTTGAAAGATTGCAAGGAGGGGTGAATGGGATGGTTTGGATGGAAGAAGGGATGGGAGAAGTGATATAATCTCAAATATCACAGGAAATGTTTTGGAAATGGGAAAATCGGGTTCCGGTTCTGTTGACCTTCCATTCCTAAATAACAGATTTGTCACATGCAAGAGGAAATGAATTCTTCTAAATTTATAGAAAATGGAGGGTATTTCAGGCACAATTAAATCAAATGAGGAAAAATAAAGCAGAACATAAATGAATCCCATTTCAAACAAATATGACAGAAAATTCATGCCACATGGATTTACTAAATGTAGTAATTGGGATATTTTTTATAACCTAGAATAGATTACAGTGCCCCAGATAAATGACTTAGTCTAACAAAGAAGCACTATTATAATGTTTTGCTTTTTTTGAAACTAATAAATAGTAAATTGTTCATTCATTGTGAAGAATTTTCCAGAGTTTTGCAAACCATGGCATAGGACCGCAGAATGTTAGGACAGTACAAATGGGTAAAGACTCAGAAATTCCCAGTGACTGGTGGACCTTGCTTGATCATTGGTGAGATGGAATCAGGAATCAGGAACTCACTTGCCTTTCATTTCTAAGTAGGATGATTATTGACTTCCATGATGCTCCAGAAATATACTTGGCATAAGGTCTACAATAGCTTAAGAGCATATAGCTCCTGCCTCAGGGAGCAAATGGGTCATTGTACTGAAAAGAGCTGCTTCTCCTGGGAAAGAAAAATGTGATTTCCTTAGAAGACACAGTCCAGAAGCTTCTATCCTAAGTAGAACATCTGGAGTACCTATGTGGAGGAGTTCCTCTAAAAACTGGCTTTCAAGAGGGCTTCTCTCTGCAACAGACTAGTGGTGATATAGCCAGGAACAAAGGGCAATTTTTGCAAGGCCATAGTCTCATAGATAAAATACTTTTTAAAAGACACAGATGGGAATTTCAAGAACACTGTTATTAGCTTTTGAGATTAATTATTTTGAAGGGGTGAAGGTAGAGAGAGACAAACTGGAAATTTCAGCATTAACCAGGATGAAGGAGATGAATAAGAGGAAAGAAAAATGCCATTCATGCTTTCTGACTTAGAAGACAGAAAGCCAGGAGACTCAGTGATTGAGGACCAGATGTAGGAAGGGACTCTTGGACTGTGAGCATGACCCAAGTGCCAAAGGCCTTAGGATTTTGTCCCGTTTGTGGAAAAGGGAAGTGACATTTGAAGTTATATTTTCTGAATGAGAGCTCAGAAAGTGACAGGCTTAGGACAGAACGTCTATAGGCAATGAATCAAGGGAGGGCCTTCTGGGGCCCGTAAGTACATTCCTCACTAAAGGGATAGTTATTCTGCCCATGGCCTATTATGCCTTCCAATAGATCATGTTTCTTTCCAACTTTATGGCTTCAGTCTTTCCTTATGACCTAAAATAGAATTTTTCTACTTATCACAAGGCTTGATAAGATAATTGATCTACTTCTCAGCTTTGCATGGAGAAGGGGAGCTCCTATTACCCACATCCAATACTATTACCAACCAATGAAGAGGCAATTTGTAGAGGAAGTTAGTGACAGTTAGCCATCCTGTCTGTATCAGAGTCTGGCATAAGGTTGGCATTCTTGCATCTGAAGAGGGTCTCCAGGCGTGGGAGGTGTTTGCTGTCTGAATCAGAAAGGATCTCTTCAGCCCGTGGATCATACTATTTTTACCACAGGAAGCTGACATGAATATCCATGACATCTCAGATAGCATTTGGGAAACAGTTGTTTGCAAATGGCCCCATTTGTTCCCCACCTCCCTGCCTCACAGCCTTGATCCACAAGCTGCTCCAAGAAGCAACAAAAATACACAAAGGCTCAGAGAGGACCTTGGCCAGGATAATGCTAACTATCATTCAGCAAGACTAAAACAGAGAATGGAAAGGAAAGTAAGCCCAAGGTACAAAAAGCAGTGTGTGTTCCTAGAGTAGGAAGCACAAACAAAATCCTTACTAAGGCTAATCACTGCTTCCTTACTTCTCTAACACACTGGAACAATTGTACGTTTGGGGAAAAAAAATGAAAGGAAAAGTAGCTATACCATGAAGTGTGAGGGCAAGATCCACAGAGACTCTGATGTTGCCCGTTAGAATTTCTAGTTTCTACACAAAACCCAGCTGCAACAACGAAAAGGGTGATTTAAAATATACACAAAATCAAGAGAAGAGGCTTGTCAAAATTAAGGTAGAGAAAAGAGATAATATATTAGTTATAATATTAAAATTATAACTAATGCTAAGCTTCTAGATACTCCAAGCATTGCCCCGTAACCTCCGTTATCATTCACCCACCTTCAGGAAATGGCAGTCACCACCTCTGTGGAAGCCATTGTGGGGATTTAAAAAAAACCAAGAAGCAGGTTCTTTCAGACTAAAGCCTATGTACTAAAGTAGATGGCATTGGCGTGGTAGAAGCAGAAATCTGGAATCCAATGAAAAGGCACTTGCGATGCAGGTGCACTGCGCACAGGCTCCCCCTCGAACCGTATTGGTTACATCTCTCAAGGATGTGACTCAACACTTCAGGAGAAACAACTGGAGGAAGTAAAGATTCACTTAGACCTACAGTTTCGGAAGGCAGTACACCAGGTAGGGAGGTCACAGTTGTCACAGGTCCGGGCGGCTTGTCACATCCCATCCACATTCAGGAAGGAGAGAGAGTGAGATCACAGCTTGCGCTCAGCTCCCCTGTCTTCTTTCAGTCTTTAGCCCTAGTCCAAAGGATGTTGCTGCAGACATTCAGGGTGGGTGTTCTTTTCTCAGTTAATCCTTTCCGGAAACACCTTCAAAGACACACAGACTCCAGGTCCATTGCCATGGACATGCTAGGTCCCGTAAAGCAGTAATGAAGACTAGAATCACATCAGTCCCCTGCATCTTTGTCTGAACTTCCAGCACTTGCCTGCCTCTGGAGAGCTTAAACACACACACATTTACAGATCATATGAGGTAGGTTCATCACTTACAAGGACGCAGTAGAAACTGTGGAGATCTAGGATTCAGGATAAGTGTGTCTGTCAAGGTTCAGAAAAACATCTCAGGGCAGATATACTTTCTTCTGCTTAAAACTACAGCTGAGAAATTAAATAATAATAATATAAAATAAAACAAAAATTAAAAACAACAAAGCCTGTTCTGACTTCACATCCCAAGGGAGCTTGACACACAGAAATAAAGCATCAAGAGACATTAGTTTCCAGAAAGAACTAAGACAGGCATTGAGTGCTTACAGCTGGTTCCTCTTCTTGGAATACACCTATCAGAGCACTCCACATGATCTACAGTTTTCCTTGAGAACTACAAGTGAGAAAGAGAAGCAGAACCTAGGTTCAACCATTGCCACCCATAGAACTCCAGCACCCAGATGACTAGAAAACGCTTAAATCTCCCAAGGAAGACCTGGTGGTGTCCTGTGCCATAAGAGGCTTGGCTGAACTGTTTCCAAATCTGAAAACAAAACTATAAGAAGCAAGGGACAACTGTCAAAGTCGACTGGGAGAAGAAAAAATGCAAAAGAGGTCCAGAGTCGGGGATGCATAAATCTGAGTGGTACTAAGTCGTCATGCTGTATGTAGAGAAGTGGGGTCATTCCAAGTACTTGATTAGACAACTAATTATAATTAGTAATGCTGTATGGTTTGGCTAATCTGATTAAGGAAGATGTGTGATGCTGTCAAATTATACCTGCAACCGTAGAGTGATGTCTATGGTATTGGAATGTCAGGAGAATATTTCACTTAGGTACATAGGTGTTGTCTCTGTGATGGCTTCTTTAACATCTATCCAGTCTTCCCCTGGCTTCCATGAGTATGAATTTTTGTCTTTCATCTGGTGGAGAAAATCCCTAGTTCTAGAGTTTAAATTGCCTGTACTTTAATTCTGACTTGGCATTTGCGAACAGTGGAATCCACAAGCAAGGTACTGATCCGCCCTCATCGTGGGTTGCATCTTGTACACGGGAGCATGTGTATAAACCACACAGCAGCAGGCCTGCCTTGCGTGACACTCTCCTTGTGATTGGCCATTGTTTGGACCACCAGGTATCTTTAGCAATTTTCCATTGTGTCAGACTTATTTGCACATTTGAAGAGCTCTCCACCTCTGCTGCTGACAATATTAAAATCTCAGCTAGCGAGTGGTCAGAATCATGAGGCAAAAGCCTGGTTTTGACTTCTTTATATTGTCAGTGTACCAGAGAGGAGCCATGATAAAAACCAGTCAAAGAAGATCCACAGCCAAGAGGTCAAAAAAGGAAAGGAGAAGTAAATCGGGTCTTCATCTGAGCATGCAAAGTGCTTCAGAATTCAACCGTCATCAGCACTGGCAAGAATCAAAAGTCAAAAGGCTGGGCCAGTAGTTCAGCCTGCAAAGTGCTTGTGACACAGGCGTGAAGATCTGGGTTTGGTACTCAGCACATCTATAAATGGCTTGGCATGTGCCTCAAAACTGGGGATGTGAAAACCAGAATGAACTCTAAGGCTCTCTGGCCAAGCAGTCTAGCTAACTCAACAAGCTCCAGGCTCAATAAGAAGTGCTAGCTCAGAAAGGTAACTGGACATGGGACTATCCACTGGAGCCTGATGGGCCTTCCAAAGCCATGGCCATCCTGGTCATCTGGGATAGACTCAATGGGCCTCAAAAAAGGAAGGAAGGAAGGGAGGAAGGAAGGAAAGAGATAGGCATGTATGAAACTGTCAGAGAACACATTCTATAAAAGTTTTTAAAAATTAGGAAGAGAGCAAAAGGAAAAGACTTGTGATGTCAATCCCTGTACTTCCTAGTCAGGTACACACACATTCCCATGTACCTTCCCCCTACACACATGCACACACACACACACATACACACAGCAAGACATCATAAGTAGAGAACACAAAAACATGACACCTGACTTTACTGAATAGGGTGAAATTGAAATGCAGCCAGAGTAAAAATATTGTTTAAATTTAGGGTCAGATTATTTACATAGGCTTCTATGAAACCTGAGGAATTTAATGTTTCCTCTTGTGTCCCATACCCACAATATTTCATTGTATAAACACAAATATTCTAAAATAAAAAAAAAACAATTCTAAAATACTTCTGGTGGCAATGTCTTTGATAAAACACATTTGACATGTACGAAGACAGGTAGACAGCTGAACATTACAAGAAAATGTGAGCCAGTGGTGATATGGATTCTCAGTCTCCTTTGGGGAACAGTTTCCAAAACTCATGTTTGTATCTTATTTCTTATATCTTATTGTAACTTATTTCTCACAATATCTGTCAATTAATAGTCAATATTATGAATGCATTCATTAAGCTGAAGGCCGTACTTCCCATTGAAATAAATGCAATAATAACTAACATCTATTGGCAAGAACTTCAGCCAGTTGCCCTCTGCAGACCTTGGGTGAGTCTAAAGAACCAAAGACAACTGCTAACCATGTTTATCTGTATTGCCTCAACAGCAACAGTAGATACACAGGCGACAAGCTCAAATAAAGATGAAATGTGTCACTGCTTGCCCTGAACTTTGTACATCTAATTTAACACCTCCCGATGGCCCTTCAAAAGCAGATAAATATTTCTGCTCGATTGAAAGCTAATTTACTTTGAACTCATCTGATTCAAAAAACAATGCTATTTCCATTTTCACTTCAAGCTATTTGCTTACAACTCAAATCTGAGACAATAGTTTCTAAGGTAAGCCAGTGGGGACAGCATAGAGGTGCAAACAAGTGAAAATTCCAGGTCTACGCATGTTCATTATACGGAGTAAATATTATGAAGCCAGCCCAGAAGGTAGATAGTTTAGAACAAATAACAATATGACTTGCTGGTGCCCATTGGGTTCTATGCTCCCTGCAAAAACAGTAACAATTGTTCCACCAAAAAAAAAAAATCTCTTACAGAAAGAGCTGCCTGATAAATGTTGCCTCAAATAGAAATAATAGCAACAAATCAAATACTAAGACAGTGGCTAGATGTGAGCCTCGAGAGTGGAGGCTGTTTGTATATTCTGTCTCATCCTGTATCTCTGGGACTAGAACATTCCTGACCCAGCAAAAGTGCTTAATAAACACTGAATTGGCTAATGAAGAGCTCTGGGAAATTGCTTTCAAACAGCTCCCTTCAGAAATACCATGATGCCTTTTTCTTCCCAAGAGTCACACCTGCAGCTTGAGCTATTTGCATGAGAAAGAATGTCCTGCTTGGTGAGAGCACTACAGTCGAGGATCCTCTATGTCCCATCAATCAGTCAAATGAGAACTATTTCTGTCTTTTCAGGAAGAAAGCGAAGCCAGCACCTGGCTGGCCCAAAGAATACCAGTACTAAATCTGAGGCTCCAGGATCTTCCTGTTTTCACCAGCTATGTGGCCCTGAGGTCGCAGCAATAACCACTGATGTACCTCAAGCACTTCTGTAACTATGGAAAGTCAGAGATAGAGTCCACAAGGTAAGGAAATTAAGTTTTAAAAAAATGGTATATGTGTTTTCCCCTTCCACAGTAAAGAGAAATCACCTTTAATTTGCCCACACTCTAAGATGTGCCTTAAAGGACCAAATCAAAGCAAACAGTCACCACACAAGATATTCGATAATATTCTATGCACCCAGGATCTCGCCACTCTATTTCAGTAGTAGCTGCAGCTTATGTAAAAGACTTTGCAAAAAGCATTGAAGGAGAAGAGAGATTGACACAGCCGGCCACTAATAAAGAAGCAGCTGAGAAAGAAGACAGGAAAGGAGGGGCCAAAGGGTTTTAAAACGTGTTCTCCTTCAGAATGCCTCTCGGGGATTGTCATTTTAAAGTCGAGTCAGCGCAGAAGCTACCGGTTTTTGTACTTGAGCCCCCAAATTTATTCATACACACACACACACACACACACACACACACACACACACACACACACACACACATCCTTCTGCTCAATTTTTAGCTGTGAGAGAGGAAAACAAAAATGGTGCTGTGGAGGGGAGCAGAGGGTCAGTTTTAATTCTATTCTTTTTGTGAAGGGAAAAAGATGATCAACACAAGCGGGCCCCTGCTAATCATGTGTTTTGCACAAACGGAAATGGATGTTTCAGAGAGTTCAATGCCTCTTGTTTGATCAAAAGGAAAAACAGGCTGGGAAAAAAAATCATGCTGAATTCAGATAATAAATACAGATGCTCAGCGGATCAACAGGTTGGACCATCGTCCTAATATCTGTGCACCCAAATGACCCCTGTCTTCAAGGTCGACTGGCCTAAGGGATGCACTAAAAGTGTAACAAATGTTCCCCGGTCTGGTATTTTCTCTTCAAAAGAGAAGCAGCAAACAAAGCTGGACAGCTGGATCAGAAGCCCATATTGGAGCAAAACATCCAGCAACAACACAGTCCAATAACGGTGCACACAGGCTCAGCGGAACAGAAGGAGGAGGGCTGGCAGCTATGTGCTAGGACACCGAACCACACTGCTCCGCAGCAGCAGGTTCTTTGCTAGTATGTCCTACAATAAACGAAAAGGACTGTAATAAGAAATAGGTAGAAGACAATAACACACTTAAAAAGCATATGTCAGTGTTACTGATAAAACTTGAGTACACGGCGCTCCAATTTTCTGTGTATGAAACTGCTTGCCTGCTTAGACCATTTATTAATCTATTGACCCGGATGGTTCACCACAAACTCTTTAGATTCTAATCTGCAGCTCCTTAAAGAGCTGATCTGGCTTCCTACCTTCCCACAATTATTGAAATCTTACCTTCAAGGTAGAGGCTGGCGCATGGCTGTTATCTACTTCGAAAGAGGAGCGGATTGATAACGAGACAAAGAGCACAACTTCCAGAGCTCAGAAGGTAAAGTGCTTGCTGCCCATGCCTGCTGACCTGAGTTCGGAGCCCCAAACTGACATAAAGGTGGAGGGAGAGAACTTATTCCAAATAGTTGTCCTCTGCCTGCCTGTCACACATGTTTTGTGGCACATGTGCACCCCCCCTCCCCCCCCCCCCACAACCATACATTCCACATAAACCCAATAATTTCTTAAACATTATTTTAAAAGATGACAGCCTTCACTCCATAAATGTGAATACATATGTAAAAAGGTGTGGATAGTAACACGGGTCACAGGCTTGGTAAAACAGAGAAAGTGTTTTAACACCATCGCCTTGCCTCTTCTTAAAACCCTTGCAGCTCTGTCCCAGGTGTCATGAAGGCTTGCAGGGGCCAAGAACGCATTCCTCTACCTGCTGCGTTTTACCCTTGAGAGTGATTTCAAGAAACAGCATCAAAGGGGTAAATGTGAAATCTTTACTAATCTTAGAAATTGTTTAAGAACCAGTCATCTGGAGTTTCTCCATAAAAGCAATTTGGAGACTATTACTCAGACCTAAGAATCAATGAGTGACCTCCTCAAGTTCTTTTTTATAATGGGGTCTACAGACAAACTCTCCCACGGTTCCTCCCCATTCACAGGCAGCATGCTGTGTGGGGACAGTGGGTAGATGTGGTGTGGTCTCACATGCTTCCCTTTCACTGACTGGTGAGCCAAGAAGAGAAAGGGAAACAGGACTCTCAGCAGCCATAAAAGTAGAGGCCCAAAGAAAGTACTGGGAAAAGAAAAAAGAAATAGGCATTTCTGCATGCAGTGTTCTCTACTCACAGAGAAGAGAGCACACCTTCCCTGACTTGGGAAGAAAAGGCTTCTGTCCCCCATTTCCAGATTCTCTTAAACTCTTAAGTCAACGATCAGGATATTGGCCAGCAGACATATCCAGAGAAGTAGACCACTGGTGAATGGAAGGGTCACCCTGTCCTCCTCCCTACAACAAGATCGGATCAAGTATTTACCCAGAAGTCCTTGCAATGAGTCAGAATAGAACATTAGTTAAACAAGCCTCACCTGAGAATTCCATCACCGATTCCATTTCTCACTTCAAATTAGGTTCCAACTGCAGCATCTGAGTACTGCGTAACAAGATGGGCATCACACATGAACATGAAAATGCTGCCGCATCTTAATGTGGATCTCTCCATCAAAACATTCCACAGGACGTAAAATCAAAACAAATCTCCCATCCCTTGTCACTGTAAGGCTAGAGGGCAGACGTCAAAGTTCTCTGTAGCCTGTGTGAGAAAAATAGTGATCCCCCAAAGTCTCTGGAGCTTGTGAAATATGTTTCCAGACATGGAAATAACGCTTTGAAGTTGCAGGTAGAATTGGGGTGTAGATCATCCTCAATTACATTGGGTGGGCCCAATGGAATAGTCAGAGTCTGTGGGAGGAAGGAGGAATCTGAAGCAGGACATGACAGTGTAGGAAGGACTTAGCCTGATGTTGCTGGCTTGGATGACAGAGGAAGAGAACAAGAGGCACTGAGTATAAGCAGCCTCTTGAAGCAACGGAAATGAAGTCTTCTCCCTGAAGCCAACAGCAGTAAACCTGCTAAAACCTGAATGTCAGCACATTGAGACCCATTTCAGGCTTATAGAACCAAAAGATAAATGTGGCTGTTTGAAGCTATGGCATATATAATCATGTCTTACATTTGTCCAGAAATGATTAAACTTCTTTCTGTTACATGTCTTCAGTCTCAGCCAGATGCAGCTCACGGCGAGGGGGGTGAGGGACCGCCCTCTACTGAAGGGTGATAGCTGCTTGCCCCTCTCTAGTGTGGAAAGACTGCCAATCCCACTTTCTTAGTCCCATTTTCCAAGAGATTCAGAAAAAACAGTGTCACAACATCAGTTCCTGCACACAGTTGGCAAATGGCACAGGCCACTTCTCCATCACCATTCTGGGGTAGCTCTTGTATACAGAGGTGTTTCCAGATCCTCATAGTTCACTGTGCTATCTTCAGCCAGCTATACATATAGATGCTTATACTGTCTACCCCAGTGTGTCAGGAAAACAGAATGGATAGAGGGGATTTCAGAAGCATCAAGGTTAATGTATGAAAGAAATCAGTGGCCGAAGACTGATGCCTCTCCTCTCATTTCAAGCTACCTGTAACAAAAACAGCATGCCCAAGAAAAGCCTACATCTCTAGACACAGGGGGGTAAATGCCCCATAAAGGCTAACCATGCTTGTGGCTGAGGAACCGTCGGAGTTCTTAACCTTTTCTAGTTCTCTGTCCTATTGCTTTCTCGAGACTGCTTATCTCTTTCTTACTAAATTAATTAATTTCTAGCACTATACAAGGGTCCCTGGTCCAATTCTTTGTTCTGGGACAAATAAACCTAGAAATCTCAGCTTATGCCTGCTGGATTGAGATCCATCCCTATAACTGTAGGGTCAAGATCTAAGGCTATTGAAGAGATTGCCTACTAAGAGGGGAACTGTGACTTTCTGATTTCTTGGAAGAAAAAAATATCTCTTGCACAGCCTATGCAGGATTGACAAGTGCTATGTCCTGCCTTCTTTCAAAACTTAGACACTCCGTTTCAGCATATATCCCTCTGAAAATTCCTCTCCATCTTGCACTGTGCATTCCAGAACTAAAAGCTGAACTATGTGGACACTGTTGAGTCCCTTATGAGTCTTATCGACATTTATAAGTCAGATCCACCTTCATTCTTGGTTTCCTCGAAGCTGTTTATTTTCCACTCACAGCAAGATGCCAAGGCATATTTTCTTTCTCCACATTGGTGGCTGCTGATCCTTCCTCTCACAGACTGTAGATTTAAGGGGCTTTTTGTCTTAAGGGGAATCTTGCCCATCGTTTCCATCCATCTCAGTTTTCAAAAATCACCTACCGCAAATTCCCAAGCATCAAAGCATGTGTGGCTAGAGAAGCCAGTAAGAATCAACATGCCTCAGACCACATGCTCCCCTTCGCATCTTCCCATCCTTCCTTGTTTCCATTTTTCCAGATCTTAAAACACGTTTCTTTCCGCAGCCAAATGTATTCTTTCTATCTTTGCTCTATTGTAGATGGCTAAGTCGCTAAGTGATCTCTCTCCTCTCCTTTTGTCTCCTTTCTCAATAGCCAGGGTGAAGTTGAACAGACTTGAACCCACTTCCAAAGTTTCTTCAGTCTCTTGTACACTCATGTGGAAGCAACCCCGTCAGCTGGATCATTTTAGCTTTGCCTCCTTTTGTCTTGCTCTTGGGCCAGTCACACATGCCTCCAGGTTCTATCTTGATGCAGGGATACATTGCTTCCCCAAGGATGAGTAGGGCCACTTACAGGTGACTTTGGTCCCCTGGAATGGAAAGCAAAATGTCCAACCCATTGTCCTCCATCTCATTTGGAAAGCCAAAGAGGAAGAGAATTTTGGTGAAAGCAAAGAGGTCCATGCTGTGGACAACCTGTTCGACATATACATCTATTGGGCCCCTACCAGATCCACTAAATCAGATCCTCGGAGGGTGGATCTTCAGCCATCATTCTCTTCTCGCCGGACCTCCAGGCGATTGTCACTAATGGGAAAATGAAAGAAACACTGGGCTCAAGCTCATGACAGCACTAATAAAGCCAACTGCTTCTACACTAATAGATGGGAATAAGAATGTCAGCAGGGAAGGAACACACCCCAAGCCTTTCCCTTCATGGAGACAGGGGGAAAAAAAAGCCCCTGTACCTATAGCATGTGTCAGATATCACCTGCACCATACATTTTCCATCTGATAAGGTACTTTTATAGATTATTAAAAAAATGAGGTATTTAGAAGCAATTCTGAACTGTTGAATCCATCTCCTCGCTTCTGTCTATCTGCCCATTGCTTCCAAAGCTATTATTTAAAGATGCAATTGTTTCACTAACTCAGAGGTTGTAGTTAGCTAGCCTATAGGTTGCAGTCTAAACTACCTAGGACCTTCTTGACTTAATGTACAGTTGTCCTGAATTCTGTGCCTCAATAGAGTTTGTGGCTTTGAAAAATGAAAGCCAAGGACAGACCCTCCATCCTCTACCCTGCTTTCTTATACCAGAAGTCCAGGGAAGTAGGTGATAGTACAGCACAAATGATCAGGTCCATTCCCAGATGTGCATGAACAGCAGCCCTGAAGTGGGCCTGTGCATCTGAGTTTGGCCAAAGGCCTCAAGCAGGGAAGGTATAGGTGTCCGTAGATCACCTATTGAGAAATCCTGCCCTATATACTTAATCACTTGAAGCCTGGCACACTCTGGAATGTGAGCAAGTACTTACTAATGAATGAGTGATGCCTGATGCCACAGTCATAGTTTCCACTGTAAGACATTTCCACTTCGTAAAACTCCGGTGCCTCTCTCATCAAAACATTCCAACACCTTCCACCAGGAAAATATTTCCTTTTCGTATTTAAAACACAGTGACGTCCAACAGATGGATTCCATAATTGTTTTCACTGAAGTATCTAGCTCTTTCATGACTTCATACTTGAAAGGTGGGGCTCCAGAGATGACTCAGCAGTGCCCCTGGAGGCACACGGTCAGGGAGACTCTAGACTCATGAAATATCTTCTTTCCTTATTGTCCTACCTGAGCCTTTTTCCAAAGGATGGGCTTCCATCTCTAACATCAGATGGCTATTTCCTTCCGTCATGTAAAGGCATAGCCACGATTGTGTCATTTCTAAATTTTGCCAATAACGTTCTTCTCCTTCAAATTCTCAAATAAAAAACAAAAAACAGATTCTATTTAAGTGACTTATGCAGCTTATTTCCAGATACAATGATAAAAGCTGTGCCTGGACAATGGCAAAATGAAAGATTACCAGGGACCACTCAGACATTTTACCTGCAACAAAGAGCTTCGGAGCCATTTCGAGAAATCATTTGTGTTAACTTTACTAACCTTTTGAAACTGTTTTCCTTCTATGCACAATTTTTTTTTGAGAACATTCATTTCATCAAATGAAACATAGACATTTCCTAACACACTGGAAGTCAGGAGGCAGCATTCCAATTTTGGGTTTGCTACTAGCTGCTCCATAGCTTTAGGTAAAATGATTGACCCTGTTAAGTCCCAATTTTCTTATAGCTAAAAAAAGACAAAGTATAAACGTCTGCTCTTTAAATCCTTTTGCTCTAAGTAGTGAATAAGGGGGTAAGTGGATGCTGTACTGGATTCTAGAGACTATGAAATACATGTCAGCCTAAGGTGGATGGTCGATGGTCTTAGTCCTGGATATTTCACAGTTCTAACCATCATATCTTGCACATGCACAATTTTCATTTTCATGGGTGTGTGATGCACATGTGTGTGTGTGTGTGTGTGTGTGTGTGTGTGTGTGTGTGTGCATTTGTGTGGACACATATTATGTGTGAGCACAAGTACATGGGTGTGCATGTGGAGGCCTGGGTTTCATGATGGGGATTCATTGTCTGACTCTCCTCTATTTTATTTGCTGAGGCAGGGTCTCTCCATCAAACTGAGAGCTCACCAGTATGAATCTGGGGCTTCCTTTAGATCTGGAAACTGTGTCAGCCTGGGATGAAAACATGGCCCTGATTTAAAACACCCTAGAGTTCATGGTTGTTGACCAAGACTATGAGGATCCGACTCTCCGATTATGCACTTAACAGTAGATGGAAGACAGCATGTAGAAACTGTTTCATTTTATTTTGCAGGTTCAGCTAATGTAGGTAATTAAGATTCACTGCTTAATTAACTTCAAATGGCTAGATAGGGAGTGACATAATTCTGTTATTTTCTAAATATCAAGGTTTATCCTTATACTAAGAAGAAAATTACACGTAATTGAAGGTCTCACTCTTTGTTCTTATCACATTGTTTATGAAGTGACATCCTCATAGAATTATACAATATTCATGCTGTGCCCTCTGGTCACAAGGAATAGCTAAGAGGGTCCCACATGTTAATAACAGTACAGGCCTCACAGGTACTTGATCATGAAGACTGGTCTTGAGAAAGCTCTCACAGCAGTTTAGTGCTCTTTTAAATTAGCCATTGAATGTACATCTAATGCATCCTATATGCATCTGATGGATAGGTTTTATTTCAGTTTTTATTGCTCATGGCTTATTAATCTGAAGTCAAGGGTCTTTTTCACATTGGGGTGCAGTGTGCCAGGGTGAATAGAAAAGAAAAAGGATTCTTTATTTAAAATTTTTACTCAAACATTTGTTTATTTTTTTTCATAATCTATCAATAAGTCAAGCTAAAATCTTGTCCTGTTGTTTAGGAAGTGATGAGTTATGGAGGCACTTGGTTGGCATAAATTAAATCAGTTATCTATTGCCCGGGGTTTATGACACTCTGAACAATTTATAACACTGCATGACCTGCAAGTACTATTCTCTCTTGAGCACTGAAGGGGCTTGGCTAATCCTGAGTGATGTTCTAGGCTCTAAGACTGGAGATCAGGGAAGGCTTTTCAAGAGGAGTTAAAAGTATCAAGGACCAGGAAAACTGAATATGAGCTATATTCTAACATCACTGTAGAGAAACCAAGTACAGTCATCCAGGGAAAGGTTGTTCTCTAGAAAATAAATTTCAGATGTTAAGCATTAGGTAGACTCTGGAGAATAAAAAGAAGTGTGAAGAAACTCTAAGTTCATCTCTTTAACCATTAGAGCTTTATGGTTTGTTTATAACATCCTGGTCCCTTGAGTTT
Source organism: Peromyscus maniculatus bairdii (assembly GCF_049852395.1). Taxonomy (NCBI): domain Eukaryota; kingdom Metazoa; phylum Chordata; class Mammalia; order Rodentia; family Cricetidae; genus Peromyscus; species Peromyscus maniculatus. Next base: position 28,552,220 of record NC_134873.1, on the reverse strand, counting down.
ACCTTCTGAACAGACAGAGGACAGATGGAGGTAAATTATCTGTCTGGATGTTGTTCTCTTCATTCTTTTGTAAGAGATCAATCACAAATTAGGTCACACTGTTGGCAGAAATCCAGGAGTCATGTTGGAATCCTAAAGGTGGCCTACTCAGATGGCGAGCATCAGATTCACTCTTACAAAAGAATATTTCATTGGACACTTTGTATTTCAAAGTTTTCAAAGGAAAAGTTCATTTTCATACAGAAAACAGGTGAGAACCTAAGCTCCTTAAAGTGAGAGTTGTCTTAACCTGTCTGGGCCATTGGAAAGGATAGCCACACTGGAAAGTCCAAAAGTTCACAGGAGACCTCAAATTGACTTCTCACCTAGCATCCCAAGAGAGAAGCATATTATAAAGTTATCCTGGGCCCAGCAGTAGACACACCTTCTATGTTCCTACTTATGGTAGCTCAAGCTTTTGGCCTCAAAGACCTGGCCACTACCTCCTGTACATTACCCATCAGACTAGCATCCTATACCCTATAAGTGACAGTATCGCCCTTACTTGACTGAGCCTAAATCTCTAATGTGTTACTTTAAATCAAAGTAGCTTTTCCAATTGGACCAACATCTCTCTCTAAGTATAGTATCAGGAGCAGGAAGCCCTGAACTAGGCCCCCTACTACAGAAACTGTTGATGTCCTAGGTCTCTGTCCATGGAGCGAGGAGGACTTGGTCCAGGTATTTTGTGTGGCTACAATTTACCAAGGTCACACCCTTTTCAGCTTCAACTTTGCCAAACCAGAAGTAAAGACTCCTTTCCATCCTATCATTATCACCAAAATCTATTATGGAGAAGAAGGTACTAGGAGAATTGAAGAATCAGCATTGTTACCACTCCTTGTGATTTTGAATGTGCAGTTGAAGGTGTTTGAAGATTTGAATTGCAGAGGCAGAATAGGCAAAATGAATGAATTGTCTCATGACGTCGGCGTAGCCTCAGCTTCAGAATGAACACATTAGTTAATGTATTTATTAATCAATTACTTAATGTACTAATTAGCCAATTCATGCATGTATTGATTATCAATTGATTAATTATGGAATCTTATAAGGGCACTTGCTTTAACCATTGTTAATGTCTTTAAGAAGTGCCATTTTCACACCAGCTACCTATCTTTAGTTGGGATCTCAGGCCACACTCAGCTGATGGGAGGAGAGTAAACACGATGGTACAGCAGCTCAAAAGTCGCCATTTATATCCTGTCGGAATGAACAGAGCTGGAGTGAGTTCCAGGATGGGAATATAATTGTTTGGGAGGCACAAAGGGGTGTGTTTATGGGCAGTGAGATGCATAACCAAGCCACAGTCTTAATGTCTAACTATGTTTATGCCTTCAATTAATCTTTAAAGAGAAACATGTTCATAGCCTTTTCTTTTAGCTCTAGGCAAAGTATTCAAATAGAAAAAAAAAACAGATTATACAACTTTCTGTCTGAATTCAAATCATGGCTTTGGTTTTATCTAGCTCTCTACTTCAATCAGCCATTTAATCTGTCTATAGAAGTAGGGGTGACAAAAGCCAGCAGATGCTAACAGGGACATATATCAATAAAGTGCTAAAGAGACTAGGGAGATGGCTCAGGGGCTAAGACCACTTGCTTTGCAAACACAAGGACCAGAGTTTGCATCCCCAGCACCTATGGAAAAAGCCTGGTATGATTGAGGCTGCACAGCCAGAGAAACTCCTGGACCAGGAGTTAAGAGACAAGCAGATCCTCAGAACTCCCTGGCCAGCCAACCATGCTGAAAGAGTGAACTTCTTTATAGTCAGTGACATTGCCTCAAGGCGAGAAGGTGGAGAGGTATAGAGGAAGACACCTAACGTCCTACTCTGGTCTTCCTGTAAATTCATAAAGGTGGGCACTTCTGCACCATCACAGAATACTACAAACAGAGAGGGGAGGGGAAGAGAGCGCCTTCTCATGAGTCTGCTCAGCTATGCCCAGGATAAACCCTCAAATCCAGAACAAGTTGTTACGATGGAGTAGACTTCTGCTAAGTGTCTTTCTGTCTGTCCGTGGAATGGCACGCCATCTCATCTCTTATGGATCACTTGCATGATGAGTCTGTAAAGAATGAAGTTTTTCCCTGGTGTGGAGATGAGGATGAGAATTCTGATTGGTGATCAGGATGGCAGATGCTGGGGTTTGAAGCCACCTTGGCTTGGTTTTTGGAAATCATCACAAACAAGAGCCATGTTTGCTAACACAGAGATTCACATCACAAAGATCAACGTGGAAAATACGGTCATTTTGAGAGAAGTACAAGCCTGACTCCATAGCAGTCAGGAAGTATAGTAGCCAGGAAGGACACAACACCCATCCATCAATACTGAGGCATGTGGAAGTCTTCATGTCTGGGCGCAAGGCAGGGAAGCTCGAAGCAGAGAGAGTTCTTAGACAAATTTAAAATGTTGCTTCTAATCCTTAATTAAAGATAAAAGCTAACCGCTCAAGCATCTTCTATTTTTAAACACCCTTCAGACCTCACCAACTGATCTGGAGAAATCTCCAACTCAAAAATCCTCAAAATAACCTTCAGTGTGAGGTGGCTGTATTTTGAAAGTCAGGTGAGGAGGAATCTAACCTGGGAGGAAGGTTTGATGAAGTGCTGTGAGCCCTGGCATCAAGGGAGAAAAGTGCACCGGCAAAGACTGTCCCCCTTCCTCAGGTAGATCAGATGTAGAGATAGTGTCTTGGGAAGCTTGAGGAAGAAGCAGTGAGATGCAGCCAAGATTAATTGCTGAGCTTTATCTGTTCATCACCAGCTTCTCCAGCAAGCTCTCCATGTCAAGGGAAAAGGTATTTTCATCTCATGTTTTATAAGTTTCTTGACTTGTAGAGGACTGGTTCAAGGAATTTTTTTTTGAGCTCTCTAGGACAAACACACATCAATCACTAGAGGCTTTCATTTTATTTTAATAGGAAAGAAACATTGCTAATAGCACTTAATGAAATTATTCTTTTAAAGAGTAGAAATTTATGAAAAAGCATTAGAAATGGATAGCTAAAATTTAACCTGTACATATGTTATACAGCAAAGGGAAAATCATGGAAACAAACGCCAAGGGTTTATTTATGTGTGTACATTTCACATCTGGAGATATATGCACAGGCAGAGACACATGCTTGTGTAGAGTATATGTGGAGTTGCTGGGGGATGTCTTTCTGTATGCTGTGAATATATATTATTCCCATTGGTTAATAAATAAGCTGCTTTGGCCTATGACAAGGCCGCTTAGAGACAGGCAGAAAATCCAAGGAGAGAGACAGGAAAGAGAAAGGCAAAATCTAGAGAGATGCAGGCCAGCCACCAAAAGAGCCACATGTAAGGGGACGCAGGTAAAGCCACAGGACATGTGGCAATACATAGATTAGTAGTTATGGGCTGAGTTAAGTTATAAGAGCTTGCTAGTGAGAAGCCTGCCATAGGCCATCCAGTTTGTAAATAATATTAAGCCTCTGAATGATTATTTTATTATCTCACCTGCTGCAGGACTGCGGGTGAGAGAGATTTGTTTGGACTGTGGGCGGGGCAGGGTACAGGAAAACTTATGGCTATGTGGAGTCCAAAGGTCAAGGTCTTCACTTGTATCCCACCTTTTGGGAGAAACAGTCTCTCATTGAACTTGGAGATCACCAACTCTGTTAGACTGCCTCTTCAGCAAGCCTCAGAGACATCCCTGTCTCACCCTCCTCAGTCCTTGCGCTACAGTCACCTTCTGCCATGCCTGTCTTTTTACACGGAACTCAGGCCTTGATACTCATATAGCAAGTAATTAGTCAACGAAGCCATCACCCAGTCCCCAACCCATGTTTAAAGACAGAATAATAGCTAAGTAAGTTGTGTTTAATCTATATGATAGAAGATATGACAAGGCAGCCATTGCTAGCCAGTTTATTGTTTGTTTGTTTGTTTGTTGATGTTTCAGATAACGTGCTTACTCTGTAGCTAAGACTGAACTAGAACTCATTATGTGTCCCAGGCTAGCCTCAGACTCCTGGTGATTTTTCCCTCTGCATGCTAGGATTACAGGAAGAAGCCATCATACCTGACTTATGTTTTTAATCATGAAAGAAAATATTTATGACATAATATTATAGGAAAGATGCATATCACATATCTTCAGGTAAGGCAGATGGGTCAGTGGACAGATAGATGATGCAGGCAGAGAAAGTGCCATGGGGAAAAGAGCAGAGAAGGAAATTACAAAGATCAAGGAGTAGGATTTATCTTAGAGTTGATACTTCACGGATCAGTTTTTATGTTTCACTCTTTTATTTCTTTAGTTCTACTGTGCCTTGATCTAAAAGCAATTTAAAGTTGCTTACAAAATATATACAAGATGAAATTAAATTTGAGAAAATGTAAGCAGGTGGGGAATGAATATAAGAAAGATAAGATATAGCCTAGCGGCTGGGTGGCTGGTATATGAAATGCATTCTGTGAAGCCCTACATATCAGGTAGGGATCAGCCATAATTTCACCCTTAAGATTTCTAGCCACCAGTACAGAAAGGGAGACACCATAGACTGTGTAACCCTGAAAGACAAAACAAGGCATTCAAAAGACAATAACAACAACAAACCATGTTAGTACATTTAAGAATACAAGGAGCAAGTGTTTCCCATGATGCTCTTGCTCAAGAGGACACTGCAGACAGTGATGAATGGTAGGGGTAATGCTTGTTGACCTTTATAACCCAGCCAATAGCTTACAGCATCCTCAGTCAGTGAGTCCTTTGTGTAACTGAATGCAGAGGGCCAGACTATAAGAAAACATAGTTAACATCTACATGGTGGGTGGTTCTTAATTGTCAGGCTCTCTGCTAAGTGACTCCCAAAATTCCCTCGTTTCTTCCTGTGTGTGTATGTGTGTGCTTGCATTGCACATACATGAGTGTCTTAATATATATATATATATATATATATATATATATATATATCCATATATATCCACTCATTTACATATAGAGGCCAGAGGAGGAATTCAGGTGTTCCCCTCTATCTGGTCTCTATTTGAGTCCCTTGAGATAGTCTCTCACTGAACCAGAAATGCACATTTTTTAAAGGCTTGCTGGCCAGAAAACTGTACAGATCTGCCTACCTCAAACCCCATGTGATGGGATTAAAGTCACATGAAACCACACCCAAATTTTTATATGGCTTTGAGGATTTGAACTCAGGCTATCACACTTGAAGAGGAAATGCTCTTATCTACTGTGAGCCATTTGCCCAGGCCATTTAAATCAGGGAAGCAGGCCTCTCTGCCTCCCTTAAATGACTTAATCCTAACCATACCACCTTAGTCTATACCTTATTATACCCAGTATATAAAAGGAAATAGCAAGTCCCAAGAATTTTAAATAAACTGAACAAAGCAATAGTTAGTAGAATTGGTCATGTTGGTTGAAATTAAGCATCCTTGAAAATTCATACCTGAAATATAAACAAGAATATTTTTAATTATTGGGGACACTTTCCAAAGCATGTCAAAAGCATGTTAGAGTGTGAAGAGCATTTGACCAAGAAATTCACTTTGGTAGGCTATTCTAAGAAGTCAAATTTAAATCATTATAGAATATCGTGAGTAGGATATTTCCTGCAATTTTGTTTACAACATGGCAAGAATGGAGACCAAATGCCCCAAAGTAATATTTGGTTTAAGTATATTGGGATCTATCTTTATAATGAAATAGCATACATCTATGTCAATTTTGTCTGTCAAAAACATTTATTAACTTCAATATTTTCTGTTTTAGACATTTAAGAGAGAGTTGGGCTACAAAATAATGTGTGTAACATAATCTCATTTCTTCAGCACTGCAAAATGTGTAAGAAAAAAAGACATAGAATCACTGAATGTTGATGTTTTGTAGGACTAAGACATCACTGGGAACTCTAGTTTCTTCTTCTTACCAGGGAACTCTAATTTCTTCTTCTTACCTGTCCATATTCTCTAAGTGTCTGTAATGGGCCTTCATTGCTTTGTGGGGGAAAAAAAGAAAAACAATTTCAAAGTGATGGAAATATGATTCTGCATATCAGAGATTTGGTTCTTTGTGTCTATCTCTACAAGTGAGAAGAGTCAAAATGTGACTAAAAAGGCTGATCAAGCTGATCAGGGTTGTCCATTATATTTGTCCGTGACAATAATAGACCACCACTAAAGATTTAAATATCTGTTTCACCATGTAGCAGTTTATAAAAATTCTGTCATGGAGAGCCATTGGGGGCAGGTGTGCTTAAACACGCAGAGGCCAGAGGAAGATGCCCTATCCCTTGCCATCTTATTCCCTTGAGACAGGGTCTGTTACTGAACCCAACTCCTACCAAATATTTTGAGAGACTGACTGGCCAGCCTGTGACTCCCCAGCAATCATCCCATCTCTACTCACGTCGCCCACCAAGCACAGGCTTTTCTGTGGGTGCTTGGGATCTGTACTCAAGTCCTCAGGATTGCACAGCAAATTGCTTTGACAGGCTGGTCTGTCTCACTCAAACCCCAAAAACCACCTACATAAGTGTGGGTCCCCCCCCTTTGGAGATATTCAACAACAACACCAAAAGTAACTCAAAGCTGTTCCTCTAAATGGTTGCATGTTGAAAATTAAAACCGGGACTGAAGAGAGATGTGGAAATAACTGCACTTTTATGCTCGCAGGAAATTTCCTTTCTCCTAACTGTTCCCCATCTTTCATTTCACAAGAACACACCTACTCCAACACATGCAAAAGTGGTTTATTATAGCTTTTATGCACGCAGAAAGCATTTGGTAATCAAAGATAATTCTTCTCCCACATGAATAAATGCAGTTCGGACTTGTCTATCACTAAAAGGCCTCAAAGGAATGGAAGACATAAATGGGCATGATTTTAGTTCTAAACTGTTTTTAAAATATGTTCCAGCACGTTTAATAGCCGAGGGAGCGAATGTCTGTCAGCACATCCCTTTCCTGAAAGCTGCTTATATGCCTTGCTGAATATGAAGATGAATCCTGGCCTTTCATCTAAAACAGCATCTGATAAAGTCAATGTTTTCAGTTACCCCCCTTTCTCTAGGTCTGAGGAAATTTCAGCCTTTCATGTCGGTAATAAAAAGGCTTGTCACTGGAAACCACAAATATGATCTTGTTTGCTGGAGTCCCTTTCACTTGGTGCCAGGTAGAAGCTCTTTCCTCTTGTTTCAGGAAGAGAAGTGAAAGACATGTGAGCCCCCATGGGAAATGTCAACGACTTGTTCAAGGCTTTGAAAATGCTGGGAAGTCACTGCCCAAAGGGCACTGGGGGTGTGAGTCTCACTCCACATTTTCCACGAAGTTTGAACGATTTGAATGTCCCAATTCACATCTGCGACTGCAGTAAGACACTGACCCACTCTACTGGAAGCTGCTTACTAGACTTCCTGTAAAATGCTTCTCCTTTGCCCTGATGCTTCTGGTCAGTGGCGTATTCCAGAAACACTTCTCTTCCCACCTTCCCCAGCAAGTTCACCACTCCATCTCTAGGGCTACTTCCCGGTAACTTCCAGAGGATTCTGCTCTTTCATAAGTCACTCTTATCTACTGTTTCAAGAATTGTCTCTACCAGAAAGCAGCATTGCTGAAAGCAGATTCTGAACAGTAATTCTTCTCTGTTGGAACCTAAGGCATGAGTCTTGTCTCAAAAAATAAGAACTCTATGGAAGCTGCTTATCCAGTTCAGAAGACTATTTTTAATGATCAGAGATAGTGAGGGAAAAGTAAAAGAGGAATTAGGATAGGAATGGATACAGTGGGAGGAAATTCATGAAGGGGTAGACCCACACTGGATGGATAAGACAGTGCCATCATGAGGGCCTGAGTTCAGATCCTCAACACCCACTTGGGCTACTCTCACATGAGGGGGATGTTATCATTTTAAAATGGGAATTTTGTAGTCAACGTTTTCTTCTGCATTTTATATACACATACATACATACATACATACATACATACACACACAATAATAATTAAGCAAATAGGATGGTGGCATTAATATCTGTGTGTGACTAGAAGAAAGTATAGTGCTGGAACATCTATAGACTAATGTTGGAACACTAGGGTAGACTTGAAATACTGACAATTGGTGTGTTAGCCCAAGTTTGATCATCATTATCAAACACCAATATATATTTCAATGGGTTTCCTCACCTTGTATACAAACACCCTGTGATGTTTCTCTCTATTCGTTCCATGGAGTAGCTAGTGGGAGAGAACAAAATGAAAACAATCCCCTAGTCAAAAGATTTTGCAATGAGTTATTCAGAAATTTGCTCCTTTGCTGTACTATGTCTTTCAAATATTGTTGCATATTTGAATACCTACCTCTATAGAGTATTTCTGAAACCAGACAACTATAAAACCCCTTTTTGGTACTGTATCTCCTAGGAGTAGTGTTCTTGGAAACCATTTTAGAAAATGAAGTTCTGCAAACTGGAGCAGCTATTACTTCTCTCACTGATAAAGAAAGACGGTCAAGGCAAAGGGGTGCAGTTCCAAGGGGACCTCACGCCATGATCTCCAAACAGGGTACCGGACCCTTCTTCTTTACAGCCCCACCCATTTTAAAACAGCCACATCCAGTAATGCAGTGCTTCAACTATAGCTCCAGACACTCTCTAAGTACAGAGCAGATCCCAATATTTATTTTAATATCAAAATATGAATATTTTACTGAGAAGTTTACACTGGATACATAGAAATTATAATATTCTGGATGTGTTGAGTTTATAATAATAATGTATAGTTAAATTAACCCCCCTCTTTCTTTTTATCATCATCATTTTTAATTGGGGGGTCTAGAAAATTTTAAATTATAGCTACAACTTGCTTTGTACTTCTTTAGACATTCCTCTCTGGGTTATTAAATGAGTAGGCTATTTCAGAACACTTCGGATTTTGTTCATCAAAGCTCCAAACACTTAAATATTATTTTATTATTATTATCACCATCATTGTGTGTGTGCATGTGCATGTGTGTATAGGACAAAATGCTAAATGGTCTTATTAATAAAAAACCTGGAGCCAGATATTGGGTTTAAAACCTGAGAGATCAGAGAAATAGGAAAAGCCACAGCTAACCTCACCTCACCAACGCTGTAGCTTCCAAAGAGACCTACTTCCTGTATACCCACATCTATATGCCTTTCTGTTCTGCCAACTCATTTTCTCTCCTCTCAGCTACATCACTTCTTCCAGCCCAGCTCTGTCACTTCCTGTCTGTCTGTGCAGACCTCCAGACCTTTATGGCTAACTAGTGTTGGAATTTAAGGCATGTGCTACCATTGCCTGACTTCTATGTTTAATATAGTAGCTGGCTTTTTCCTCTAATCCTCAGATAAACTTTACTGGGGGACACAGATAAAATATTACCACATTTCCCCTGTCTCCTTCCCATTCTCCCTCATCCTCTATCTCCTTTACCATCACATCCTAGCCCATTCCAACACAGACCTCCCTTTCTTCTCTTAAAAACTACACCTGCAATGTCTTTTGCTGCTGTTTGCTGCCTGAGTCAGAAAGCAGCCACTTTAACTTTTCTTCCCTGCTTAATAAAGGTTCTCTCTGTGAAAACAGGTGTTTGAGTGTGGTTTGTGCCTAATCTGGGTCCAGGAGTAGGTCTCCTGCAGGTTGTTGATACAGGGTCACTCTTGTTTTTCTGGACTGTATACCCATTTGGAGGAGAGGAGGAGGGGTGGGGAGGAGCAGGAGGAGGGATAAGGGGGGATCTGTGGTTGGTATATGAAATGAATAAAAAAATTAAAAACAGAAAAGAAAAAGAAAGAACGTTTAACTCTGGGTTTCACAGATTTCAGTCCTTAACTTCTTGGCCCTGTTGCCTTTGAGTCTGCAGGAAGAACATCACAGCAAGATCACAGAAGGGAGAAATCTACAAGCCGCAATGTGACCAAGAAACAAGGACAAAGAAGAAACATTTGGAGTCTCAATATCCACTTTGAGGGAATACTCCTAGTACCCAAACTTATTCCCTTTGGCTCTGACCTCTTGAATTCCATTACATCACAACTGGCCATATGCTAGGACCAAAGCTTTTAACACAAGGGTCTTTGGGAAAATGTATCCAAATCATAAAAACTAGATTGATTGATTCAACAGACTTCATTTGCTTTGTCCAACACTGCTGAATGATGGTCTTTCTGTAAGCTGTGAATATGTATTGCTCTCATTCGTTGATAAATAAAGCTGTTCGGCCAATGATGAGGCAGAACAAGGTTAGGCAGTACATTCAAACTGAAGATGGAGATGTAGAAGGGTGGAGTCACAGCAGAAGCTGCCAGCCACATCCAGGAGAAGCAAGATGTGAGAGAACAGATAATGCCATGAAGCTACATGGCAATGCATAGATTAATGGAAATGGGTTGAATTAAGTTATAAGAGCTCATTAATGCTGGGCAGTGGTGGCATACATCTTTAATCCCAACACTTGGGAGGCAGAGCCAGGTGGATCTCTATGAGTTCGAGGCCAGTCTGGTCTAAAGAGCGAGATCCAAGACAGGCAGCAAAACTGCACAGAGAACCCCTGTCTTGAAAAAACAACAACAAAGAGTTAGTTAATAATGAGCCTGAGTCATAGGCCATACAGTTTGTAATTAATTTAAGCCTCTGTGAGTTTGCTTGGGACCAAGCGGCTGCAGAACCGGGCAGGACACAGGATAACTTCCAGCTGCACACTTGACTTAAAAAAAAAATAATATTTTACTTTTATTTTATGTGTGGGTGTTTTGTTTACATGTGTCTCTGTGTGCCACACGTGTGCATCCCCCACATAGGCCTGAAAGGTGTATAATATCCTTTGGAACTGGAGTTACAGATAGTTGTGAGTCACTATGTGGGTGCTAGAAGTAGGATCTGAATCTTCTGGGAAAGCATCCAGTACTCTTAACCCCTGAGCAATTTTTCCAGAACAACTCCCCACCCCCAACACACACACACACACACACACACACACACACACACACACACACACACACACACACACACCATTTTACTTTGTAAATAGGTATCATCTTTTGGAAGTTTCTGGAAAAGGTTTATCAACTTCAGCACAACCAGGAAAGGTAAGCAGATAAAATAAGGGAAAAGAGAAGCATTTCTGATTGCTCACTTGTGCCCCAAACCCCCAGTCTCTCACCTATCCCCTTGAGCTGCCTTCTAAGCTGCTCAGGTAGGAAGTCAACAAAAGATTCATAGAAGAAAAGAATGTTGGCAGGACCATGAAAGGGCGTTTTAGCTTGCTGAAACCAGTTCTGCTTCAGGAGAATCCTTCTCCTGACCTTCTCCTTTGAAAGAAAGGAGGAAGGAAGCTAAAAATCAGTTCAGATGACTCGGAAAGAGAAAATGCCCAGACAAGGAAGTCTCTTTACATATTTGGATACCACATAATCACAGGGCAAAATACTTTGAATTCCTGACATGGTGTCAGCAATATCTGAATAAAGAAAGATGAGAGAGTCAAAGACTACAACCTAAATCTAACTTTCTACAGCAATCTGTTTAGAATATGAATGAGGAAAGTCATATGAACTTATGAGAGCACGGCAAAATAAGGCTCAATATGAACCTTTTGAAGAATACTAACAACAGAACAACAACATTAGATGTCATCTGCAAATGTGGGAAGAACTTATGGGTACATCAGTTAGTATAATCATTCACCATGTGGATGTCTGTCTAGTCTTTCCCAGGCTTTCCAAATGCCTTTAATAACCTCTACCAGTTATGCCAGCAGCTAAAAGTACTTTCATCATTTTCCAAAGCTCCTAGGAAAGTGGCAATGAGCCCTTTCTGTCCCCCTCTTAAAAATCACATAGACTATGAAACTCCTAGCAATTTCCATCCCCTCTTCACTGGAAAAATGAAGTCAGGTCCAAAGAAAAGGGATGGTTCTCAACAGCCTTTGAACTGCTCCATAGGAGAGCTCGGCTTATATCCATCCCAGCCCTGTAATTCTTAATCCATTACATACTACTGTGAGTTTGTTGAAAGAAAACTGCAAAGGCTCATAATCCATCCTGGAGTCATCAAACTGATTATCTAGACTATACTGCATCTGGTCCACTTCAAGAAAGCATCCAGCAGTGTCTAATAGAAGAACATCCATGGGTTTGAATATTTGTGGTCACAGGTGTTAGAGATCAAAAGTTTATGTCTGATGTTCAAACCCCATTTCAAATTTTAAAAAGAGAGAGAATACAAGATGGAGTTTCAAGTGAATTATAGTTTTTAAAACATTAAAAAATGTTCAATATCTGTTTCATCCAACTAATCACTGCATGAGCTCAGTCTTGATATCTGGATCAACTTAGCCTTCACTTTGGATGAACAAAGCTCTGCTCAATTGCTACTATTAGGTATAATAGCCTCAAAAAGTTCCTGAAGTGGTTCCTGCCATTTTGAAATAAAAGGTAAAGATGATTTTCTGCATTAGGGCTAACGTGCTATAGTAAAATATATTATAGATAACACATATGGTTGAGGAAAACATATCATTGAGGTTGTGGGGGAAATCCTCATATTCACTAAATACAGAATTTTTAAAAGGTAACTCTGATTATGTAAATTAATAGATTGAGTAATGTATTAAGGAAAAGTATGCTTCTCCCTCATCCAGTAAGGGAGTTACAAAAAAAAAATATTGACAGTTTTGCTATCATTTACACCAACTCCTTCATTTTACACACTGGGATATTGAGACTCAGCCTAGAGAACAAAAAAAAAAAAAAAAAAAAAAAAAAAAAAAAAAGCCTTCTCCCCCCAAAATAATGCTAGCCATTTATCACAGAGTGGAGCGGTATTGTAATTAGGAAATGAGTCTTTGGGAATCAGAAAATAAGAATGGCTGTTTACCTTCATGAAATGTTGAGTAGTTTAATTTGTTTTCTTTGTTTCTTTTGGGATGTTTTAAAGTCATGGGTAGAACAGGTGGTGTTTGTTGTTCAATCTTTTTCTCCTAAAAAAATGGAGTCAGAAAGAAATTTACATCTTTTCCAAAGACATATTTTAATAATAAAAAAACACAGCTGTGCTACTTGGTCCAACAGAATATCTAATGCATTCCAAACAAATTGCATATTAATTTGTTTACCTTGCAATGGTCAGTTTCATAGTAATCTGTGGAATGTTGACTGACCACCCTCCCACAGTTATTCATTGATTGGCTAATTGCTTGGTTACTGGTTGATTGATTGGTTGGTTGAATGTTTGGTCAGTGTATTAGGGCCATCTAGAAGAAGAGGACTGATAGATATGATTTGTTAGAGTGGCTTACGGGCTATAGTCGCAGTAGTTTAACAATTGATGTCTCCTTACAGAAAGGTCAAGAATCCAGTAATTGTCCCATCCACTAGACTGCATGTCTCAGCTATCTCATTTTGGCACCGGCATGCGAGAGTACTTCTGTTTCTTCATCTACATTGGAATCCCACAGAAGGAGGTTCTAATACCAGCAGAGGAATCCCCCACAATGGGGCAGATGAGTTTCCCAGCATGAGTGTGGTCAAGCAGGCAAAAAGCAAAAGCTTCCTTCTTCCATGACTTTTTATATGGGCTACCAAGAGAAGGTGTGACCCAGATTCGGCTCAGTGGGTCTTCCTACTTCAAATGATCCAATCAAGAAAAGTTCTTTACAAGTGTGCCCAGTTCCTTGTGTCTGAGTTCATTCTAGATGTAGTCAAATTAACAATCAAGATTAGCTATCATATTTGGTTCCTTGGTTTGGTTGCTGGTTATTTTCAATTTGTCCTGCCTACTGTTTTGAGGTAAGGATATTAAATCTCCAATTATATTAAATTTGAAAATACCCTTTGAGTATCTTAGATGTGAGGAAATTTTCAAGGCATAGTAATTATTCCACATAAAGAGTCAAAAATGACAGATTAAAACAAACAAGCAAGTAAATGTATCTCAGAGAATTGGTGAGCAAAAAATTGTAGCACTCCAGAGAAGAATGTCTTTGGCAGAGGGACACAAAAGACATTGGGTACTGATGCATTTACTGATCCTGAATCTAAGTTGAAGGCTAGAAACATAAACATGGTACTCCAACTAAAATTAACAGGCATGTAACCCCACAGGGCTGTGTGACCAAAACCTAAAAGAAGAAAGGCTGAACAGAAACAGAGTTAAAAGAATTAGAGATAGCTCATACAGACTTTAAAGTAGCCATCATGAATGTGCTGAAAAAATAAAGAGAAATGTAGTCACACTAGAATAAGTTTTCATCATAGTTATAATTGATTCATAAAGTATCCAAACATTAGAAGAGGAAAAAAACATTAGAATGAAAACTGATCAGAACAGTAAATAATAGACTCATGGGATACAGTCTGTTTGTAGATAGTAACAGGATTGTATTGTAGAAAATACAAAAGACAATATTCTCTATTAGAATTAACCAGTTTAGCAGGCTGCTGGGAATGGCTTTCTCATAAAAGTCAATTGTATTTCTCTACATTAGGAACAAATGATTAAAACTTGAAATTCAAAACCTTTGAAAATGTTTGTAATACTGTCTAATATAATTCTAGGTACACTCAAAGCAAAAACTGTTAAGTCGTTAAAGAAGAAGTTAAGACTATGCCCTGTGACATTGGCTTTATTAGGCCAAGGCTTGACTAGAGGTGACTGAGAAAGGAAAACTGAGAGCTCTGGATACAAATATCATTCTTATAGACTGGCATTTGGGTTACTTATCCTACCACCCATCTACCCCTGCCTTCTTCCCTGGTTCTCATTATACCTTGTTTTTTTCTGAGCCTCCTTTTATATAGTTTCCCCATAATACCAACCACACTGTAGTCTTCAAAAGTAACCATGAGTAAGTCAACCAACAGAATTTGAGCCTCCTGAAGGTTTCCATCTTATGTCCTTCATGTCTTTGCCACCAGGACTCAACATAATGCTAATCAATATTTGCCACCTGAATAGAGGAATGCAGAATGGATGAAAATAAAATTTCCTGTTCAAAATAAGATTACTAAGTTAAAAATACAGAAATCAAACAGGAGGGGATTAACAACAAGATAGAGAACCAAAAGATAAGCAACTAAATAATGGAGAAGTTAATGGAGACTGGTGATGGAGTCAAGGGACAAGAACTATTGGGTAAGTGTGGCATAGTGGAGCAGGTGGGCCTATGTGAAGCACAAAGACACGTAAAATAATAGGCATAAGGGTCTAAAGAGATGGTTCAGCTGTTAAGAGCACTTCAAGAGGAACCTAGATTCAGTTCCCAGCACCAACATGGTAGCTTGCAACTACATATAACTCAAAACTCAAGGGATCTAATGCGCTCTTCTAGCCTGCTCGGACAATGGCATATACGTGGTCCACAGATGTACATGTAGATGAAACATCCATATATATACAATTTTGAAAAAAGTGTGAGCCAACCCAGTTATCAGAATCATTTTTGTTGGATCCCTCTTTCCCCATCGTACTCCTATCTTGTAAAGCAGACCATCAGCTCTTGGAAATTTGGTTCATCTTTAGTGTAGAGCAGTATCCATGTAGCTACAATGTCAGTCCTCTATAGTCCGTGTTGCTGAGCCATGTAAGGGGAAGAAGTCAGCATCCAAACTGGCTGACAGGGAAAGTCCTTGAGGTTTTCTTATATCAGCAGACATACCATAAAGGCTCTTCTAATACACTTAATTCCAAACTGGTGAGAAATTGTGCTTAACTGAGTGCATATACTAATTCTGTTCACTTTCTGAGCACCATGTGGCACATCCAAATTCAGTCATAGGATTATAAAGCCAGAATAAGACTGATCTCCTGAGGATGGGGTTAAATCTTAGGTGTGTAGTTAATAAAAAGCATCAATGTATGCAGCTTGTTTAAAATGTACATTCTCCATTGCTTTATAAAAATTATTGGCTAGAATGACATCAACCATGAACAATTCAATATGGGATTCAGTGCTAACATTTGCTGACTTTATGATGGATGACCTTACCATGTCTGGACTTTACAATGTTACAAATGTGGTACACATTCAATATCAGCTATTCTTAAACTGTGATATGTGGGATGATACCCTCTTGATAATGACAAGGATTGGTGCTCTTTTCAACACTGGGTAGCAGCAATGAATCAGTCCTACGATCACCAAAGGCACCACATACTCCCTATACCACACTGTGTTGCTGACTGGTGGAAGCTATAGAGTGGGGTATATGAAATTAATGCAGTTGGATATATAATGGGTTTATTGAAACAGAACCCCCTCATATGTTGAAGAGTATCTATTTTAAAATTATTGCGGTTTCTTGAGAAATTTCCTCTATGAGACCAAAACGTATATTTTACACATGCCCTTTCATCACTAATGCAACCCATAATATCACTTTTGGGATTGTCTTTCCCATTCCACTAACTCCGATTGTCCATTATTGAGCAAATAATTGAGTACCTCAGGCTAACTACCAGGTATAATTTCTTTGCTTTCCTAATTCTCCTAATTTCTTAATTTGATAAGTTCTTTGCACTCTGTTCATTCTCCAAAATGAGATGTTCTTTCTCATGAAACCCAAATAACAAAGAACAATTCAGTTTTTCCATGCTATTGAGCCTAATTGAAAATTGTCTTTCCCATAAAGATAAGTAGCAACTGCTTTCTTGTTACATGTCACAGTGACAATGTATTTTAAAAATAATCTTCAACTTCAATATGTTGCCAAGCCCAAGGTACAGTGTGGCAGGCACAGGTCAGCCTCTGACCTGGAGGGAAAAAATGAAAATATCTTCTGGAGGAAGTTAGAAAAGCAAAAAGGAGAAAAGACCCTGAAGCAAGTGTCTCCAAGGCTCACAGAGACCCCCTTACCTTTGGCCAATGGATTTGGTAAAAATGCTCTCACTGTCTTAGGAGTAACCGATTCACATGTCTTATTTATCAAACTACCAACAAATTACAAACTTTTCAAAGGTAAGATGTTCAACTTCCTCTTGCACCTAGCCTCTCACTAATACATGAAAAGGTCACAGCACCAGAATGTCATCTAGAGGGGAATAACTAAGGATTAAAGAGAGACAGGATGTGAACCAGACATAATGGAGTTTAAGGATACACCAAGGCATTCTTTATATATAAAGAAAGACTAGGGTCATTTCAGAACTGTTGGCTCTTGGAAGTCCTTCAGGGCTTAAGTTCTCCTCTGATGCCTGCTTAGAAATTAATTCAAGGGCATCTAATGTTGTGTCAAGAGTTCAGAGTTCTGCAGTGGTCTATGCAGGGAACCAAGCAGCCCCCCTTGCTCTCTGGAAGGCCACTGTCAATCCTGGAACCAATGCTATGCTGAACCAACAGAGAATTAAACAGCACGGTTTTGCTATGAAATCAACAGCTCGTATTTATTCATATGCGGTTGTTGTTTTCCTCTCTCCTTGTATATGTGCTACAATTCTCCCCAAACTAATTACCTAATTACAGATGGTGAAGGCATTTAAAGGATTAAGCTGAGATCCCTCACATGTAATGTGGAGGTAGGGGTGTTTATTAACTGCTCCACTGAAAAATAGCCTACCCCCTTTCACTGCTGCTGACTCATTCATTAATCTACCCCTCCACCCATATGTTTAACCAGCTTTAATCCCTCCAAGGTACCACTAAATACTACCAGCCATTTATACTAAAGACTTTAATTAATCACATTAGCGACCATGTGTTGACCCTCTCCTCCTCTGCATACCATTGACAGTTTCCTGGGGAAAGAACTGGAACACATTTCTACCCAGGACCACAAGGCAGAGAGTAGTCAATGATTCCTTTGAAGATGGCGTCACCAACATCTCAGACAAGAGAAGTCAAAATGTGGTCGCCACTCTGCTCCATGGTTTGTAAAGGAGGACAGAAAGGGATGTACACAAGGATGAACACTCTACTCAGAAGCATGGATGTTCCCAGTGAAAGTCCCTGCACATCATCTAGACCCTTGGGAGAGTCATTACTCAGAGAAAGCTAGGTAATGCTATAGGAACAAACAACTCGGAAACTTTGGAGGTATAGCAGCCATGTTCCTATTTCACAGGTGCAAATTACAGTGTGGGGCAGAGTGGCACCATTGTGGCTTCTCAACCATGAATCCATGAATTCTGGCCCATCTGTGTGCCTCCATACCTTAGCATGCAAGGGAAGAGAAACAAAGGCTGGAGAAGTGCAAGCTGGCTTTACAATGCCTCTGCCTGGGAGGCCAGCTGCCACCTCTAAGACAAATGTTATAGTTGTGCTCAATGGCAAAGAGACTGAGACCCACAGTCTGTTAAGAGTGCAGAAGAGAAGGGAAAAGAGATGATACTCATACTAATGTTTATCTAAAGACACTGGGTCCATTTGTCTTTACTCAGCTATTCATTGGTAATTGATAATGATACCTTACTTTGTTGTAATGTAAGCTAGGTTACAAAGAGTGTTCCTCCGTGTATGTGTGTGTGTGTGTGTGTGTGTGTGTGTGTGTGTGTGTGTGTGTCTTGCACACATGCATGCATGTGCACACACATATGTGTTACGTGAAAATGTTCATATGGGTGCACAAGCACGTGTATGGACTCATACATGGATGCCGGAAGTCAAAGGTGTCTTCCTAAGTCACTCTCCACCTTCTTTTTCTCACTGAATTTGGAGCTCACTGATTCAGCTAAGCCAGTTGGCCAAGGAGCTCCAGGAACCCACCAGTGAGCTCCAGCTCTGCTGGGGTTACAGATGTGTGTCACCGTGCTCAGCCTTTGCGGAGGTCCTGGGGATTCTGACTCGGTTCCTCATGCTTACACAGCAGGGATTTTCCCAACCACATTGTCTCCCCAACCCTGACAAAGACTTTCCTGTTGCCTAATATCCCATTTGATTTTATTTTGCCATGCTTCACAGAGTCGCCAGGACTCAATTTTGAGGGGATGGGTAGGAACTAGGGGAGGAATGCCTACTCTACCACACCTATGTTTCTACGTCACAGGTTCCTACTGGACTTCTCAGTTTGGCTGCAGGGACTGAAGACTACAGAAACATTCTACAGTATTCTGTGTGACTTGCCAAGAGGACGGGAAACTCACAATCTTCAGTGAACTTTCACTTTGCTGATCTATTGGTCTCTGAAAGGCTAAGGCAGCTCGGTAAGTCTGAGTATCCGCTGTGTGCCTGGCATGGTAGGTGCACCTGGGAGAGAGCTGAGGGAGGAATTTGTGAGAAGTAGGCAGGAGGCAGAAGCTCAGCTACCTACTGACCAGGTGTACATGTTCAGCAGTTGGGATGATGGGAGCGGAACCAATTTTTCCAGCAACAGGGCTTGGATGATTTAAAGTGTCCATAGAAGAGCCGGGAGACAGAAACTGAGCTGAAAGGAAGCAGCAAGAGCCAGGAGACACCTACTATGTATTTTGCAAAATGCTGGGGGAAAAAAATCCCCTCCTCAGCTCTTGAAAGAGAAAGAAGGGAGGGAGCCAGGGCTCTTGAAAGAGAAAAAAAATGGAAAGGGGGAGGGAGAGGGAAGAAAGGAGGGGGAATGGAAGGGGGAGGAGGGAGAGAGGGAGGGGAAAGGAGGGAGGAGGAGGGGGCAGAAGAGAGGGAGGAGGGGGAGGGAGAGAGGAAGAGGAGGCAGGAGAGGGAGGAAGAGGGGAGAGGGAAAGAAGGGGGAGGGAGAGAGGGAGGGAGGGAGGAAAAGAGGGAGGGAGAAAGGGAGGGAGGAAGAAAAAGGGAGAGGAGGGAGGGAGGGAGGACTCTTGAATGATAAAAAAGGAAGGGAGGAAGAGGGAGTGAGTAAGGGAGATGGACAAGGAAGAAGAGAGGAAAGGCAGCAGAGAAAGGCTGGTTCAAACACACTGTGTAGACAGTAAGGCTGGAGGACTTGAGGACAGGAGGAGAATGTAGGAAACAAAGTTTCTCCGGACTGTGTCATTTTCTGCCTTCGGACCCTTCAGTGCAGGAGGTCTGGTGGTGAAGGGAGGGACCTCACTCTGGACTCCCCACTCACTCAGGGCAGCTGCCCCAGTAAGAACACTTAGGAAGCGGTTAGCTTCCCCGGTGGCGCATCCTAGGCTTCTCCAGCACTATCTGATACTTTCACACTTGGAAAAAAAACAAACAAAACAAAACAAACATGTGACAGACGTGGGAAAGTATTCAAATCAGCAAGTGATCATTCAATGACTAATTGTAAAGTAACATCCCCACTCCCTACTACACACACACACACACACACACACACACACACACACACACGCATGCATTCCATGAGAACCAAAATTTCCTATGTGTCTTTTCCTTCTCTCTTACCCACTGGACTCCACTGTTCGGCCATCGTGTTGACAACACCATGGCTGTCTTTGGTTTCAGCTCCTAGGCCAACACATGGCCTTGCCTAGTTATTCAAGTTCAAATTGCTCAGATTGCTGCTCCAGAATGTGAGGAAGTGAGTGAGAAGTGAAGACGGCGAGCAGGTCTCGTTTTTTAACTCCTGCGTCCGGAGGTCTCAGATGTAACTGCAGAGTAACTCACACTCAAGATCTGAGTTGGTATCTCATATACATACAAATATATATATATATATATATATATATATGTATGAAAGAGAGAGAGAGATGGAGACAGAGACAGAGACAGAGAAGAGATGGAAAGAGGAAAAGGAGGGTAGAAAGCAGAAGTAAAACATCCAGAGAGAAACACTTCAAGTAACACAAGGAAACACTGACTTTGAGCACAGTCTGTGTGGGAGGGGCCCTGACCCTGGTTTATATCAAACCCTTCATTTTAAAATCTTATTATATGAAGGTGTTGTAAACAATCCTGTCAACCCAACTAAAATTTGCAGATCAGGCAGCCCAGGCAAAGAAAGAAGTGACTCTTTTTCAAGGTCAAACACACAAGCCACCACTCAAGCAGCAAATGGACCAGGTATGTAAAAACCCCTTGAAGGTGTCAAGCACCCAGCAAAAGGGAAGCCATAATGGATTTTCTTCACATTTCAGGCTGGCCAGCCCCATTGGTTTACACTCTGCTTTGATGAAGTTCTGGGAAACCAGCCAGGTCACTTCGGGGATTTAGATAAAGCTAACAGAAATAGATCTCTGCTCTTTTCCCTAAGCCCAACTTTGAGGCTGGAATTGAGCAACCCAGCCAAGGATAGCTTGCTGTCCTTACGTGAATGTACCAGAAGTCGCAGGGTAACTGATGATAATAATGCCTCATCTCTATACTATATGCACCCACTCTATATCTTGCAAAGTTCTCTACAGTTTGCAAACTACCTGTGTATCCGATATCATGCATGATCAACGAGGCATTGCTCTGGGAAGTGGCCGGGCTACCATTTCACTCTGATTTTTAAAGGAAGTAACTGAATTGAAGCATAGAGACCCTCCCGCTTCATTGTCATGCTTGGTAACATGATAGAACTAGGGAGACAATGCTACATGCTTTATCCTCTACCTCATAGTTAGGTGACATGGAAGAATGATATGAATAATCACAGTTATTCGTGTCTTCCTCCTCCTTTACATACCTCTAACATTGAAGGATCTACAGAGAGAATTAGATTTAAATGCAGTTTTATCTTAAAGCATTTTTGGAATCACTGGTAAATACACTACTATTCTAAAATGATTTCTGTAATGTGATACCTCTGTACACTCAACTCAGCATGTTTCAACTGTGAGGAACCTTATACATTAACCCAGCTCAGCTCTCTTTTGTGGGGTGAGGGATGAAGAAAGTGAAGCCAAGCAAAGGGAAGTAACTTTTCCCAGTTGTCACAAATCCACCACCGGGAAAGCAGGATGGACACCAACCTTCAAGAGCAGCAATTCCATGTCTCTTCTGCCCCAGTGACCCCAGTCAACCCCCTTGCCTTCCATTAGAGAGGCTCTCTGACCTGTATGCGCTTAAGCAACTCCTGTAGAGTAGGCTGCCAGGGGTCCATCAGCATCTGTGAAAGTGTTCTATTTATTGTTATCTGACAGAGCTCACCATCTCCACCAGTAACTTCCACCTGAAATTTCCCCTCTCTGAGCCTCCTGTCCTCACCTGGGGGAGGGGGGGAGCATATAACCCAGTGCCTCCCATGCCATCCGCAGATGGGAAACAGGAAAAGTCCTCACCAGTGTTCATCATCGAATATGCACTCTGTGTGATTTTACTTTGCCACTGGACCTCTGTCTCTCAGTGTCTCTGTCTGTAAAGGGAGATCCTGTGCCTTCCTGAAGAGCTGGGTGCTCCTGTGGCATCTACAGATAGGAACACTGCCTGATGTCTTCAAAACAACTAAAACACATTCTGGTTACCAATACCCCCATTAATTATTCAATTTTTATCTCACTGATCTACATTAATCATAGTTCTATTTGTTTAACTGGCACAGCTTTGCACTTACTGTGTGCACAGTGCAATGGGAAGAGGAAACACACGGAAGGGAAAGACTGCTTCCCTGCCTTCAAGAAGAGAACTGCAAGACAAGACGTCATAGAATAGTGCAGGGACAGGAGAGTCCTTACAAAGCAAGAGTGACAAGCGATGTGTCACCTTCATTAGTCCATTAAGAGGCCAGATTCTCTTCCTGTGTGGGAAAGAACATATGAAAGAGATAATAATAATTAGAACATCCCTCTATGCTCCTGTGAATGAAAATTCTTGGAAAGTAGCTGTCTACATAGGCTGATTGACTAATTAAAACTTCAAAGGTGTGAGAGGTTGGGATTTTGCAGTTTCTAAGGCCAATTACTATTCAACAGAGATGATATATACATATATATATTTATATATGAAAGCCCCCCCCCCAAAAGAAACCTTTGGAATATATTAACTATACAGAAGTCTATTCACCCCCAGTCCAAGGACTAAGAATGCTATCAGTTTACATCTAAGGCCATATCTAAGATTTCTCCACTGTGTTCTGTCTACTTAATATTTCCATCTATGTATTTTTTTAATGCCTTGATTTCTAACTTGCTTTGTTCCGTTACCATAAAAGCTCCGTGAACTTGCTTCCACATAGGAACATGGAACCTGAGATAAACCGACTCTGTGTTCCTGGGCCGTGGTCACTCATATTTTGGCTCCAAAATGAACTGTCTCCGATTCCTTTTGAGTTGAGAGCTGTGTTTTTGTGTTGACACTCCCAGGGAGCACTGGGGATTTCTACTCTGGCTGGTTTCTCTGGAAAGCCTCCTAGAGGCTTAAGAAAATTAAGCCTCCCCACTTAGCCCAGCTACAACTGGCAGCTTCTAAGAATCTTGTTGTTCCTTCTTGCTTTTCTTAGTACTGCCAGCTCCTCTACTTATCTTATGGTTGTTTGTAAATCTATCTTTGCTCTTGACATTCCAGAAAGACATTAACTGTTTCATTAATTTTTCACCCCTTCCTTTGCCTTCCATTTACATGTACACTTTAACTGCATACAATAACCCTCTGATATTTATGGATATAGATAAATTTAATGGAATTGACTGCCTGACAAAGGCCAGGCTTGCCAATTTTCAGTCTGGTTGCATTTTCTTCATATCCCTGTACTTCTATTAGCAATCAATTTAAACTAAGGAATGTGGCTAGGAGGAAGATAGGAATTTACTCCCCACAGAGCAGCTGGGAGACTGCAGAGACCCCCCAGAATGTATTCTAACAACAATCAGCATTACAAATACAGACAGGGACACACACACACACACACACACACACACACACACACACACACACACAAATATATATATATATATATATATATATATATATATATATATATATATATATATATACCTTAAAGCAATTAGTCAAAAGCCAATAAATAGGGAGCGTGGCAGAATGGGAACAGAGGTGTCTTGGTTTCTTTTCTGGTGTGAGAAAATTTTCTGATAAATTTAAGGGAGAAAGAGTTCACTTTGTCTCACAGTTCCAGGTAACAGTTGATCACAGCAGGGCAGTCATAGTGGCAGGAGCTTCAGGGAGCCGGTCTCAGCCCATCATAAACAAGGACCAAAGAACAGTGCATGCACGCCTGTGTACTCAGATCATTTTCTCCATTTTATACAGTCCAGAATCCCATGACTGAGGAGTGATCTCACCACAATTAACATGGATCTTCCCCTATCCATTTAAGTCATTAAGACAGTCTCCTACAAGCATGCCAGGATGCTTGACTCCCAGGTAATTCTGGATTTTGTCTAGTTGACAAAATTAACCATCACAGGAGATATGGTTTAGCTCTGCAGACCTCTCACTGGTTCCTCCAGGTACTGTGATAATCCGTTTCCACAGACATCCAGCCACTCAGGGATATCTTGACTGCAAAATCTCCCCCATGGTCTGTTTTCCTGTTCCATACCATGCTTCAGACAGCTTCCACTTTATGGATGCCTGTGTCCACAGAATGCATAGTAACTTTCAAAACTGAAAAATGCCTAGGACCTTTCTCCTAGATACTGGGATTTAAGTTTGAACAGACCAGAGGAGTGTTACTTTTAAGGATGTTTTAAAGATGCTCTCTGTTCTAATGTGTATTCCTGGTGAGACCGGCAGTGGCGTCAGACACTTGTTTAATTCAACAGTAGGCAGAGTTCCAATAAAACACACTGGCAACTCAGTCAGTCAGAGATTTCATGGCTGAGAATGACTCAAATCTCCTGATTCTGTTTCTCATTCCAGGTCCTCTTCATTAAAAAGAAAAAAAAAAAAAGACAATACTTTCAAAGTCTTAAAAGCATATATTTGCCATAATCAGGAGGGAGAATTTTCCCTGAACATTTAGCTTCCTTTGGAAAGCAAGAAAATAAAAAGACGCAGAACACGCAGCCGTTGCAATTTTCTATTAAATCGTCCTGTGAATTAGGTAAGAGTTTCTGCCAATATCTCAGCCTGCAAGGAGACTACTTGAGGGGTTTTTGTGCATGGCTGCTGTCATCCAGATGGAATTCCCCTTTGCTTTTCAATCATGTGCTATTATTATTTGTAATGTTTCTAAAATGACTCGGTGATAATACATTTTAAAAATCAAACTCCCATGGATGCATGGGGATTTTATTGTAAAATAAACAGCAGGGCAGGAGGAACCATTACTGTTTCATTTTAGTTAACACATCTCCTTTTGATAAAGAGCCACAAGGTCCGTGGTTCTCAACCTTCCCAACGCTGTGACCCTTTGATACAGTTCCTCATGTTGTCGTGACCCTCTTTAATACAGTTCTCCTCGTGTTGTGGTGACCCCCAACCATAAAATTATTTTCATTGCTACTTCACAACTGTAATTTTGCCACTGTTGTGAATGGTAATGTAAATATCTGTGTTTCCCGAGAGTCTTAGGCAACCCCTGGGAAAAGGTTGTTTGATCCCTGAAAGGGGTTGAGACTCACAGGTTGAGAACCAGTGCACAAGAGCAAGAGGCAACCCATACACATTTTAAATTGGTGCCATCACACTAACACAGAAATATTAAGTGAAAATGCATAAAAGACATGGTTAAAAGCAAGTGGGTAAATTGAGGCCGGGTTTTGTGGAACCGTAGAAACACTTATCAATATGTCATCTGGGGTTGGCATTTCTGCACATCTAGAAGATTCTGGACATCCTGCATGTCCCAAATGAGCTTAATAGTCAGAAGTAGACAAGGTTCATTCCTTTTGTTTTCTTATATTCATGAACACAAAGTGTAAGTCAGTAGAATAGGATTAAGAGCTTCTCAAACTGCCATAATTAACATGGTCCATTTTCTGACCTGAAATAAGGATGTAAAGTCAAGTACACTAGAGAATAAATTGATATTTTTAAAGTACAGGAAAATAGAAATGGGATGAAGCCAACACTTGGGTATCAACTCAGCACCTATCTGAGAAAATCTATTTTCATTAGATAATAAAAATATATGATATGATTCTATTCAAAATGTATCCATATGGTACCCCAGTGATACAATCTGTTAGTGTGTGGTATTTACATAAAATATACGAGATGTATTTATGAATCAAGAAAGACAATGTGATTTTTTTAAAAAAACGGATCCATGTTTAATCTAATTTATATCCCATAAGAAGACACCAAGAGCTAGAGTCTGATTGTTCATGACAGACTACATCTTGCTATGATAAAAAGTTGACTCCCAAGCCGGGCGGTGGTGGCGCACGCCTTTAATCCCAGCACTCGGGAGGCAGAGCCAGGCGGATCTCTGTGAGTTCGAGGCCAGCCTGGGCTACCAAGTGAGCTCCAGGAAAGGCGCAAAGCTACACAGAGAAACCCTGTCTCGAAAAACCAAAAAAAAAAAAAAAAAAAAGTTGACTCCCAAATCACAAGCACTAACCAGGATAAGATTTCACATGCCGCTTTGGTTTGGGTCACTCATATGAAGTTTAAATTAGAGACATCATCCTCAACCATTTCCCTCTTTGAACATCATCATAGTGGAGTCCTTCCTTCTAAAGGCATGGACAGAAGAAGGAAAACAAGGAGATGCTCCCAAATGCCCAAGCCCAAAGTGATACACACATCAGTTCTGCTCATGCTCCCAGTGATGAGGTTCACAGGCTTAAAACTCCAATGACAGGAGACCAGAGTTGCACAATCTCCTTGTCTAACCAGGAAGGGACAAGTCCGTCACACAGAGGAGATTAAATGTGCTGTAAAAATCAGACACGGAAGAGGGTAACGCCATTCTTTGTGTCTGGGCAAAGTTTTTCCAAGGGGTAAGATTAGAGTTGATTTCAGGAATAGAATTAGTGGAAATGTCAGAGCCTGTATTATATGGAAGAAGCACAGAGGTCAGCATGCAGGATGTAGAAAGTAGAGGTGTCTTTTTAAATGGTGGCTAAAGGGCACTGATGAACAGTGGGGAAAACATGGGGAAAAAAGTATCCTAAGGACTTAGTGCTGGATCATATTTTGAAATTTAAAAAAAAAAAAAGAGCAAAACCGTATTCAGGGGAGCAGCATTGGGGGCTGGGGAAACAGGTAATTCACTCTCCTGAACTCATCCCACAAACCCAGTTACCCACATAGTCATTAATCCACAGTGGTTATATTTTCTACCTAGATCTCAAACGCACATACTCCTCTGCGGGCCCAATACCTCTGCTTTCTCCCAGGCCCCTAAGGTTGGCTTCCTAGCTACTGACAATTGAACATTTATGTTCATGCAGAACTCATATTGAAATGATAATTCCCAGTGTGGCAGTATTTTGAATTTAGATGATGTGTGTTGGAAGGGTAATTATTATAAAAATAGGGCTTGCATTAGGGTTAGTGTTATTCTAAGAGGGTAGAAAACTCTCCCAGTTCCTCAACAGGTAAACAGACAGTAAGATAATGACAGTTTATAAGCCAGGCAATGGGCTTATACCAGGCCCAAGGAGGATCCTATCTTGAATTCCAGATTCCTACAAAGAAGTAAGCCTTTGTTGCTGGTAACTTCTATGGTCTTTGTTAATGCATTCTGAAGTAACTAAGACGCCTATGATCTTGCCAATGTCCCTTTACTAATATCAGGCCTCTAGTGCCTATGCTTCAGTATAACTTGGGACACATGGTGTCCCAGTAGGTCCATCCCTGACTGTGCCTACTTCACACTCACACAGGATCAATCATACACCACACAGCCTCATGCACACATTTACATATGTGACTTCTAGTCTATGATAGACTACTACAGCTAGAACACATCATAAACTTCACAATCCCAGAAGCTTAGAAGTCCAAGAGAAAAGGTTCTTGGGGACCTGCTTGTCCCATAGGATAGTAGAAAGTCAGATGAGCCTGTGAGATAGAGAGGGAGGAAGCCAGAGAGTACTGGGACAAACAGGAAGGACTCACAGTGACAATGGAGACACTCATCTGTCATGTAGGTGGAGTCTTCTTTACAGTCCTGACTTGGAATCTAATACAACTAAATTTCGACATTGAGTTTTGGAGTGGACACTTCTCTCCTGCTCAGAAATGACCTATGTGTGTACTATCTCCTTTCAAAACAGCCTTATCCTGAATGCTCACACAGTTGATGATTCCCTCCTCTGGGCTTTACATTAGAATTGGTTTCCATCAGCTTCCTTTAGAAAGCATTTCTTCATGTCCCAGCTTTCTCTGCCCATATAATTCAGGCTTCACAGAGATGTGTCTTCTCCACTGTGGAATTACTATTAATTATTGTTATTAGAGATAATACTGACTATTGTTAAAGATGAGTAAGACAGAAATCTTTAATTAGAATTAATACTTACTGAGACCTTCTTCCGGTGCAGACACTGTGCTAAATAAATGAAGATATTCTCCCATTTAAGGCTGATCAAAGCCCCCTATAGAAAAGTATTATTTTCTGTATTTTATAGGTAAGGTGAATTACGGATCAAGTGTCTCATGCACGGCTATACAGCTGTCAAGCAGCAGGACGGCAGCTTGAAACTATGTCTGGAGAAATAGAACCTTTGTGCTCAAGCCATTCTGTGATAAGAGAACATGCTCTGATGTTAGGATCAGAGGCAAAGACACCAGACAATTAAGACAGTATCAGCCCTAGAGGAATGATGGAATCGGAATAAGGGGGACATGTGTAAATTCAGCTCCTTGCCCTTGGCGAAGCAGACATAGAGTATGTGTTTGTAGTCGTTACGAAATATAAACTTTTAAATAGAAACTGTATTAACTACCTGCTGTCTGTCTGTGGTTAGAGTCAAACTTGTGGCACCTCGGAACATGTAAATACATCATTATGAGAAAGATAAATGTTAAACAAGAAACAAACCAATCACCATGGAGAGTTAGAAAAATATCCCATGACACAAGAAGAAAACACTCTGGTGAGCAAGCAAGGTACACATCCATGCAGCCCCTTTTTCTCCGCTGTTTTAGAATAACGTTATCCACTTCTGATTAGCATTCAAATGTCTCTGTCAATAAGTAATACAGTTGTTAAAGTCTGCCCCAGATTCCCAGCTCTGAGGTTCAGGTTGTAAAAGGAATTCATTTGAAGGCAGGGAGGAGGGAGGATAAGGGGAATTGAAGGAAGGGGAAGGAGGGGGTAGAGAGAATGGAAGGGGAAAGAAGAGAAAAAGTAGAGAAAGGGAAGGGAGATGAGGAGGAGAGGGAAGGAAAGGGAAGATGATGGGAGGAAAGGATGGGAGACAGAAGCCAGAGAGAAGGGAGAGAATAAGGGGGAAAGGAAGAGAATGGAAGGGAGGGAAAGGAAAGGACAGAAAGGAGGAAGAAGAAAGGGGGAGAGAATCCTGACTGTTAATAGTTACTTACCCTTGATGCAGGGGGGAGGGTCTTGGTCCTGCCTCAACTGAAGGAACCAGGATTTACTGTCCCCACCCCATGGGAGGCCTTACCCTTTTGGAGGAGGGGATGGGGTGGTTCAGAAGGGGAAGGATGGGGGGGACTGGGAATAACAGATAAGAGTGGGAAGGAAAAAAAAGCATTGCTAATTTCATTCTTTTGCACCAATGTGTATTAACCTTCTGCCTGACTCCCAGATAGCACTCATTCATGGGAATAAAAGAGTGATCATTACAAATATGGGCCCTCTAATGAGTTTGGACTCTCACAGCACACTCAGATACAGCCAATCAACAGGAAAGACCAATGCCAGAGCAGGAGTGGAAAGGGAAAGGGATGAAGCCCAGACTTGCCATGCTGATTTGGAATGCAAATTGTTATCTTTTCAAATCAACTTAGTGTGAACAAGTCTCTCACTTC
Source organism: Peromyscus maniculatus bairdii (assembly GCF_049852395.1). Classification (NCBI taxonomy): domain Eukaryota; kingdom Metazoa; phylum Chordata; class Mammalia; order Rodentia; family Cricetidae; genus Peromyscus; species Peromyscus maniculatus. The sequence goes on along the minus strand of NC_134873.1, from coordinate 28,522,491 downwards.
CATTGAAATGGACCAGAAATGCTGGAGAACAAAATACCAAGTGTTTATTATGGAGTGACCTCCTGGAAGGGCTGTCCCTGTACTAGAGAGTTAAAAACGGATTTCCTACACCTGACTTGTGCTTTGCTAATGACTATAAAACAGTGTCCAGCATGCATCTTCTTTCATTTTCTTTTTAAATTTAATTACTTTTACTTTATGTGCATTGGTGTTTTGCCTGTGTAAAGGTGTCAGATCTTGGAGTTACAGTTGAGTGGCCATGTTATTGCTGAGAACTGAACTCAGGTCTTTTGGAAGAGCAGCCAGTGATCTTAAGTGCTGAGCTATCTCTCCAGCCTTTTTTTTTTTTTTTTTTTTTTTTATAACCAATTCTGAGAATAAGTTTCAATGGATTGGGGATGAGCCTGAGAATCTGCATTTGGTGTTGCAGGTGCTGGTTGTGGTGATAGTGGTGGTGGTAGGCTGTGTGTGTGTGTGTGTGTGTGTGTGTGTGTGTGTGTGTGTGTGTGTGTGTGTATGTGTATGTGTGTGATGGCTATTCTTGGTTGCCAACTTGACTACAACTGGAACTAACTAAAACCCAAGTGGCTGGGTACCCCCCATGAGTGATTTTTCTTAATTAAATTATTTGAAGTGGGAAGATCCACCTTTAATCCAGATCTTTTCAGGTAAGAAGATCCACCTGTAATCTGGGCCACCTGTTGGCAGCTTATATAAAAGACATGGAAAAGGAAGTCCTTGCTCTTTACCTGCTTGCTCTTGCTCTCTTTTGCAAGTCCATTCCTTCACTGACATGAAAGCCTACTTCTTCAGGATCCCAGGTTATACTGAAAACCAGCTGAGACATCTAGCCTCATGGACTGAACAGTTACTAAATGTGGTGATATTTTGTTTATGCTCTAGCAAATAAAGCTTGCCTAAAGATCAGAGGGCAAAGACAGAAACTAGTTAGCCATAGAGGTCAGGCAATGTTGGCACACACCTTTAATCCCAGCACTCGGGAGGCAGAGACAGAAGAATCTCTATGAGTTCAAGGCCATCCTGGGCTACACAAGATTGATTCAGTCTAAAAGAGAAACAGAGTCAGGCAGTGGCAGCACACGTCTTTGATCCCAGCACTTAGGATCTCACACCTTTAATCCCAGCACTAGGGAGGTTGAGATAGGAAGTGATATGGCTGGGTGGAGAGAAGAGCTCAGTCCTCTTTCAGCCTGAGGAGTTGAAGAGGTGTGAGGTAGCTGTGGCTTGTTCCTTTGTCTCTCTCATCTTTCAGCATTTACACCAATATCTGGCTTCAGATTTTTATTAAGACCAATTACTACAACTGAATTCTTGTTCTGTTGGTAGACAGCCATTGTTGGACTATCAATTCTGCTCCACTAGAGAATACTGATGAATATGGAGTGTGTGTGTGTGTGTGTGTGTGTGTGTGTGTGTGTGTGTGTGTGTGCGCGCATGTGCACATTGTGCCCTTATGGAAGTCAGAGGAGAGGGTCAATTGGTCTCTATTGCTCTTCACCTTATTCTCCTGTTACAGAGCCTCTTCTTGATCTTAGAGCTTGCTGTTTCTCTCTACTAGGTTGGTTGGCCAGCACAAGCCCCAGTGATATCCTTGTTTCTCTTCAACGTCCCTGCCCACCTATCCCCACTCCCTACTAATGTTACAACGATACTGGGCTATGCCTGGATGTTAGGAGGGAATCTGGGAATCGGAACTCCGGTCCTCATGCTTGCTCAACAGAACTTTTGCCCACTGAATCATCTCCAGCATAGAGAATCAGCATTTTTCTCAGCCATACTGATGATGTTGGAGAACCATTTGAAAGCCCCTTGGCCACATATCACATAGCCAGCATTCGTGTACAGGATCTATTTTTAAACATGTGTTGGGTGTTAGCATGTTCAAGGTAGTGAAAAATGAAATAAACACAAACACTGAAAACGTAGTGCTTAAGATAGAGACCCCCATGGCCAATTCTGTGAAGTTATAGTAGGCACCAAGCCTCATTCATGTTTGACAGAAGGCATGCAAATTTGACTATTCTTGGGGTTTTTCTTCAAGCATTTCTTAGTCTGTCCAAGAAAAAAAAAAGAAATAGAAAATCCTTCTATAATGTGAGTTGGCTTTGAAGAAGTGTTTTGACATCTTCGACATCTCGTGGCCAATGCACACACAGTGTTTTGGGAACACAAAGGATGGTCATGGTTAGAATGGGTGGAGTGGACATAAATTAGAATATCTGGCACTTGAAAGAGCTGTACACTTTGAGTGGAAGCTGGATGAAGAAGGACACAAACAAACAAACAAACAACTGTGGTATGTGTAGTAGCAACCCAGGATAAACCTAAAAAGCTATAGAAAACCTCACCCAAAGCATGCCTGAGAGTGCAGGAGGACACACAGGAAGAGGTATCATGGGTGTAGACATCTTTGCATAATCTAAACACTGCAAAATATTAAGCACATATTTGCTGAAGGCTTTTCCGGAGAATATTCATGAGTCCTTAGGAATTCAATGGTAAGATGTCACTAAAGATACTCTAATAAGAACATTCATTTACAGACAGGAACTGAGACTGTAAAGAAACAGACAAACAAAAATAACAATAAAGGTGGAAATCAAACTCAAACTCCCAGGAGGCCAATTAAGGAAAAGTAGAGCATACATGAGAACAGGTGGAAGAAGCAGGATTCTTGCCACTCTTCACTATAAGGTTACCCTACCATTCATGTAGTCTAGAATAATAGGACAGAAAGCAGAATATTTAGCAGACATGGATAAGTTAGTCACAGGGGAGCTACAAGAATGTTGAGAGCACAGTAGGGAGACCTGAGATGGGACTTAAGGAAGACAAGGGAGCCATTGTGGATTCCTTACATTCTGGGCATGTATCATAGGCCTGTGTGTGTGAAGACGTGAGTTTGAGCTGCATCCTTACCACCACCACCACCACCACCACCACCACCCCAAATCATCTGAGTGATGTTAACTTGCTGAAAGGCTACAGGGACTCCAGACAAGTCAATCTTGAAAACAGGAAAATATTAACAGAAAAAGAAATGTAGAAATAACTGTTATTTTGAGATGAGCGATCTCTATAGAGTGACTGTTATTACAGATAACCACTAATATTCCAGAGTCTTCACCACCCAATATGGTTTATTTCTTTTTACCACGGCCCAATACATTAGTTTGGGAAAGGACATTATCTGCTGTACACAGCTGTTCAAGAACACTATTTCCCTTCCATCTAGTGATACGTCCATCTAGGAAATCATAGGAATTCTATCATGGATCCTTCAAGAACAATGACATTAACCAGAAGATCAGTCTGAGAGTGAATGGCTTCGACTACATCCATTCAAATTGCATTCTGGGTCTTTGCATTTAGCAAGATGCCCTCAAGAAAGCAATGGTGTTGGTGAAGCTGCAGCCTCTGTCCCCAAGTGGCTACAGAGTATCGTTTAGTCCAGATCAGGGTAAGCATGCCAACCGCCTAAGGAAGCCAAGGACAGGAAACGGGACAGTTTATTTCACTAAGTGATACATGCTAAAAGTAGGGCAGATAATTAAAAACAAAAGCATTGCTTAGCAAACAATGATAGAAATCAGTGTTCAGGGAAAACACACACTGCTGAGTCGTTTCCTCCAGAGTCAGCTGAAGGGATGAATGACAGGCTCATCCAAGAACCCAAAAACCCAAGGGCCCAAGGGCTCAGTGGGTAAAACCTACAGGAAAGGCTCTTCTCTGGTGATGAAGAAGGAACAAAAAGGAAAAGAAGGAAAGTGACGTCAACAGAAAAACGTAACATACAGATAGACAACTCTTAAGTCTCCCTAAGATTTCCTCCTTCTTATTACTCACACTTGAAATGTTCACGGAAATGTCTTAAAGTCTTCTGGCCACCCAGGTGTGACGAGTTCAAGAGTCCACATATATAAATGCACAGAGAGTTTTAGATATGGACCTGCTCTCAGGAGCTCACAAGACTCTTCAAGCCCTTAGAAGCAATCTCTTCAAACCCTTAGAAGCAATCCCATACCTTGGGGGTAGGGACAACCTTGGACACCCAGGCTGTAGCTGTTACTGTAACTGAGGCATAGGCTTCTCTCACTCTTTCTACCAATAATAATAATAATAATAATAATAATAATATAGGACTGGTGAAAGATCAGTGTGCCAGATACTATGCTAAGATCCACAAATGTGCAACAGCCCCATGAAGCAGACACTATTATTATCTATCTTTTTTACAGATGATAAACCAACAGTCAAGTAAGCTTCCAAGTGTTGAAGCACAGTTCAAACCTAGTTGGCTTCCTGTTGAGCATTTAACTACTATCTTCTAGTTCTGATGCCTCTGCAATTCTTCTGTGTAGAAGCAGGGGATATGAGCTAAAAAAAAAAAATAACACATGAACCAACCTACTAATAATATCTTCTGGTGAACGTGAGATTCTTTCTGTTTCTTCTCTTTGTAATTGCCAGAGTTTACACAGAACAGACATATAGACATCATTTTACTCTTAGCTTCCTTCTTCTCCCAGTTTCATTCTATTTCCGAGGGCCCTTCTGGGTATTTATTCCCCCTTGTGAATAAGACAATCAGCTTTTTATCCTGGCAAGGGAGACAGGATGGGAGAGAGAATCAAAATATGCATATCCATGCAGTAACAATATTTTACCTGAAATATCCTTGGGAGAATCAGGACACTAAGAAACAGAGAGCAGCCTGCTCACTCTGCACTCTGGGGTAATATGAAACATCACAGGTAAGACTGAACGGACTATAGGCTACACAGGTGTGCAACACTGACCTTGGGAATGGAATACCAAAACTTGAGGTTATTCAAAATCAAGGGCTGCACTACATTTAATGACTTCATCTCAGATATCAGAAAAGACACCATCTCCCCAACATCCCAAACTCCATTTGATAACAAGAATAGTAGCCCTTCTTGATTTCAGAAATTACTTATAAAACTCTCTTGACTTCCTAGCTAAGAAATGAGTTGTTTGTTATGTATGGCAAATATTAAAAGGGCTATAGAAACCTGCAGTCAGTACTTTCAAGGAGGACAATTTGTTTTCTAACAACTTATACGTGGTCTGCCTTAGTAAACTCTTCCATTGCTGTGAAGAGACAAAATGACCAAAGGGCAATTTACAAAACAAAAGCATTTATTTGGGGGCTTACAGTTTCAGAGGGTTAAAGTCCATGACCATCAAGGTGGGAATATGGCTTCAGGAAGGCAAGCAAACAAGCATGGTGCTGGAGCATCCGCTTAGAGTTTACATCCTTATCCACAAGTGCAAGGCTTAGAGTTTGCATCAAAGAGAGAGACAGGCTATCTATCTAGAGAAAGGGGGAGAGAGAGAGAAGGGGAGGAGGGAGGGAGAGAGAGAGAGAGAGAGAGAAGGAGGGAGGAGAGAGGGGGGGGGCGGAACTGGGAATAGCCTGGCCTTCTGATACCTCAAATCACACCCACAATGACACATCACTTCCAAAATGACCACACCTCCTAATGCTCCTCAAACAGTTCCACCAACAGTGACCAAGTATACAAAAATATGAGCCTACGGAGCCCATTCCCATTCAAACCACCACTTGGACAGTGGCCAATTTTCTGAAATGATTTAAGCAAAAACAACTATACAGATGGCTGATTTAAAATCATCCTTTTCATCAATACTTATTAAGTTTCTGCTTTGATAAATCATTACACTCGGGGGCAATGAAGGTAGACAGCAACAGTCATTAAAAAAAAAAAGCAAACAGAACCTGAAGTGGAGGCTATTCACCTTGAAGGGATTTGAGCAGGCAGTCCAGCGGAGGGAGGTGGACAACTTGTACCATTCTCCTATGAACTTGGGCCAAACAGCTAGCTTCTTTGGAACACTTGCTTTTGTTGTTGTTGTTGTTGTTGTTGTTGTTGTTCTTTTTCATATCATGACACAAGATTTAGTCCACCCACAAACACTGCCGTTTGTTAAAAAACTAACTCGATTTCCCATAAACTTTGAATAGATCGTTGGTGCTGGCTGACCTTGGGATTTCTCCTTATTTGCTACAAGTCAGATGTTAGTGAAGACCCTATAGAGGTCTGGAGATTACATTGTCCACTTAACCCTGTCAGCACAGGGAAGGTGGATACTGTCGTCAGTTTTCCTTTTGGTTACTACTTGTGAAGAAGCCCATCCTGTGTCAGCCATTGGGAGGAAGGCCCAGAACTCAGCTGTGTGGTCTGCAAGCCTAAAGCCCACATTCGGTTCCGCAGGTAAATCGGAGCAGGTTTGGAATGAAATGAAAAGGACCCTGAGTTTGCACTAAGCTGCCCAGAGGGCAGAAAGGCGGGGGAGAAGGGGAGCTGAATAGAAACATCTCAGAAGCCTGGGCTTCAATGGAAAGTAGCTTTGAGCCCGGAACCAGAAAGTCTAAGAACTCTTCCAAAACTTCAGGCAGTAAAATTTGGAAACTGTTGGTCTAGAATTTCCTTTTATGAAAGTCATCTTGCCCGATCCTTAGCATGTTCATTCACTGAGTTTCTGTCCTCAAGGACTAAACGAACCCCTCCCCCCCCAACACACACACGTCCAAAACCAAACAAAATTCCTTAGTTCTGGAATTTTGAAGCAATTTCGTGCACTAGTATCACTAGAGTCTGAGATTCAGTCCTTTCATGGGAAATGGGAAGTTGAAGTCACAGGCGCATTCAGGGAAGGGGGCAGCTAAAGCCCAGACATTCCGGTAGCCTTTGACACCTATAGGGCTCTCCTTTTAAATCCAGGCGCCGGCGCTGGGTCAGCACTTTCACTTGGCTCAAAGGACGGGCACTGAGCGCCATCCTGCAATTTCTAAGGCGTCTGTGACTGACAGGAACAGAAGCGACTTCGCGACAGCCAGTCGCCAAACAAGACTCCGAAGTCCCATCAAAGCCCTAAGTGCTAGCCTCAAAGACGCGGTTCCCAGCCACTGGCAGTGCCTGAACCATGCAGCGTGGATTTTTTTTTCCTCCTCCACCCCCAAACTCAGCTTCCCTTCTGGAATCTGTCCCCTTGGAATACAGAACACAAACGCGGGCGGACTGTGTTCTCAGTTGCCAGGGACTCGGTTGCAAAGGAGCAGCTGGGTGCACAAGCCACGCCCCTGGTGCGCTCCCCCACGGCGCTCACACCTACGCTCCCAAAGCAGGGAGGCTGGGGAAATGCTGGGGGCTGGGCAGGGCGGAGCACAAAGGAAACCCGCCCCTGATCCCACCCTCAGCAGAGATTGGCAGGGCTCGGGCACCTGTCCCAGCCAATGGGCGCGTTCCGGGGCGGGCCTGGAAAACGGCTGTTCAGGCGATTTAAGAGTCGTCGGCGCGGCTGTAGAAAGCCGAGTGGAGCCAGGACTTGCCAGGTGGAGCAGACGCCCGAGCCAGCGTAGACACGGAGCGCACCCGCACCTCTCTGGGCACCTCACCGCACTGCTTGCCTCCGGGTAGATCTGAACCGCAGTCTCACGCGCCGCCAGGACCCACTCGCCGCTGCCGCCTCCACAGCACCCATGGGGACCTGGAGACTTTAAAAGGAGTTTGGGGTTTTCGGGAGCAGGGAAATCACGGGTACGGATAAGCCGCTTTCTTTGCCTTAAAAAAATGGTTTTTCTTCTTCGTCCGATTGTGTGGATCGTGTGCTGGGTAGGAGAGAGAGGGGGCTCTTTGGGTTGAAAGTAGACCTCTTTACACACACACACACACACACACACACACACACACACACACACACACGCACTAATACTCACCACCGGTTTCGCCTTGCTTCCCCTGTCTCTTTGTTAGGTTATTTTAGAGAGAGCAGCCTCGCCCTGGCGCAGTCCGATTGGCTCTACTAGCGAGAAGGCAAGCAAGGAGAGGGCAGAGTGTACCTGCCTGCGTGGGCAGGTGTGCCCCGGTGCTTGAGTGTACGTGCATTTGGCAAGTGTGCAGGCGTGCGTCCGGAATTGTGTAGGAATTGGGGGAGAGGGTGCCAATGTGTGGTCGCCAAGATGTGTCATTGTGGGTGTGTGACATTAACACTGTGGGTGTATGTACCAGGCTGTCAGTGTCTGCTGGACTCCAAGTCTGCAAAATGTTGCTGATGTTCAGGGAATGCACCTAAGGAGTCTGTCATTGTGCAAGCGGCTGTCGGGGATGGGGTGTGACCCAGTGCAAAATGGGCAGGTGGGCTGCAGAGGATGGCGACCACAATGTGAGCTCAGCTTGCTCTAGCTTCAGGCCTAACGGCTTCTCTTGACACCCACCCTTCCGTCTGGGTATCCATCTCCCACCCGGCCACAACCTGCGCTCCCTTCGCCCACTTGAACCTCGCATGCTCTCTAGCCCGCCCGTGCTTTCTCCTGTGGAAGTTACAGGGCAGGGTTCCCGGGCAGTGTCGGAGGCTGGCTGAGCGGTATGGTGTCTGCTCTGGCCCTCCAGACTGGCGGCTTCTTCTGTGTCCCCTTTCTTACCCCAGGGACGACCTGCAAAGTTGACAGGCGCAGGCGACTTTGGTGCCGGTGCTTAGGCAAGCTGCAGGCCCCAGGGGGAACTGAACGCCTTGGGGAGGGGACACCAGGAGGGTCAGCCCGGACTCTGATGGTGTCTGTCCTGTCTCCCTCCCTCGGCAGATCTCAGTTCCTGGCCCTGGCCTCGCCGCGTCATTGATGGGCAACCAACTGGACCGCATCACCCACCTCAACTACAGCGAGTTGCCCACTGGGGACCCATCTGGGATTGAGAAGGACGAGCTGCGGGTCGGGGTTGCCTACTTCTTCTCGGATGAGGAGGAGGACCTGGACGAACGCGGGCAGCCGGACAAGTTTGGTGTGAAGGGCCCCCCAGGTTGCAGCCCCTGCCCAGAGAGCCCCAGCCGCCACCACCACCACCTGCTGCACCAGCTCGTCCTCAACGAGACTCAGTTCTCCGCCTTCCGGGGCCAGGAATGCATCTTTTCCAAAGTAACCGGCGGCCCTCAGGGCGCCGACTTGAGTGTCTACGCGGTCACCGCGCTGCCCGCGATCTGCGAGCCGGGCGACCTGCTGGAGCTGCTGTGGTTACAGCCGGCGACGGAGCAGCCCGCGCCCGCCCCGCACTGGGCCGTCTACGTGGGCGGCGGGCAGATCATCCACCTGCACCAAGGCGAGATCCGCCAGGACAGCCTGTACCAGGCGGGCGCGGCCAACGTGGGCCGGGTGGTGAATAGCTGGTACCGCTACCGCCCGCTGGTGGCCGAGCTGGTGGTGCAGAACGCCTGCGGCCACCTGGGCCTCAAGAGCGAGGAGATCTGCTGGACGAACTCCGAGAGCTTCGCCGCCTGGTGCCGCTTTGGAAAGCGCGAGTTCAAGGCTGGCGGGGAGGTCCCCGCAGGCACGCCACCCCCGCAGCAGCAGTATTATCTCAAGGTGCATCTGGAGGAGAACAAAGTCCACACGGCCCGTTTCCACAGCCTGGAGGACCTCATCCGGGAGAAGCGCCGCATAGACGCCAGTGGCCACCTGCGAGTGCTGCAGGAGCTTGAGGACTTCGTGGACGACAAGGAGTAACCCCAGAGCAGCAGCCCTGCGCGTTTCTTCTCACTCCCGGAGCTCCTTTCCTGTCCCCGCAGCTCTGCACCCCGCACCCCCTAGCGCACCCGCCCAGGGCCAGCGGCTGGAAGCTTCAGGAACTCACACCGGCACCGGGCGGGCGCAGCTATGCGCGCCCCTAAGACAACCCTTAGTGTTAGTGACCATGCCGGGGTTACCCAGCCTGCGCCTTGGCCCTGGGTTGTGACGGGGAAACGGGGAGTGGGTAAAGGGGAGCAAGGACACGACCTTTCCCGCGAGCCAATGGTCAGTGACTCTTCACCAGACAGGGCAAATACCCTTTAGTGAGAGGGGACAGTCACCACCACCCCCAGACGCTCACACACAGACCAGAGGTGAGAATTGTTCCTTGCAGGGCACAGTTCAACTCCCGAGTGGATGTGTCCCCCGATCTCAGAATTCCCATGAAATCGAGCCTGCCCTGTGTACTTGGGAGCACTTCGGGGACTCCAGGTTACCCTGAGGCTGCCAAGGACTGTCTCACAGCTCTCCTACCCAGGGTCTCCTAACAATGCATTCCAGGCTCCGGGCTGAGCTAGATAGGTTTGACTTCCCTATTTGCACAGCTGGAAGCAGACGCCATCCCGGGACTGACCGACCCCTCCGCTGAAGAGGAAGCCTTCTGGGTCCCCGGAGGAAAATGGCGCAGCACCTCTTAAGAGTGAGAAGGGCCCGCCTGCTCCGGAAAAGGAGCTAATTCACCTGGTGTGTGGGCACTTGAATGTAGGAAGGAGAAGGAGGCTTTTTGCTCGGAGCAATCCCTTGATTGCTTCCCTCCTCACTCTGCGTTTCAGAGAGTCCTGTTTTCCAAGGGACTGGAGGAGAAGAAGGCAGGGAGGATCTACAACATTCCAGAAACCAGCATTAGGACAGCCTAGCCAGTGTCTTTAGTTTGGCTTTTCCTAATTAGAAGAAGATCTTAGAAGGCAGGGGGGCGGAGGTGGAGATTGTTTTTTTTTAAAACGAAACAGCAGTTTTCCAACGATGTCAACAAAGCCTACAGTGTCGATGATGCTTCTCTTGATCATATTTAGCAACATGCTAATGAAATTTCAAATTGAAATTTTTATTTTCATGGCTTTAATCCATGATAGCTTAAATACTGGGGGCCATTAGGAGTGGAATTTAGCTAAGAGTTTAGCTGACATTGCCTTTCACTCTGTTTTTTCTCAACTCTTATGAGAATTCTGTTTGGGGACATTATAATCATTTACTTTTTTTTTTTGTTTTTGTTTTTCCTGGCTTTACGAAGTAGCCCTGTGATGGTGGAGCTGTTCGTTAATGTGTATATTGTACTGAATTTTTGTCAGTTCAAGGGTCTGCTGCTTTGGTGATTGCTAGCAAGTTCCAGGGGGGTTCTTTTCTCCGTATATTGTATATCATCATCATCATCATCATCATCATCATCATCATCATCATCTTTGCATCTCTTCTGTCATCACCTCTCGATCCCCTTCGAAAGGAATCTAGAGTTGGTGGGCTTTAGGACCCACTTCCGTAGCCTGTCCTGCTGTTTTTTTCTGAGAAGAGAGAAGCGCTCTTAGAATCAGGACAGAATATGTGTCTTTCAAAACATGGTTACCTGAAGCTCCTTCCTGTGGGCAAGAGTTTTGTGGATTTTCTCCAAGGGATACAGCCGCAGCCTAACTGGTCTTTACTTGATTCTATGTGCTAGACACACCTGAGGACATATACGGTCTCTCGGGGGAGTTTGTCAAATAATGGTGTTGAGCTAATGGTTGTGAGCAATTGCATACTGACTGCTCTGATTTAGTTGAACAGCAAATACTAGGTCCAAAGCCAGTTTCTTGGCATTTGAAAATAAGGCAATAAAAACTAGAGGAAGTTAGCTGACAGGGAAATGCCTTTTCCATGGTTTAAATGGTTTGTTTCTGTTTTGTGGGGATTTTTGTTGTTTTATTTTATTCCATTTTGTTTTCATGCTGGATTCATTCTCTGATCTTGAGTCAAAAGGTCAAATCAATGAAATATGAACTAAAGTATTTTTCTGAAGCCAATTAATGAGTGATTTATTTTTTAAAACTGTTTATGCTTTTCTTTCAGCACATACAACAGCAAAACTTTTCGTAAGAACTAAATTAACCTTTGCATGTATGGAGAACTGGAAGTCATTTGTTTTCTCTAACTTAGTCTTTTGGCAAATGACAGATTGATGACATAAACAGAAATTCCTTATTGTGTCTACACACGCCATATCCTTTCCTGTGTCCTACTACTGTATCTTGGCTCCCTGCTGAATTAAACACCATCCTAAGCACTTGCTCCAATGGGACTCCTTCTTGACATTGTGTCTTCCACCTGTCAGTGAGTGGACAGGAGAAATGCATCAGTCTATATCAGACCCCAGACTGAATTAGTCCTCTGATGAGAGTTATGTGCCATGCTAACAGGGGACTGGTTTACAGGTTTGATACTTACTGGAAACTTGAGGGCAATCTTAACAAGAGTGGGAGATTTATCTACCAAGGACTGGGTGGATGATAAAAGTTTTACAAATTCACAATAATAAAACACTGATCAAAAAAAGAAATGTGAAAGGGGGTTCTAAAGTTTCTCATGATCCTGTGGAAACAATTGCTATCTCTTGGTCATTGTGAACACAAAGAGTCCATGGTAGAGAGGATATTATCTAACTGCTGCATCGTGAAAAGGGGTTTCTATTTGAAAGCATTATTAAGGATGTTGCAAGATCCACAAAAGTTGAAGATCCTTTTGTAGGTGCCACCCGAGTTTTCTTATGGATGAATGCTGTTCCTCTAGATTGTATTGGTGACAGGAATTAAGCCATGAGTCTCCTACCATTTGCAAAAGGACAATAAAGTAGCTTTAGTTTTTGTTGTCCTGGAGGGAGCTAAGGTAACCTCCATAATGTGGAGGGTGTGAAGCTGTGCTCTATCCAACCCTCACCAAGGCAGAGGCCACCTCTGTCTTTTTTCCCCTGTGAATGGGCTTATCTCCAAAGTAAAACACTACCTAAAAAAGGAGAGAAATTTAAAATGCAGATGTTTTTCAGAGAGCTTTACTGCATTAAAAAAACAAAAACAATAACAACAGATGGGAAAGGTGGGCTGGGCATACTTTTGACCAATAAAGCCTCAAATGCCATTACTCTTAAAGTGCATTCTTTCATTTGAAAAAGAAATCTGTAGGAGTTGTATGTGCTACATTAAAAAGAAAAAAAAAAATCAGCTGTATCAATGAGCTAAATTGGTATGTATAAAATGTACTCTGATATTTAACATGTAAGAGACCCTTATGTCCACATTTTAGCAAAAGAATTACAAATATTAATCTGCATTTAGAAAATATAATAGCTTGCCAGACACAGAAGCAAGTTTTGAGTTCATTGATGTTACATGATTTTTTAAAAAAATTCACGTTTTTCACCTTCAGTATCATGTTTCTTTGATGAACACTTTTGTATGAATGATGGCATTTTTCAGAAAAGTATTTTATTAATATGTACAAAATAGTGAATTTTCTGAGACCTCAATTATTCATCCCCTCACTCTTCCCGCATCCTCTAGTGACTGCTTCTCTTTTGCCTTCAGCATCTCTGAGAATTAAAGGGTTAAGTCACCTAATGCACAGGGGAAAGTCAAAATGAAGTCAAATTAATGGTAAATGACACAGCAATAGGAAGCCTCCAATTTTCTCTTCTCCACATGCATGTCTTCAAAGCTCCCTGCTGTTTGGTTTTGGTTTGGTTTGGTTTGGTTTGCTTTTTTTGTGTTTTGTGTTTTGTTTTGTTTTGCCCTTGGTGCTGAGCTTGAACTTGGGCCCTAGACATGGTTGGGCTATGGCCCATCACCCCTTTTCTTACAACAAATGAAGATAATGGCTCGCGTTTGCTTTTGAGAGACATTTTGCTGCATGTACAAAAGGTTACAAATGAAAAACACAGACTTCCAGTCTCCTTGAAATGTAAAGAGCTTCAATGGGACAATATTTCTCCTAAGACCCTGTCGGTTCATTTTCTTTCAAAAGTTTTAGTTATTAGAAGAATACTCTATGCACCTGTTCAAACTAATGTCCATGTACAATTGCATATTATGTAAATTTCTGCCAATAGCTAAATATTGTGTCACACACACACACACACACACACACACACACACACACACACACACATAGATTTTTTTTTTTTAAGACCAGAATGAAAAGTGACTTAAGATTTATAAAAACAGAAAGCAGAATGTCCAGGGGTTAAGGGTTAACACAGCTCATGGTTAGTTGAGCAGCAAAGAGCTATGCCTAAACCAAGCACAAATAATCAAACAAACCAGTGCGTGACTTATGCAGTTAGCTTTTAGTCATCACCCCCACCCCGACCCCCACCCCCCACCCGCTCAAACATACACACCGCTGCCCGCGGCTAGTTATTTTTAAATTTTGGCTTGTTTTTTGAAACAGGGACTCACTATGTAATCCTGACTAGCCTGGAACATTCAGTGTAGATGAGGCTATTGGCTTCAAACTCAAAATGGTCCTCCTGCCTACACCTCCTGAGTGCTGGAATGATGGGCATGCACCACTGAATCCAGCTTAGTTTCACTTTTCGAAGTAGAAAAAAAAAAATAATCAAAAGCAAGATTCAAAAGAGAGCCGAAAAGGTGGGGAGGCGATTGAAAGAGTAAGAATGGGAATGCACTGTGGAGGTTATAAAATTTAATGAGCTAATGAGCTTTACAATGGGCAACAACAGCTCTCCATGCCAACTGAAGACAACGGAGAAAACCTGAGAGCCTAATTTCCAACCTTTCAATAATGTACGAGGGTCTCCGGCTGCATAACTCAAAGTTTACCTTTGAGGCTGAACGTTACCTCGTTGGATGCCTCAGTATCAGTATTTCAAGTGTTTGAATGTGTTGGGGTGACAAATGGTGTTTTCTGCCTCCTTAGAAGGGCGAGTTAAGATCCATGATTTGAGTGGCAGAAAATTCATGGGAGCAGCGCCCCCTCTTCCAGCTGCAGGTTTTTACCAGTTTCTCGGGTGGATGATGGTATGTGGCACATAGTAGGTACAACAGGTGTCTTCATCAGATGGTTTTCAGTAATTCTTGATCACTCAGAAACTCGGCGATCATACCATTGCCTTAGGTAATGACATAAGCTTCCATAGCTGAAATTGTCAAAGGTGCCTCAGAGCGCTCATGGAGCTCCTTCTCAGGAGGCTTAGGCCTGGGGGCTTTATATTCAAGGATGTCCGGAATATTCTGTTTTGCCTCGAGAAAAATCTAGGGATCCAAGAAAAGTAAAAGCTGTTCTCTTGTTTTGGTCGGAAAGATGAAAGCAAACTAGTAATTCTGTCTCTGGCTTCTCCCACATCCACTTTCTCTCTCTCTCACCTCAAGGTGAGACTTTTCTAGCATGCAATCACAGGATTATTCCTTCAGAGGAAGGTTGTTATTATAGCTCTTGCTACAATTATAAGAAATAATAATGTTCTTCATTTGTAGACTAAGACTAGAATACAGACTTACCTTGCTGGAATAATTAGATGGGATGCCATTTGGTCAGAGTGTTTTGTCTTTATTTTTTTATTAAACATTACTCATTGATATACACTAAAATAATTTGCTATGCTTGTTGGCTTTTATAACCCAATTATTTTTGTGTGTGAATGTATGTCTTGAACTTAGTTTTTCTGAACAGTAGATACTTATATTGGGTACAAATAGAGCCAATACCTCAAAATAAATGCTCCAAAAGTCAGTGTAAGCCAGGCACAGACCTATCATTCAAACCTCTGGATGCTGAGTCAAGAAAAATGTAATCCTGAGCCAGCCGGAGCTACACTTTGAGAGTGCATCAAAACGGCAATCCAAGGTTCAAACAACAAAAGTGAGGTCATATTTGGCTTCTGGATTTTCTCTTCCTTCCTTCCTTCCTTCCTTCCTTCCTTCCTTCCTTCCTTCCTTCCTTCCTTCCTTCCTCCCTCCCTCCCTCCCTCCCTCCCTCCCTCCCTCCCTTTCTTCCTTCCTTCCTTTCTCCCTCCCTTTCTTCCTTCCTCTCTCCCTTCCTTTCTTCCTTCCTTTCTTTTTATTTATTTACATACTTATTCTTATTGCTTCCAGCAACAATATGTCTGTGACATCAAGACAGATACTAATATTCTACACATGTCCCAGTAGGAAACATGAGAGTATCTTATAATATTTGCATTAACAAATAAGTTATTAGAAATCAACTACTTCCCCCCTCCAATAGTTCTGCAGCGTGCTAGTTTTTCACTAAGTATGAAGCCCACTGTCTTCAGATTTCGGATTCTCCTAATCATCCCACAAACCTGTGAGAGTCACTGAGGATAATTTTAACAGGTTGCAACCCCTAGCAGCACACACTTCCTGTCATTTGCTTCTCAGAGGTAGCATGTCTCTAGGGTTGGGGGTTCTGAGCTGAAAGGAAGCAAGGCTCAGGGTAGTATTGCAGGATACAGCTCACAAAGCTATAGGCTGCTTGGGTTAGATTAGAATTCCAGATAAATGTCCAATAGTTGTTAGAGGATATGTGCATTATATTATATTGAGGATATAGTCACACTATAGTCATGCTGGAAATTATGCTTAATGAAACTAGACTGTAAATGGTTACACAGTGCACAGTCACATCCCGGAGGAATTGTACCATCTCTAAGGAGTCACTTTAGTGTAGATCCTGAGGTTTAGAGCTGTCAAACTAAGGGCAGACTTCTGACCCACAGCTCTAGGGTTTTCACATTCCTTATGTGTCTTTTGGGCCCAAACTGTGTTCACACGCAGGAACAAGCAGAGATTTCAGAGACATAGGAAGACTAGCTTATAGGACCTATAATTACTGAGGGAGTGGGATGTGTCTCTGTGAAAGAGGATTGGCCAAAGCATTTCAAGTATCTCCATCTACCCTTCCGTTTGATTGTGCTAATGGGATATGCCATTGGTTTTTCTGGCTGTGATGACACTTCCTGGATACAATGAGAAATACTATATGCCAGTTGCTTTAATTATATCTTCTATTTGCTCAAGTTGGGTGCCCACCTCATACCTTGTTACTCCTATGGCTTCCTCACTTGTCTCTACCCCATGGTTCCTCTGTCTGAACACCTGTGACCATGGTGATTTTTCCACACAGGTTCATTGCTCATGAGAGTCATCACCATGTGTGTTAGTAGGATAATCACAGTCCCGCATAGTATGAACCTATCCTGTCCCAGCTGCATGTCCCACAACTATAAGATACAAGCCACCTACATTTTGCATAACATGGAATTTCCATTTAGTCTTCTATGACTTCCTGTCTCGTCCACTTTACCAGCTTTCCTGTCTCAGTTCTGGAACAACATACCCATATTTATCCACCTTTCATAACCCCAAATCCACCCAAACCCACAGAGTGGTTTTGGTCATTTTCTTCTGGAAGTTTCCATTGTACTTTGCTTGGAACACCCACACACACTTTTTCCTCTGTGATAAATGTCAGTTGAGTCTTTCCTCTCACATCTGTTTGGTCTGTGGGGGACAAGGAGATTGTGTAACTTGCTCATTTTGTGTAGCTGCAAAGCCTAGCACTATCCAGTCTAATTGAATGGATGGGAAAACCTGAGAAAAACTGAGATGGCTTCCCAGGGTAAAAAATCACCAAAAACTGAAGGTGAACTTATATGTGACTCTCTCTACACATCACTCAGTGAGAAACTAGTTCCTATTTAGGAAACCAGTTTGAATGATGAAAACTTCATATTGCACTATATTGCAAATGGTAAGAGATTAGCTATATATAGTATAAAAGTTTTCTCTGTCTTCAGCACAGTAGTAAATATATTTCTTCATGAATGATCTTCATGATTTTCATGACTTTGGAAATACAGATTCTTCCCCTCTTGGTAATTTAACTTCTGCCTAGGTGATACAACTTGGCTGCAAATTTTATAGGCAACCAAGGATTGGATTTCAAGACATAGACATGAGACAAGGAATGTTAAATGTGATTTACTGGGCCTAAGACTGCCCCAAGATGTTCAGTCAGTATGGAAAAGTTGGCTGAAAACCCAATTCCTCTTTGCTTCTTGCAAAGGCAAATCTCTCCCAATCTTACCCCTAAGCGATTATACCTACCTCATGAGTGAAAAAGGGAAAGTCTGCTTGCTTGACATTCATACGGTGGTGGAAGGGTGTGAAGAAAAATCAGCCTCCTTTGACTGATGTCTTTTGGACCTCCAGGCTGGTTCAGCAGCTAGAATAATTTGAAATGAAGTTGAGCACTAAAAATGTAGCTGAATTAATGTCTTATGAAATATATATGCTTCTATATTTAATATTTTCCCCCAGAATTCTTAGGAAGAGTACCCTGGAGTTTTCCGGGAAGTTATTATTCTCTTAGAACCTCCAGGCATTTAATAGAATTTCATATGGTTTGGGGCAGGCTATGGTAGTCAGTACCTAAGGAAAGCCATGTCAACTTGGTGTTTTAAGGTCTACATCCTGTTGTGTGCAAGGTGGGGGGAGTGCCAAGACTCAAGAATGACGTATTTTAGAATGAAATACAAATACTAATTTGATGTTGGAGATCTGAAGAATCGGGGATACTGGTGAAGCATGGCTTTTTTCTCAAAGACCAATTTCCAAAGTAGATGGAGGAGGATATTTTTCACCATTGTCATCTCAGCGCTCTGCTTTATCTGGGCACGGTTTTATGAGACAGGATCGACAAAAGAGAACAGGCTATGGACAAGTTCCTCTATTCTCAGTACATCAAAAATCAAAACAAAACAAAACAAGTCACTGAAACCAAAGTTCTTCTGCCCTGTTACTTCCTAGATCCTTTAAGAACTTCCAATAACTTAATGGGGGGAAATGGCTCCTAGGCAGCATGAAAGTTAAACTCTAGTTGGTCCTCAGCCTCTCTACAGCCCTTTCAACATCACTGACCTGTGAAATGTCACCCCTGACCTATAACTACTGGGAGTCATAAGCAGGAGACCTTGCCTGACTTCTAAAACTTGTCACTGTGTCCTTTTGCATGAACTGGTTAATTTCTGGAGAAAATCCTTCTCTCCTAGCTGGTCCTATTTCAAAGTTATCTCTGTCCTGAGTCTTAGTAAGTGCCTGGCTACCCCTCAGGCTGTTCTATGGAGCTCTACTTCCCGATACTCCACTTCAACAGCAACATGGAATCAATAAGCCCAGTGAATCCTCCCACACTGAGTTCCCAGAAGAGTTTATCCAAACTTTGAACATGTATTTCAGCCATATGATATTCCAATTTTCAGGCCCCAAGTTCCATTAAATACAATTTAAGTTAATAGGAACCATTTTGCCTTTTGAAATAGCTTTACTCTAGAGCCAGGACTATGGCACTGCCATTTTTGATTTAGTAGTCTACATTTGATGCTCAACTAGTGCTGATATGACTCAACTCTGTTAACTTTATGCAAAAGTAACAAGCCTATTATAACAACAGCAAATCCTGTATTTATCTACAAATTTCTTCACATAGTTATTGGTTTTGAGACGGGATCCATACAGCCCAGACTCTTCTCAAACTTGTTATGGACAGAAAATGACCTTGAACTTCTGATCCTCTTTCTTCCTTCTCCTAGTTGCTGGTATTAGAATGTGCCACCACATCATCCAGCTTATGTGGTCCTGAGGCTTGAGCCTAAGCCTTTGTTTTCAGCCATGTGTTTACAAACTATAATCAAACTTCAAGAACTGAAACTGTAAAGCAGACCTCAAATCCAATCTAGAGGGCAACTAGTTATGCCCCAAATAGTCTTGCCATTATTCCACCAGTGGACACACCTTACCTTGCAGCTTATCACTATTGTGTGCAGGGTCCAGCAATGGATAAGGCCAGTGATGCCATTTCTTCCCCTATCATCCATCATAGAGCACCTTCTAACACCATGAAAGCTAGCCAGTAGGGAGAGTTTCCTGATCAGTTTAAGACTGATTTCTCTGTATCCTGAAACCAAAGTGTGTGGTGTCTTAACAATAAGGTCTTCCCATCTAGTGACTATGGGCAACCAAAAGCAATGAAAATGGCCTGGCCTGATCCACAGGAGGGAATTCATTCCTGGTACTATAAACATGGTCAAAACTCACAGCTAGGAAAATCATAGGCCCTAGGGGAGAGAAACTATTGGTATTGGTTAGCTAAATGACAATGTGACATTGTCAAACTCTTGCCTATATATTTGTTTCTGTCCATAGCCATTTTGGCTGCTTCCAAGCAAAAGGCCGTGGTTACCACAGAGACATGTTACTATCCAAAGTGATCAAAATAAGCAACAAGTTTGTGCTCAGCCATCAATGTGACTACTATATAAACCCTTTTCTCCTCAAGGCTTGGGGAACATTATGGAAAGCCAAATGAAAGGGCCAGAATATGGGAGAGATGCTGGGAAAGGTTGTACTTTAGATATGACACATCTATTGCACAGAGCAGCACTAGTTACCCACACAGGATCTACACAAGATCAAGTGGGTTAAAATTTCCAACTTAGATGTGGTGGGGCTCACAAATGACGCTGCTCTTGACAGTAGTTGATGGTTGCTGATGGGGAATAGGACACTTATCTTTAGGAGTATGGACGTTGGTAGATTCCTCATGCCCCTGTGGAGGACCCTATATCTATATGCATATGAATGGCACTAACTGGACTCTGATATTCATTGATTAATTAGAAAGAGATATAGTGATGGAAGTAGGAACATCATTAACCTTAATCCACTACATCCTATAGTATAGATAATTATTAATGTACAATTATTTTTAATTCTTTAGAGTCTGAGAAAAAAACGCATGAGAATATATACGTTAAAAGGCATTGAAGGACATGGAAGATTCAGATGATGTTTCTAAAATAAGTACATCTTTCTGATGGATCTTTAGTAGTTTGGGGGGGAATAGAAATAAATATTTTATCCTTGTTACTTAAATATAATGGCTTATCATCTGCCATTACCACATAAAAGTCTATTTGTAGCTGAAGTTTGATCCTAAAATAGCTTAGAAGGGAGATTTAAATGTGCAGCGGCAAAGCCCTTTTGCTGGTGAACTATCACAATTACCATGCTATTAAGCACATAATTTACCAATCAGTTTACCGTGCACTGTAGACAGGATCTTTGATTGATGGGTAGATTGGTTTGTTTATTAAGACTTAGTTCACAAGGTTGGGATAAATTATGTAATGGAAAGATGTGCAAACATTGAGGCTTCATGGAGTTAGCTGAGCCCAAAGCAGTTATGAACTGCGAAAGAATAATCTCATTCAAGGAGAGACAGGACAGCCACAGGATACTGTGAACTAGTCAGATGCATGATACAAAAAGTCTTTTAGGATCAAGACTCACTAATCAAAGTAAAATCACTACTTGAGGTAGGATGGTTGCTAAGCCAGAACTAGCCACTCTAAGAAGTGATATTGTTGCACAGTTGATACAATCACTCAATTATAAAGACCATTATGCTTAATTCAAAATGGCCTCTGTTCAAAGAAAAAAAGCAATCCATGAGTTGTGATACTTTATTTGTTCCATAAATACAAAATAACTTTCAGATAAATCAAACCCAAGCCTATTGTCCAAAGAAACTAAGTTGTCTCATAATTTGAAAGTGGCCTTTGGCAGGAAGGCCTTGGCTTCCTAAATGCCTCTCCTAATTACAGCAAATATCTCCATGGAATTAAGAACATTATACAAGCAAAGATGTGTCTTCTTACATAAATTCCCATTTGTTTGAAAAAGGAAAATTCCATAATCTATGCAAAGGTTGAAAACTTTCCTACAAATTTCAGGAAGAAGTGTGCCAAGGGCTGGACACCAGTTCCTTAGATCGAATCTTATGTTAACGAATTCCAATGAAAAACAGCTGACTTTATGCATTTATTTTAATAAGCCTGTGAAGACAGTCCATTTGTGGTCTAAAAACCCCTTGTCTTTTAAAAATGCTAGACAGAATATTTTAATAAATTAAATTTGTCTGCCTGTCAAATCTGTCAATATGACAAGAGCCCCAAAGGAGGGTGGCTGATGTCGGAGCCCTATTTTTACAGTAGGATTACATTTGGAATTTAATATGTGCTACTTAGGGGAAGAATCCACCTATCAGAGTAACGTTGAGCAGAAAATTCTACCATAATATTTTAGCTCTCCAAACTTACAGGGCTAGAATGATTTTGCTTCCTTGGAAAACTCTACTATCTACAAAGGTGCCTCCAATGTATTTGTTTATAATAATGAACTAATTTAAGAAGACAAGTCCCCAGCATCAGGAAGGAAACTGTGGACATAGACCCATGGATATGATGCTGAGGTCATCAGCTGTCACTCTCCCAGTGAACCTTAGGTCAGCTGGAGTCTTGCTGCCACCGGTGAACAAATGGGAGCATTGAGGCTTGGTTGAGGGCAAACACCCATTTCAAGATCACATCGTGGAGCTAAAGAGATGGCTCAGTCTATAAGATGCTTGTCACTCAAGTATGAGGAGCTGAGCATGACCCCAAGCACATAGAAAGACAGGTGCTGTGGCACGTGTTTATATAAAAACACTGGGGAGAGGGATACAAAAGTGTCCCTGGAGCTCACTTCCCATTTTAGTTCAGGACTTAGTGGAAGATCTTATCTCAATAAACAAGCTGGACAGCTCCTGAGGAACAACATGAAAGGCCCACCTCTCACACACAGAGAGACTTATGTGAATGCATATCTGCATATACCCCCCCACACACACACAAACAAATGATTATGCATCTTACAGTTAACCCACCATCACTTTCAGCCAGGTATTCTAATCTGAAGTTATTACCCTGCTTTATATGATTTCCTAGGATGATTAATGTCTCTCTTCTTACAGAGCAAAACATAGTTAATATTTTCAGCTAATGTATGACAGCCTTTATAGCAAACCTCTGGTAGACAGTGGTTAACAACAATAAGTTCCTTTAATCTGAAAATAATGTGCATTAATGAAATGAACAGTCTGTACAATGTGCATAAAATAATAGTCCTTAGGGTTTTTAAATCCAGGCAAACACTGGATGAACTATGTAATAGATATACAGATCACCTAGGCTGTATTGTCAGCCTCCTACAGCAAAATCTCCAAGTACAAGCACATATCAGAGTTAAAATAGAATCTGGCTTCTATCTTGAGGCTGTTTTGTTTTTAATCCTGAACTTCAGAATCAAAGATGTATCTGTTGGACAATATTCAAGGTGTCTGTGTCTGTCACAGAGGGACCAAGGTCTCAGTCAGCAGGTTTCCCCTGTATTGTTAAAAATATTAAGTTGTTTATCATGTGTTGGCAAAAAGCCCTTCAAAAAATAATGGGAGCTGGGCCAATGAGAAGGCTCAGTGGATAAAAGAGTTTGCTGTGTAACCTGACCACCTGAGGTCTAGCCTCAAAACCTTCAGTGGAAGGGAAAAAAAAAAAAACCCTGAAAAGTTGTCCTCTGACCTCTCCTAGTGTTTGATGGCAGGCATACCCCCATAGGAGTTTATTTAATAAACATTATAAAACAGAAAAATATATGACAACATATTGTACTTCTAATTTCTTATAAAAAGTTTTTTTTTTAATATTATTATAAAGTATTACACGGTTTCAGTGATTTTTTTTTTTTTGCACATCCTGAAATAGCAGTACCCAAAGTGGTAAGATAAAAAATTAGCACACAAAAATCAGTAGCCTTCCCATATATATATATATATATATATATATATATATATATATATATATATATATATATAAATGATACTGAAAGAGAAATCAGGAAAGCAACTTTTTGTTTTTGTTTTCTGTTTTTGAGACAAGATTTCTCTGTGTAGCCCTGGCTGTCCTGGAACTCACTCCGTAGACCAGGCTGGTCTCAAACTCACAGAGATCACCTGCCTCTGCCTCCCGAGTGCTGCGATTAAAAGTGTGAGCCACCAGTGCCTGGCAAACAACTCCCTTTTAAAAAGCCACAAACAACCATAAAATACCTCAGAATAAACCTAACCAATGAAAGGAAAGACATCTACTACAATGGAAACTTTAAGACACAGACAAAAGAAATTTTGGAAGACCCCAGAAGATGGGAAGCCCTTCCCATGCCCAGGGATTAGAAAAACTAATGTGAAAATGTTCATCCTACCAAAAACAACCTGCAGCGTCAATGAAATCCCCATAAAATTCTAATGCCATTCTTTACAGATATGAAAAAAAAATGATCCAAAAATGTACTTAGTGGCACAAAAGATCAAAAAGAGCCAAAGTAAACCTGAGCAAAAACAACATGGTGACATATATCACCATACCTGATTTCAAACTGTACTACAGAGCCATAGTAGTAGAAACAGCATGGTTCCCTCCACAAAAGAGTCACAGAAATCAATGGAATAGAGCAGAGAATCCAGGTATAACTTCATGCAACTGCAGCTACCTGGTCCTTGACAAAGATGCCAAAATATATTGTAAAGAAAAGATAGCATATTCAACAAACAGTGCTGGGAAACCTGGAACTCAACATACAGAAAAGTGAGGCTAGAGCCGCACATCTCATTCTGCACAAAACTCAACTGCAATGGATTAAAGACCTCCGCATAAGACACGATGCCATAAAACTAGTAAAGAAAAATGTGGGGAAGCACATTTCAACTTAGAAGACTAGGTAAAGACTTTTTGAATAGGACATCAATGGCACAGGAAATAACATCCAGTGACTAACAGGATCCCATGAAATGGAAAATTATCTCTACAGCAAAGGAAATTGTCAATCATATGAGACAATAGAATAGGAGAAAAATCTTTGCCAGCTAAAAAGAGTTTGAGGAAGCATGCTGGTGAATGCCTTTAAGCTCAGCACATAAGGCAGAGGCAGGCAGATTCCTATGAGGTCAAAGCCAGCCAGGCAGGGCTACATCATGAGACACTGTCTCAAAAAACAAAAAGTGTTCAACATCCTTAGGTTCCAGGAAAATACAACTTAAACTACTTGAAATTCCCATCGGACCCCAGTCAGAATGGCCATCCTCAGGAATACAGATGACAACTGATGCTGGATGCAGGGGAAGAGGAACTTTTCCACGTTGTCGCTAAGGATGGAAACTAGTGCAGCCACTTTAGAAATAGGTCTGGAGGTTTTCAAATAAACTTGAAACAGAATCACCATAGGACTCTCCTACACCACTCAGGCATATTCCCAAAGACCATATATCTTACATCAATGCACAACCGTGTTCTTTGCTGCTCTACTTCCAAAAGCTAGGGAATGGTATCAACCTAAGTGTCCATCAGTTGATCAATAGATCAGGAAAATGTGATAGATATGCACAATGGGATATTCCTCAGATGTAAATAAGTGAAATCATGATATTTCCAAGTAAATGGATAGAAATGGGAAAAAATATACGTAGGTCACCCAGGCTCAGAAAGACAAACGTTGCACAGTCTCTCATATGTGACTGCTAACTTTGAATCTTACGCTTTGTGTGTTTAGCCAGGAAATTAGTAATGGACCAATGGTACAGAGATGCCTTTAAGGAAGTGGTACAGTAGATTAAATGTGAGATGAACATAAAAAGAAGGGATGCTGGCAGCAGAGAGTGGAGGGACAGAGATGGGAAAAGGAGGGATCACGGAAAGAGTTAACGAAAATGAAGTGTGAATGAAGAAGTGGCATGGGGACCTAAGCTCTCAAAACCCACGTGAAAAGACAGTAGGATGGAATAGTAGAATACATGTGATACAAATAATTAATACTGGATACTGGAAGCTGAAGGTTTAAGCAGGGATGAGGAGCAGAGGGGTAGGAAATAAGGGGTAGCAGTAAGTTGACCAAAACTAAAGATATTTAAAGAAGCCATATGAAATCCCACTAGTTTTTTAAGCAACTAAGGGATGATTCAAAATTTTAAAAGGAATTTAAACATAGGAATCCAACATGGTTGAACAATGCTGCTCCCAGAAGGCATGAGCTATTAAATGAAAATCTTAATGTCAAGTACAGGTGACCTCCCTATAAGGCATTGGTCAAGGAGGTTCCAGAGGTATCCAAAACAATGTAGGCTCTTGCCATCGCTCCTGTTTGCCTATGGGGAGCCAAGGAAGCCCTGAGTAAATGTATAAGGATCAGATGACATTGTTTGGTAAATAAATGGTCAGGTTGCCAAACTTGATTTTAAATATTTATGTCTCTATCCTTCGAATTGTGCTGCTCCCAACTTTTGTTGGGAAGCAAAAGCTGTGGAGTGGTTAAGAATCATTAAAATGCTGAGAATAGGCAGCTATGAAAGTACATCTAGATCAACATCTCTTCCCTAGACCCAGGGAATATGGAGAAAGAGAGGATAAAACGAATGTAAGAGCCAGGGAACAGGAAGGAGTGCTTTGAAATGCTGGGTGGTGTATGACATGGGTGTTATACACATGAACTCATATCGGCTATGCTTATCCATGCAAGACCTCTACAAGGTAAAAGAGTTAAAAATTCCAGCAAAGACAGGGGAATGAGTCCTGCTTCCCTACTCCTACATGAAGAGGTAATGGAAGTTGACAGGTGATGAGCTGGGTGTGCATGTTGTAGGCAGAGTCAATTTTCTCTGTTGGCATGCAGCAACCACCCTTGATGTGTTGCCCATGTCTCAGTAGATGGCCCCACACATATGTGCATATAGGTAGTACTAATTGAACATAGTAAGTTATCTTTACAAAGACAAGGAATTTGGAGGGAGATGGGAGACATATTGGGTAGAGGTAGCTATAAAATAGAAATTGGGTATGTATATGATCAAGAAACACTGCATACATTAATTAAATTTTCAAAATTAAAAATGTTCCTGTTCCTAGCCCTAATAGTCAGGCCTGGCATGAAGCTGCCTGAAGGCCCCCTGAATGTGCACAGAGGCCTGTTTAACTTAGCCAAGAGAGCAGTCCTGTGAGAGGCTGCCATGAATCAATGTTTATCTATGACCAGCCTCTTGAAAGAACATTTGATGACTCAACATGTGGTATTTCCATTTCTGAATGAGATGAGTTCTTGCTTATGAGCAATGGACTGACTAGAGAACAAAACAGATCCCAACAAATAAAACCAAGTCATCACATCATTGTGGGAGGGAAGAGTGGTATAACAGAATGAACAAAGGATTTTGGAAACTATAGCTACGAATCTAATTCATTGCTTTTTGGGTATGGCATCAGTTGATCCATTGTCTTGAGCATCCATTCCCTCCCTTTTTAAAGGGACAACATGAACTTGCAGTGAATGTCTATAACAGTGGTTCTCAACCTGTGGGTCAGGACCCTTTGGTGGTTGAACAACCCTTTCATAGGGGTCAACTAAGACCACCAAAAAACACAGATGTTTATATTATGATTCACAACAGTAGCAAAATTACAGTTATGAAGTATCAATTAAAATAATTTTATGGTTGGGGGTCACCACAACATGAGGAATTGTATTAAAGGGTCACAGCACTAGGAAGGTTGAGAACCAGTGGTCTGTAAAATAGTTATCTGTAGTGTTTTGTATATAAAATGCCTTCCATGTATTGTTCTATGTTAATAACAGTGATTCCCAAGACTTTTAGGGTGTGAGCATGTGAGTGGGGGGTTGTGGGGGTGGCATGCAGAGGGGATGCTGGGAGAAAGAGTAAAGCATCTGGGAAATGGACACCATGATTAGCAACTCAATACAGAAAGCTTCCTGATTTTTATAGACGACTCGAGTGCTCTTGAGACCCACCTTTTCTACCATGAGATGACAGAGTAAGAAAGCTATTTATGAACCAAGAGGAAGACATTTTGCCAGACGCGGTATCTGCTAGCACCTTGATTGTGACTTTACCAGCTTCCAGAAATGGGATACAGAAATGTGCGCTGTTTATAAACCATTCAGTTTACGGTACTTTTTATAGCAGTCCAAACAAACTACAGCATTGATTTGAGGGTTGTCTAAACAAGTCCTCTGTCATGCCACAGTGAATTCCCTACTTCGCTCCATAGTGCTCCATCTCTTTTCTACCAAATTGATTAAGTCAAAGCATCCCTTTAACATTCTGCCACTTAAAGAAACCAGCATGCACTGGGGGTCCACCAGTCCAGGAGCTCAGTGGCTTTGTAACTTGTTCTGTTTCCGTACACTTAGGAAAACGACTGACAGCACATAATTGCCCGCAATTTCTTAACATATTTGTATTTATGCTGGAAACAATTCTTTCTTTTCTTGGTAAAATCTGCCTTACATTTTTGAAGTAGTACTTATTCACTAAATTAAATCCGAAAGCTGAAGAGAAAGAAACAATTGTATATAGTCCTGCCTACTATTTAAAATCGCTATTCATGTAGTGGATCATTTTTAATAATATTTCAAGGCATGCCTTATTTTCCATTGTATTCACAAAAACAATTTCTTTTCATGCATTTCATTTCTTAATATACTGCCAGTATCACTAATGTCAATACAAACTCCATGTAAACAAGTCTTGGTGGTTGCAAATGATTGTACTAATGGATATCCCATGGTTTATTTAATCATTATTCATTATCAAACATTTGCATAGTTTACACAACTTGACATTGAAAAATGTTGCTGTGAATATCTGGGTAAATATTTTTCTTTATTTTTAGTTACCCCATCAGAATATACTTCTGGATTTAGATTTAAGAGGTAATATGAAATGCTTAAGGACACAGGCAGGCAGGCAGACAGACAGACAGACAGACAGACAGATAGATACACATTTTCAGTAGTCTAACTAATATAGACTTGTATTTATGAAACATATTCTCTATTGGATTGATTTCCATCCCTAATTCCTATTTCTACCACCCCTCATCCTCACCAGAGGACTCCAGTCTGATGTTCTTGCTATACATTCTCTACACATCTAATGCTATACATTAGATGAGTGCATAAATGTTGTCTGCACAAATGGTACTTGTACACAAATAATATCATGCTATACGTGACATATTGCTTCTCCCTTTTCCCACTAACACTAGGTTTTCAAGAGCCATCTGTGTTGTTCTATGGAGATCCAAGACTTCTGAAGGCTGCATGCTCAATTCTATGTGCATACTGTGAGGCACTTCCCTATTCTCTATGGAGTGGAATTTCAGACTGTGCACAGTTGTGTTGTACAACACTCAGTGCCAGGATAAACTTCCCTGGTTCCATTACTCCCCTCCCCCGAGATTTTAGGGAGCCGCATAGCTATGGTTTCATATGTTTGTGTCTCCAAATTCCTATTTTGGAAACTTAATGCCTCCGTGGGCAGTGTTTGGCGGTGGGATCTTGTGGGAGGTGCCTGCATAATGGAACCCTACGTCACAATGGGCTAAGACTTTCGTATGGATTTGAGGGACTAGGAGTTAGACAGATTCCTGATAGGCAGACAGATGGGGAGAAGAGCCGTGACTGGGTAAGAAAGGTGATGTAATTCCAAGATGGCTGGCTTCTTCCTCACCGTCCTGACCTGAAACAAAAACATGAAAACAAAGGTCTGACAGGATTTTTCTCCTGCCATGGGGGCCACTGCTGACAGAGTGGATCAATTAGTTCAAACCAGTCAGGGACCTGCTTGCAGGATAACTGTGGTCCAATCAGTCATCTTGTCTTTTTTCAAACAGATCAAGCCTAATTCAGTTGAGGAAGGTGCTTCACTGACTTAAAAAAACAAACGAAGAAAGTGGAGCCCCCAAGGAGAGGCTGTCCCTCAGCCTCCTGAGTGACCCTTTGGGGTTGTAAAGTCTTTCCTGTCTGTATGCTCGCTGTCTGTGTCTCCTCACCCCGTAAAAGCCTTTCTTAGCCAGTTGACTCTGTCTGCTCCTGTTTACTGTGCTCAAGAACTTCACTAATGTTACCTGTTGCACTGGAGATTTTTTTCCTTCCTTTTAAATCATTTAATTTAAATGAACACAACCAGGAACCCTAGACAGTAACAGGTTGACTCTCCTTTTGAAAGACTGGATTAGCTTCTGCGCCTAAGTCTTATACACTTGCACCAATGACATAGTGAATTTGGCCATATTATTATTATGGGATAGAACACATCAACATCTTATTTCGTCAAACATCATACATACTTAGAAAGGCTCATTTTTCGAATGAATTATCTCCTGCTTTCATCTATATATAATATAGATGAAATAATAAAATATAAAGTAGGTTTATATTTTCATTTGTTTAGATTTGAAGATACAATTTATTCTAGCATAAGTTGTCGATCTATGTTTATTATTATAGTCATCCATTCCGTAGCCATCTTTCTCTGAGAATTTGAAATGTTTCCTATGTCCTAGGAAATGTATGTATATGGATATGATTTTTATTTTTATGTTTGGACCCCAGCCCATGAACTGGTACACATTTAGGGTGTTCTTCCCACTACTGATCCTCATCTCATGGACTGGTATACATGTAGGGTGTTCTTCCCACGACTGGTCCCCATCTCATGGATTGGTACACACTTAGGGTATATCTTCCCACCTCAGCTAACCTAATCTAGATGATCCCACACAAATAAGCTCAAAGGTTCTGTTTCCATGGTGACTTTAAATCCCACAAAGTTGATGATCAGAATTAAGTACCATATTTGCTTACCCATTTGCTTTACTATGCTGGCTAGAATATTAAGCCCAAGATTAAGTAGGAGTAATAGTAACAAGTATCTCTGTATTGCTTGTGATATCAAAGAAGTAACTCCTAAAACTTTAACAGAAGTTTGAGACTCTTCATAGGTTTTTAGTAGAAACTCTTTATTAAGGGAGTTCTCTCATTTTTTTTTCTCAATAAACATCAACCGCAAGCTAAAATGTAAGGAATGCTAGGACTAAATACTGTTATGACACAAAGCACCCAGAATTCTTGAATACTACTGATAGTCATTGACAATGTCCTCTGGACCACTTCTATGAAGCTTAAAAGCATGCACTTGCTGTGAATCAGAAGTTCTCAGTACATCCCAAGTATCTATACATTAGTACACCCAAAGATATATACAGGACTCTTAAAAACAGTATTGTTAGCCGTCCTAGGAAGCTGTGGACAATAGTTTATATACTACAGAGCATAAATAATGTATTATATGTTCAACAGAGACACACACTAGTGCTATGAAATAAATAATTTTATATTCAGTGATAAGAGATAAATGTTATTAACATAATATTGAACAAAATAATACATACATATTACTGTTTACCTTAAGAAAATGACTAAATTAATCTAAGATGATATGTGCATAAAGATAAGAGCTACCTTTGCATAGGTTCTTAAAAGATTATTTAAGTGATTTTTATCTAAGCTAACTGATGAATCTGAGGGAAATTCGAAAGCCCTCAAAGCCATTGATAACATTCTATTTCTCGATTTGGGTGATTATTATAATTGTGGTTTTTCTCTGCTCAAATAAATATACATATTTTAAGTTTATTGAATGAACAAATGAAGTGATGGTTGAAATGTGCTGTAAATTAAACTGAAGAGGGCTCATCCTACTGTGAAATAAGGAATTGTGTTTATTTTGTTTATTCCTTGTTCCGCTTCTAATGAGCTATGAGATTTTTCTTTTCTTCTTCTTCTTTTTTTTTTTTTTGGCAAGTCACTTCCTTAGTTTGTATTTCTGTTCCTACTTTCTCAAAAATGAAGGCTGAACTAAATAATCCTTAATACTCCCAAGTCCTACAATTCTGTAAAATAAGAATTCTCCCTGAAGTTGCCTAAGTTTCTTGTATTGATTATTAGGGAAATCTGGTTTCTTTGTTCTTTAGACTCAAGCATCATCTTCCTGGGTTTCTTTCATCCTTTTTTTGTGGCTTCATCTGTGATCCTTCAACATAAACAGCCTGTGGAAAATCAATAGTCACTTTTCTCCTTCTAAATTAAGTTCTTTTTCTGGCTTATATATATCGGCCTTTTGAGAATATTGTAGTCTGTGCACAGTGCTAACACAAAAATACCAGAAACTGGATACATTATGAAGAACAGAAATTTATTTATCATCTTTCATAAGTTGGAAAATCTAAGATCAAGGTGCCAGCAGGCTGGATGCTTAGTATGACTCTGTACTCCTGAGGTGGCCACACACAAACTCTAATCCCTCATGATTTACAGGAAGGGGTTGTCTTTGAGATCTCTTCTAGAAGGAGTTCACATTCCCAAATGGATAATCTCATGAAGGGCCCCATTACTCAGCACTATCATCTTGAGATGAGGTTCTTATGAATGCATCAAGGAGGCAGGGGCATAAACCTTTAGAATGTGAACAAATGTTTCTTTGGCACAAACCTATGTCCATTTACTTTTGGGGCTTGCAAAATTGAAAAGTGGCCCATAGTGACTATCGAAATGACCCGTTAATTATGTTAGAATACTCAAGCTAGACTATGAGACTGCTCAATGAGAACGTCAAATCCTCTGCTGTGGGGTCTCACGTTTAAGGATGACACTGAAGATTTGGAGAAACAGAACAAATCTATCCCCCTTTGCTTTGAGAACACTGATCTGTATTGCTCTGACCACTGTCCCTTCCTACAGTAGTCAGTTAGGAAGTTGAGCTGTTTGCAAATCTTCCCAGGAGCAGTGTCTAAGCTTTCCTTACAGCTAGATTTGGTCATGGGACCAGGTTCTGACAGATAAAGTGTGACACAAAGCGTTGTTCAACTCCCTGTGTTCCTGAGGAGATGGGATATGCTCTTGTCTTTCATTCCTCTTTTCAGACCATCTGGAATGGGGATGAGGAACTGTGCATCTTAAGACTGTAAACAACGATAAAAACATTAGGAATGCTGGAGTTGGACTTCAGAGCAAAGCCCACAGCCCACAGTTACCACAGATGCTTAACGTCTCAAAGGCAAAGTAGAATAGCATCTATCATCTTATAAATCACTGTTAGAGTTGGGACACAAGGTCCTGAAACTATACCCTACCTGATACACCCCTTGATAAGTTGTTGGAAAAAAACTCGGTGATTAGGAAGCATCAATGATGCAGGTACTGGAGGAAGCACTGCCCTCTTAACCAAGGCTTTTAAATGTATGGTTCACATTCAAGGCTTCCCTTGTCTTCTCAGCCTCACCATACACTGCAGCATCTACAGCTCACTGGAGGCTCAACACTGCAAGACAGAGACCATCAGGGCTGGGCCACAGTTTTCAGAGAAGTCACGGGAAGAATTTTGGAAAGAGGGCAATTAAAAATGTCCAGGTTTGTCATCTGAACTCATAATAGTCATCCATTAGTGAAACCAATAGCAGTATTCTTTGCCCTGGATAATTTAAAGTATTTTGATTTCTCCCCTGGAGAAGCAACAGATGAAGCAAATGATAAGACAAAAAGAAAGCAGAAAGAGTAATATCTAGAAAAGACCAAGAGGATTATAAACAGTTTAGTGATGCAGAATCAATTAGTCTTTGGGGCTGTGGAATTTACAAAATTGATCTGCATTAAGTATAATAAATTCTCGAAGGACATAAACATCTTTACTCACATTTACCCTCTGCTGTTATGACCACAGAGGGAAAAGGACACAGGGGATATTGTACTCATTAAATCTGTTATTGATTCACCATTCATTTCATGCTGTGTATTCTTTGGATAGCTGGGTGAACAAAAAGTTGGCCATCATTATGATTCCATAAGAGAAACGAAGAGTCAATAAACCAAATGTGTCATGAAGAGTTGGGATGAGTGAAGGTGAAATGCCGCTAAGTGCAATAATTCATACTGGAGGACCAGAAAGGGAAAGTGAGCTATGGGCGAGAAACGTGCTATCTCAGAATGGAAGGTGGGGTCTGCCTTTATGATATTTGAACAGGGTTGAGCTAAGTGAGGGAGTGGCAGCTAACCATAACACAGAGAGGACCTCGCCGAACAGAGTAATCAGTGGCTGCAGAGACTCTGGAGAGGAACTCTTTCAAGTACAGATGACATCTATGCCAGGGTTGCCGCTGCCTGCCCCTCCTATGCCAAAAAAGACAATGCAGCTATAAATCTATGAACTATCCATCCATAGAGCTATGGCTGCAACACAACCCTGCTGAACCTCAAGAGTAAGCCTAGGAAGAAAGTCAACTGCTGTGCTGTCCTGAAGATTAGGAACCTCACTTCTAGCCCATAGTCCATATCCTTGGAGACATGTCTTGGCGGACTACAGACAAGACAGACCAATGCTGGTGATGGACACACAGCATCCTTTAGATGCAGACAGTGGTTCCCCAGCTGTATACAGAGATCACCTGTGAAGATGTTAGATGATTTTTCCATTTCAATAAGCTGTTGAACTTAGCACAAATCTGTATTTATTGCCAAAATGTGTTTGTAGAGCCTGCAGTAATTGACTCTTTTTACTCGTGATAAATTTTGTTTACTCTTTTTACTTGATGCAACTAGTTCATAAATCATTGGGTTCATGGATCTTTTCTTATTGGCCCAAGCAATATTTTGAAATATATTGAACATTTTTAGATATTCTATAGATAACTTATGGAGTTTTCTTTCATATTTTTGTTTCAGCTAAGATTTTACCCAAAAGAATTCAGCAATAATCTAGGCTAAAAATATAAAACTTAGAACCATGGAACTACATTCACTGGACTGTCTACATGACAATAAAATTTTTATTGTAGCATAGCCATGCTTGTATCTTTATTTGTAAATGTCTGTGATACAGGCGTAAAATGGGATAGCGATGAAGAATCACCACATGTGGGTTTAAAAAAATAGTTAGACACTGAGAAAATTACTTTGACTGGAAGGCTCACATATTGATATCTACCTGTGTACTATGTGCACATTTAAATCCTTAATGATAGTGTTTTATAAATCTAGTTCACAGTTTTCACTTTATTTGGGGGTCTTAAAAACAGTTTTATTTCCCCCTTTTGTTAAAAATAGATTCTTTTCTTTCTTTCTGTCTTTGATTATTTATTTGTGAGTCTGTCATATGAACTTCAAAAGGGTGTTCGTTCTGCAGCTGTTTCGCACAATGCCTTTTTATTCTGAATGATTTTCTTAATGTCAATTAGTAGTAAGATATTTAATGGTGTGATTCAAAATTTTCCCGTCCTTACTGATTATCTGTCCTATTATTGAGAAAGGTCTTTTATCATGATGACATCCTCTCTGACTCCTGCATCTCCTTCTCTAGCATTTTTTCTGTATGAAAACTTATGAAATACACTGTATGGCCTGTAAGAATTTAGCAGGCTAATTATGCATATAACTGAAGTAAAAGAAGGAACAAGTAAGTAGAAAGTCAGCCATATCTGAAGAATGAAAAATTTCCAATTGACAAAAATTGTAAACCACAGAATTGTCTGGGAGGTTCACAGAAGATGAACATGAAGAAAGTCATATCCATATCTAGGCATATCATAACCAAATTTCAGAAAAATCATGAAGGCAACTTGGGGTAAAATAAAAGATACAGTGTGTTTAGAATAAGAATAATGACTGGGCAATAAACGTAGAGAGAACAGTGGCAGGAAGCAAAGGGAGGCAGATTATAAATTGCTGAAGCTTTTGAAGTTTTATCCAGCAAAGATGCATGTCGTGAATGAAGATGAAATGGATTTGGTCAGATCCGTCACTAGCAAACCCATCCTCCAGGAGTTTTTATGAAGGACCTGTATACTAGGCCAGATGACCACATGGAATCCGTTGTCTGGAAGAAGGAATAGGGATGGGTAGACTAGCAATAGTGTGATGAATGTAAAAGGTTTTTTTTTAATGTTACTTAAAAAGAGTTGGTGATTTTAGTGCAAACTAATGGTAGAGTAGGAGTCCTGCAGACAGTTTAATGGTAAAATCTGTGAGAACAGTGGTGCCAAGAACGAGACAAGTGTAGAACTTTATGTTTATTAGTTATAGAGGAAGAGATTATGTTGATTCTCTGTGAAATCCTGACATTATTCACTGGAGCAAGCTGTGGATGTCATGCAAAATACAGAGATTAAAAATTCAACAGAAGAACAAAAATACTGTTTAAAAAAAAAAAAAGTCTGTCAAGGCTTCTCCGCATCCGAGAATGAGCTTCCTCTATGCATCCCTAGTGATTGTTGGTGCGGTCCACCGGGTGGTCCTAGATTTCCAGTTAGAAAGACTCTGCATGAATCTTATCAGCCCAAGGTGGTAGACTAAGCAAGATGAAGATCGTTCTTACTATAGCTTCAAAGAGAAACTGGTTAGTAAGGAGGCATTAGCTATAACTGAATTATAGCTTGAATTCTTTTTAACTTCTCAGCCAATAAAATGAAGGACTGACCAGTGTCTTATAGCAAACTAGCAAAGCCATCTTGATGAACCCTTATTCAAATTAGCAGGACGCCAACCTCTGCGTCAGCAAAAAACTATCATGATTTTATACTGTGACTAAAACTCACTTCATTTAAATTCTGATTTCTCATATCTACTTTTCTGCAAGGCCAGCTTGAGTTCCTAGACTTCATGTCAAATGAGAAGTTTAAACTCAGATACAAGTTCAGTTCCAAGCAGAGTAGCTTAAAGTTCTCTAGACCTGGGTTCCCTTTTTATTTTATTTTATTTTTTGTGGAGTATGGTCTTTTAGAAAGAGGTATTATTGAATTTAAAACCTCATAAAAATCTAAATAACATGATCTGATTTCCTGCTGTGGCATTTTTAGAATTGAGTCTTATTTTAATTCTTTTGTTTTTGTGCTTCACACAATTATAACTGTTAAGGCACATTGTTTCAGATTTATGTTGGGTAATTGTTTTTGTATCTAATGAAAATGCAATTTAAGTGCTTTACAATAATTAAATCTGTTTATAGACTTCTAGTCAGACCTTGGCAGTGTTTCTTATATGTTAATATTATAAAGACATGACATAAATAGCCCACAACATTTTTTCTTCACTTCTTCCGCATTCCTTCTTTGAGATATTCTCTAAGAATAATGCTGGATAAAAATGTGTACACATTTTGGCTGTCAATCAACTTAACTATTCAAGAGGTCCCAACTATTACTTTTAACACCCCAGAAATTTTAATTCTGCCCCTGACCTTGCCATTTTCACCCTCTAGATTGTCATCTTGAGTAAACTTTTCCCTTTAGCTTTTTGAATTTTCTTGTCTATCTATATTCAACATCAAATGTCCTTTATAAAGGGAATCTCATGGGTGTTGGTAACTGCCCTGCTCCATCCTACCCATCCTAGCAACACTGACCATCACAAAAGTGACATTACTCTATTGCAAGTTTCATAACTCCCTTCTTTCTATCCTAGCATGCTGATTGTCTGTAGTTTTATTAATGCCTCCAGTGAGTGATACATAGACAATACTAAACAAATGTTTGTTTGTAAACTTAATATCCTTCTAACTCTAAGGAGCAAACATATTTTGTATTGTCTGGCTGTGCAATATATTTAACAGTTCCTTTTCTTTGTCTTGCTTTGTTGATTCAAGTTAAACTTAGTGGATATTAAGACCATCAGGCATCTGGACTGATTTCTGTAATAAATAAGAACATTTGGTAAAGTAAGGAAACTTTAACCACGGGGAGGTGTGTGTGTGTGTGTGTGTGTGTGTGTGTGTGTGTGTGTGTGTGTGTGTGTGTGTGTGTTACCATGTATATGTGTGGGTGAGACAGACATTTAAAAAAGTAAAGTATGTCACCTCTGAGGGATTGTTATTCTATTTGAATTTCATAAGTAGGCAATCTTCAGATAAATACCCAACTACCATCTCTCCCCCAGGACAGTCAATTCAATACTTCAGAAAGGCTATTACAGGTGCTGAAATGAGAAAGTCAAGATGGCTGTCTATACTTACCATTTAATCTAACCCACTCACTATCACTTCAAAATTCATTTTGATTTCTACAGAGAATTAACTATTACAAAATGACCTGTATTAAGTGGAGTCACAGCAAAGAACAGGGAAGGAATACAAAAAGCACCCTTTCTAATTTTTCTTTAAAGACAATTCAAATTTTCTCCAAAATTTAGAGGAGGAGTAGGTAGGAAGTTCTGAAATTGCTGAAGCCATGATTTACAAAATTCACTGATTCTTAAACAAGAAGAAATGAATTATACTTCCCTGGAAAAGGAAGGATCCAAAACTGTTGAAAGAGAATAGTAATCACCTAGCAAGTTTATATCAAAGCTCCAGAAAATGCAGTCAGAGAAATTATGTTTTTGAAAGTAGTTAACAAGAGCAACACCTAACAGGTTCAGCCACAGCAATAATAGCAAATAAAGAAAAACACAATTTATCAGTCAGTAACCTTTGATCGTGCTGATTGTAAAGCTTGTTTGTAAGTTTTCTTGTTCAACAAAACTGAATTAACTTTGGATGCAGTTGGGGGGTGTTCAACTCTTTAGCAGGGAAGGATGAGGAGAGATGCAAGGGAGCAGTCTGGCTGAAGCTAGTCAGAGCTGGACATGGCAAAACTGAGCATGTGCAAGGTGAGGTGGGGTGAGGTGTCTGGATCTAGATGTAAAAGTGACATGGGGAAATGACAATGTTTGGATAAAAAAAAAATGGCACATACAATCTGACAACCAAAGAAGTTTGAACAGTTTGGCATTAGCCAGGTTCCAAACCCTCTCAAATCCACAATCCGGGCTTGGAGCTGGGGGTTGGTGGTTGGAGAGATTTGCAGGGAGCAGGCAGTCAGGAATAGTCAGGGAGTGGCTGAGGGCAATTGCCTGAAATAGAATTTGTTTTCAAGCTGTTTTCCATGTTCCAGCCACAGCTTGAAGCACAGCTTTCAGAGCCAGGAGTGGGACGCATAAAGCTTCAGTAAATATTACCAAATCTTCTGCCAGATTGATTTCGCCAATCTATATTCTCACCAACAGCGAATGGGCACAGTCCATCACTACCTTTGCTCCTGACTTGAAGATAAATTCTTTAATGTCTTTATTTTATTTCTGGCCAAGAAAAAAAAAGGATTCTTTGTTTTTGTTTGTTGCTGAGTTACTGTTACTAGTAAATGTAAGCTTTACATCATTGCTTCACACAAAGTATCTGTTAGTGTCTTCCTGATTCATTATGCTACCAACTTTGCACTTTATAATAATTTCTATAAATTCTAATGTTTAAGAGTACAGCTACTACCTTGTTGAAATTCTCTTCTTGAATGGTTGTGTGCATTTTGATTCCTGGAATGATACTTAACATAGAAACAACGAAATAACATCTTTGAGGATTTTCTTTCCCTAAATGGACAGTTCTTTTACTTTTGCCCAAGCTGGGGCCATTTAAGATCTCATCTCATAAGTGTCCTTTAGTTGTTTTTGTTTGTTGGGGGTTAGTTTTTGTTTTGTTTTGTTGTTTACTTAAATTACTTTGTTTTTGATAATCAGGACTTACCTGTCTGGCAGGAGACAAGGATCTACACTAGTCAAACAGCCAATATATTTTAACTAGCTTATGCTAGAAAGACCCTTTTGCAGAGTTTAAGAGAAGTTATTGACTCAACAAAAGGACCAAGGAGCCCATTTTGGATACTACATAATCAAGAACAAGATATCTTCAATCACGCTATGGGTGCATTCTGAGAAAACCCTCCACTGCTCCAACCGGGGTATGTGGTATAGTCCCCCACAGCAGTAGCCCCTCCCCCAAGACCCAGCCTGTTCCGCATAGTTAACATTCCACTCTCTGATACATAATTATATCTACAGGACAAAACTCAAGTCTAAGATTCTAATGATGGCAGAAACTATGTGATGCATTATTTTAAGTGTTTTTGTAGACAGAGATAATTTAATTTTCACAACACCTTATGAGATATATAATAATATCCTTCTCACTTTGCATGTAAGAAAACTGGGGAACAGAGAGGCTAAGTAATTCCCTAATATCATAGGGCTGATGGATGACAGCTAAAGCTGCTCCCCAAACTGTCGGGCTCCAGAATCTGCTTTGAAACCCTGGGCTGCACAGCCCAGTGGGCTTAAGCTTCCTCTCACTGTGACATAAACCAGAAGCCAAGCTGGGTGCCAAATGAGTCCATTTGCACAGTCCCTGCAAAAGCTCTAATCTAATTTTTCCAAAGTGCTACTCAATTTTCTAATGCCATTTATCCAATAATCTTGCCTTCCTTATTGATTTATACCATACTAATGCCCTTGTACATCAAATAGGTACTCAATGAATATTGGTTGGATCAATAGCTGTGAGAGGATATTTGTAGACTACCTTCAGGTCCATTGTCAGCTTTGGCATGTTGTGAGATAATGTCCGTTGCCGTGCAGGAATTACTCTCAGAACCTAGCTACTTTGTTCAGTATGATCTATCTCCTGCAGGCATCTCCTAGGGATGGTGAAGGAGCTGTTTTGCTCCCTCATTTCTGGTTAGGTTTAGGGGATAGAGGAGGGAGGGTGCTGATTGGCAGTGTTAATTGCTTCTGCTTCCTGGACATGTGGCTTTGGATTAATTTATCCCCTGGAAGAATTTGGCTACTGTGGGCATTCCTTTTCTTCCCACTCCTCCAAATCTCATTTCCAGATGCTCTTTCACTTATTTTCTAGTATAAGGATGACCACTGTCCGTGGCTTTTCCCCTAAACCTTCTATATACTTTCATGATGGTGTCTCCAAAATCTGTCTATCCTTTCTCAAAAGACCATTTAACAAACTACCCTCAGTTTAACCAACTTTTGTCTGCCATTATGAGACAATAACAGTGCATAGTTTTGGCTATTATGTCAAGAAGTAATCAAGATATCTTCAGTCTTGAAACTTCCTTTGCTCTTAATCCTTCTGAGAACAATTCTGAAGCATAAAACACAACACACTGGATTCTTAAAGTTGGAATACAATTAAAATAAAAACTAATTTCAGTCTTTCATTTTCCCAACCAAGGGAATGAAGGGACTATCTAGTCATCCCTGTGTCTTCTGTGTCCTCAGGCAAACATCTTAGTCTTCTCATGTTTCTACATGTTTCTTATTATTTCTGGGTATTTCAGTTTCCATAACATTAATTTTTAAAAATAATTTAAATTTATTTTATATGCTTTGGTGTGAAGATGTCAGATCTCACAAAACTGGAGTTACAGACAGGTGTGAGCTGCCATGTGGGTGCTGGGACTTGAACCCAGGTCCTCTGGAAGAGCAGTCAATGC
This sequence comes from Peromyscus maniculatus bairdii, assembly GCF_049852395.1. NCBI lineage: Eukaryota > Metazoa > Chordata > Mammalia > Rodentia > Cricetidae > Peromyscus > Peromyscus maniculatus. The sequence goes on along the minus strand of NC_134873.1, from coordinate 28,481,797 downwards.
TCTTAACTTCTGAGCCATCTCTCCAGCCCATTAACATTAGTTTCATCATTGTTGTTGTTTGATGGGCTATAGGTTAATTTTTTCCCCTCTAACTTTTTTTTATTCTTCTCTCATACAATACATCCTGGCCTCAGTTTCCCCAACTTTCACTCCTCTCAGTTTTCCCAAACTCACACCTCCCCCAGATCCACTCCTTCTCCATTTCCATTCAGAAAGGAGCAGGCGTTCCAGGGATATCAACTGAACGTGGCATACGAAGATATAATACTGAGACTAGGCACAAACTCTCACGCCAGGGCCGGGCAAGACAACCCTATAACTTTTACCTAGTAATATCTAATAGCTATATAAGCAGTTTACTTTTTCAAAATCAAGCCATATTACTAAAATCATATATTTATTCCAGAAGGTGACTGGGTCTCTTGAATATTCTGGATACTGGGCTCTCCTTGGGAACTGGATATCACAGCTAATCACGGAAATGCTTATTTATCATATGTGACTGAATTATCTAAGATTTGTCAAACTAAGAGGCAAGTTGGGCCATGCCAACTATGAGAACAAAGGGCTTTTACAGATAAATTGATAGTTGTCATCATCCAGAATAAGAACATTCTGACTGGTGACCCATACTCTCATTTTACAGATTTTAAAAACAAAAAGGCTTACAGCAAACTGGTTAAAACTGTACTGGACAAAGAGGATAGCACAGCATGGTGATCGGTCATCTACTACTCATGTCTTTTCCTGTAGGTAGGAATAGCAATAAACAGGCACAGGACAGGGCATTCTCAAATTATTTATTATTCTGATGGCGTCAGGATGTCTACAAAGAACTAAATTGAAGTGGTGAAAGGTTAAATTAACTGAATAATGAGACATTGGAAGTTAGGGGCATCATGACCACTGTCCCGCATACAGATCCTCTAGGTTTCAGAATACTTGGTGGAGTTTTTTTTTTTTTTACCTTGTGGCTTCTTGAAATATTGTGATAATGAGCTTGTGAAGCCTGACCTACTCCCAATTTTAATGGAAATGTTTCTAATGAATCAAGTGATATGCAATTAGTTTTTGATTTTTACATATTCTTTATAATATTGAAGAAATGTCCTTATAGTCCCAGTTTGCTGCACATTGTTAGGAGGGGTTGTTACTTTTACTCATTAATCTGAAATGGAACATTAATGCCATTAAATGACTTCTTAGCCTCCTTTAAAATGACTGACAAATATTTCTTTTTCAATCTATGAATTAGATATACTAAAAATAATACAACCAATTTCATGTAAGATTTTTATTATAATAATACAACCCATGTGGTCACATTATACTGATCTTTAAAAGAGATTTTAGGTGTCAGTTTCTTGGCATTACTTAAATGTTTTTTGTTTCTTTTCTTTCTTGTTTATTTTCAAAAGTACAGGTGACTCATGGCTTCACTGTTCTATACTTATCAGGTTTGGGTGAAACCAATGTGTGGTATTTCTAGTTTTCCTGTACCTAGCAATAATTCCAGTAGCATGTTTGTTGAGGGAAGAAGATTTAGAGTCTTGATAGGCAGCCACCTAGGAAGAAGGGCTATGACTAGATAATAACGATGGCCAGTTTCCAAGATGGCTGACTTCTTCCTCACCCTCCTGATCTTAGACAAAAGCTGTGGTTACTTTTACTTAAAGTTGTGGTCGATATCTTTTGCTCCCACCAGCAGAACCAACACTATGCTGGTAGACCAGGGTACCAAGCTCAAGGCCAATTCAGGACCCATTTAGACAACAGTTATAGGTCAACCAGTCATGCGGTCTTTGTTTAAATTGACCATCTCCAAACTAGGGAAGGAAGACCCTTGAGAGACTGAAAACTTCAGGCCTCAAGGAGAGAATAGCTGTTTCAGGCTCCTGTTTCCAGGCTCTGCTTAACAGAGATGGTCTGTCTGTTTGTCATCTGTCTGTCTGTGTATCTCCCTCTCTTTTTCTCTCTCCCTACACCCCCCCCCTCCCGTGGTGTGTGTGTGTGTCTTCACTCCTAATAAAAGCTTTTTTCTGGTGGTGGATTCTCCCTGATATGTTTGAGAATTTCCCCTCTGCTACCTGTCACCCTCAAGATTTTCCTACTCTTGAATTTTATAACTAGCAGAGATGACAACCCCAGTCGAGACCCCCATACAGTCATAGAATCATTCTATGAAAATATAGAATGCACAAAATTATCAGGACCTGGTATCATTCAGCAGCATAATTTCTCAGTCCTTTTTTATTTCATGTTTTATTTAGGGTTTTTTTCATTCTTGGAATACATTTGATCCTTTCTGTTTACACACACACACACACACACACACACACACACACACACACACACACACACATTTGATTATGTTTAATTCCCACACATATTAGCACAGTGCCCCTTTGGCTGCCTCAATCAATAAAATTATATTTTCAGTTTATCCATTCTTCTCTTTGGCTTATAAGTTTCTTAGCTTCTATATGTGTTGACCTTCTCTGACATTTTCTTTATTTTCTTTTTTTATTGTTCCTACTCATAATAAAACTTCCTAAAATTTGTGCTTAATTAACTCAATTTGTTTTCATTGTGTTTGGTCTTTTCAGTAAGGAAATTATTCCATATTATTCTTTTCATTCTAAATATAGTCTTTTCCATATTCTCTACTTTGCCCAGGAGTTTTTTATTATGTTTTTAATAAGCATATTGTATTTTTGTTTCCATTTAAGCAGGAACTGTTTGGGTTTTACTTTTAAGTAGTATTATCTTTTCATTTGTTATTGTTAGTTTTCATTTATGGCTAGTGTTATACCATCAGGAGAAGAGATAATAAGCAACATAGTTTCTTCGGGGGAGAGCTTATTAAGAATGTATTAGGCCAGGGAGTCGGCTCTGCAGTTAAAAGAGTTCGTCCCAAGACATGTGCTGGATCCCTAGAATATACATGTTGACAGGAGAGAATCCACTTCTGCAAGGTGTCCTCTGACCTTTGTATGCATGCCGTGACATGTACACACACACACACACACACACACACACACACACACACACACAGAGAGAGAGAGAGAGAGAGAGACAGACAGACAGACAGACAGACAGACAGACACAGAAACAGAGAATAAATAAAAGTAAATACATTTTTAGAAAGAATTTATTTGCAACTTCCAGAGTTTTCTTAGCTGATTACCTATAAACCTTGAGGCTAGGCCTTTTAATGCCTTATGGGGAAAAAAATTAAGACCTTTGATACTCGTATTGATTTCTTTAACTTTTTGAAAAGAAGCAAAGACTCAATGGACAATTCACCCCACTAATCACATCTTCCTTTCTCTACCCCAGCACTCCCTCTGTGAGCACCCAACACTCACTGATTAAGCACCCAACAGTCACTGTGTGAGCACCCAGCACTCACCATGTGAGCACCCAGATGCCATGGCTGGCTAGAGATGGCTAGTGAAGTTCACTCCAAAAGTGAAAGATGGCTGTTTACAAGCTGTTTCCCTCGTCTGGAGAGGTCTCTGTCCATCTTCAAGAGAAAGAGTAAAAGAGGCCTCCTGCTCCTACTACGCCCATGTCCATTGGACCCTTTTATGGACTTCAATTAGATAAAAAGAATGATAAATTAGAAATACACTGTCAAGAGTTTAGTCCTACACAAATGTGAAATGTTGTTAGTAAAAACTGGACACTGCAAATTATACCAAAAAATATCTAAATTTATATTTTTAAAAAAATTCGGCCGGGCGGTGGTGGCGCACGCCTTTAATCCCAGCACTTGGGAGGCAGAGCCAGGCGGATCTCTGTGAGTTCGAGGCCAGCCTGGGCTACCAAGTGAGCTCCAGGAAAGGCGCAAAGCTACACAGAGAAACCCTGTCTCGAAAAACCAAAAAAAATAAATAAATAAATAAAAAAAAATAAAAATAAAAAAATTCTAGGTATTTTCCAAATGCTTTTAATAGAAATTCAACCTTACAGCTATATAATTTTGTGAGATTTGGAAAAAAAAAAAGTATTTGCTCATCTATTTGCTCATGCAGCTCTAGCAGGTCAGGGCAGTTGGCTAGGATCTACAGAATTTGATGAGTAGGAGGTATCAGATAAAATGACAAAGTAAGGCTCAGAGAGTAAATTTTGTGTTAACTTCATAAAGATAACACAGTAGAAAAAACAAATAGTAAATAAATAAGGTATCTATGAGCTTGTCTTAAAAGCTTGTGGAGTCATTCCTTTGAAAGAACCCAGGCTCCACTTGTATCCCTGCTTTAGCCTGTGCTATTTGGATTATACATCTTAGGTCCAGACTATCCCTAATTATCCCATGCTTTGTGTTTGACGGCACCCAACGTCACTTCCCTGTACCCAATACAGTTTTCTGTCTCCTCACTGTCCCGGCAACTTCACCAACAATGTCTGGTCTCTCTCTGAATCTGGGCTAGACTTTCTTGAGCAAATGATCGTGTGTGTATGGATAGAACAGCTAAGATACAAACATGGACAGAAAATTCACAGGCTGGTAGAAACTTGGTCAGCTAGGGTAGTCTATCCAAAGATTTGTGGACTTGTTCTTAGGCAAGGCAGGACAAAAAAATATGGAGGGAGAGGTGTTTCAGTCACATCTGTACAATAAAACAAACCCCAAACAAGAATAAGCATTTCCCTTACACAGCCAACCAGAGGGGCTCTAGTTCATGACTAATTCTAGATAATAATAATAATAATAATAATAATAATAATAATAATAATAATAACCTAGACAATAATAACTCTAGATAATAACCTGGTACTTTGGGGAGTTACCACCTTTTCCTAGGTCCTACTTTTTCCATGTAATCATAGTTTTAAAGCTTCATTCTTTAACACATTCTAAAATCACTTATTCTGTTTGTAACTGAAGAAAACATAAGATGCAGGAAATAGGAAAGGTTGAAGTTGACAAGAAAAAATAAAAGTTGAATTACCATGACTGGATCCTAAATGAGGGGGAAAAAATCTAGCATTGTTTAAGTAAATGAGAATAATGCCACTTGAGTTCTGTACTTGAGTTCCATATTGGGATCCTTATTGGACCATTGTGCTACAATCTTTCTCATTAAGTAAGAATTTATGCCTTAGCGGTCTCTTTCATAACACTTGTCCTCTCCCATCCTCTATGTATTAATACAATTGCCCCTGCACTTTGTTGCACATTGATTAGATTTATATATATATAAAAAAAACCACATCATCTTTTGCATATAAATGCAGGGGCACAGAAGTCTCAGGAGGAGAGACCTAGTTTCCCATTGCACTAAAGAATGCCTAGAGCTACAGAGGATGAATACACAAGGCACTGTGGGCCCTGAACCAGAGTCTTGTGTCACCCAAGAAATGAGACTGGGCTGTTCAGAACTGATACTTACACCAGAGCAGACCCTTCAAGGTGTGTATCTAAACCATACAGGCTGCCCTTCGTGTCTATCTACACTCCTGCTAACAGAATGTCATAACTTCCTAACACGGATGATTGGAATGTCTGGGAAATCATTCATGAATTGAGCTCAGTAGATTTGGAAAGCTTTCTCTCTTTCCTCATATTTCAGTGCAAAAGGGGAGGATAGGGTACCTAATTTGGGGCATATCTACACTCATTGGAACTACCCAAAAAACATAAACAGGAGTCAGGATAAAAATATCAGTTCAATTACTGATCAAATTGAACCAGAGAAATTGATCTGGATCGATGCCTCCATATGGTACAGCCTGTTTTCTTGTTTGTTTGTTTGTGTGTGTGTTTGGGTTTTTGTTCTGTTTTTTTCCTGTGAGGAGCTCCTCCCCATTCCATCCTTATAGCTAAATTTACTCACTTGGTCCCACATGCACCTTTCAGAGAATCTAGGATCCTCCACCTAGCAAAGAGCATTTCTTGATGACTTATCACATGGAAGAGAAACTGGAGACATATGTATTCCATAGGCACGAGAAAAATGAAAGAATTTTTCATGTGATGGCCTATTCCTAGGTTGAGTTAATCAGGTTAGCCTCATTTCCTCTGGCGATAACAGAGGAAAGTGAATAAAATGATAGGTATCTTCTCCCTAGGCTTCCCAAACTGGAAGCTCTTTTCACATGAGCCAGCAGGTCACACTGGGGGAGAAAGAGTGAACATAGTATTACTGTCTGGACACATACTTCTAAATTAAAGACTCTATAGCAAATTCTGGAGTGTCCCATAAAAACTCATGAATTTTTCAGGATGTAATGAGTTGAGTTGGGTTAGAGTGACTAGCAGTGACACTAGAGAGCATAAAATAATGGTGATAGTCCCTTGTAAAAAATTTCCCTAGTCAGGGGCAACTTCCTCCATTTCCCACCCAAATCTCCTTGCTAAATATAAAGGCAATATGTATCTTCTCAATGTTTCAAAGTCCAAGAAATAAACTTCAAATGGAAAGGAACACAAAGCAGAAGCTATTTTCTCTGTGATAAAGTATGTGTATATTAATAAATAAAGTATAGTATTTGCCAAGACTTAAAGGAGAACCAAGAAAAGCTCTCCATGAAACTGAGACTGAATTAGAAAATGGATGTAAGGAGATGATGGGCCTAGTCCACATGATTGACAAGAAGGCACATGAGGGAAGGATGACGTCTATCAGCTGAAGGGCGGAGGGCACAGGCCATTCTACAGGAACCGAATGATGGGGGAATAGCTCACAGCTGCAGCAGGAAGTGGATAAAGTTATTTGTTCCCATCGAAGCAGATACACAAGGAGAGAGACTAAAGCCTGAGGCAGGGCTATGCTCTTACCCTCAAGGCCTGGCTCCCAGTGACCAATTTCCTCCAGCTACGCTGCATCTCATAAAGGTGCCAGAAGCTCCTCAGATGACTGCCTCCATCTAAGTACCAAGTGACCATACAAATGAGCTCACTGTGGAAAGTTTTATGTCCCCACCATGACACTTTTGTTTTACTCTTTTAGAACAAACAATGTATGGTCACAGGAAGGTTAGTCGGGTGGAAAGATTATCAACAGAGGTAACAGGGCACCTGACCTCAAATGTCTCTTGCATTTCTAGCTGTGAGACCTTGAAGGAGACATTTCATTTTCTTTTACATTTCACTTCCCTCATCCATTAAACCAGAGGCTTGAAAATGTCTGAGATTTAGTTTTATGTATTACTTAGAGTCAGTCTACCTAAGTCACTGGATGTAGAAGGTGCATGATCAGTTAGGTGTAAAGAGTTCTGATGATATTATCTGTGCAAGCTCACTTATTACCCAGTGTTCCCATTTTATATATGAGTAAACTTGAGCTCTTAGGCATTAAGTGATTTTTTCTCAGGCTAGGTAAGGGAACTGGGATTAAAACTGTAACTTACTCAAAAGGTAACTCTTCAGGGCACTGACACCCATCTAAAAATTACATTTACACTATTTAAAATTTCACAACCATGCCATGTAACTGAGCTCCAGTGATCCCTACAACCGTTTTGAAGATCACTTTTCAGATGAACAAACTGCAGCTTCCGATATGAAGTTGTTTCGAAGGTCATAAAGGTCATGGGAATCAGGGCTGAAATGGCTCCAGGTGGCTCTTGGGCTGAATGCTCTAAGGCTGCCCATTTTCTGTGAGACAGCCCACGCTTGGACACTTCTACCACAGCACGTTGTTCTTCAGATAAATGCCAATCACTGGGGCTACTTCTGACTCAAAGAGACAATTCCACTCATTTCCTGGGATGGAGATTTCCAAAATAACTCCTTTCCGTTGACACAGCCCTATCTTCATGAGGCAGTATTTACTGCCTCTTTGATTACATCCATTAGCTATTCAGACACAGCTGCCCTTCAGAAAGCAACATGCCCAGGAGAGCCACACATTGAGCAGCTAAGTGAGTCGAAGCCAAATCAGGGAGATCTCACCCAACCACCAGTGGTGGATGTGAGCAATGAACGACTGAGTGGCATGGGGCCTTAGCTTGGTGATGGGGAACTTGAACCAGAGGGAGGAAAACATAGTTTAAAATCATGCAGTGGTGAATCCAGGATAGGAAGAACCTTCTGTCACACAAGCTGGTGCTTTTCCTTCTCAATCATCTGAGGATCTCAGCAACAGGAAGTATGATTCCATTGTGAAACAGGAGGTACTGGAGAAGGAATCCACCCTATTCCTCCGTTCCAAATGGAGATAAGCAAGTCATGAGACTCTACCAAGTACCTGATCTAGTTCATGTTCATAATCACACCACAGGGGTCTTTGTTATTTGTTTTGTTGGGGCAATAAACAATACCTAATTTGACAGCAAAGATTTCCAATTTTGTTCAAATTCATATCCAGTCTGGGTTGACTGTGGCCATATTCCACAGTATTTTCACTCAAGGATCCAGGCTATGGCTGGCTGTAAAGTCCTAATCTCTGGATATCTATTATCTTACTTGGCAATAGCCTCCCCCCCCCTCCAGCAAATCCAGATAAGGTCATTAGAATAGAAGCTCAATGCAACTTGTTTGGTATTCATATAGAGAGGGAAAGTGTAGATGTACAGGCAGATACACAGGCAAGGAGAGCACCGAATGAAGCTGAAGGCAGAGACAAGCTTTCTGCTGATGCATGCCCAGGAATACCAAAGGCTGCCAGTCAGATGTTGGAATTCAGGAAAGAGACATGAAACAGACACTGCCCCCTCAGCCCTGAGAAAAAGCAGCAGCCCTGTAGACAATGTCTTTTTCCCCCAACTGGACATTTTAAATTATTTTTTATGTTTTTTTAATTGAAAATAGATTTTTTCATTGAAAATAGAATTCTACTATAATATATTCTGATTATGGTGTCCCCTCCCTCTACTCTTCTCAGTTCTTTCTGATCCTCTCCCAACTGGATCCACTTCCATTCTCTAGCATCAGAAAATAAGTGGGCTTCTATAGGATAATAATAAAAGAAAATAAGATGTAACAAAATCTAACACATCAGGATTGGACAAACCAAACAAACAGAAGGAAAAGAGCCCAAGAGAAAGTACAAGAAACAGATACCCAATCATTTGCACACTCAAGAATCCCATAAAAACACTAAACTGGAAGCCATGATATAACATAAAGAATGCTCTTTCTGTCTCCTCTTCCATGGGGTTCAATGAGCTATGAGGGGAGGGATTTGACGGAGGCATTTCATTAAGGGCTGAGTGTTCCAAGGTATATACAACATCTTATTCTTGTTCCTCTGGCTTCCCAAACTGTTAAATAATAAACATCTATTGTTTAGGTTTCCTTGTGTGTGGTACTTTGTTAAGATGCCCACACAGGCTCATATACTGGCCTTACTGCAGAAAGAGAGAGAGAGAGAGAGAGAGAGAGAGAGAGAGAGAGAGAGAGAGAGAGAGAGAGATATTAAGGCAAAGCCAAAGTACTTGGTATCTTCTAAATCTGCCTATACCCCATGGTCCAAAGCAAACAATTCATCCAGATAACAGTGGAATCAACAGGCTCTTTCTAATAAAAAGAGTGTCTTCTCAGGGAGGGACAATCCAAATAGGAGCAAGATTCTGAGTCATAGTTCAACCTACCACAGAACTGTTGTGACTGTAGACAGGTGACTACTGAAGTTTCTTGCACAGAAGCCCTATGGTAGCAACTAAGTCCTCCAAGAGAAAAAACCCACCAGAACAGAGGTTCTCAACCTCCCTAAGGCTGTGACCCTTTAATACAGCCCCTTGTGTTGTGGTGACCCCCAAATATAAAATTATTTTTCTTGCTATTACATAACTGGAATTTTAACACTGTTATGACTCATAATGTAAATAGCTGATACACAGGATATCTAATATGTGACTCACAGGTTGAGAGCCACTGCACCAGAACTATTGTGTGACCCCAGATTTTCAGTCTCAATCTTAGGCTATTTCTATCTGAACCTTGAGGAATTTCAAGGGTACCTCCAACCACTCCAACTAGCCAAGACTGTGTCATTCAGGAAAATGCTATGGTAATTCCCCTGCTTATCAGACTCTTGATGAAAGAGCATAAAATTCTTTCAAAAGTTAAGAAAACATTTGAATTCACATCATTATCCACAGGTGGTCCTCTTTTAAAAATGTATAGATTCTCATGGTATTAAGGGAACTTTTCTTGGTGCAAAAATATATGAACTCAATGCATGGTGGAGTGTTGTTTTATATTAAACAGTTTTGAATAGATTTGATTAAAATAAGAAAATTTTAAAGATCTTGATCATCAACCTTTTAGTGATGCCAGTTCTACTACCTGTTTACAACTTTGTGAGACCCAAGGGTTCCCATGGTAGGCCAACATAGAATCAAGCAAGGCTTGACCTGCAGAGCTTGAACAACTTGAAAGGAAGGGCCTGGCTGCTAAGACTACCAACTATCTCTGTTAGTCTGTGACTGAGGGATTTCTGAAGACATAGTTCAAGCCTGGAAAAAGAAGAGTCACAGGTTACTCCAGCCTTAATCTGTTTGTTGAGTCCAAATCTAAAATGTCTACATAGGAAACCTAAGAAGAAAGAGAGCACTACCCAGAGTCAAAGATTCAAACTAGACCTGCAGATTAACATCATATAAGCTCAATGTGACAATCAACCAACCAACCTGATTTTGCTAAAACTGAAGAGTTCCCAGGAAGTAGGACCGTCCATTTGAAAGTCAAGACAATATTGAGAAAACTGGAAGGATGCTATTGTACCTACTAATATCTCATTTTATAAATAGAGAAAAAGTGAGTCCCAGAGAGAAATGAGCTTTCCAAGGTTGCCACTGAAATAAGGGTCAAACTGGCAGCCCATGGAGACTTCTTACCTCCCAGCCTTGTGTTCTCTTGAAGTTTAACAAAGAATTTTATCTATCCTAAGTGTCTATTTACTTACACTATTCAAGCAGGCTTTCAATTTTACTTTGAACTACTTGAATAGCATGAGAAGTGTACTGCAAAATGGGAGACCATGAAGGTCCTTTTTCTAAAAGCAGCTTGCCAAAGGGAAAAAAAAATGCACAACCCTTCTCTAAGTATCAGAGTGAATCTTCTCGAATCTTTTCACATCCAGGAGACTGTAGAGCTCTATGCCAAGTGTCATAAATGGAGGAAAACAAGCTCCTCTCTCTCCTCAAATATCACTTTCCCCTCCTATCATACACTGTACAAGGCAGATGCGCACACAGCTTCCCATCACCAACTGCACTCAATACCCAAGGACATGTTCTCCTTATCTTACCCAAATTCTATGTCGCCTGTCCCTGCAAATCTTCGTGTCTGTCTCAGTTCAATGATTAGTCTCCAGTGCTCAGGATGTGCACTGCCAAGATTTCTGCATGAAGACTGATATTCTGTATTATACACAGAATGCATCTTGTTCTAAGTCAGAGGTGAGTCTGAAGCAGAACTCTGCAACACAGTGGCCATTTGACATTGATCAAATGACCCAATCTCTGTAGCATTCATTTTTATTATCTATAACACCATTTTCAGAGTTAAAAACATCAAACATCATTGTAATGTGTGTGCCATATTACTGGGCATCTAGTTGTTCTGTAATATTTGACAGATCTTGTTGTTTAACAATGAAGTGTTGAGATAACTAATCCACAGACATCAGAGTCATGTATCTGTGAGTTTGAATTCTAGATCTATTATTTATTAGCAGTTCAACCATAATCAATGTAGAATCACTAGGAATCTATTTATCTTTGATGTGAGGGGTACAGTCTTCATTCTACAAGATCGTGTGTTGGAGTTGCTACAGGATTTATAGTCAATACGACAGCTCTCATTAACAATATGCTAGCAAGACAGCGGCAGGTTAGAATTTAGATGCTCTAATCCTGCTGTTGACAAACTCTCTTCCACAAGGAATTCCCATGGAGAAAGTGCACACTGAAAACATAAAATACCAAGTAAAAACCAATTCTTAAATCCCCAAATTCAAATTCTTACGTCAGGACCATGGAAAGTTCCTTGGAATTTTTGTTGTTTGAATAGTAGCACAACCAATGCTCATACACACTTCCTCTTGAAGAACTTGAGTGAATCTAAGCGCTCCTTCCTTCTCCTCACTCTTCCTCTCTCTCATCAATGTATTTGGAAACTTTATCTTATCTTCTTCCTCTCACACTTTCTATATGCAGGACTAAGCATCAGTTCTGATGCTTCAGCCACAGCCAGTAAATACACACACACACACACACACACACACATACACACACACACACATACACACATATATATACATATATGTGTGTGTATACACACACACATACACACACACACACACACACACACACACACACACACACACACACACACACATATATATCCCAATTCAAGGCCTAGGTAGCTACTGAATGGTAAGGGCTGTGTTCTCAGAAGCATTTCACCCTATTATCTTTCTGGCTGAAGTATTTGGACACATGACTTCTGTCCTAAAGGATGCCTCATGGTAATCCATTAACCATGGGGGCTCTAACAAAGATAATCTTGATTTCACACTGGAAGACTGGGCTGAAAAAAAAAAAAAGATTATGCCAAAGACTAAATTCATACTATCAAGTACATAACTTTGCATTTCTGTAGCTCCAAAAAAAAAATCTAGAAATGTGTACTTTTCCTCTAGGTGTGTTTCTTTAGTTTAAAATGAGACATTTGACTCTGTGAAGTCCATTTCCCCTTACAGTTGATTGGACATGAGTTAATGCTCTATTTCCTGGTTGAATTGTTTATTTGTCTCTTGTAACTGTGAGATATTGCTCTGTGGGAGACAAAAAGAATGGGGCCTGTGAGTACCACTTTAGAAGAACTTGGCTCAGGTAGTTGGTACTGACCTTCCCTATGCCATGGTTCTGTTTCGATGAATAAGAGAAAACAGAGAGTGTATAAGCCAGCAGTTACAGGGGCTTCCACATAATATAACCTTACGAGTCTATAATCAATGACTTTGCACAGAAAAATCCACCTCCAGCATCTACTTCAGCTACAGATGCCACAGAGCATCTTTCTGTCACCATAGTACTCTGTACTCATATCCCTTATAATATCAGTTGGGTTCTGGTCAGTTGTATTCTTTAAAAATTGATTCTACTGAATGGCATGCCAGTTGGTGAACTGCATTATATATGCTTTCTACTGTCACAGGCACGGAAAAGTCTGAGTTTAGCACTCACATAGTATATAATTTTTATTTTATCTGAGTAGCTATCATGCAATGTCTACTTGGATGCATTTCACAGATGGAACACAATAAACTCAAGTTACCTCTATGTGGAAATCACACCTTCCAAGTAGAAACGTAATTGCCCATCACAGACTACACTGGATCTGGTCTGTCTGCTTTATTAAATTGCCTGCACTGCTGGATGCCATTCTACTGATTTAAATATTTTTAAATATTCAGATTATGCTGCCGTATATAAGTATTCCTCCCTAAAAAATTAATTTAGTTTGAAGTATTAGACTTTAATAACCTATAAAATAAAACAGACCGTGCTGTCAGCTACATGTGTAATCTTCAAAAGTCACAGAAAATAAGGCAATCCTGCAAATAATATTTTACAATGACCTTGAGATGGTTTCTGTGAGGCTGACTATACGGCTTTAAATGCCAATTACCCTCCTAATTTCAAAGATGGAAAAATCCGAGACTAAAAAGCCAAGACACGTCTTCAAAGACCATTATTTTCCCACCCCCTTTCTCTTTGTAGAACATCTGAAAAATTGGGAGCTCATTCAGTTTGGGGCTTTTTTCTGTATTTGTTGTTAGAATGTGAATCAAGCTCTTTTGACAATCCCTGTTTATGAAAAATGACTCATAGTTTTCAGCAAAAAGTGCCAAGCTCAACTGTGCACAGCACAGTATTGGGAAGAGAAAGTTAAATTTATCTTCTACATGAAGAAAGAGAGAAAGAAAGAAAGAAAGAAAGAAAGAGAGAGAGAGAGAGAGAGAGAGAGAGAGAGAGGGAGGGAGGGAGGGAGGGAGGGAGGGAGGGAAGGAAGGAAGGAAGGAAGGAAGGAAGGAAGGAAGGAAGGAAGGAAGGAAGGAAAGGAGAGGGGGGCGGGGAAACCTTGCTGTCCAGCATTTTGTTTCAACGTCTTGGTGGTTTATGCTTAGTAATGAAGGCAGCTAGAAAAAAAAATGAACAACAACAAAAAATAATATAAAAGGCTTTTAGAAGTTTAATATATTCCATTGATGAGCTGAACATATTTTAATTATCTATGAAGAACACAGAAATGACATCTTTGTTAAAGGCTATAGGTCATAATGTGTGATAGTGACCTGTTCTACAGACAGACCTGTGCCTTGAGTCATATCTTGTATCCTATAAAAAAGTGATTTTCAAAGCCGGGCGTTGGTGGCGCACGCCTTTAATCCCAGCACTCGGGAGGCAGAGCCAGGCGGATCTCTGTGAGTTCGAGGCCAGCCTGGGCTACCAAGTGAGCTCCAGGAACGGCACAAAGCTACACAGAGAAACCCTGTCTCGAAAAACCAAAAAAAAAAAAAAAAAAAGTGATTTTCAGTAAGTTTGGGAGTAGAGTTTTATTGTGCTATTTTTTTAATCAGTCAGTAGTGGAGCTTTCTCAAAGAACCCAGGCAGGGTGAGTAGGACAGAACCGTGACAAAGGCCAGGTCCTGGTAGTCTCTTCTCTCAATCTCTCTGAAGAAGGACTCCCCTGACTTTAGTTTTCCAAATTTCAAATCCTCCCATAGAGAGGTGGTATACAGCAAGGCTGTATTCAGAAGAGAGCAGTACCTGGCTCATCACCTTTAAGATGCCTGCATAGCCTCCTACTCAAGATCCTCACTTGGGGCTTTGACAGCTTGTCAATCTTTACAACTGCTTTGTTGCATATCCATAAGGGCTTCCTGGAGGTCAGAGGTCAGCCTTGGACTTTCACTAGCCAGTCTTCAGGAGAAATAATTCTCTACCCAGTAATCATTATAGTATATTTACAGTGGCCAAATGGGGAATACCAGCTTAAAAGCTTCCTTTGAGCTTGCCTGCAAAGAGTTCTTCAACACCAAGGGTATGGGGCAGGGGCTGATTCTCTTAGAGTGCAGGAATATTGGAAGCTACACTCAGCAGATTACTATTCAATTAAAAATATTCTATCCAATACTAGGGAGATGGCTCAGTCATCCAGGTACCTGCTGCATAAGCCTGGGAAACTGGGTTTGGTCCCTGGAACCAGCATCAAGGAGTGAAGAGAGGGCAGACTCCATCAACTTGTCCTCTGAAGTCTGCACACATGCTTTGGCATGTACATCCCCACACATACACATCAAACACACAGTAGAGATAATGGAATTTAGTAATTCCATTCCATCATCTGAGTCCTACAGAAACTCCATGAAAAATGTAACTAGATTGCATTTGACAGGTAAGAAAGCAATGATTTTTTTAAATTTGCTTTTTCTAACCTTTACTATATTTCCTGTTTATAAAAGAGATCCACCCTATATTTCTATAATACAATCCATCTGATAAATCTTGCTACATATAACTTCACCTACTGTCCAATTAAATATCACTTTTTCTAATTGTACCCAAAGGGTTTCTTAGACCGAACTGGCTTCTTAGTTTGATAGGACTCTCCACAAGGGAAGGAAAACACATGAGACAGAAGTTTAAACTTCTAGTACATGAAGGATTAGTCATGTGGTCTGAGGACAGGGTCATGGCTGGGAAATCAGGACCTTGGGTCAGGACACAGGTTTACTTGTCACCAGATATAAGTCACTCTCAGAACTTTCTTCAAAGCTATAACATAGAGATCAGACATTGTGATAGATGTGACTTACGTTTTGTAAATGCCTCTCCACATACCAGGGGATAAAAAACCATCAAAAACAAGGTCTATGACATTAGGGCCTTTGAAGTCTTAGATGTTATTGATCTCCACAAGATCCAGCATAAAATAGACCAGATAAAATTTTGAATAAATGATCAAATGCACAATAACATGTACGTCAACTGGTGAGATGGTCCTGAGAGAACAAGGCTTGAACCAGCAGGTGAGAATATTCTCTTTTATAATATCTCACCAACATAAAGGACTTCCCCATATGCAGAGTAGTTGCCTGGAGCTCTGTAACACTTGCAACCTAAACATCTAGACCCAGTGACCAGAAAAGATGAGATGTGAACCTAGGTCAGTGCAATTTCAACTCTCTAACTTACTCTCCGCAATTCACTAAATACAGGGAGCAAGGAACAACAGATTCATACCGCCAACCAGCTACCCAGATCATGTCTCCCACATTCTCTTATTACAGGGTTTGGAGTCAGGATTCAACAGTGCTTGGATTCTCCATGAATACTTTCTGGTGTTATTGTTTTCATTTTCCCTGAAATAAAAAAAGAAAAGCCTGTACCTTCTGTGACACATACATCAGCTGCTATGCTTCCAAGTCATCCATGGACTCATATCTTTGAAATGCACTGAAGACTTCTTGGTTTGTCTTTGCCTCTTCATCTCTGTTCCTATCTTCATTCATGATCATTTAAAATGCAAGTATAGAACCAAGCCAATGAATAACTCTTCTCTCAATATTTTACTGCCAAATCATCACTTTTATTGATTTACCACTCCCTACCTTCTTAGACCTTCTAAGACCTTACACTCTTAGACCTTCTCATGGTCAATGACATACTTCTTCCCAAATTCCTATTTTAAGCCATTCAGTCTCCACCCACATATTTTCACCCCATACTATGGTGATATTTTATTTGTACTGAAATGTGATTTTATTTGTATGTTAATAAATAAAGTTGCCTGGGGGTCAGAGCTAATAGCAAGCCATAGCAGAAGCCAGGTGGTGGTGGCACACACCTTTAATCCTGATCACATGACAGGCAGATCTCTGTGTGTTCAAGGATACAGCCAGCATGGAGACACATGCCTTTAATCTCAATTCCAACCATAGAAGACCTGGAGGTCTGTATAGACAGGCAGTGACGAGGAGGTCACATGGTTGGGTTTACAACCAATGAGAAGGCAGAACAGAAAGTCAATAAAAAGACAGATACACAGGAAGTAGGTCTTTTTCTGAGGGGAAGGACGACAGCGGTAGTGAAGAGTAAGAAAAGATTTTAGTACCAGCTCTTAGCTACTGCTCTGTCCTCTTGGGCTTTTAACTCTGCATTTGGCTCTATGTTTCTTATTTAATAAGACTGTTACATCTACACCATACATCCTATAATGTCGTGACCCCAAAAGATTGATGACCCAACCAAAGCTCTAAGTCACCACCTCTTCTCTCTCCTCATATCCTCATACCTGTTGTCCTCACTTGCCCTTTGACCTTTGCCCCATCACTGTAGTGCCTTGTTGCATAAACATTTCAACTCCCCTAATCCAACTCTCAATCTATTTTATACTCACATTTAAGTAGCTACACAAGACTAGACTGAAGTCAGGGGTAATCACGAACACATTCAAATCTTTCTATCACAATTTAAATTCATGGTCATAAGCTCCAAATATGCCATCAATGAGGGTGCTCGCAGATGCAAATACACTCCCATTCATGCTCTCATTCTTCAGGATCCCTACTTCACCCTCTATTCTTCTCCTCAAGCCTCAAAACATCTGAGCACGACCTCCTTTGCACCAGTTGACATGCATTGCAAGTTTCATCAAAAAGACTAAAATAACCATAAGAATTGTTGCATTATGCACATGTATAAACCAACCCAACCTCGGTACTTAGTTATGGATGTCACAGGATTTTAACAGGTAGTATTGCATGGAGAGCAATCTACATGGACAGAAGACAGCTTTAAGCACTAAAGCCATCATAGGACCAAAATACCAGTGCATGTTTTAGACCTATAAATGCCCCCTCCCTTAGCTTAGCAACACATAAGGTGTCTAGACTAGCTTAGGCCAACCTTATCCTTTCTCACAGGCTCACCTCCTGTTTCTTCTAATCAAGGAGGGTCTACTCCATTCACTTCTACTCTCATTGTCCTTATATATCATCACAGTTCTCCTATTATGTTGGGTGTCTTCATCTACACAAGAATAAAGTGAGGGATTGTAGGCATGGAAATAAATGTAAGTTTCCACATTCTCTGTCTCTTGCGTTTTCTGTTCCCCTTCACAGCATCAGCGTGTATTGTTTTGTTCTGTTTTGTTTGTGACTATCTTCACTAGTTTTTTTTCTGCATTCTCCTTTGAGGCTACTGTCATTAGGCTTTCCTATCTATCACAGCATGAAGATAGCTGCTGTCAATATCTTTGTATTGCTGAACTTGGGGTCTAGTTCTCTGTCTTAGTGTTTGACACAATTGGCCACCTCCTACTTTCTGAAGACAGCTAGTAGCATCCCCCCTATTCAAGCACTTTATTGAGTTTCTGGACACTCTCTCTCTCTCTCTATATATATATATATATATATATATATCACATATATTAGATGAAAAATAACCACTCTAAGCTCATCTACATAAACGCTTTGTCCCACATGGTAGCACTGTTTTAGGAGCCTGTGGAACCTTAGGAAACAGGTCTGCCAGGAGGAATGGACCTCTAGGGTGTGGAGCTTGAACTTTATGGCCTGGCCTTGCTTTCTGTCCCCTTTCTGCTGCTTGGTCAGTGAAGATGTGAGCAGGCAGCCTCATACTGCCGACATCACAGCCGCAAGCTGCCACAGTCACCATGCCTTCTTCACCAGAATGGACTATTCTTTCAAATCACGGGCCAAACTCAACTCTCTTTACCCTAAATTCTTTCTTGTCAGATGTTTCTTTAGAGCAGTGATTGTCAACCTCCCCAATGCTGTGACCCTTTAATACAGTTCCTCATGTTGTGATGACCCCCAACCATAACATTATTTTTGCCACCATCTCATAACTGTAATTTTGCTACTGTTATGAATTGTAATATAAATATCTGTGTGTTCTGATGGTCTTAGGCAACCCTTATGAAAGGGTCATTCAGCCCCCCAAAGGGGTCAGGGCCCACAGCTTGAGAACCACCACTTTACAGTATAAGAAAGTAATTGATACAGTAATTTTTCTAACTGCTTGTCCCATATCTTCTTGAATCTTATCAGCCTGCTCTCTAAATGCTGGTATGTTCCAAGCAATACTGCACTTGCTCTTCTAATTCCGATCCATCTAGTACCCCTTAGATGACCTCATCCAGACTTATGACTTTAAGTAGTATTTTTTTTTCATATATATCCTGGTTACTCTCAATTGTATATCTTCCACCAGATTTTTTTCTTGGAGTTCAGGATTCATATATCAAACTGCTGCTTCCATTTGCTTATCTAATTACCATCCTAAAATCACTGTGTTTGGTTAAGTGAAGTCATCCAGTTTTGCCTATAAATGTGCTATCTATTATGACTTTACAGTAAAGGTTGGTGGTCTTTCCATTCACCCATTGCTCAGCCTGGCTTGATTTTCTCTCCTTCTCCATACCCAACCCATCAAAAGATCATGGAGGCTTCCTATAAAATATAGCCCAAGTCTACAACCCCTTAGTCTTCCATTACTATATGTAGTTGATTCCTAGTCTACATACTATAATCTTTCTTACTGAAAATTCTGCAATAGATTTCCAAGTTGTCCCCCAGCCTTGCACCTAGCACTCACTCTGCTATCAACCAGGCAGACCAACTTTAAGAATCATTATTGAAGCATTGACATGACTGGGTTTATCTTAACCACAAAAATCTCTAAATTTGTCCTTCACAATTCCTATAAACACCAAAACATCTGTGGAGGTTTTGTTTCCCTCTGGATCTATTTGCCACCAAGTGGGGAGAGAGGCAGATGGGGCGACAGAAAGCTTTGGGGGCCCATGAGCACAAATGGAGACAGCTCTCCATGTTTTGGTGAGTCAGCTCAATTTTATTCTAGAGTATAAGAAATATATAGGATTGGTGAGCCTGGAGACAAACCCTAATTTGCATTAAGTGCCACGCTCCTATCATAAGGCTTAGTATGTGGCAGTAGGGTCCTATAGTAGAGCCCCTAGCACAAGTCTTCTCAGCAGGGACCGGTGCCAAATGTCAAGCTAAAGCTGGATCAGGCATCTAGTTTGGAGACAGCTTTTAGATAAAGTCAGTCATCCAGGCCCAGGGACATTCTCCAGATAAGTGCAGGTAGAGAGCAGGATGCCGTGCGAGAGGGAGGGAGCTTGATGTTTTGCTGAGCTTAATGAGATAAGCTGCTAGGCCATGGGGAGGCTGTGACCTCTGACCAGCCAGCAATGTCTTCCAACAAACATCCCACACTTGTGCCAAGCAACAGGGCTTGGTCTAGACATTGTCTTCAGGATGTATACAAGCTAATAATTGTCTCCTGACTGTAAATGCTTTGGAAGCTGTGAGCCCTCAGACAATCCGTAGTTTTCCCATGATCTTCAGCTTACAGCAGAAACAACCTTGACATCCACAGTCAAGGAGCAAGACACAATGTAGTGTTTCTCTTATCATTCACCTAAGTCTCTTGCTTCAGAAAAAAAAATGTCTTCCACTTAAGGTTTTCACATCCTTCTTGCTGACTCTCTTCATCTCAGCACTGCTCATGGACTGTACAAGAACTCTAGAGTTTACTCGGCATGGCAGGAGGGACAGAAAATGGAGTGGCAATTTCCCCTCTCTTGTGGAATTTTTCATTCCTTAACAAAACTGGCTTTTCCTCTTCTCCAAGGACTAGTTCTCCCTACCTGCCGGGGGGAGGGTGGGAGAGTGGTATAATATGTGCCAGCATCTTCATTAGACTTAAAATGAGAAAAAGAGAAACCACAATCTTCGCCTACCTCTTTTTGCAACACGAAGTCGGACTCACTGTCATACGGAAGAAACTCATTTTGTAGGGTCAGAAAATCCAGTCCTTTAAATAGCACATTTCTCTTTCCCACATGACCAGTAGTCCACGTTCGCTGAGAAGACCTTCCTCTGATAAGACTGTAAGACCTTTGAGGGGAGAGCTGTTTGGTATCCCAGCACCTTGCTTATAATAAAAATTTAGAATGTGCATAGTTACTATTGGATTTAGGAGTATAGAATAAAGGAACTAAAGTTGGGGAAGAGGGCAGAGTGTGACCTCAGCAGATGAGACTGTGTTTATTAGAGTACACAGCAAGAGGCAGCCTCTCTCCCAGAGGAATGGACGGTCTGCTAAGGGAAGGCAGCTGGTCAGGGCACTTATAGGGGCGGCAAGAGACTCAGGTATGGGAAGTTGATACAGTGGGGGGAGGGTGTATGAGTAGTTTGCAAAGGCCTCCTCCTCCTCCTCCTCCTCCTCCTCCTCCTCCTCCTCCTCCTCTTCCTCCTCCTCCTTCTCCTCCTCTTGGGATTGTCTGTCCTGACAGAGAAGTCTTATCTTTAGAAACTGCTTGCCCTAGCTGGTGGGACTTAGTTGACTGATAGCAGCTGGGCAATGACAGCCCAACTTCTGGTTTTCTGTGGCTGGGTCAGTCTGTCACCTATAATGAAATATTGGTAATAATTCCTGCCCTTCCCGTGACTCATATAGAGATCAGTGAAAGCAAAAATGACAAAATAGTTTGGATCGGGAAGGTATTGTAACCATCCCCAAATCCCTACAAACTGCCAACGATTAATGCTTACTATTTGATGCCCTTCACATGACCACCTTAGGAGTTGTCTGCGTTCCTCATTTCTGTTTGTTTGCCAGTGATACAACAGCCCAGGATGTACGATGAGAAACAACTTGCTTTATTTTACAGATACTAGGGAGCAGAGCTGGGCTCAGAATCTGATATTAAGATGCTTCATTGGAAAACATCTTTCATGAGCCTAAATTTATTCTTCTGCTTTGCTTCCCAAAGATGTCATTTTTTAGTCTTTTATGGAACAGCTGGCAAGCTGCAGTGGGATGTGTACTAGGTCTCCATAAGAATACCTACAAATATGTCGGAGTTGATTTTGCTTTTCACCTTCAGCTTGACTGTTGTTACAAATCTGTCTTCATCTCACAGAATACCGGTTTACAAATTTTGGCTGTGCCAACCCTCACTTCTTATTAGATGCCCTAGCAGGAAGTCTTGAAGCATTTGCTGAAGAATGCAGACCTTTTCTTTGCATAGAAATGATCATCCCTGTGGTTCCCCTCCCACCGGCAGCTAGTCAGAGGCATATGGAGTCATGGTCCCTTTCTATGCTGAATATTAAGGTTGGTGAGAAAACTTGAAAATCAGGTAAAATGAAGACTGGAGAAATTCATAGTAAATTTGAAACAAGACCTAGGATGAAGCAGCCCAGGGAAGAGGAATTGATTGTTCTGTATGAATTCAGAAAGCAGAAATAAAAGGGCTATGGGTAAAAATGGATGATATATACATTTTGGCTCAATAAAAAGAAGAATTTTGAATGCTGCAATGGAATAAACTCAGGATAAAAAGAAGTCGGGGGTTTTTCTAAAGAAATAGGGGTCACTGGGTGACCATATCATAGAATTTGGATCCTAGCCTTTACCTGGGTCCCTTGAGAACCCTAAAGGAGTCCCTGAATGGGTTCCAGAGAAAGCTAAATCCTTAAAATTCTGAGTATGAATGCGAATGCCTGTTGTTCAGAAGAGAAGGTTTACTGTTTCCCTGAAATTGTCAAAAGTCCTAGATTAAAAATCTGATGACAAGTCTATTAAGCACAAGGTATCTATTAAATTTCAGTTCTCAAAGGATTTTCTTATCTTGGAAGAAAGGCAGAGTGACTGACTCTGGAAATTGCTCATCATCTAATAGTCCTTCTTCAAATTAAAGGACAAGGTGGGTGACTCTTTGGGGGAAATACAAACAGTGGCCTGGGATCTACAGAAAAGATAACAGCAAAAGGTCCCAATTCATACCAGCCTTGGCTGCTTCCCACACTGGGGTGTCATACACCAAGATGTTTCTTCCCAGACAGACCAACTAAAGTGACTCTGGTTGATGTAGAAAGTGTCCTATCACTCAAGAAACTTAATTTGAAAAAGCTTACCAGAGGAGTAGTCCCCTAGCACGGCAAGAGCTCGTTTTTTTGGTTGTGGTTTGGTTTTGTTTTAAGAGTGGTCTAAAACACAACTTCTTTGGAGAAAGAGTGGGAAATTCAAAGTATGGAGGAAACACGAACACCAACTTTTAAAACATCTGAGCATAAATGAGCATATTCTAATTGTAAATTCAGAACTCAGAGCATGCCGGCTGCTTTCCCTGCAAACGCTCCTCTGTGACTAGACAACTGGGTTTTTAAGCATCTTCCTCCCATGCAAGCACCCAGCCTTCTGCTCCAGTCCCTTCTAGCTGGGTGAAGGCAGTGCCCTCTTCTCTGATTTTGACGTGATGGCAAGGGCACCCACAGGCCCTACTTTCAGAATAAAGACCTTTAAGCCCATTCACAAAATTTACATGACAAAAAATGGAAATAGATTTCCTGAGCTCTCAGCTTGTGCAATAGGTTTAAAAATACACCCTCATTTTTTTGTAAGTTCATTTGCATTTAAAAAAACTTTCACTTTTATGCACCCAGGAGGGTGACTCACTTTCCTAATCTCCTAAGATTTCTTTAAAGCCTTTTAAAACCACAGTCATAACAGGAATACTCTACCACCAGCTATCTTAAATACCTCGCTTTTTGCCCAAGATGTCCATTAATCTCACAACAACAAAAAGCAACATATAAAAAAAGAAAATTGATTCACCCTCTTCTTGACTGAGTAACATATGACTTTTAAAACTAAATTTTATGTAACATCTGTCAAGGTCAAGAGCTGGAATTTGAGAACAAATGTTGCTGAACATTTCCCAGTCTCAATTAGGAAAGGGTTGGTCAAATTTAACTGAAGCAAAAAAATAAATATATAAATAAATCTCAAAGGAAAAAAAAACTATGATTTTAATCCATTTAATGACAGTCAATAGCAACATGAAACTTGTGTCATTATGGAAAATCACCTAAGGATATTTCATTGATATGTCGCTCACTGAATGGCCTTTGGTGGATGGTAACCTTAATTAATTATACAATAAGGCTAGCCCACTGCTTGCTTTGTTCATATTTGATATTCCTAAATGAAGTATAAGAAAAAAAAGAAGTATGGGTATGTTGAGGTATCAAAATTCCAAAAAGGCAGGACTAAAACAAGGTCTTAGGTGAACTCCAAGAAGAATAAGCATTTAATTACAGAAAGCGATGCTAAGTACTACGGAGAATAGGTAAGGGCTGAGGAGATGGCTCAGTCACTACCTTGCTTGCCTTGCGAACATGAGGACCTGAGTTTGATGCCCAGAACCCACATTTCAAAAACGTCAAGTGGGGTGGCATGCTTGTGTCGTGGGACAAAACTTTTCCTGGAGAGATGTAACATCCACAGACTTGAAGTTCATGGCAAACCGAAGTGCAGATATCACCAAAGTCGAACTTGGTGGACCCATGTGTTTTATTAAGGTTAATGATAGGAATATGGCTGAGGGGTTACTGACAGGGCAGAAGTGACTCCAAGACAGCTGCATCACCCAACTCCAACCCAACATGGGTGATAGCTCACAATGCTGGGAACCTGGAGCACACTGCACAGCCTGATGGCAGCTTGACAGTCCGAGGGTGTCCCTTCCAATGACTCGGGTGGACTAGACCTCTTCTGGACAGCTTAGCTGGTTTCTGTTTCTTCCAGGCAGTGGTTTAGTGTCAGAGTCTTATTTATAGCTTGGCTTGTCTACTCTGGGAGAGGTAAGGAGGCAGGCATATGTGTGTGGGGGCTGGGGGGTGAATCTTGTCAGTTTCAAGGACTCCCTGAAGCTGTTTTGAGTTGTTTACCACTCTCTGAGGAAATCATTACACAACACCTTGCTATTCCAGCCCTAGGGAAGACCATGCAGGTTGATCCTCAGATTTGCAGGCCAGGCAGCCTAGTCTACTTGGCAAGTTCTAGGCCATTGACGACCTTGTCATAAAAAAATGTGGATGACTGAGGAACAGCACTTAAAGTTGTATGGTTGTCATCTGGCCTCTCTCTCTCTCTCTCTCTCTCTCTCTCTCTCTCTCTCTCTCTCTCTCTCTCTCTCTCTCTCTCTCACACACACACACACACACACACACACACACACACATACACACAATGTAAATAGAAGGTAAAGGACAACTTTTGGCAAGTATCAGCCAATGGGGATGCAACAACTTAAGATGATTTCATGTTCAAGAGAGAGATTTCCCAGAAGAAATCTCTATATTTTAAAATTTTCTTCCATGCCAATAACTCACTGGGTTCCTGGGGGTGTTTAAGCAGATTCCAGAATTTCCATTAATAACACTCAGACATTTAAATCTCAGCTATCAAAGTTAAAAATATTTTCAAAGAAATTAAGATTGGAGTAGGTCTACAGTCTCTTAATTTGAAAGATGCCCAATGGAATTTTACTAAGAAACAAGAATTAATTTCTTTGAAGCAAATAGCCTCCTTTGCTTTCTATCTTTAGTATGCTGGTTATCACTATTCATCCTAGGCACTCTTAACAAAAGACAGAGATTTAAATATCACTGCTAGACTTCTTTTGATCTAAACAGGACTGGATGCTTGTAGAAATGAGTGGCGGGGAGGGAGATCCTTAAAGCACATGGGTAGTAAACGGAGTAAAAGTAAATCCACTGGTGAACGCTTTAAAACTTTCCAAGAAGCTTGAGCGACGTCTTACACTCCTGTGGCTAAACCATGCAGCCTTGCCTCCTCATGTGGCCACAGCCAAAGGCACTGTGATGGTGGGGTGTGGCTGTTTCGTGCTTGATGGTCTGCAGAGAAAGGGTTCTCAGGAACACAGGTCGTATTAGGTTAGTTCAGGGATGCTGCAAGTCAATATGTTCTCTCTCCATCTCCTCTTTTCTTTGTGGTGGAAAAAATTCTTTTCATCTTTTACCGAATAGCTTTGGAGCAGCCTTCCTCAGAGCCTGTTCTGCTGCCTCCCTCTGTATCCCTCGCTTTGAACTTCATCGTTCTCTCCCGTGATGCCTGTGTACTTTGCACACTCTCAGCCAGGACTCCCATTAAATGGCTTTATGAATTCTTTTCAAAGATCTGGCCCCTCGACACTTCTTCATTCATTTTATAAACATTTATTAAACACCTGCAGGTCTATGCTCACCCTGGTGACTCTCTGAGAACAGACACAATATTTTGCTTCTCTCTGTCTCCTCAAGACTTGCCTTAGTCCCTACTTCCTGGGAGGTGTTAGTAAATATTTGTAGAGCTGATTTTTTTTTTTTGTTATTTTTGGGTTTTTTTTTTTCTGTCTCTGCCATTCTGTAATATGGATTCCATTGGCTCTGTAGTCAGATAATATCAGAATGGAAATTTGCTGGGTTTCTAAACTTCCTCAAATAGAAATACATAACGATGTGGGAAGGGGGATTATGAATATAATATTTTCTTATCAGCATGATTTTTAGATATTTCTTGGTAGATATCATTATTAAAATTTCAGTTATCATGCAAAACAAATGGAGTTTTGTTGTTACATTTTTAAACATATATGCATCATGATAGCTCATTCTTAGACAATTCTCCATTCCCCTTTCCCATCTCCCTTTCTTCTTTATTGCATTGTTCCCCCCTGAAACGTTCCCTCTTACGATTTCATGTCACCTATATTCCATTACTCTCTCTTGTCCCCCTCTCCCTGTGTGTCCTTCTTTCCCTCATTGTAGTCTGCAGGAATCTCACTAAAAATGGGAAGTGGCATGGGTTGGTAATCTATCATTTTAGTCCTTCATTCATATTCATGAAGAAAAGAGTTTATCATCTGAATAGTTAATTTCTCCTTAAGCATTTCAAGAAGAGGGAAGACTTTGACAGAGGGTCAAATTTGTAAGTCCCGTGTATGTTGTACCTCTTCATCAATACCTGAGCCCAAGCAGTCTGACGTCAGCCAACCTTCTGGCTAACTATCATATCATTTATTGCCTTCTCAGAGAATATCCTCCTACTTTATATCACACAACACACACACACACACACACACACACACACACACACACACAGAGAGAGAGAGAGAGAGAGAGACAGAGACAGAAACAGAGACAGAGAGAGACAGAGAGAGACAGAGAGAGAGAGAGAGAGAGAGAGAGAGAGAGAGAGAGAGAGAGAGAGTTCATATTTGTGGAGGCAACCACCTAATTGTTTTCCTTGCATTCAATGCATGTTGATGGGTTTTTTTGTGGCACTCTTGCCCCTAAGGACACAGGACAGAATCCACTAACAAGAGTTTTATCAAGACAAATAGAAAGGGATAGAGGTGATCATGTTTGTGGAAGGACACGTGTGAAAAAGAGAGCAGGGAACATGGGGTCTGCCTTTATAAAAAAGGCCAGGATGCACCTGTGCACACAGGCCCGTGTGACTATTCCACACATGCTCATAGATCACGTGGTCATGTCTGTGTGACTACATGATGGCGTAACCATGGGGCATGGGTCACACAGGACTTATGACCCAGAAATGACTAAGTGTCCCGCCGGGCATGCACGACCATGGGGGTATGGTTGGAATTCCTATCACATGTGGCATATGGGTGAATATGTGGGCTTATACTTTACATATAGAAGCAATATTTTCTACCTCTTTTCCAAGGAGAATTGCACGTATTTGGTAGTTTTATTTAAGGTAGTAACTTGAAAAGATTGTCTATATAGGTTTTGGAGAGTCTTATTCTTTAATTAACATGGTTTATAATTTTGAGTAGATGTCTGGCCCTATTAAAATTATGTAATTTCTCTAGCACCTCCCAGTTCAGGATCTGGAGTGTAAGAAACTGTAGTACTAGATATTTCCTGGCCACATTTAGGGAAGATTTGGTAGAATCAAATGGAAGTAAAACAGGTAGGAGGTGGGCATTATATCCTACCAGAAATGAAGTCTAGATCTCCAGCCACATGGTTTCTGGAGCCTGATCTCCTCCGGTGGAGTGAATTCTATGCTTTTGCTCTCATTTAGTAAATCCATACTTTCAGTACTAAAAGGAGGAGGACGAAGATGTGGGATAAGGAAAAGAAGGAAGAAGGAAAGAGGGTAATGAGAAAAAGGAGGAGAGATGGGGGAAGGAGAAGGAGAAGAGGAGGCAGGGAGAAAAGAGGAAGATAAGAAGAAATGAAAAGGAAGTACAGAGCCGAGACTCCAGCCCAGGTTGACTGTTTCTCGTGTGATGCAGGTGAATTCTTTTCTCATTTGTCAGCTCCTTTGCTCCCTGAGCTAAGCTGACAATCTGGGGCCTCCTGTTCCTACTAAAACTACAGCTTGACTCAGATTCCCAGGCCATCACATTCTCTATGCTAGACTGACCTTCTTCTCTACCCAGAAACGATTCAGAACAGAACAACAAACTGAGGTTGCTTTTTATCAAATGTGGTCACTTACTGGCTCATCAAGCTGTCATGATTTTCATGGGGAAATGGACAGATAGGAACTTTCCCAGAGCTCTCAGCTATGAGGGGGGAGGTTAGAAGGAAAAACATAGGAGACAGGTTTTGAAATAAGAGGAGTGACCAGCTATGAGGAGTAAATATGATTCTGAATGCTTGAAGCTTTTTGAATAGTAGACGAGTTCTTCAGTGGTGCAGAGAAGTTGGAGGTAGAGTCTGTGTGTAGGCAAGCAGTTTCCTAGGCTACAGAAGGATGAAAGAGGCCCACTCCAGCAAGATCAGCCTCATTAAAGAAGATGCACACATTATATACAGAATCAGCCCTTAGGCTGTGGGGAATTACAGAACACTCAGGCACTTGAGGCTAGCAGTGGGGTCCTTGCATCTAAAGGGTGGCAAAAGCAGGGGTGAGGTGGTTAATACACTCAGGACTTGGCTATGTGGATAGTTTCCATTGTACCGGGTCTCTTCTGAGACTGTGACACATTTCTGAGTTAGTAGAAAAGACCAGGAAAGACCAGAAGCCCGTGGAGCCATTTGGAAGTAGAATTGAAGGCATGCAGAAGTTTTCATTTAAAGAGCAAAATGAAAACTTTGGTCAAATCCAAAATCCATATGCAGTTACTGTGATGGCTCATCTTGACTGTCAAGTTGAGCATGCCTGCAGAGGATTCTGATGAGCATAACTGAGGTAGAAAGACCTGCCCACTGTGGGTGGAACTATTCCTTTGGCTAGGATACAACAGGGTCATCTGGTGCCAGAAGCCACAGCTGCACCATGTTGTCACTTCAGAAGCAATATAGAAGCAATCTGAAGGATTGCTTTTGCAAGAGAATTGTAATCTAACCTTAAAAAAAAAAAACTAAGTTTTTTTTCCAGATATATGTTTAAATATCTGCCTTTGTTAGTATCAGGAAATCATTCTAACAGAATGTACAATTTGCCACAATTGTATCCTCAGCAAGTACAAGGCTACTAAAGGCTACAAGACACTAAAGTGGTACCTGTCTCACAACCTATTGGAATCTGCAGCTCTGGTTTACCTAATATCTGTTTAAAATCTCAGGTCATGATGCAGCTTAATGCATCTACTGGGAAGAGAAAGAGCCCTTAATTGCATTTTACTTAGCTTCCCCAAACTGAAGAATTGGAAGAAGAACCCTAATGGCTTCCTTTGAAAGACCTGATTTCCTTACATTTAGGGATCATTTTGATATAAATTGACTTCACATGGCTACTAATGTTGGTTAAATACATTGGATTCTAGAAGGAAATGAAAAGGCAAAGAAAGTAGCCCAGAAGAAATTTCACAATGAGCTGCTGATAAGATACACAGGGTGTTTCTGAGAGAATCTTTAGAGTCGGTGGAATTAAATTACTGCTCTGGGTATCTATTTTTTAAGGAAAATGTGTATTTGCCTAATCCAATTTCAACATAATTCATATCCCTGTAACACTCCGAGAACACTGGCATATGGTTACATGAGATATAAATTGAGAGTATGATTAAAAATCACTGGTGTTTCGATTTCAATTATAGTT
Organism: Peromyscus maniculatus bairdii; assembly: GCF_049852395.1. Lineage (NCBI taxonomy): Eukaryota > Metazoa > Chordata > Mammalia > Rodentia > Cricetidae > Peromyscus > Peromyscus maniculatus. The sequence continues at coordinate 28,451,908 of NC_134873.1, read as the reverse complement.
CACAAAATAGACTCTGGGGAAAACTGTACAAGCAGGACCACAGCCCACTGCAGGATGAGAGTACAGAAAAATCTTCTGCACTTGCACCCACACTCACACCCACATACTCCTTGTTGCGCTGACTAGGCACTTTATTCCCCAGGCAAAGTCCTGGCACTGGCCTCTGGGTAGTCAGCCAGCAATCCTTGGTTTGACTAGAAGCCAGAGTCCAAAGGTTCTCAGTAGCCATCTGTGAATGTATACACTGAACAAAAGAACAGTCCAGATTTCTAAAAATCTGGCATCCGATCTGGGATAGAGTCCCAACTATTACTGTTTAAGTTTGGCCAATTGGTTCATCTTTTTTTTTTTTTTTTTTTAACATGACCTTGAAGAAGAATTTTCCAAACTATGTGAGAAACTGTGACTATCCTGACACATAGTGGGTAGAAATCATAATGATTTAAGTCAACACAATTTTGCTTAGAACATAAATGGGACACCACCACCATGTGTTCATCCTTGAAGTACCAGGTGGGGTTTTAGGAATGTACTAAATGATCAACCTTTGTATGCAGCATTGAAAACAAAGAGTCACGCTTCCACTTCTCTGTACCTAACCTATCTTTAACTCATCGTGGGGATATCACTCTCCAGTGATATGAGGGGAAAGGTGAAGAGGAATCATTATAGATTTGAAGAGCAAACATAAAATCTTCCTCCCTTAATCTTGACAGATGGGAATTTCAGGTTCCTCATTTTGCTTTAAGGACCTAATAAGGAGTTCATAAATCTCAATTACTTCTATAGAGTTAAGAGCAGCCCCAGGGCTGCTTAGCATGATTCTAATCTTTGTACAGCCTCGTACCTTTATTAAAACACCGGAGGAGGAGAAGGGCCAAGTCATATTTCAACCCTGAGCTGATATTACTGCCGTAAAATTTCTGTCTCATTCAGGTCTAAGCAGGAGGAGGAGAACAGACCAGAACATCAGGACACACATTGAATTGCACATCGGGGAGCAGCTTGAGCATTGGCCTTAATGAGTCCCTAACATGGGCCAATGCCCATGTATAATTAATGAAAAATCAACTAATCAGTATTTATGCTCTGATCAAAACTCACTGTCTCTTCTTCTGCTCCAGATGCTCACTGTCATGTATGTCTGCTCGTACGCGGTGGGTGGGAGAAAGGTGTACGCATTAATATCTGTCTGTATTCTTTCTCAGCTTCTCAGACATAAAAACGTCACAGAACCATTGTCATGACCCCTTTCATTTCATCACCCGCAAAACCCAATCAACTCCCTGTTCTGGTTGACTCTACAACAGTGGTTCTCAATCTATGGGTCATGACCCCTTTGGGGTCACCTAAGACCATCAGAAAAACACAGACATTTACATCATGATTCAGTCACACAATTACAGTTATGAAGTAGCAGTGAAAAATAATTTCATGGTTAGGGGGTCACCACAACATAAGGAACTGTATGAAAGGTTGCAGCAATAGGAAGTTTGAAAACTCCTGCTGTACATCATCATCCAGAGTTTCTAAGGTCTATATTTATCATCTCATGGGTCCACCTCCTACCTACCTTCCTGGACTCATTTCATATGCGATTAGTCATTTCTTCCTCTGCACACCCACGTTGCGGCACAGGCTGTTTCCTTTACCTGGGTACTTTAATTTCCAACTCTCCTCCCATCATCTCCTATTTAATGTTATTCTTGCATCAATCCAACACAAATCCTAAATTCTATCCTCGGGAACTAAGCTTTTTTGTTCTCTGCCATCCTCCACCATGCATTCACACTGCAACCTGTTTATCTTCATGCCAAACAGTGTGGTACAATGGGAAGAGCAGGCACTTGGGAGCCAGATGACCACAGTTATGAACTTAGCCTGAAATGTTGGAGAAAGCCTCTAAACATTTCTGAAACTTGGAATCTTTAAGCCTACGAATGGAATGGCAATGCCTATCTCAAAAAAAAAAGAAAAAAAAAACCCTAATACTCAAAATTAAATATATGAAAGTGTATGACATACTGCAGGCACTCAAAACTGCCTGTCAATATTACTATTATTAATCCTGTATTGTGTTTCTCACCTACCACTAGAATATCAGCCCCTAGAACACAAGGCTCATAACTTGATCATTTTTCTATTCCCTATTTGCCCCAAGCCCAGTGATTTTCATAGTTTGCCACTCGACAAACATTCATTAAATTCATTTTTGAGCTCCTCTTCCAAGACCTCTGCTACCGTGATGTATTGCTTAGCACAGTTTGGAAGGTGTCAATCCCCATAATCAAGACACTAATCATGATAATTCACAATATTTCTCTTTTGGATAAAACAGAACAATCTTTATCAATTGTAAAGCACTATAAAATGCTCAACGTTCTTTATAAAAAGCCAGCTCTCTGGACGAGATCTGAGGAAACAGGCATGTTCAAAGAGAGGGACAGGATAGTATGTGAGGGAATTGTGTGGCTGAGGCTAGCATGGCCTGTGGCTTCTGTGTCACACACTGAGAGACAGCTGACCTGCCACAGAGCTGGGGTGCAGACCTGCCACCGGTAGCCCACTGTTAATGCTGATTAAGGAGCAGTGGCAGATGGGGAACCAGTGGTGAATTCAGCACAAGGTCTCTCCAGGTGAAATTCAATGCAGAGTGGTCTAGAGCCAAGAGAGCTCATAGGAATTCTATCTGGACACCATGAAGAACGTGAATTGATTACCCCATTTGTGTAGTAGACAGTGAAATTCTCAAAAACAAACCCTTTATTAACTGAAACTAAAGTCTTAACTAGTTGCTAGTTTCTAACATTACATAAGTGAGTCCATTCAAATTCACCATGTTACTAAGCTCCGCCCGAAAACAAAGATGGGCACTTGCAATTTCTGCGATGAAATTATGCACGTGATTGAGTGGGACGTGGTAGGGGACTTTAGGAGTGCTTGGGGATATTAGCTGAATCTTGTAGAGATAAGGGTCCCTATTATGAGTCCTGATGGAGCTGTTTTGTGGTAGAGGTAGGAAGATGGCCTCAGCAGGAGCAAAGAGATAGGGTACTGTGTTAATTGCAACCATTGATTTAGCAGAATGAGGCAGACTCAGAAAGGAGTGAGGCTGAACTGATTGGTAGAGATGAGAGCTGGCTGGCGGGGGGTGGGGGGTTGCTCTCTAAGCAGGAATGTGGATTTCAGTCCGAAGGCGATAAGATGCCTTTAAGCATATTCATGATTGAGAAAGACTATAGGAAATGAAGGCAGTAAGTATTCTACCCTGCTTTCTTAATTAATAAAACAATAGATATTTAGAATACCTTTGAGTCTTTCAAGTATCCTGTGCAGGGATAGGGATTATGCACACTACAGAAGTTATTTCTCCAGGGCCAGTAAAGTATGGGGTGGTCAGCTTATGCTCTACAAGAAAAGAACTAAGTTGAGCTGTGAAGAATCCTCAAAGTAATTGGAAAGAAAAGAAATCTGAATATTTAACCTCTCCAAATCCAATTCCTTATCTGTACCACACAGATGGTCCTAAAGCTTGCCTCATATGATTATTAGGAATGCATGTAAAATGTAATGAAATACATAGCTCACAGTGAAGTCTTCATCAACAATATGCATTCAAATAGGAGAAAAGTACATTTGTAATGTACCAAAAAGTTGTAGAGCTTTGAAATAATATTCTATAGGACTCAACTATGTACAGGGCTTGTTACAAAGCATATTTTATACATTTTGTTGGAGTATATAATACCTGTATATATACCTGCTTTATTTGTTGGTATAGTTTCTTTATTTGTAATTTACAGCATATGGGTGCTAAGATCTGAACTCTGGTCCTCTGATAGAGCAGTAGGCACTCTGAACCACCAAGCCATCTCTCCAGCCCTAGTGTCTCTAAAAAAAAAATTATGTTCTCAATTCATATATCTGTGGAAATGTGTATTGTATAGAAGGATAGGTGCCACAGTACATAGCATGTGTGGAGGTAAAAGAACAACTTGTAGAGGTCAAAGGACAACTTGTAGAAGTTTGTTCTATCCTTTCATCATTTGAGTCCCAGGGATTGATCTCAAGTCTGCTTGGTGGTACAAATGCCTACATCTCAACTTCCATACAATCTAACATTCCCTTCTTGGCTCCACAAATACATGTGAATACATGTATAAAGACACACACCCACATATACGTAAAATAAAGTATCTTTAAACAAAAAAAGATGCTAAAACTGAAGACATATTCTAATTCCAAAGAATAATGTCTTGATCACTATTTTATTCTCAGCTCTGATATTTACTTAACAACTAGGGCAAATTCTAGCCTCTATGACCCAATGACATCATTCACTTTTACTATCCCTGAGCATACAACAGTCTATTTTCCAGCCTTCACTGCAGTTAAGATTGGCCATGTGATTGGGTTCATGTCAATGTTTGACTAGAAATGAAGTATACTGTGACTCTCAAAGAAGTGGTTCAGTCTGAGAGGTACCTGGTATAAGTTAGTGTGATGTATGATTAAAAAGGACACTCCAATAAGTGAACCCAAGTCAAAATTGAGTAGTCTAAAAGTAGGGGGGAATAAAGATTCCTCAGTGATGGGGAGATCTTTAAGAATTGGAAAAGCCAGCTTCATTAGTTCTGAAATATTATGTTTAATCAATTACATCATGCATACTTTTCTTTTTTTTTCCATTTCAATGTCTAGAGTCAAAATGTGTCATGTAATCCCAGTTAAATCATAGATGCTGTTGCCCAGGTGACCACTGTGACATCATCATCATCACATGTACCCGGAAGCTTGGTACTTATGCCTTTTTGTCACTAGATAATAGTACTTATTGTTTCACCTAGAAAGCCATTAATCACAACTTGAAGACACAACATGTAGAAAACACTGTTATTCAAGCGGTTTCCATCAACATATAGACAGATAGACAAGCCTTCTATAAGACAAAACTCCAAAACTTACAGAACAGTTAATATGGAAGAAAATCTTAAAGATAACAGTGTATTAATGTTTTTAATGAAATGTCAGACTACTGATATTTTTGATGGCATGGAAGCTATTTTATGGAGGAAAAAAAAAACAGACATCCACACATGAGTCAGAAACTGACTTACAAAACCAACTTTGCACATGAAGCAGCTCTGAAATGATTGAACCAATTAAGTTGATTTCATGTTACAAGTTGTATATCTATAAAATGACATATAATATAAAATATGTGTTTCAGCTTCCTCTATAGTCCAACTGAACAAGGCTCAGCACCCGCAAGCTTGCAGGGGAAAATAGGGGAAACATCAGAGAAAATATAAAATACAAACTGTATTAACAAACAACCCTGGAAAACAGTCAAAAGCCAGTGTATTCTGGGCAGGTACTGACATTTAAAAGAGCCTAATAACATAATGAATATGTCTGTTTGTAGTTTTGCCTATGAGAAAGCCTCAGCTTCCTTGTGCTAGACATAAAAGCAGTGCCTGACTCCCAACACCGGATAGAATGAAAGCAAATAATTTACATGAGCCACGCAAGTTGTAAAAAGGAAGATAAGAAACGCAATCATGAACTGCATGTGTAAGGTTTATGCCAGATCCTTGGATGAACCCTAGTCTTTTCTTTACAGAGAGATCACTCCAAGCAGCCAAACTGAGGGCTAGAGAGTTGACCTGAGACTGAGCTGCTAACAGAGGTTACGCTTTGAACCTAACCAAGCAAACTTCCAGCTAATCTCTGTTCCCTGATACCTCAAAACTAACACAGGAAAAAATTCTTTGCACTACAATGGCAGAATGTAGAAGTTTCATTACCTACAACAAACCATTTCCTGGTTGTAATAGCAAATTATCATCGGCACACAAAGGAAAAGAGAAATGGCGTCCATCTTCTAGGAATTAAGTCAGTGAAGTACGTAAACCAAACCCAGGGCTGGCTCGATTGTATATAGTCTGGAAGTTATGGGTAGGTTTAACTTTTCTTAACAGTTGTAGAAAAATAAATAAGTAAATAAATAAATGAAAGAAAAGAAAAAAATAACATTAAGGAGTTCTTATACACAGCTGACAGGAATGTAAATAAGTATCAGTATGAAGTTTCCTCAAAAGTGAAAAAGTGGAACAGCCAAGAGATCCAGCTCTACTTCTCTTAGGTATGTATTAGTGGTCATCTGAATGAGCTGTCTTCCACAATAGAACAGAGCTCAGTTGTTGGCTCTATTTGGGGAAGCATAGGAGGTGTGGCCGTCATTGGTGGCTGGTGTTGAAAGCTCAAAGACCTATGACCTGAGTTCTCTCTCTGTTTCCTGTCTGTTGTTCAATGTGAGCTCTCTCCTGTCACCCCAGCTGCTGGCTAGGCAGCCTGTTACCTCCCTTCCACCATCATGGGCTATTACCCATCTGGAACCTTAAGCTAAATGAAGCCTGTCTTCTCTAGGCTGCCTCTGTCATAGTGTCTTATCACAGCAACAGAAGAGTAACCCAGACAATACTCAAAAGAATCATTGGCAGCCCACCAGACAGAGACCTGCACGTCCACATTTACTGCTACCCTAGTCATAGTATCCAAGTCATGGGATCAGTCTAGGCTCCCATAAACCCAGCAATGAATAAGGAAAAAGCATTCAGATATTGTGAAGAATAAAATGCCATTTGTAGGAAGAAAGACACAAATAGAGATAAACACATTAAGGAAAAGAAGGCTGACTCAGACAAGTTCACATTTTTCACTTATATATGGAAAATAAAAGGGAAGACAGGGAAGTAAAAGGGATCAGTATACAGGAAGAAATGTGAATAACAGGAATAAATGAGCTTATACATGCATTAAATTGTCACAATGAAATCTCTATTGTGTATGATTACTCTAGAGTGAGGGATAAAGTAATAAAGTCTGGCCCATAGCATATGAGCTCACTATAATCCATCCCTTTCCAAACAAAGTTTGCCAATGTAGATTAATCATTGCATAACCAAGACATTAGAGTCTGCAGACAAATAATTACATATATTATATATATATATATATATATATATATATATATATATATATATATATTAACTGTAACAAAAGGAAAAGCAACTGAAAAACCACCTTGAGAACTAACAAACACAGTGTCTGAAACAGAATTTTGTCTGAATGAGCTTAACAGGAGCAATAAAAGACAGAGACATAGAATTTAAAAGAAGACCAACAGAAATTACCTAACATGGTCATATAGGGGACAAAAGGGTGGAGAAAAACATCAACAGAGCCTCTGAGGCTATTACAATTTCAAAAAAAAAATGTTAACAAGTAACTGAAGTTTCAAAGAAGAGGACAGAGCAGCCAGAGGCAATACTATGACCACAAAAATCAGAGAAAGATATAGTTGCATATTCAAGAAGTTCGCTGAATCACAACAGGGACAAATATGAAGGAAAATGAGCCTTTGTGTCTTCCACTCACACCAGCGGAAGACAAAAGGAAAGACTATCTCAGGAGTATCCAGAGAAAAGAAGGGAATGATGTTTGCATTTATCACTGACGTTTATCGGGGACAACAAAATAAAGAAGAGAATACATCGGTCATAATCATTAAAGACTAGAAGAAATTTTAACCCCCAAGCCCACATCTAGACAAAATATACCGCAAGTATGGAGTGAACGTGGCACTGGCTAAGTGAAAAAATTGCTCAAGGGCTTTGTCTGCCACCAGAAGTGACCGACAGCAATGTTGAGTTCTTCAGTTGCAGGAAGCAAATGCTAGATCAAAATACAAACCTCTGAGAGGAATGTGTTGACAAATGTCACTTTTCTTTCAAATACATGAGACCATTCACCATAAGATTACATGGTCTTTGAGGGCATACAGCACATGTGTATAAAATCGCACCAAGACTACTTAATAAAGAACAAAGGGGAAAATGACCAATGATGATGGTAGATTTCTGCATCCTGTATGAAGGGGCACAAAATTAACTCTAAGTAGACTTCCGAAGTGAGAGAATCTCAAAACTTTGAGAAGATGAAACAAGAATTTAAAACCACCATATCAATTTAAAAAATAAATTACATTTATCAAAATCCTTCTCATAAAAATAACTCGAAAGCCACACAGTTTGATTGGTAAGTTCTAGCAAACAGTGAAGGAAGAAATAATATCTGTATCATAAAAACTTAGGAAGTGGGAGGAGTTCCTTTCTACTCATTTTATGCCAAAATTTGTCTAAGACCTTATAAAAACTATAAACTAATATTCTTCGTGAATATTATGCAAAATTGCATAAAATAGTTAAAAATCTAGTTGCATGATACATCATAACCAAATAGGTTTTAGCCTAGAAATGTAAGTTGGTGTAATGATGTAAAGAAAGAAAATAGGCATTATCAACTGATGCATAAAATACTGAAAAAAAATCTATCACCTACTCAAAATACAAAAAAGTAATTATAGCATAAAAATCTTTATAACTAAGAATGGTTGGGAACTTTTTTAAATTATGATAATATATACTGGGGAAGCTTATTTATAACCTCATACTGATAAAATTTGGAAAACTTTGTATCAAGACTTTTTTTAAAAAAAAAAAAAAAAAAAAGCCAAAGAAATAAGAAAGTGCCCAGCTCATCATTTCTATTCAACATTCTGCTGACAGTACTAGAAAGTGCAAAAAAGCAAAAAACAAATTTCTAATAGACTAATTGGCACACAAATAGGAAACAAAAGTGCCCATATTTGCAAATTACATGTTTTTAATGTGGAAAATCCCACCTAACTTACCAGAAGAGAAGCTATTGGTGTTGATTTAGCAGACATGAGTACCCTGGGAAGAGTTTAGAGATGGAGATTCAGTGAGGAGAAGAATCAAGGAGTCTTCATGAGCTCAGCAGAATGAAACCCATGACCTATCCCCACATCACAGAAAGCATCAGGATGTGGCTCTGCTGACATCCTACCTCTGCCCTTTTCTGTTTATCCTCTCCCAGTGCTGCCCTACCTGTCAACTCTCTTTTCCTGGGTCCTTGTACATAGTGCTGTCTTTATCTTGTAGACAATATTCAATCTCAATTGTTCATGGGATGGGCCCTCTTTTAATTTCTCTTCACTTCTCTTATTTTCTATGTTTCTTTGCTTTGCTTTGGGGGACAGGGTCTTACACTGTTACCCAGGTTAGCCTGAAACTCATAAAGCCCAGGCTGGTCTCATATTTGTAGCAATCCTCCTGCACCACCCTCCAAGTGCTATGACTTTAGGCCTGAGCCATTGTGCCAGACAAGCCAGGTCCTCTTGTCCTTTTCTCAGGGACAGTAACCTATCTGTTTGTGTGGTGAGACTTTTCCTGAGGAGACATGAAGAAATGTCTGTTCACCTCAGAAAAGCAACAACAGACAAAGTAACAATTACACCAGAATCCAACTTGGCGGACCAGTGAGTTGACTGGAGTTGCTCATAGGAATATAGGTGGAGAGTTATTTATAGGAGCAGGGACAACTCATAGGCAACTCTATCACCAAAACTCCACCACAGCCTCTGTGACATCTCACCAGAGCTACATTCCTAGAGCTCTCTGTACAACTTGAAGGCAGCTCAACTGGCTGAAGAGTCTCTTCTCCTTCCCCACAGACTTTACTGCTTAAAACTTTGAGAAAGATGATACCTTGTGAATCTTGTTAATTTCAGGAGCTTTTTAAGACTTGTGAGTTGTTTACTGTCTGAGACTAGTGAATGTTCTCTGTCCTTGGAAACAATACTTTGAGAGGAAATTACTACACAGAAATATCATATATATCAACTCCAATTTCAATGTCAGTCTTTGGTCACACTTACCATCACAGGTGGTTCATTTTTAGTATATTGACTTTAAGTAATCAGGTTTTATGTCTGACATATTTATTTTTATAGCACAGGCAATCATCATTACACTTAGAAGATAACAATCAATTAACGAATATTCTTGGTATATTGCTTTGTCTCTCTAACATCATGCATAATTCCATAGCCTGGTACTTGGGCTGCTATGGATAGTATAAGCACTGAGTCTTTTGTATTTTGATTTATAGCAGTTTTAAGAGCATGGACATTGCAGCGGACAAATGAGAACTTAAGTCCTTAGATGATTTATGTGATCTCAGGCACATGTTTTAACCCCCCTACATAATTTCTTACATAAAATATCACAATATCGCTGATGTAGAAAAACAAAGGAGTAAAACCAAACTTAACTACAAGTTTTGTGTAAGCTCAAGGCTGCCAAATACATAGAGTACCTGATACATAACAATATTATCACTTTGGGTTGTAATTATGACTGCTTTGTTTGGAATTGCATTCATTAGTTGCTACTTAAATTGATCTGCTATCAGTGGAATATGTGACCAGTTTAAAGAAGCCTGGATTCATTTACCCCAAACTATGAAGTAATGGCACTTTATTTAAACAAGTTAAATGACTACAGGAAAAACTTAACAACACAAACTTGCAAGAGTTCTATACCATTGCTTCCACATTGAGTTGAATGTCATTGAGGGACATGCCAGATCCAGCTCCAGGCACACAGTGAACGGTTCCCTCCCACAAGAACAACCCCAGAGAAAATAGTCCAGAAATTACCCTGTATTTCCTAAATGGTCTTTTTAAAGAAATATGCTTGTCTGCCCAAAGGGTCTTTCTTGAAAGTTGAAGTATCTATTTTATTAAATAGAAATATATATTTATGTGTAGATAATAAAAAAAGATTAACAAAGTGATAGATTTCCATTCCTAGTCTATTTCCCAGTAGCATGGTATTGATGACTAGCTCTGGGAATGGATTAAGTATAAACAACCTTTCATGCAGTCAATGGAAGTAGCTTTCAAAATATGTTCAGACTACATATTAGAGAAAAGATGAGACTCATAATTGTGTTACTAATCTAATCCCAGATTAGTTATTATCTAGCTGTGAGACATAAGGATACATCTTTAACCTGTGAGCCTGGTGGTAAGCCAGGAATACAGCTACTTTCCTGCAGTTCTCTGCATAGCTAATGATGTGTGATGTGAAATAGTAAACATAAAGGTAGCAGTAACCACTGTCTACTTGAAAGCTCTGGAAATGAAACACTTGTAGGCAAGATTGTCAAGTTCAGTTGCAGTTCAGGGAAGAGGGAAGGGATGTAGACCTGTTTGATCCTTCTTATCTTTGTTCCACATTTACTACCAGACAAGAATCAGAGAGATTTACGTAATCCATCACCCACCACTTCCCCTGTATTCCCTACCTCTGCAAGGCCTTATAGAAATATCAAAAGGCCATGGCCATGAAGCTAAATGGCCTGACCCCAAGACTTCTCACCCTAGCCAAATGGCAGTCTCCAAACTGTCACATTCTTCATGGTTGCCAGCCTCCTAGTAGACCATTCTTCCACATACTTCATTGTTGCTGGCATACCCTACTAACCTAAGTACTGAGTTCTGATGTGTTTTCATGTTATTTTATTTCATTTTTAAAATTTAGGTGTGCTTGTCCTACAGGTATGTCTGTGTACCATGCACATGCAGTACTATCCATAGAAGTCAGGGGAGCATTGGCGCTCCTGACACTAAAGTTATAAAACATTAAGAGCTGTCATGTGGGTACTGGAAATCAAACCTGGACTGTCTGAAAGAGAAACCAGTGCCCTTAACCACTGAGCCATTCCTTCCTCCTTATGGTACTGAATTTTAAGTTATATGCTTTCTTTGGTGACTCCTATACCATCAAATGGGTCAAAGATTTGAGTCCTGCATTAGGTTAGTCATTCTGATAGCAAAAGAGTGGCTTTGCTATTCTCTAGGCTTCTTTTAGGATGGATAGGATTCATGCCTAACATACCTCCTTTAAAATACTAATCAAACATTGAGCACCTTCAGCAAGACCCCCTGACACCCTTTGCACTATGAATTGAATTCTCCCGGTAATAGAAAACTGAACCAAGATCGTATTGTCATATCAAATCCCATTATTTTTGCTCAAGTTCAATTTAAAACAAAGGTCAATTGAAACGCAAAATGAAACAACAGACAAATGAAAAGTAAAGGAGAATTCTAAGCTAGGAAGGCATGTTGTGTTAACTTTCAAGTGCCTGCCTATTTCCACCCAGGTTTTCTTCTGTATCGAAGAATGTTTGAGGCACTGTTTTATATTTCAGGCACCCTTGAAGGTTAAATATAAGCAGTACCCCTAGTGGACAACTCCAATCAATTCTGAGTGATTGATTTGTCCTTTCCAGAACCAATCATTTTTGTTTCAAAATCATCTTAAAAGGGTTATTTACTGATATAGTTTTAAAAGGTCTTTCTATATTAGTTTTCCCAAGTATCTGTGAAAAATTATGAATCACCTGTTAGCCTACCATTCAATGGAATGTTTCCTAGTGCAATGATTTCTAATGCAGCGAGCGGGTTCTGCTTTTGTGTCTCTTGTAGTCCATATGTCTTCCCTTTTTCTTTTTAAACTGAATTTAGGTCCCACTCTACTTCACCCAACAAAGAACTCATCTTAAATCATGTATTCAAAGACCCTAATTCCAAATGAAGTCATAGTCTAATATTGAATTGTGTGCAACATGATTCACTTCAGTACTGCTTCTCCTGAGAAAGATGGAAACACTTGTCTGAAAGGCAAGTTCAATGTAGTTGTATACATTGCAATTCTTTAAGCATTTATTATGTCTCCAAGAAAAAGACTTCAGCTCCGTGGCTGGAAACTGCCAAGTGTAGTTATTCCATGGACTCTTCATGTTGACCTTATCTAATAATTCCTAATGCACTAAACATTTCTCCACTGATGCCCATTGTCTCTACTGGTCTCCACTTTGTCTTTGGAGATGAGAGAGATGACAGAGAGAGTGAGATTTGTATGTAACACGAACCTTAAAAGGTCTTATTAAATAAAAAACCTGGAACCAGATATTAGGGTTAAAATCTGAGAGATCAGAGGAATAGGAAAAGCCACAGCTAACCTCACCTCACCAAATTTGCAGCTTCCAAAGAGAGCTACTTCCATATACCCACACGTATATGCCTTTCTGTTCTGCCAACTCATTTCCTATCCACCCAGCTACATCACTTCCTCTTCCAGCCCAGCTCTGTCATTTCTTGTCTGTCTATACAGACCTCCAGACCTTTATGATTAACTAGTGTTGGAATTTAAGGTGTGTGCCACCATGCCTGGCTCTGTTCCCAGTGTGGCCTTCAACTCACAGAGATCCAGATAGATCCCTGCCTCCCGAATGATTAAAGGTATGTGCTACCATTGCCTGACTTCTATGTCTAATATAGTGGCTGGCTTTTTCCTCTGATCCTCAGATGAACTTTATTGGAGAACACAGATAAAATATCACCACACTTGTATCAGGCTCTTTCTCAACGGGAGCATTAGATTGCTGGGGATGGCTAAGAGTCCTCATTGATAACCCCACTGTAAGTATCCCCATGGGAACCAGAGCCATGAATGACACTGCCTCACATGGCATATAATATAGAGAAAAAACTACAGTTATTTCCCATCAAATCTAAATATGAAACATTTCCTTCACAAGTAGATTCAGAATGGGAACAAGTAGTTGAATTGATTGGCAGATGATACAGCTTTTTAAAAAGATTCCATTTTTGAATTCAGTTTAACATGACTTTGCCAAGCAACTTTGATAGGCCTAAGCCTTATAAGGTAGAGAATTTCTTATCTATGTGAGGTATGCACATGGCATTAATCCAGCCTATAAAATATGCTAATACTGAACAGCCTCTGTTCTATAATTCCAAGTCCTTCCAGCTGACCAGTATCTTCCAAGTTTGAAGATATTAGAGACTGCATATGGGTCAATGAGGAAACAGTGATGAAAACTGTCATTATTTATTGAGCATATGCCATGGCCACTGCGATTTATAGTCAACAACTACTTGTACACTCAACTTGTGAATCAAGAATTGGTGCATTGGTGTTTCAAGTGAAGAAAGTTAGGGTTACAAACTGTGTGCTTTTCCTATCATGCTACCCTGCCTCACCGTCCCAGGTACAGGTGTGGATCCACTGCCTCCTAAATGCTGATCAACTAGCTCTCCTCTCAATAAGACGAGAAGCCAAACAACACCCAATGCAACATTCATGGCCTTTGTTCACTTTATGTTCATTCCTTTTTGAACAGTTAAAGCAAATTTCTCAACTTTTCTGAGGCTCAGTTTCTTAATTTTCCAATGAAAAATAGTAACATTTATCTTCAGATGGTACACAGAATTAGTCTAGTAAACTCGGCCAGCTGCAATTATCCTTTCTGGAAGTACTCTATAACTGGAGCACTCTTTAGCAGAGCTACGGTCCTCCCCTTCATTTTCTGTCCCCCGCCTCTGATCAGAGTGTGCAGTGAGTCAGATGATGGGGTGGTGGAAATGGGAGAAGAGGGACTGAAGACCACAGGTAATCTGCAGTGATAGCAGTCACATCATTACTATATCAATTATTCTTGGATGATGCTTGCATTTCTGAAAGGTGTTGAGGTTAGCCTGGAACTCATAGCTACAGCTGTGCGACCAGAGAGTGAACCTTACTGGAAATAGACTGCAGGGTCCCAGCCATACACCTTGAAGGCATCCCAGGGTCTAGCTGAGAGAGTCCTTCTTAACACACAGATAAAGCTTTACCTAGAACCAATATACCACAACAATAATATCTGCAATGAGAAGGTTATTTGCATATTGCTCAGCTTTGAACCACGAACTCTCAGATTCTTAGAAGTGGAAGGGAGCTGGTAAGTCAGTGGTTCTCAACCTGTGGGTCGCAACCCCTTTGGCAAGCCCCTATCTCCCAAAATATTTATGTTACAATTCATAACAGTAGCAAAACCACAGATATGAAGTAGTGATGTAAATAATTGTATTATTACATTATTATTGTGGGGGTCACCACAACATGAGGAGCTGTATTAAAGAGTCACAGCATTGGGGAGGTTGAGAAACACTGTGATAAGTCATTTACCCTAAAATAAATATTCATTTTATGGACAAGTCAATCATAGCTTATGGTAAACTGGTTTGCCAAAAAAAAAAAAAAATCACAGCTTATTTGACAAAGAAAGATCTAAAAATTAGGTTTGTTTTTTTTTTAACATAAACATTTTTTTGTGTTTTTGTTTTTTTAAATCTTGGTCCCACAGGAATACAAGATGGATAATTCTACATTGTGAAGAGATGGTGGGTGCACTGTAGAATTCTTAGCAGCACCCCCCCCCCAACACTCAGTGGTTGCCAATAACAACCTTCCCAGTTTGGAAATCCAGAATATCTCTCTATGTTGCTGGCAAGTGAAATCACTCCAATTGAGAACCTCGGTTTTGAAGCTTATTTAGAAAAGTGAAAGGAAGTTACGAACGTGCTTAATGATGAACTGTTGCTTAGTGAAGAAGAAAGGCCAGTGTCAGTAGTGTTTAATTTAGTAAACGGACTCTGGTCTCTACTCTCATAGCAAGGATTATTGTCAAGAGGGAGAGAGAGGAAGCCCAGGATGGAGGATTGGAAAGTGAGCTACCACATCTGTGGAAGGAAGCCATGAGCCAAAAGAAACGAGGTTATTTCTCTTCTGCCTGCATCCCATCCCATCTCTCTCTCACCCATTAAGTGGCCCCACGCCAGGGAAGCCTTTTTGAATTCCACACTCAAATTTGCAGTAGGATGCTCCTCTCTGCATTCCCATGTTCCTAGCAGTTCTTCACCAACACATTTACAGCCATGTGCTTACAGACCCATCTCTTCCCAAAGACTCTTTCCAGGGTCTTTGGCAAGTGACCATGCCTCACATATCTTTATGTACTCATTAATGTTTATACTTTGTGGCCTAGGTGGTGATCAATTAATATGTATTAGACAGGTGAATATATAAGTGAATGGTCTTAGAAAGGGAACGTTTGAGAAGTCTACAGATTATGTATACTTTACATTATAACTAGAGCAAATCTTCCCAAGACAGTGAAACCAATGTCTCTGGATACAGCCAGTCAAGGTTATATGCCTACAGGTGACTGCTACACCATCAGATCTAAAACTTCTGTGAAAAATCCCCAGATTTAAAAATCACACATGTATCAAAAATTCATATGCGAGATTCTATTTCCTGGAGAAATTCTTGATCAGAAAACCTAGTCTGAGTAATAACATCATTTTTAAGCCACTGTTTTAGGGAGGTCTCTCCTGCGTCCTGCAGAGCATTTTTTTTTTCTGAGTGGGAAATGCAAAATTGGGCCAGACAGGGGGCTATCTGGTACAGCAGAGGCTGAGTGCAGCCACAGGGCTCCACTTTTAAGCTCCCTCTGTGCAGGACTCACAGAGTTCAAAATGCTGAGCAAGTATTTAAAGAATATCTGTTTGAAAAGAGAGCGAGGCATCCAGCATGGTCCTAATTTTAGTTTGGAAACATCACCTTAGTTAAAGATGCAAAGGTTGTATTTGAGGATCATTAACAACAGAACTCTAGAGAAAGGGAGACTGTACTGGGGGTGTGGAAGTGAAAATACAAGAGCTCCCATCTGCAGAAGGTGGCCAGGTAGAGCCTTCAGCACTCCATTTTCCTAATGTACATTATGCTTAAGGTGGATGCATAATGACGGTCATGTGTTGTCTACATAACTGCCTGTCTTTTGTGATACTGAAGTTCCTGGCAATATTGGCTACTGTTGGAGTTTGTCTACAGGCAGGAGGTTGGTTAAACCAAAAGAAAGCCTGTCCTGGGAAGACAGCTCAGTCAAGTGATGGTGCATGAAACCATGAGGGCTTAAGTTCCAGCTCGAGAACCCACAGTATAAACAAAACAATAAAAACAACAACAAAACAGAAATGGTGGCCCATGCTTGTAATCACAGCACTAGCAATGGAGGCATGGAGGGATGGTTAGCATCGCTGGGGATCACTGGCCCCTACCCCAAAAGTACTGAGATCCAAGCTAGTGAGATAACCTGTCTCAAAATGGGAGGTTAATAGCTCCTGAAAAACAACATCCTAATTGACCTTTGGCTTCCACATGCACATAACAAATGCACACACACACACACACACACACACACACACACACACACACACACACACGAAGAGAGACAGAGATTAAGAAACAAAAAGGAAAGAAGATGAATGTCTGGCTTTCCTAATAGTTTTATCCTTCTTGCCTAACGAGTCCCATTGTTTTGGGCTTCAATATCTGAGTTGATAACACAGGAATTGACTTTTATAAGAGACAATCCTGGGACGACTGAGTTTCTAGACCTGTCTGATGAAGGGCCACACATGGGACTTCAGTGGACTTGTTAATGTTAACAGAGCCCAATAGGCCAGCCTACACTCTGTCACCACATCTATCCTGATGGTACATTTCTTCCCAGTGTCTCCACAGAGCATTAAAACATCCATTCTTAGGATCTGGTCCAACTGTTTCATAACAAATTGCAATTATAAACTCCTACATTATGTCATAATGGCATGAGTTCAATCCTAATTTTCTTGCCAAGTCAACTTTCCTGAATATCACCACAATTGTTTTTCTTCAGCAACCACTTCATCTGGAATACATAGGCTCTGAGAGAGCAATACATCTGAAATCTGACAGACACCCAAGACAACTCACTTGAAGTTTTGGTGTCATTGATTTTTTTTTTAAGTGCCATCCTTCCCAGGATTCTGAGAAATGTTCTGATTTTGTCATTTTAAATCTGTCCTTTCTCTACAAATAGGACCTATTCATTTGTGATTGACAATTCTTAAGACATACAGAAGAAAAACTTAGACTAACTCATGAATTTTTAATATTCATGGGGCACTGGCCATCTGTGTATGCTTGGTTACTTGTTTACTGGGGTCTCAGATTGTGAAGGGAGTTATATTTGAAAAATGTCTGATTTGCAGAAAGCAGACTAAACATTTTGCCCAAAACACCTAGCAAACGGTTATCTCCAAATATCACTCTATGTGTAGCCAGCTTGGAAGAGTTATGCAAAACTGAAAACACCAGCCATCTATAAATATTGATACTGTGTGATCAAGGTCAGTCAATGTGAGGACAGGAAATGTCTGGTAAACTTAGTAGACTCCCTCACCTGCCACCTTTAAGACGTTGTCTTCTTCCAAGCAATGCTTAAATTGGCTTTGTTCCAAGCTGGAGGAAAGGGAACTTGGGAGCGCATCAGCACATACCCAGGCATCACTGACAGAATCCTGTGATTAACTGTACTATCACCATGTTGACAACTGCTGCCTTCATTGTGAGGGCCTGTCAGTCAGCGCTCTGCATCCCAGATGTGGGCCTGCCTGTGAAGCTTGGGCGCCTCCATCCCATCATTCCCTCGGTACCTATAATCGCCTACAGAGCATCTTTGTGATTGTGTATCAGCGTGGAGTTGTCAAGAAAATGGCCATCCTTAGAAAAAGAACAGATAATAAAGCTTGTGTGTGTGTATGTGGTGGTGGTGGGGGACCATCAGGAAATGACAGTCACAAGTCAAACTCCTGGAAATAAAGACAGAGAGGTAGCTGCACCTCTCCAGTGTCGGGGCCCACGAAGTGCCAGGCACCTCTGTGAATGTTGGTTTGGTTTCTATAGCAAACCTGTCAGAGTCCTCCTCCAGCAGTTGTTAAGCTCTGCTAAAGCTGTCTTTCAACCAGGTAATTAATGTGCCCATGATTCTCCACACCACACCTCATCGGAGAAAATATTAAATTGTGGCAGGGAGCATTTAAGTATATTTTCCCATGGAAGTCATATATGGAAGAGCATAAGCCTGAAGGATTCTATTTTTATTTTTGGTAACAACTGATACTTTTATTGCATTTCAGTTTTAATATTATGCCCCTATGTGCCTTAACTTTAGTCACTAACCAGCAAAAGGTAGTTACAGATAAATGCAGAAAGAAAGGTTCAAGAAACTCAATTAAAAATTCTCCATGATTAGTCATAAAAAGAACCAAGGCCTAAATCTGGGGTTTCTAATTCTAAATCTTATCATGAAATATAAAGTTTAAGCAAGCAGGAAATACTACTAAGTAACTGGGGCTCTCAAGATCAAAATGTGTTAGCTAGGTCTTGTGTTGTGCCCTGAAGATGAGCCTGGAACATCTAATTAGGATGTTAGAAATGTTATAGGATTGATGTGTATTCTCATAGATGATCACTTTAACATGGGTATTTATATTAAAACACAGTATTTTTTTTAAAAAAATTTCCCCCTCCAAAAAGTATAACAGACATTGTCTTAGTTGGGGCTTCTATTGTTGTCAAGAGACACCATGACCACATCAACTCTTTTTTATTATTATTATTTTATTTTACAATATACTTTAATTCTACATATCAACCACAGATTCCCTTGTTCTTTCCACCCCCCCTACCCCCCCTCCCCTTCCCCCAAGCCCACCCCCAATTCCCATCTCCTCCAGGGCAAAGACTCCCC
Source organism: Peromyscus maniculatus bairdii (assembly GCF_049852395.1). Taxonomy (NCBI): domain Eukaryota; kingdom Metazoa; phylum Chordata; class Mammalia; order Rodentia; family Cricetidae; genus Peromyscus; species Peromyscus maniculatus. The sequence continues at coordinate 28,432,489 of NC_134873.1, read as the reverse complement.
CGAGGATTGAGATCAACCTGGTAGACTCAGTCCAGGCAGGTCCAGTCCCCTCCTCTCAGGCTGAGCCAAGCGTCCCTGCATAAGCCCCAGGTTTAAAACAGCCAACTCATGCACTGAGCACAGGACCCAGTCCCACTGCCTGGATGCCTCCCAAACAGATCAAGCCAATCAACTGCCTCACCTATTCAGAGGGCCTGATCCAGTTGGGGGCCCCTCAACCATTGGTTCATAGTTTGTGTGTTTCCATTTGTTTGGCTATTTGTCCCTGTGCTTTATCCAACCTTGGTCTCAACAATTCTCGCTCATATAAACCCTCCTCTTTCTCGCCAATTGGACTCCTGGAGCTCCACCTGGGACCTGGCCGTGGATCTCGGCATTCAGTTCCCTCAGTCATTGGATGGGGTTTCTAGCATGACAATTAGGGTGTTCGGCCATCCTATCACCAGAGTAGGTCAGTTTGGGCTGTCTCTGACCATTGCCAGTAGTCTATTGTGGGGGCATCTTTGTGGATTTCTGTGGGTCTCTCTAGCACTTTGCTTCTTCCTATTCTCATGTGGTCTTCATTTATCATGGTCTCCTATTCCTTGTTCTCCCTCTCTGTTCTTGATCCAGCAGGGATCTCCCGCTCCTCCAAGCTCTCTTTCCCTTGACCCTCGCCCTTCATTACCCCCACTCATGTCCAGGCTGTTCATGTAGATCTCATCCATTTCTCCATCATTGGGTGATCCCTATGTCTTTCTTGGGGTCCTGTTTTCCAGGTAGCCCCCCTGGTGTTGTGAGTAGCAGTCCAGTCATCCTTGTTCTACATCTAGTATCCTCCTATGAGTGAGTACATACCATGTTTGTCTTTCTGAGTCTGGGTTACCTCACTCAGGATGATTTTTTCTAGATCCATCCATTTGCCTGCAAACTTCATGATGTCATTGTTTTTCTCTGCTGAGTAGTATTCCATTGTGTATATGTACCACATTTTATTTATCCATTCTTCAGTTGAAGGGCATCTAGGTTGCTTCCAGGTTCTGGCTATTACAAACAATGCTGATATGAACATAGCTGAGCAAGTGCCCTTGTGGTATGATTGAGCATTCCTTGGGTATATGCCCAAGAGTGGTATAGCTGGATCTTGGGGGAGATTGAGTCCCAATTTTCTAAGAAAGCGCCATATTGATTTCCAAAGTGGTTGTACAAGCTTGCATTCCCACCAGCAGTGGAGGAGAGTTCCCCTAGCTCCACATCCTCTCCAGCATAAAGTGTCGTCAACGTTTTTGATCGTAGCCATTCTGACAGGCATAAAGGACCACATCAACTCTTAAAAAGGAAAACATTTAATTGCATTGGCCTACAGTTTGGAGGTTTAGCCCATTGTCATCATGGCAGGACATGGTGGTGTTCAGGCCGACACAGGGAAGGAGCTGGAAGTCCTACATCTTGATCTGCAGTCAACAGGAAGTGAACTGAGTGTCACACTGAGTGTAGCTTGAGGAAAGGAGACCTCAAAGTCCACCCCTACAGTAACACACTTCCTCCAACAAGGTCACACCTTCTTCAACAAAGCCATACCTCTAATAGTGCCACTCCCTATGAGCTTATGGGGGCCAATGACATTCAAACTACCACAAACATTTTCACAGTCAGATGAGGAATCTGGGTGATGCTTGAGAATGCAGGTAAAGAAAGTTTGGCTCCAGGACCTAGGAGACAGAGACAATCCCTATTCTAGAATATCAGCTTGGAGTCAGACTTTCTTCAGGACTTGTTGCCTATCCAGTCAAGTGTGTCTTATTTTAAATGAACGAAGACCATGGAGCAATGAATTGAGGAGAGAGATGCTGCAATGCTGGGGGAGATAATGATGGGTAGGGGCAGGACATTGGGGCTGTTGTGAGTGAGGAGGAAGACGGTGAATGCTTCAGTTTACAAGTAGTGACTATCCAGCCTGGTGCTGCATCTGGGTAGCCTGGAGCTCAAGGAGAGTAAAGAACAACCCATGGGCTGTTTTGAAGCTATGGGGATAGTTCTGAGATCAAAGGAAATACAGAAGGAGTCAGAAGTTAGCTGAAATAATAGGACGTAGAAATATTCTGAGTAGTATGTCTTTCATGAAAGTATTGTAAAAAGTCAGAATGAACCACCATTGATCTGATGTATCTGTATGGAGCAGAGCGTGTATTAACAAAAAAAAGTGCTAAGAGGTTTGAGACAGGTGGGAACATGGGGAGATTGTTCTGCTTGTCACTCGCTCATGGAAGAAGAGCCAAGGATAGAAAAGTATGAACTGTGTAAGAGATTTGTTTCAATTGTACTTAGGGAGATTCTAGCAATGGTACCAAGAAGTAATCAAATTGATGAGCTTAGGAGATGTCAGTTTTACATTTGAAAGGGACTGGAGTCAGCAGGTTCTGCCAATAAAGCAAGAGGGTCATTCTGGGTGATACACGGGGCAAGAAAGCTCTCCATCCTAGAAAGCCTGCACCTGCTATGTTCCTCCCTGTTATAATGGACCACATATCCAGGAACCAAAGTGGACCCATGCTTGTGTCTCAGTATCTTTCACTGTTGACCTCAATGACTGTCCACAGAGATGGGCATGAGTCTAACATCAAAGAAAGTCCTATGAGACTTTTTAGCTTTGGGCAAGAGTAAAGAAACACTTTACCTACCAAGAATCATAGCACCTAGCAGTCATTTTTTGTCCCAAAATTGAGAATAGTACACACACACACACACACACACACACACACACACACACACACACGAGAGAGAGAGAGAGAGAGAGAGAGAGAGAGAGAGAGAGAGAGAGAGAGAGAGAGAGAATGAACACAAATGTTTTGATGACAGATTCTACAACTCCAGACATTCATAAAAGCAACTCAGACTTGAACATATGGGCCAATAACCCTCTTTTCATTTTGGCTAAGTTTTCTCTGAATTTTAGTCATTTTCAAGTTTCTGAGGTTAAATGAAACACTGTGACTCAAAGGAAGAGAGAGAAAACAAGGAGACCTGTATGAATGAAATTATGAAACAGAGAAGCAAAAAGTAGGGAGCATCAGCTTTAATATAGTGCATATCAAAGATTGACAAATGTTTTATAAAAAGCAAGAGAGTAAATATTTAAAGCTTTATAAACTGTATGGTTTGCAATTACCCACCTCTGTTACTAGAACATAAAGGTAACCAAGGACATCTGTGTTGGGGTTCAGTGTTAGAGTTCAGTCCCAACCTATTAAAGGGTTCCTTGAGGAGGAGAGTGAGGAATTGGGAAATGCTAGATAGGAAATATAGTAGATGAAGAGAAAAGAGAGAGATACAGGATAGCTTCAGAAGGGCCCTGGGTCAATATCCAGCAGCCCCGAGTTTATTTCTAAAGGACTTTTTATACACTAGCAAGGGGGGAGGCAAAAGACTTCCCCCTTTCAAGATCAAAGCACAATGTACAACCAAGTGTAGACTCTCCAAAACATCTGGTAACCATGCCCCACAGCAAAGCATCTTGTAGTTAGGCCTTGAAGCATAAGACACCTGGTAATCATATCTTAGCACCCTATTATGCAGCCTTGGAGAGCAACATAAACTCTAACTCTCTGACCTTGAGTCAAACTACAAGTTGGAATCTTTGTGGGCTCCGATACATTTTTTTTTAAAAAAAAAAATGAGTATGGCTGGGTTCCAATAAAACTTTATTTATAAATAGAGGTGTCAGGTCAGATTTAGCCTAGAGTCTATATGTTAGTTCTACATTTGCCCTCCAAAACTCATTTAGCTTTAATACTAAGTTTATCAGGACTCTCTGACCACAGTTCCTAGACTGGCTTGATATTGAATGGAAAAAAATATTTTTTTATTGAGGACACAATCATCTTATTACCTTCTTGCTTGGAAATAAACATGTCTGATTGTCCATTTAAGATCAATGTCTGTTTCATGCGCCACTTGGAATCCATCAGTGGGTGTTTAACCTCAAGCATTAGGTGTCCACAGAAGTACCAGGAATTCTGTGTCCTGGCCCCTAAAGCCAACATGCTAGAACCCTATGATGTCATATTCATCGAATGAACAACAGCAGTAGAGCTGCCTGCTTCCTCTTTCCAGTCACCCCTGAACCACACAGGACCATCCCTACCATCATTTCAAACTTTAGGAGGAATTGAACTGCAACGAAAAAACAACATTCTCAGTTCCTTTATCAGGAAGTGCATATCTGTAATAGAGGAATTAATGTTCATTCCACCGAGTTGCTTGATTAACTATGTCAGACAACAAGTTTGAGACAGTTTATCAATGCAGTATGTAGTCTATAATAGACACTTCATGCATGCAGTGTGATCCTGAAGGGCAGCAGACGGATGTACCAGGAAGCAGCTTGATATCCTATCTCAAAAAAAATTGCACTTACCCCATGCCTACCTCTTATACCTTCTGTTCCATTTGCATGCCTTTTACCTTCTGTTCACCCTGTTTCTGTTAAAAGGGATCAGATGCTAAATTTCCCACTTTGGGCATATATTTCTGCTTCTTTGAATGCCATGTGCTCCTCCGAAATAGAGGAACTAATTTCTAGCCCACCATGTCTCTCAGCTAGCTACGTTAGTTAAAAAGTTTGAGACAGTTCAGAAGTGCAGTATCTGGCCTGGAGTAGATAGTCCATACATGCAGTCCAGTCCTAAAGGGTAGCAGAGATGCCAGGATGAATTACACAGCGCCCATAACCCCCATGGAGAGATGCTCATGAGTTATTCATGGATTGGTAGTTTGTTTGTTTGTTGTTGTTCTGCACATGTTACCTGGTTCAGGGTTGAGCCAACACACTGCACGCCTCTGAAGAAACAGAGTGTAGACAGACATTAGTATGGGTGTTTTGTAAATACATGTAGTAGCAGATGTATGGAGTGAGATATTTTGTCAACATAGAAATCGCTTTTCCAAAGTGAGTTTCCCCATCCAAGGATAGTGCCCCTGCTTTCCATAATTAAACTACCTGACATATGTTAAACTCTCTTTTGTGACAACTTTTAAGGGAAAATGTACTCTCTTTGAAAGTCTTCCCTTTGAAAAGACAGTTGGGATTAAGCTGGGAGAGTTGAATTGGTGCTGTCTCTCACAAGGCAACCTCTCTACCTCAGACCCCACCTCTCTGGATTAACATAACAAGTGAGATTGATGTACATGGCACAAAGAAAAGAACTTTGAGAAAAGGATTCCTCAGAATGGTCCTGTTGCACTTGAATGGGTAGAGAAAGGTGGACAGAGAGTCACAGGGCAAGATGGGGAGGGGCAGAGATCAGAAGTATGCAAAACGGCAAAGCTGACCCTCACAGCTAGGTAGTGAGTCAGCTTCACATTCTCAAATAATGGTGCTTGACAGGGTGGTGAGTTCCCAAGAGATGTAGCTCAGATGCCTCTATATACCTTGTGATACAGTGAGCTCAATTCACAGCTCTGCAAAGCTGGACCAGAGCTCCTACCTGGCCATTAAATGCTTTGTGAATTTTAGAAATGTATTGTATCTCCCCAGACTTTAACAAACACATCTTAAGAATGGGCACGACATAGACGTCCTTCCCAAGATTTTTGTCATCATCGATGAGTTTTGAAAGGCGGCTAATCATAGGACAACCACTCAACAAACGACAATGATGGTAAGCTTGGCACCAAGTCAGACGCTACTCTCTCTGCTCCTAGGCCCTTCGTCCTGCAGCTCATGACATTTCACTTGGATTATGGCAATATGATCCTTCTAGTTAGACTTCCAACTTCAAGCTGTCTCCTAACACAATCCATTCTCAGTGACAGTCTTCCTAAAACATACCTTAGTGCTTAAAACTTTTTACTACCTTCCCATTGGCTAAAAGATAAATTTTTGTATAAAGTTTGCCTTGTCATACGATAAAGTCACTTTAGCGATCTTATGCCATCCCCCATATTCACCTATTTTCCATTTCCTAGCTGCTATCCCCAGGGGAACCAGTTCGGCCTACTTCCCAGCCTTGGCTCAAAGAACCCAGAACCCAGAAATACATTGCTGTCTTTTAAGCTAGTGGGATTCTATTTTTACAAGAGATAGCTTCAAATATTTCTTCAAGAAATGTTCCTTCAGCTCAACGGTCACCACATTCCTCCATTCACTGTTCATTTTTACTACACATTCGTTGGCTCTCCGCTGTGTCAGAAGCCATGATGGCTAACTAGAAGAAGATAAAAATTGGCCATCATTCCTGGCACTTGAGATGCTCAGTCTGATGGGAAACAGGTGAGTGCAGTTATTCATTAACTGTCATGTGGCAAACACACCAGCAGATTGTGAAGGCAGAGCATAAAAGAGAGAAAAAACTTGCCTAGATTGCTATGGAAGTTCATTTCTTTCCCATAGCATCGTGTAAACTCTCTCTCTCTCTCTCTCTCTCTCTCTCTCTCTCTCTCTCTCTCTCTCTCTCTCTCTGTGTGTGTGTGTGTGTGTGTGTGTGTGTGTGTAGAGAATATAGTTTAATGTCTATCGTTTTATTCATTGACTCTCCACCATATCTTAAGCTATCTCACTGAACCCAATGTCTACTGTTCATCAACTGGATAGACTGGCTGGCTTATCAGCAAACTCTGAGGATTGGCCTTGCCAAATCTGCCACCTTAAGTTATAGACACACCCATGCTTGACTCTTACACAAGTGGTGAGGAACTGAACTCAGATTCTCATACTTGCTCAGCAGGCACTTCACAAATAAAGCCATCTCCTGGTCTACCTTGTAAACTCTTTTGTCATTTGTCTGGTTACTGTGATCATACACTTGTCTTTACAGATGAGGACCTATCCAGAGTTCACTCTTCTGTACCCTAGACCCACAGCTCAAGGCCCGAGTCTCAACTGGTACCAAAGAGTAAAGAATATTCTATTAGTGGTAGTCAAGGAGTCTCCTAGTGACAAAATGGTGCTGGGGCTGATGCCAGCCTCCAGTGCACCTGCATGTCAACATAAGAGCTGTCACGCTTGAACTAACAAATTTATCAAACAGAGCTGACATCAAAGATAGAAACACTTCATTTTGGTTCCAAAAGTAAAGCTGTTATTTTGGTGTTATTGCACCATTGAGGAAGGAGACTGACCTACATTTCTCCTTTGATCCCTTCACACCACATTTGAACCAGGCTAGTGATAAATCCATCTGTTTGTGCACTTCTGTGTCTAGTGACAGTAAGTGTCTGAGAAACACACACACACACACACACACACACACACACATGCAAACTTTACAAGAGTATAACAAAAGTCAAACCTTCAGGAGACTTGCTCTCCAAGCTAATAGCCTGTCAGTGAAACATTTCCAGGGCTGATTAAAATAAAGGAGAAAGAAGCACCAAACTATTTCCATCGATGCCTTTATGGACAGACACTGTAATTATAAAATGGTTCATAATTTACAGTGCATTTCCACCTAATGAGTTGGTTTAAGCTTCACTAATATAACAAGTATTCCTCCTATTTCACAGGTGGGAAGGCATAGCCAGGTCAAGGAGTGGATGAGAGCCAGGCTCTTTCTGTGATGTAGCTATGTGGTAGATTCCTCAACTCCAGCAACTTACAGTATCATGCAAGGTGTGGCTAACGCCGCACTGCAACTCCAAGAACCAGTTTCATGTCTGAATATGTCCCTGACAAGTCTTCCAGAGAGCAGGGATGCTGAGGTTGAGGAGATAATAGATGTCTTCAAATCTAGAAGGATTCACATAAATGAGAAGAACAGATTGCCCGGGCGTAAGAATGAGGACTCAGGCCAGGCAGAGGTGGCGCACACCTTTAATCCCAGCACTTGGGAGTCAGAGGCAGGAGGGGCTCTGTGAGTTCGAAGCCAGCCTGGTCTCCAAAGCGAGTCCCAGGAAAGGTGCAAAGCTACACAGAGAAACCCTGTCTTGAAAAGCCAAAAACCAAAAAAAAAAAAAAAAAAAAAAAAAAAAAAAAAAAAAAAAAAAAATTTTGACTCAGAAGTGAACAATATAGGTAGACAAGGCCAGAGGTTAACTAAAGAGGAACTCTATTTACTAGTGTTTATAGCTGCTTACCTCAGGATACAGTGAGATCCCAGTTGCCAAGGTACTAGAAGGACTAAGGACATCTCTCTAGACATCTGTAACAGGCAATAAAGTCAGTGGCCCTAGACCAATGACTCCTTGAAAACCCCGTTGTCTACTGGGATTCAGAGGTCCATTGCTATATCCTGCTACCCAAGGAGCATATTTACCTCTGCTTCCCTGGCCCTGTCAGAGGGGCTGTCTTCAAAATTCAGAAATCGATGAGGGTGTGACTCAGTTGGTAGAGCCATCAGTTAGCCTGCATAAGATGCTGAGTTTGAGCCTGAAGACACCATAAACTTGGCATTGTAATACACATTTGTAACCCCACCACTTGGGAAGTGGAAGCACAGAGGATCTGGGGTTCAAGATCATCCTCAGCCACCATAGGACCACCATGGGAAACATGAAATCCTGGTCCCCCTCACAAAAAAATTTAAAAAATTACTCCTCATTTTGCTACAGATGATTTGGGCAGGAATGGAATAGTAAGTTCATTTCCTGTTATTCTATCTCCATCACATGTATAGGTGTACATATGCATGCATGTGAGCATGCATATACACATATACATACACGAAAAACTATCCCATGCATTCATTAAGCATTGGGTCATAGGCACCTACAAGTTTTGTTACCTGCTTGTCATGATAGATCTCCCAAAGTCAATATATCATTCCCACCACAAGGTAAACCTCTAGTTCACTTGGCATTCTCGTTTTTTTATTACTTTATTTTTATTTTTTTATTTTTCCAGAGCTGAGGACCGAACCCAGGACCTTGCGCTAGCGCTCTACCACGGAACTAAATCCCCAACCCCAATTTTTGGCATTCTCTTGATGCAACATATGCCTCTGAATACCCGCTGTTGCCTGCACACCGCCAGCTTTGTGTACTTCATAGCTTACCCTATATGACAATTACGTCTACATCTAGCAAAGAAACGGACAGAAACAGTGCGCTGCTCCCCGCCCCACACCACATGCCTGTGGCACGTTAGGAACTCTGCTGGGGGTCGTACGTACTATCCCGAGAGCACCATTGGCCTCTTATAGGGTGCTCTGACCATCTGACTGGTAGAAAGATCAAGTTCCAGAGCTCTTAATTGGACAGAAGGCAAACTTCAAATGGGAGGGCTATTTCTATGGAAAATCCTGGCTGGCAATAAAGCTGGAAATCAACACCAGTTCCCTCTGACTCCAGAGTCTACGCTTTTCCCCACTGCAACAGACTGCTCCCAACGTTCTTAACGTCACAACCCAAAGCTAAGTTTGGATTCTTCAACTTATAAGTAGAAAAGGCTACTTTTTATTTTCAGAGTTGCGATTAGGAAATCATGGCAGAGGGGAAGAAATGTAAGCAGAGAATGAGATTCCACCGCCAGGCTGGGTGGTTATTTATTACAGGTGCTGATTTTCTTTTTGCTTTCCATTATTTACTTGTTCAGGGGAGCTACAAACAGGAAGGCAGACCTGGCAATTCAGCAGTTATTTAAATAGAACAATGTGGGGATTGTACACTCGGTTCACTGTAATTGGAAACCATTCCTACCATGCCTAATATTTCAAAAGCAATGCAACCCAATTCCCTGACCCATGAATCAGGGTTTTCCCCTCCACCAGCATGAAAGATTGGGGACAGAAAGGACCAAAAGGAAGCATTCTTGCAGGCACAGATTTTGCAGAAGAGAGCTGACAAAGAATAACCACCGTCACTTTGTTTTTAATTGAATATTAGAATAACATGGATGTGTAACATTCTCTTTTCTCGTGCTGTGAGTATTTGCTAGCAAATCTGTGCTCTGAAATCTGAGCCACAGGCCTCTCTGGGCCATTATAATGACTCCTGTAATTTGGTATCTTGAAATAAATTCTCTTCCACTGTAATTATTTACAGCTATACAAGATGCAATGATGAATAAGTCCTTTTTTCTTTTCTCTCCTTCAAATTCATATTAGTTGACCTCTCATAAAAGTGTATTATTTTCAATTCTAGTAGCTTGGGTACAGTCTTATCTTTGGGGAAGCCAAAACCATGAGCTTTAAACTCCATTTCCATATGGAACTAGATAGAGTTTCTTCTCCCAGCCTCTGTTACAGCATCTGAAAACTGGCCCTACACAAATACTTCACATGAGTACTGAGAGATCAAATGAGGTTGTGCTCACAAAGAAGTCACTCTAGTGTGTCTGATGCCTGCGAGGTGCTCAGGGACACACCTCTGCTGGTCTTTACTCTCTGATTAAAAGCACAGTAAGAATTTTGTGGTATAATGTTAGTGTCCTCAGCCAAATATAAATGCAAACCTCCTCCCGTGACTTGTTCCTTTGGACTAGAGTGGGTTCATACTCTCCACGCCACCCCACCTCCACCCCAATTCTCAGACATTATTTCATGCACAGTTATATTCTAGATTATTCTCATGTACAATCTTGCTGAATCCCATCTTAACACCACACTGGGAGTTTGCCAGCATCATGCCTTCACTTTAGAGACGAAGAAACAAGGAAGGCTTCCAAAGACAAACCAGTGGTGAAAAGCCTCACCCCAGCATTACCTGGCTCTACAGTTGAATCTCATCGACTTAACAGAAATCTTCCCTCCAGCATAGGAGGCAACTTTGTACCCAGAGGATACGCAATAGCCAACATGTTTTATGTCATCCTAAAGACGAGGTGAGCCCAGTGTCATTGGCATCTCGTAAGTGGCCAGGGACACCTAAACAAAGCCTTTCACAACAAAGGCTTATCAAAATATGCCTACTTCTAATAGAAGTGAATATAACACTATTTCTGAATTCAGACCTTCATCCCTTATTGATGCACAGATGCCAAAAGTTCAGATTTTTCCTATTCCTGGGCAAGGCAGAAATTTCCTCACAGTGTGCTACATTTTCATACTGTCAGATTCACTTGCTTCCCTAGAACAATATCGATTGTTTTTTGGTTTCCATGGCAAAGCGTCTATCTGTTATTTGCTTAGATTATTTTTTACTTGTTCATACTGTTTTGAAAATTTTTTTTCAAAAATGAAATCTCCAAGGTCAACTTCTTCTTCTCTTATTTTTTCCCTACAAAACAAAGATAGAGCCTACCATTTAACTTAAACTCCCAATATCTGTACAATGTACACTCACCCTAAGATATGATTTTGAACAGGGTCATTTGTGAGATGTAAGTATTAGATGTGCGAAAGTTTTAGAAGTTTGGTTTAGTGCTCACCTCTACAGGAGAGAAAGGGGAGTGGAGACCCAGGTAAACCTGCCTCTTTCTAGAGTTAATAGTGAATTGGCATAGTTCTAGTCCAAAAGCAGAAAGATATTTATTTCCTGCCTGGTACTTTCTCTGTCATGAACTTGAGATCCCTTGCTTAAAAGTCATATACATGCTACTTCGTGAAGAAGTGTAGGCAGATATACATGTGCATGCTGTGGAACAATCTTTCTGTACGCTGTGTGAATATATGTTGCTATTGTCGGTTTAGTAAACAAGCTGACTGGCCAATAGCTGAACAGGATAAAATTAGGTAGGAAAGTCAAACTAAGAATGATGAGATGAGGAAAGGTGGAGTCAGAGGAGACTCCAGTCAGGTGCCAAGGAAGCAGTGCATGTAGAAAATGAGGTAACAAGCCATGAGCCTCGTGGCAAAGCATAGATAGGAAATATGGGTTAATTTAAATGTAAAAGTTAGCTAGTAACAAGCTGGAGCTATTGGCCGAGCATTTATAATTTATATTAAGCCTCTGAGTGATTGAGAGTGGCTGCAGGACAAGAAAACTCCACCTACATGTGCACATGCATACACAGATATTCTGAATTGAACTTTCCCTCTGTATGTTTGTTGAAGGCTCAGGTAGCAATCATTGCCAATACATTAAATGAAAAACCAAAGTCAAGGCTTCACTGTTCTGTGCTCTAGGATGGGGTGCTGGAATGGTAGCTTTGAACTATTGAGAGTCCGAAATGAGAATAAAGATGCAAAGATCAAGACATCTAAAGCTCTCAACTGGGGTCCTGGCAATTTTACATGCAGCACAGGATGCAGGGTGATGCTGGGTTGCTTTCTGCCTCTCATGTTTCATGTGTCCTTTGCTGTCTCCATGGTTACTTCAGTGAAACATGAGACTCAAAGAGACTTGAGTAGCCTCCCATTCCCCGGTGTTGCTATAGATTACCAGTAGGTTCGGTTGTCTCTGTAGGTTTAGACCAACAGCTGTGGAGCCTGTGTAGGACTAGACTAGGCCCTTTGCATAAGCAAGACAGTTGTATAGCTTGGTCTATTTGAGAGGCCCCTGGCAGTGGAATCAGGATCTATCCCTGATGCATGAGCTGGCTTTTTGGAGCTCATTGCCTGTGGTGGAACATCTTGTACAGCCTTAAGGCAAGAGGAGAGGTTTGGACTTTCCTCAACTGAATGTACCAGGCTTTGCTGGCTCCCCATGGGAGGTCTTACCTTGTCGGAGGAAGGGATGGGGTGGGTCAGAGCAGGAGGAAGAACTGGGCGGGGAGAAGGAGGGATGGGAAGGAGATCTGTGGTTGGTATGTAAAATAAATAAAAAAATTTCTTAATAAAGAAAAAAAAACCCTTCCCCCCTCCCCCGCCAAAAAAAAAGGAAAAAGAAGATGTCCAATAGGATACATGTGTTGTTGCTCTTGTCTTCCCAGGATGTGTATCCTCTTGAGACATCATGTGTCAGATCTTCCCAAAAGGCTGCTTGACATGGAATGAGTCCCTCAGTCTTTTCTCTGTAGCCCCAGGGTTGGCCTCATGTGCCTTCTCCCACAGTCACTAATATCCAATAGCAGCCTGGAAAGGACTGATTGTTCATGACTTTCCACAACAAAACTCAGACCTTAGTTATGCCAAGATCATCTAAGTCAGCCAGGAGAAGGACTTTAAAGTTTTTAAGAAGCAGTTTCTCTTAGTCTCAGAGACCTGAGCCAAACTGAGAGTCCCTGCCCATGATTCCCAGCCTTCTCATATGGAACCATCTCCCTACACAGCACACTTTATGGGCATCTCCACACCTTGACTGTGGGTCCAGTTATTTCACCCTGAAGGTTACATAATCTTTCTCTCTCTACTTCTATCAACCACACCATTTCTTGCTCCAGGATGACCAATGGTGAGATGATCTGCTTCTTTTGAGCCCCCAAAACACAAAGCTGTCATCCAACCACAGCCCTCAACTCAAACAAACAGACAAAAAAAAATTCACCCATCTAAGATTTGTTTTCTGATATTTTGGTTCTTTGGTCCCATCGGCATGCTGTGTCGGCAAAACTCTCCAATCCCCAGTAGTTGCATTGCCTGCAGCCAGGCAGGGTAGGGGTCGTAGCTCCACCATGCTCTAGGAGGGACAGGCTACCAATATCCAGTTCTCATTTCACAGCTGAGGAAAATGAAACATACAAGCAACATGGTCATAGTTCACAGCAAAGCAACATCAAAGCCAGGACTAGAATGCAGGTTGCTCAAACTCCGGTCAAAATGTTCTCATTCTTTTATTTTGCTTTTGAAACTACAATAATGAGGAATTTAAATTTCATATGACTATGAAGACACATACAAGTATTCAGCATCTGAACAGATATGAACACCTCAGGGGGCATTGAACATATGGAAACTGAATCTAGGTCACGGCGTTCCTGGGGGACTCATCGTTTCTTGTCCTCAATCCAATAACCAAAAAACAAGAAGGTAGATGTCGATGGCAGGACCTCAATACACACTGTAATTGATTTAGAAGATGTATTTAGAAATTGTTAATAATACATGTAAGATGCTGAATATTACTTTTCCCATTATAAATATTTAAGAGCATATAAAGTTAATAGCACAAGCTATTCCACAGCGGTCTCCTCCCGGTATGCATTGCGTGCATTCCTCTCCAGGTTTGTGAGCCCAAGGAGCAATGCCATTTCCTGCCTGTGGAAGGATCCTAAGAGTGACACTTGGAAATGGAAAGTTAAAGTGGGTAATGAAAGTCCCCAGTGTTACATAGCTTTAGTTCAAAATGAGTTCTGTCATCTCTTGTCACAAGAAGGTATTAGACTCGGATTATGTCACAAAAAAAAAAAAAAAAAAAAAGATTTTTCCCACGTGACCTCCAGGGTTTCTCTCCATGGAGACTTGGAAATATCTTTCTTTGATTCTCATGAAATTAGGGAATCTTTGAATCTTTTTAACTGACATTCAGCGGAAGGTTCAAAAAACAAAATGAAAGAGCTATCAGTTAGCTACGAGAGTGCTAATTGGAATTTATTATCACACTTGATGGAGTGTTCTGGTCAACAGATTGTAGTAAACACTGCTCCATCCTGGTGGACACTGTCCCTGATGCTGTTTAGATAGACTTTGGGCAGGGACAGTCACCAATCAAAAGGCGGGTGCACAGAAACTTATAGGTAGCATCGATTTCCCTGTGAGTAAGCCTTTCACTATTGATGAACACAGCGAGACACAGAGGAGCGCAAGGAACCAACTGCGCATGTCAGACAAACCACGTGGCATTGGAGGACCACCACTTGCCCGATGAATTACTTAGGCTCCTCACAAATAATATTAGTTATTTCTTTCAATGCTGTGAGGAAACGCCCCACAAAGGAAACCAAAAAATGGAACAGTCTATTTGGATCACATTTTGATAGGATAAAGTTGACAGTCCTTCCACAAACCAGTTCTGAGTCTCTAAAACCAGGTGCTCACATGGACCATAGCTGCAGTCCTACTCTTTACTGCCAATTGTTTTATTTAAGTTACCCTTTTCTCTGCTGTGGCAAAAATACCTAACAAAAGCAACTAGTGAAAGGAAGCATTAGATCTGTAGAGCTGACTCCGTGGCTAAGATTCTTGCACTTGCAGAGGACTGGAGTTTGTGTTCTGAGCATGCACCTCAAGCAGTTCACAACCACCTGCTACTCCAGCTCCAGGGAAGCCTATAGCCTCTTCTGGTCTCCACACACCTGCCCACATATGCACACACACAAAATCAGTCTATCCATCCATCCATCCATCCATCCATCCATCCATCCATCCATCCATCTTTCCATCCATCCATCAATCAATCCATAAATAGTCAAGATAGATAGATGGTAGAGAGATAGATGATAAGTAGATAACTAGATCAATAGATATAGATAGATGATAGTTACATAGGTAGTGATAGATAGACAGATAGATATCAATAGATATATATAGAAAATAGGTAATTAGATAAATAGATGTGTATAGACTGATAGAGATATATAGATTAGATAGATGATAGACTGACATACATACATTCATACATACATTCATACATACATGATAAATGATAGACAGATAGATATAGATACTTTTTAACGTGGAGGGTTTATTTTGACTCACATTCTGAAGGGATAAAGTATAGAAGGCATGGTGTTGTGAGCTATGGTGGCAGAAGTGTGAGTCAGCTGGTCACATTGCCTCCGTTGTCTGGAAGCAGAAAGAAATTAATGCTGTGGCACTCGGAGCTTTTATTTATTTATTTTATTTATTTATTTATTTTGGTTTTTTGAGACAGGGTTTCTCAGGCTGGCCTCGAACTCACAGAGATCTGCCTGCCTCTGCCTCCCGAGTGCTGGGATTAAAGGCATGCGCCACCACCACCCGGCTTATTTTAATCTAAGACCTCAGACCATGGAATAATGCCATCCAAGTGCACTGTAGTTCTTCCCATCTCAGTTAAAGCTTTCAGGAAACACCTTTACAGATAGGAATGCCTAGAGATTTGGCTTCTGGCTGATTCTAAACCGAGTCAGGTTGACGATCAAGATTAACCACCACCCAAGTCTTCCTGAGACTTCCAGTTTTTACATCATGGATGGGAAGCAGAAAGATTACAGACCACAGGAGGAGGGTGTGCTTGAACCCAAATAAGACCTATAACTGTTATCTGAATCTAGCAATGTAGCTGGATTCAGAGGAGACAAATGAAGGTCGATGACCCTGTGGGGTCTCAACAGGCCTCTTCTTACCCTTGGATGAGCTGTCCTAGCATGCTCAAGGAAAGTTCTTAAATGGCATAAGTCTGAAAATTCAGGCTTTTTTAAAGACAAATTTTTATTGATTCTTTGGGAATTTCACCTCATAAACCTAGTCCAACTCCTTTCCCAGGCCCTCATTATCTAAGCCTCACTTCCATAGCATCCCCCAAAAAGAACATTTTAAAAAGTTAATTAAACAAAACAAAAACCACTTTGCTCGTCAGTCTCTCCCACCTCTTCTTCATCCCTCTTAGTGGCACTGGGAACACGGTGTGTCACCCAGAGTACCATTTTGTCCCCTCAGCTTCCCTTGCAAATGTCCATTGCGGTGAGTTGTTAGTCTGGTTCAAGGCCTCTGGCTTCAGGACCATCATCAATAGTGGACCCTCACCAAAATGTTATTTTGAAAGAAGCCCTAAGTTCTTTAATTCTTGGTTTGACATTTTGAAATCTTTATCGAACAGTTAAAAATCTCCCTTCCAAATTCTTCCTTTCCTTCTTTCCTTCTCCTTTTTAGACAGGGTGACATGGAGCACAGGCTGGCCTCAGGCTTATGTAGCTGAGGATGGCCTCTTGATCCTCCCGCTTCTACTCTTTAAACGCCGAGATTACAGGCATGGGCTACTGCATCTGCCTTTAGCATCTTCCTCTAGGTGAAGAACATCGGACCCTCCAGAGCCAAGCTAACATTACATCCCAGGCATCAGAAGCCATGGAGGGCTACAGGCTCTCTGCCCGTTGTCTGTGAAAAGCCCAGTGAGTGAGATAAAACAAAATCCCCGGCAGAGAAATCACATAAAGGCCTAAGCACGGCTTCCTCAGTCTATCAGTGGGTGAATGTTAGAAACAACCCTTCAGAAACAGAGAGGACAAACAGACAGACAAAAAATGTCTGAAGACAGACAGACACTAGTACCTCAACACTGCGACAAAGGAGGCAGAAACTGTAACAGCTTCACAGACTTTCTTTGAGGCCCCAAACATGATTTCAGAGAATAAATAATGACCCTAGCATGGCCATACTGAAGACTTTGCTACAGGCTTCCTTTCAACACGTACTTTTTCAAGTAGAAAGCAAATCACTGTCTTTCTTTGACTCCAAGTTTTTTTTTTAATTTTTTTTTAAGAAGGAAGAAGTCATGTTAACGAATAATAACAAATTAAATCAAATTAAAATTTTTCTAGAAGGAAAAACTCTGTTCCACAAGTTCCTTCAACCATTTATTCATTCAATAAATGTCTGATTGTCTAATGTGTGCCCCTGTCTGTCAATCCAGGCAGTTGAGGTGCAGGAGATGTTCATTAGGAATGAGACTAGTCTACAGTATATACAAAGAGATAGAGAAGATAAGCTGTAGGTTCCTTGAGGAAATGCTGTCTGCTTCCATGATTTCTGAACATCATAGTGGCTTTATCCAAGGTCAGACATGCTGAATTCACTACCCTCTGAAAATACTTGTCATGCTCAACGTCAACTTAGGACGGTTTAGTCACTTCCGCAGTTTTAGAGTTCAAATTCTGCTTTTACACCAGGTATGGCATATGGGGAAGGGCCAACTGGTTCACTCCCTGAGACGTGTAACATCCGACGACCAAGACACACTAATTAGCAATAATGGGTTGTATTTATCCAGGCAGCTGATTTTAATGATAAGTTCCTCCCTTCCCCATAAGTCCCCAAATAAAAGCTCTATCAACTAGTAGCAGGGCATCTTATGTCATTTATATCTCTCAACGTTTCTCAGGCTGCCTCCCATGCATCCCACTTCTCAATGTCTCCTGCATTCCTGTCCTAGCTCATAAAGGACATGTGTCACCAAACCTTCTTGCCTCTTAGAGACTTCCTGGTTCCTGCAGGTTTCTTAGCATGGATGTTTTTCCTAGGGTTCTCACATTTTCTTCTCAGAGAGAAGGTATGGTTGCCATGAGAATGCATCTCACAGGCCTTTAGCCACAGGGAGCATTATCGATTTGGAGCCCCAGGCACTGAGCCTTAAAAATCCATCACAGTGTGTGTACTGTGGCCAGGATTCCCCAGGAGGGCTGCTCTGCACCAACCACAGCCTGGGTCAGGGACAGACCATTTAAGGTGTGTCAGAAAAATTCATTAATGAGTGCAAATAACATGGATTAGTTATTTTTAAATAAAGACGAATACAAAGCATTCATCATGAACAAAATGATCAAAGTCGTTGCTGGAGTTCCTGATCTTCAAGCTGCTCTCCTTTCAATGACAGAGCACAGCAGGGTTGGTGGGTAAACTCTTTTGCAGGAATGCATGGTGTATCTGTTCAGTTGACTCTTATTCTGGTCCCATCAGATTTGCTGAACCCTCTCTAGACAACAGAACAGCACAGAACATTCTCATTCTACCTGTTATCCACTTCGTTCCACTTCAAGCTTGTTTAGTGTACAGACTGTTCTCTTTACCTGCCCTGGACCCACCCACTTCTACTAAGGAATTAATTTTTCTAAGTAGGTCATATAATCCAGGCTTGGGAGTTTGCTTCCTAGAGAACTCAGACTAATATAGAACATGTTTCCTATCCAGGCAAAGTCTGGCAACTTGAGGGTCCCAAGGGCTCAGTATTCTCTCTCTTCCCTTCTCCATACAGGTGTAGATATTCCTAGGTCAGGGAACAATCTCTTGGGTGTGTGTGGGGCTGGGTGGGGCGGTCCACATGCACAAATGTATACGGACACCAGTTGAAATGGCTGTATTTTGGGTGCTGGAGAGATGGCTCAGTGGTTAAGAGACCTTACTGCTGTGAGAGAAGGTCTGAGTTTGGTTCTCAGCACCCATGGTGTAGCTAACAACCATCTACAACTCCATTTACAGAGTATCTGACACCCTCTTCTGGCCTCCGTGGGCATCAGGAATGGATGTAGCACACATACATATATGAAACCAAATCACCCATACACATAAAATAAAGATATTTAAAAATACTTGTTTTTCTAAGAGATTTAATTTCTTTTCAAGCAGAGTTTTGTTGTTGTTGTTTTGTTTTGTTTTGTTTTGTTTGCAGATGAATGGAGCTGGGATTGTATGCAAGGAATATCTAGATTAGCTACTTACTGACCACTAACATGAAGATGTTACCTTTGACCACTAGTACTACAAAGAGGCAACTTCAAATGGAATCTTTTATTTTAAACTATTTGCAATGTTAATGGTGATCTTCTGAAGCTTCCTGAACATGTACTGTTCAAACCAGGATCTTAGAGGCAATTGGCTCCTTACTTAGTATTAAGTTGGTCCTGAATATAACATCTGTACATCATCATGGATTTCAGAGATGGGACTGTGGTTTCATACAAAAAGCACAGAAAAGCATATCGGTGAAGTATGTGTAGCTCACTGTCCATACCTTCTTCTCTCCCTGTGTGCCTCAGAAGAAGGCACATCCTTTCCTGTGCATGGGAGTGGTCTGTAGCTATAGTTTTCCTGCCTTGCCACAGTTAGGACAAATCTCTATCACCTGCTAGTCCCACATCCACTCAGACTCAACCAAGTAAACACAGAGACTTATATTGCATACAAACTGTATGGCCATGGCAGGCTTCTTGCTAACTGTTCTTATAGCTTAAATTAATCCATTTCCATAAATCTATACCTTGCCACGTGGCTGGTGGCTTACCGGTGTCTTCACATGCTGCTGGTCATGGCGGTGGCTGGCAGTGTCTCTCCACCTCAGCCTTCTGCTTCCCAGGATTCTCCTCTCTCCTTGTCCCATCTACTTCCTGCCTGGCCACTGGCCAATCAGTGTTTGATTTATTGACCAATCAGAGCAATTTGACATACAGACCATCCCACAGCAGTGGTCCTTGTCCTAATGAGCATTAATGAAGATAAGAATTAATACACATGGCTGAGAGGATGGTTCATCTGGTAAAGTGCTTACCGTGGACGCATGAGAACCTGGGTTTAATTACTCAGAAACCATATAAAATGCCAGACAGAGTAGTGCATGTCCATCATCCCAGCTCTGGGCAAAGAGGAGAAAAGAGGGCTTGCTGATTAGCTAGGCTAGCCAAATCAGTGAATTCCAAGTTCACTAAGTAACCCAGTAACAAATGAACAAACAAACAAAAAAGCAAAGTAGAAAATGATAGATGACCTCTATGTTGACCTTTGACCTGTACTAATAATAATCACAGAGTCGGGGCGGTCGGTGGTGGTGGTGGTGGTGGTGGTGGTGGTGGTGGTGCACGCCTTTAATCCCAGCACTCGGGAGACAGAGCCAGGTGAATCTTTGTGAGTTCAAGACCAGCCTGGTATACAGAGTGAGATCCAGGACAGGCACCAAAACTACGCAGAGAAACTCTGTCTCAAAAAACCAAAATCATCATCATCATCATCATCATCATCATCACAGAATCAGAAAGCGAAAGAGATTTAGCATATGGAAGTTTTATCTGAAGAAAAGTTCAAAGTTCTGCAAACTTCGATAAACATTTTTTTTTTTTTTTTTGGTTTTTTGAGACAGGGTTTCTCTGTGTAGCTTTGCGCCTTTCCTGGAACTCACTTGGTAGTCCAGGCTGGCCTTGAACTCACAGACAGAGATCCATCCGCCTGGCTCTGCCTCCCGAGTGCTGGGATTAAAGGCGTGCGCCATCACCACCCGGGTGATTGATATATATACATATATATATATATATATATATATATATATATATATATATATATATATGTTTTTAGTTTTTCGAGACAGGGTTTCTTTTTTTTTTTTAAGATTTTTATTTATTTATTATGTATACAGGAGAGGGTGCCAGATCTCATTACAGATGGTTGTGCGCCACCATGTGGGTGCTGGGAATTGAACTCAGGACCTCTGGAAGAGCAGTTGGTGCTCTTAACCTCTGAGCCATCTCTCTAGCCCCCTATAAACATTTTTAAATGTTTTCCTGGGACCATGAGGAAATGGTCATTACGCTAAGGCCAGGAAGGAAGCTGGTCCAGAAATGCAGAGCCCAGAGGCAGAGGAAGCTGCAGCCCAGTTACACAAATTACAAATTCAGACTTTCCTCTAGACTTCCAGATATCTGAAACAATCTATTTATTTAATCCAAATTAAGTTGGTTTTGGCTTTGCTTTCACCCAAGACCATGCTAAATATTATAGAGAGCCATACTGTATAAGAAATAAAATGCTCTTGAGCTATGATACAAAAAAAAAAATGAAAGTAAACTTTTAAAATTTCTAGCATCCAGAAATCAGACTTAATCACAGATTCAAGGAGTAATATTGATTCATAAAGGAAGAGGAAATGACTTACTTAGATCATTCCTTCAAAGCAATTAAACAAAAAAAAAAAATGAAGAGTGACATCCTGATCCAGCAGGCAGGCAAGAGGTACTTTCTTGGATGAAGGAGTGGAACAGGTACAAGGGTAGGCCAAGTATATATGGGCCTGGGGGATGATGGTGAGAGGTGTTTGTTTTAGTGACAGGACAAAAGACATTTTAGCCCATGCCTTGTCAGCATAGATGAATCAAAGGAAGTGATGTGGCCTGGGAAAGGCTCTTCATGTTGGATGGATAAATTAATTACACCTTTCGCCATCTCTGAATTCCAAGCAAACTGAGAAACTGAGATGAGCACAAGTCAAGAATATTACAACATTAGTGTTATGGCTAGATGCTGGGGATCAGAGAACGTATTTCCTATATTCATCCTCCATGCCCTAACTAGTTGAACTCACCTACTGAATCACAGGAAATGCACCTAAATTTACGTATTCCTCTCCTTGTCCTGCCTTCCTTTCTTGATGAAACAGAACCCTGTAAGGTTTGCAACACATAAGAAAAATAAGAAGGAATATTCATTGTAATCAAGGCAATTCCTCAACGAAGAGCTGAATTTAATCCCCAAGAAACATGTTATTTGTCATCTCAACTTTGTCTAAATTAAGAAGTTGAGCCAATAAATGTGAGTCTCCAAGCATTCCACTAGTGAGTCAATCATTCTTCCTCCACACAAGGACAGATAGAGAGATGTCTAGGGGGATGTGACTGCTATTCTAACCACTTTGTTGTGGTTAGCATTCCCTCATGGGCACAAGAGTATGGTGCAATACTATCCTCCTCAATGGGGACAAGAACTTGAGCATGCTGGAATGATTAATCCCAGAGGAAGCCCACATCTGACATACTGACATATGTATTATAAAGCTCTAAAGGGGCCCATTTTGTTCACAATTAAGAAAGCAACCTTTTACTGGCAGGAGAACTATAACATCCTTGACAGGAAGATGGCCTGATTGAAGCCAACACAAAGTGAAAAAAAAAATAATGTAGATCATGTCAAGTGTCACTAGTTAACACCTCCTACTCTACATGCCCATCATACATATGGGATTCCTATCAAGACACAGGCCTCTAAAGAAATTTCTACCATCCCAATGCTATAATTAGAAAAGATTAGATATTCTTAAAATGAATGTATGATTTATACTAAATTATATACTTGACCAAAGAAGGGCTGGATCCAAGTTGATGACCTCTCTCTCAGGAAGATAGAAGTAAATTACAGTTGTCTGAGACTGGATGCTTTAGTAAACATGAAACTCGTTCATATTACATGGCTCACATTAGCAGTACCCTCAAGTAGACTTTAGTAAAATAGAGTAGGAAAAGGGTTTTGGGCCCCCAAAGAAGGAGGATTCTCTATGTGAAGTTGTTGTGTGTGCAGACAACTCAACTTTGAAAACAGACTAAATCCAGAAGTCAGACTAAGTTCAGAAGTGGAAGCTGCAGAGGTCTTACCAGACCTGGAGGTCATACGTTTTACTGTTTTCAGAAATTGTGAGTGCCCAGGATCTGCTAAGCATGATTAAGATTAAAGCAGATAGAGAACAAGGTGGAACCTGCCTGTGTAGAGGGAGGCAGTTGCTGTGGCAAGGATGATAAATAGACTGCTGAGAAGAATACAAAGAGAAAGACTTGTCAGAGTCAATCTGGTTCAAATTGCTACTTAAAACACATTCATGTGCTCTTCATTGGAGAATGGAGCATGTGGAGATCACTAGAAATGAGTACTCATTGCAAACTATTAAAGGTGTAATGGTTTAACACAATATCCCAGGCACAGGGTGAAAGATAGGATTAGGGTTAGATTTCGGGTCAAGTCTGCTGTTCTTATTGAGTTTGTGTACTGGGGTAGGGCTAAGTTTTGGCTTATGCTTAGGACTAGATTAGGTATAAGGCTAGATTTAAGCTTTCACATACCCCAACTGGTAGGGAAAGGAGAAAGAGAGTGAGAGAGGGAGGGAGGGAGGGAGGGAGGGAGGGAGGGAGGGAGGGAGGGAGGGAGGGAGGGAAGGAAGGAAGGAAGGAAGGAAGGAAGGAAGGAAGGAAGGAAGGAAGGAAGGAAGGAAGGGATAGGAGAGAAAAGAAAAGAAAAGTCTTGATTGCCCAGAGTTTCTAAAGGAAATTCCAAATGCTGTAGAATGTCCAGAGTATTTTCATGCTCAGCTGTTCTCTCAGAGTAAACATGCTCCACCCAGTATGTCAATTTTACCCCCAAATTATAAATGGAATGCCACAACCTCAGTTGGAAGCTATCTTAGTTATGTCTTTCTATTTATGTGATAAGACATCATGACCAAAGCAAATGATAGAAGAGATTTCATTGATGCCAACAATTTCAGAGGATGAGTTCATGGTCATCATCATCATGGCAGGGAACGTGGCAGCAGGCAAGTCCTAGAGCAAAAGTTGAGAACTTACACTAATCTACAAATAGGAGGCAGATGGGAAAGGGAGAGAGAGAGAGAGAGAGAGAGAGAGAGAGAGAGAGAACACTGGGAGTCTACTGAAACCTCAATGCCCAACCCTACTGCCAAGTTCCTCCAACAAGAACACATCTCCTAATCTTTCTCAAATAGTTCCACTAACTGGGTACCAAGTATTCAGACATATGACCATATGGAGGCCATTTCCATTCACAGGGGCCATTTACTTGTTGTACTGAATTTGAATGGAAGATGGTTTATAGGCTTTTGACAGAGACAGATAGAAATAAAATTTGAAGTTTTGTTGCAAGGTCTCTGTGTTTCTTCCTCTAGACTGCCAGCTCTTCACTGTGACCTCTGACTGGCAAAAAGCTATGTAGATTTTTTCTTTATTGCAAATGCAATCTCAGAAACATAATCTTACATAAAATCCTTATGTAGGAACTGAATGGTTTATTTATTTTTCTAATATTCTCTCTAAATTATGATACTATGCTACTGTGGTGATAATCTTATCTGCCCTTAGCCCTTGTAAAATGTCAAGGATCAGCAGGTGGGTTGATTTAATTCAAGTTGGGCAGTACCAGAGTAATTGGATTCACCAATGAAGGAAAGGCAATCCAAAGCTGACCATTGAAAATAACTGTTACTTCAAATTCCCAAAGTGACTAACTACTAAGACTTATTTTAGATGGTCTGCTATCTCCCGGGCAATAAGTATATACTTTGTAAATAGTCCTTCCTTCTTACTATGTAGTAACCTATGCAATAAATATAATTCTCCTTCCACAGGTGATAAAGCTGAGGCTCAGACATCAAAGTCCAGAGCTATTTGTATCCCTAATTCTATTCTCAGTGCCATGTTCTGCTTAATTTAGGAGAGAAACCACCTTGGGATGTTTAGGTGGAGTTGGGTGCCTACAGAAGGCAGCGTCAGACATTCTAGGACAAACACATGGAGTTTGTCCTCATGTCCTGTGAGCATGTAGATAGCATGCTAAGGGGCAGAGCCTGGAAGCAACGGTGCCTCTTTGGGGCTGATGCCTGAGCCCACGGACACCATCAGTGGCCATGAGAATCCAATCTTTGCCTGTCTTAGTTTCTTCTCCCAGTGGTAAAATAAAATACTTAAAAAGAGGAAGGGTTTATTCAAGAGTTCAGATGAGAAACTCAAAGTGGCAAGAGCTTGAAGTGGCTGCTCAGATCACATCTATAGTGAGGAAACATTGAGGGATGAAAGGATGCATGATTCCAGATTCTATCATGCTGCCAATCAACATTGACCACCACATCACCCTTCCCTTCACCTTCCTTAGCCATCCCTAAGTCTGTAGGGAAATAAATTTGAGGAATTAATTCATTCATTCAACCACAATTTTTTTAAGTATTTATGTTTAGTATCTTCATTTACTTTGTGACTTTTGGCATCTTGCAATTAAAGAATGCCTACAAGTATGCTCAAATACTAACTGGCAAGTCTAAGAACCTAAACATAGTCAGTGGATGCCTCCATACCAGAGGTAAAGATAGAGCTGGATCTGGCATTTAGCCACTTAAGTTACTCTAGAAATAACCTTCTATGAGCATTCTCCTGCTGCGTTGTATTTTTTACTGACTTAACAATGGTGTCTCCACTTTCTTAGAACCAACAGATATCTGGCTAATCTGGCTTCTGGTCTCAAAGGGGATGCCTGCAGTACCACCCAGGTGATGTACTTTCGTAAGCCTCCACTCTAACTGCACGGGGACAACCAGATAACCAAGAATGGAATGCAAGGTATCACACTGGCATCTCAGCAAAGTTATGACACAGGGCAGAGAGACAACACTACAAGCCACGTCTTGTATTTTTATGCATTCAATAAACATCGCTGCACATCATGTATGTGCCAACCACTCCTGTAGCTGACAGAATTACAGGGAATACATAAAGACAACAAAACATGTCTTCATGGAAAGTACCTTCCAGTGAGAAAGCCAAATAATATATCATCAAATAAGTGGTGTATTCATTGAATATATCTACATAGACAGATGATGGAGATATTGATGATAGAAATAATATTTAGAGAGTGGCAGAAATTTGGAGAATAAAATGAAGGGAGCTTAGAAGTATTGGGCAATGCTTCTGATGTGGTGTGGCTTTTCTGGTGTCAGCCTCTCCTCCGTGAGTAATGAAAGGCATGCAGTAGGCTGCTTTCCCCGCTGGCATGCTTTGCAATGACAATGAGCCTTCAGAAGTATGTGGATGAACTACCCTTCTGATAATGTTAAGCTCAAATTCACTTTGTAGGTCATTTTCCTCATGGGAGCTGCTATTAGCATATATTCTTATTTATAGAGTAACTAGGAATTGTAACTTATTTAATTATTCAATCATGTCTTATTAATACAGTAATTACACAAGATTAGTTGCTATTCCACTGATTTATGGTTACTCTTGTACCCCAATAGTTAACGCAATGGCCAATGCCTACTATGTGCTCAAAAAAACTATATTGGAATGAAGAGATATATTCCAGTACATCTTCATTTATTCTGTTATGAATATGTTGGTTGTTTTTCTTTCCTTCAGCAATCCTTAATGGTTCACTGATCTTGTATAAAGAATTCCATTCAAGTTGCATTCTTTCACACCCATAAGATCTTGACGTGTACTTCATCTTCCAGGTAGAATAAATTTTACTTCTATATTATGTGTCAGCTGAGATGGAGGTAAGTTATTTATAGCTAGTAATCCCTGAAGATACTTCACAATGAGTGTGCACCATCACATGTACACACTCAATGACATGGATACAAACTTCCTCTACACAAGTGGTTCTCAACCTTCCTAAGGTGACCCTCTAATACAGTTCCTCATGCTGTGGTGACCCTTAACCATAAAATTATTCTCATTGCTATTTCATAACTACAATTTTGCTACTGTTGTGAATCATACTGTAAATGTCTGATATGCGGGATATCTGATATGTGACATTTGTGAAAGGGACAATCGAGCCTCAAAGGCGTCATAACCCACACATTGAGAAGAACTGCTCTACACAGTGAAGGATGGCGTGTGAACAGATAATTGATTTACATCACACCTCAGACATCAGGCTGCTTTTTTAGAGCTAGCCTCTGGTCAGGTGTTTCCTCAAGACTCCACAATAATGAGGGAGCTTTCTGAAATGCTAATTTCCCTGCTGCTCTCTGAGGACATGTTGAACATGAGAAACTTGGGAGATTAACTGTCAAAATATTGGTTTCTTGGCAAGCAATGTCACAAGAGTATATGACCAAAATCTCGATTGCCTACTCATTATTTCGTTGTATTGTTCTTTGAGATAGGGTCTTACCGTATAGCCAAGGCTATCCTATATAGCCAAGGCTGCCCTGAAACTCACAGCAATGCCACTGCTGCAGCTCCTCAGGGGTTAGGATTACAGGTATGAGATACCATGGCCATGTGGCCCATTCATTCTTCTATTCATTATTTATATATTTATTTCAAAATCTTTTTGTAATTCTCATAACTATGAATATGCTAAAAAGATGGATAGTACTTACCATACAATACAGGTAAGGGCATTTCTGTTCACCACCACAGTCATATTCATAATACAGAAGATTTGCCATTATACCAATGTGTCTGAGCTTGAGACCAATCTAACTGCTGGGTTCAAATTCAGTGCCCCGAGAGTAGTGCTGCCATATGCCACCTGCCTGCCTCCACCCAGACCCTGTCATTGTAAGAAGACTCTCCTTTTTGACAGGTAGGTTGCAATATGAAAACATCTAGAATAATGTCTGGTAGGAAAATAGAAAACCAATCACATTGCTTTTTTGGACAGCAAAGGAAGAAAATCAGAAAACAACCATAAAACACTAAGAATGTTAGTGTTAAGCCGGGTGGTGGTGGTGGTGGCGGCGGCGGCGGCGGCGGCGGCGGCGGCGGCGCACGCCTTTAATGCCTTTAATCCCAGCACTCAGGAGGCAGAGGCAGGCAGATCTCTGTGAGTTCGAGGCCAGCCTGGGCTACCAAGTGAGTTCCAGGAAAGGCACAAAGCTACACAGAGAAACCCTGTCTCGAAAAACCAAAAAAAAAAAAAAAGAATGTTAGTGCTTACCAGAAAGCCAGACTGAGAGGAAAGATAGACTTTTCACTGTCATCCACTTTTAAGAGGCAATCATTGCAAAGATCTTTATGTAAGGGACATGGAAGAGTGGAAGGGAAACCGTCTTTGGCCACACTTTTATAGATGATATAGAAACATGCTTTATTTGGTCATTTCTTATATGGTCCCTCGATAAAAGGAAAGGACACCCTCTTAAATAGGCATTCTCTTGAGGCAATTTAACAGAGTCCAGAGTAGTAGCTTTGAGACTTAAAGCGATGGCTCATCTGACTTGCTACAGGATTAGTTTGTTGGTATTTAAGGAGAAGAGATGAGGCCATGATGCTCATCTCAAATATTGTTTTTCATCTTGTCAGTGGTGGGGATGAGGAATCAGGTTACAGCAACTGGACCCTCTTTTCAATGCAGCTCACTCTATCGGCCCTTTTCCTCTCCCTCTTCCTCTGCTAGCCTTTGTTTTTTTTTTTTTTTTTTTGAGAATCTTGTTTTTAATCTTTCCTCTGTCAAAGCATCATATCATCCCTGAAGTCATTGCCAGGACAGACATTCCTCCCATAGGAACTGGAGTCTTTCGTTATCACACATGAGAGTTCAAGTTTGTGTCATTTATTGCAATCTATGTCTCCTTCAAAGTATCTCAATAGAGAGCCAGAAATATATGAGCATCAATAAATCAAAGAGTCTCTAAAGTACAGAACAGTGTTCCTAAAATAACATGTTGATGTTCCAACTTCCAATATCTGTATAGGTGATCATATTTGGTAGTATAACCAAGACCAAAATGAAATAAAGCAAGATGATGTCATATTGAGTCAACATGGATTTGCTGCAAGAGCTGGTGTCCATGTGAGAAAAGAGGGACATTAAGACATAGCACAGGGAGTTGGGAAAATGGCTTGCTCATTAATGTGTTCGTTGCACAAGCATGAAGATCCAAGTTCCATCCACAGAACCCACATAAAAAGACCAGGTATGAAGGCTTGTGCTTATAATTCCAGTATGAGGGAGGCAGAGACAGGTGGATTCTTGGGGCTCACTATCCTACCTGGCAAGTTTCAAGACATTGAGGTACCCTGTCTCAGAAAGCAATGTTGATAGCACCTAAGGAATGACACCAGAGGCCTCTGGCCGTCACATGCAAGTGTACACAAATACATACATGCACACAGACACTCATGCATAGATGTGTACATGCACAAACACATGACATGAGATACAGCGGTATAGAGAATGGACATGTGAAGATGAAAGCAAAGGCCAGAGTGATTCAGCTACAAGGAGAGTTGAGGGCCACTGACAGCTATTGCAAGTTGAAAAGGGCGGGAAGAGATCCTATGTTGCAGCCTTGCAAATATACATTTCCATCATATAAAGGCTCCAAGTTTGTGGCATTTTGTTGCCGAAGTCCCTGGAATCAAGTAACCCCCCCCCCCAACAGTTCTTTAAAGATAAGTGGTATACAAATATATCAGATGGAAGTTTTTAAGGACAGACAAGATTTAGCTTTTCCAAGTTAATCACAATTCAGAGTTCAATGTGAACAATGATGAATACAATACCATTAATAATGATGATGATATAACCCCACAAATCCATGAGATACCCATGTCCAGATGTTGGGAAATCTCCACTCTTCTGAGTCCTTCCATTCTTCTTAGATGCATCCAATAGGAAATATTCCCCCTAAACATCACATCACAAAGAGGAACTAAATGTTACCACTTTCCTTTCAAGGGCATCATGAAGATCTGTGTCTCCAAAATGTTTGTCCAAGAAACTGGAGTTTCTTGGAGGGCTGTCACTAGCTAAATATAAAGTATGTTATTATCCCCCTGAAACCTTGGCAATTCTTTGTCACTTGCTTTTGAAAAGAAAATTATACTCACCCAAAGCATTTCATTACAACCTGAACTGTCTATTCAATATAAATTTAGCAATCTAAATTTATATAACCCTCCAGCCAAATGCAATAGAGTTAGGAGCCCAGGGCACCAAATGTTGCTGTTTCAGAAAATAAGTCTTGGTTTGTGTCACGTCTCCTGACTGCTCAGTCTAAAGTCTGAATCTCTTAAGGTCAGAGGGGCCACTCCAACTACATGGTGGGGTGGCTTCCCTATGATAGTTTTTGCTAGGCACATCTTATAGAATTAATTACTGAGAATTGTAACTCTATGGAAATTTGGATTTCTTCTATTAAAAACTTATTTTTTTATTTACAAAACTGTATTAGCTATCTATCTATCATTCATCATCATCATCATCATCATCCATCAGTGTAACTACCTCTCTTTTGAAACAGGGTCTCACGATAAGGCCTGGAACTCACTATAGACCAGGCTAGCCTGAAACTTTTCATGTACCTTCTGCTACTGCAGTGTTGGGATTGCAGGCATATGCCACTGTGCTCAGCTGAAATTTCTTATCCAAAATGCATAGAAAAAAACAAAGCCCCATTAAGGTGAGGTCTCTTTAACTTGGGCCAGACTTTCTGGATGCTAGAGCTATGTGTGAATGCTTGTATTGTGTGTGGGTTCAGGCTGTATATGCTAGAAATGTTTGGGATATTTTGAGTCCTCCTTTTGAATGGGATCAAATGAATGTTAGTTTGCATGGTAGTTTTTCCTAATCCCTAGTGTCTTTAAGAGTGGTACAGACCTAGATGGCAATACCATTCCTGTGTTTGGTTCATGCATTGTTGCATTACATGTACAATGCAGAGCTCATACCTAACTCACGTGGTTGGCATATGGATCCAGTGAGCTAATTCTGTCAAAGAAGGAATATGGTTTCCCTTACATGGTTTGTTCCCTCCTCCCTGCATCTCCTTTGGAAAATGTTCAGATTTGCTCTAGTACCTCCCTCCGAGTAGAAAGCTAGAACTCCTGCTCATTTCCGAAGTGAACACATCCCTGGGGACTCATTTCAGCTCCATTCTGGGACACCCTAAATTCCTGGAAAGACTCATCTCACTGATGCCAGGGGACATTTCAGGATACAAACATTACTACCCAAATCTCATTTCAGATATTTGATAAGAGAATATTTTACAAACTATCAGGCAGATGTAGGTACTGCTGACATTGTTGAAGGCTTAAGTATTATTAAGTGGCATTATTGCTGTAACAGTACCATGAAATGTGGCAAACTATGGGGATTATATGTTACATTAATTGGCAGCACTTTATGCTTTCAGTAATACCCTTAATTATTAAAATCTTTATCTTGGAGGAAACAGCTAACACCAGGTTATAAAAGAACTAGGAGGTGTGACCCCTGTTCTGTTTGCAGGGCTCCTGTTTTAGAAGCATGTCTTTCTTGTCTTCTATTGGGATTCTGTATAATTACGTGTGACTTTGACTTCAAGGGAACATTTTAGAATATTAAATAAGTGGGGTTAGTCTTACGGGAAATTCAGCAGAAAGTATTTACACAGGAGCAAACTGAACACTAATTCCTTTGTAATGAACATTTCTAGAAGCTCTCCTTTCCCTACTTATACCTCATCCCATGGTTATTGCAAACTTTATGGTTTGACTATGATAAGAATGAACATCACAATCTCTGAGAGTTCCAGGCCAACCTGGGCTACAAAGTGAGTTCCAGGAAAGGTGCAAAGCTACACAGAGAAACCCTGTCTTGAAAAACAAACAACAAAAACAACAACAACAAAAAAAAAAATCCCATCATCTTCCAGGAACACTGAGATCTAAGGCTTTGACACACAGACCTTTGGGGAATATATCAGACATCAGACATAAGCCAACAGCATCTCTCATTCAAGAGTTTCTGGTAGAGTCACAGAATTCAGTTCCTTCTGGAACCTTCTCAAATCTTCTCTGGAAAAGGTTTTGAAATGTGCCCACGATAACTACTGCCATCTCCATGTCTTTAGCAACTTGAATGGCCCATGAATATGGCCATGAGGGGGTCATGGTTGCCTCTCATGAGAACTGTTTTGAGAACTGGCTTAGACAGTCTCATAGTGAATGTGCATGACTCAGACTGAAGGCTGAGAATCGTGTAAAGTTTCACAGTGGTTTTAAGTGGAATTGGAAAGAAGGGAATTGAAACACAGATTAGAAAGGACTGTGGTTACAAGAAAACTGCACTTGATATGTAAGCAAAGATAAAGATACGTACTCATTTGCTGAAATCAAAACACCAGGAGAGAGCAAAGGGCCCAGAAACATGAGGGGGAAATTGATAACTAAATGCAGTGAGATGCTGGAGATTGTTGAAGGGATATGGAGGGTTTTAGATCCTCTCTCCATGAATCAATGAATTGAATTTAATATTGATGACTAGATGACTTAATTGAGCTGATTTCAATGATATCCACAAAAGCAAAAAAAGTGCATGTCAAATTCTAAGTTATGCCCAGTTGATTTCTGCATTTGTACTTGCTGAAGAAATAAAAGCAAAATGACAAAGATTGATTCTGGCTTTCTCCGGAGACTTTGCTAGCACTGATAATGCAGTTGGTATCATAATTACATTGGGAGTCCCAAAGACAGAGCTCTTTGGGAACCAACATTTGGGCAATTGTGTAGGGCTGTCACTCTTCACAGCGTCTGATCCAGTCCATCGTAGCTGTTCCTCTGACTGCAGGTGATATGGTGCCTCCATTTCCTCACTGTTACTTCAGACCAGGGACAGAGGTCAGAGGAGGGCATAAACCACCTCTCTCTGTCTTCTGCTAGCTTGGAATTAGCCACTGATTTTTCTAATGTCCGTTCATCATTGTCCCCATGCCCATAATATAGGCAAATATTGATTGCTTTAGACCATGGCCGCCCACAGCAATGACAATTGGAGCATTACATTAACTGGATCCAGCTTAGGCAAATCAGAGTTCATTCTTGGAGTAGAAGCTCAGACTACTCTCTAGGCTTCATGGCGGCCTTGTAAAAGGAAGGATGCAGAGGAGGTGCCAATTGGTCACGGGCTAGTGGCAAGATCCCC
This sequence comes from Peromyscus maniculatus bairdii, assembly GCF_049852395.1. Lineage (NCBI taxonomy): Eukaryota > Metazoa > Chordata > Mammalia > Rodentia > Cricetidae > Peromyscus > Peromyscus maniculatus. Next base: position 28,399,604 of record NC_134873.1, on the reverse strand, counting down.
GTGTAGAAACTGGAATGTCTACCACTTCTCTGAACTTAACATGAACATGAAATATGTGTCACTTGGGTAAATAAAATCTTCACAAGATCTGGTCCCTAGAATGAATAGTGACTTTGAATACCAACTCAGCTCCCAGATAGCCCTCCCTACTGTATTTTCCTATTCTCAGCAATATCTGTGGTGTTTGCTTCAAGAAAACTCTACTAGGCAGGCATAAAACATAAATCTATTGTCCCTGAACTATAATCACCCTTCAGTATCTGAAAAAATGGGTTCCAAGGTCACAAGTACAACAATCTAAAAATGCTCCGGTAGCTTCCGTAAAATCATGTGGTGGCCTGCGCGACTCTATGTACTTCATTTTAAAAAATATGAACGTGAATGTATGTGTGTGTTTTGATAGTTGTACAGGAGAGTGAAGGTGCCCCTGAAAGCCAAAGTCATGAGATCCCCTGGAGATAGAGTTATGGGCAGTTATGAACCACCTGATGTGGATGCTTGTGGTGATATATTGTGTCCCCCACTATATTGTGCACCCTAATAAACTTAGCTGGGGTCAGAGGACAGAAGATGCACTAGATAGACATAGAAGCCAGAAAATGGTGGCACTCACACCTTTAATCCTATCACTTGGGAGGCAGAGAGCTGGATCTCTGTGAGTTCAAAGCCACACTGGAAACAGCCAGGCATGGTGACTCACGCCTTTAATCACAGGATGATGGCAGAAAGCAGAAAGCTATATAAGGCGTGAAAACCAGGAACTAGAGACGGTTAAGGTTTTAGGCTTTTGAGCAGCACAGTTCAGCTGAGTGCCACTCGGATGAGGACACAGAGGCTTCCAGTATGAGGAAACAGGATCAGCTGAGAAGTTGGCAAGGTGAAGTTAGCGGTGGCCTGTTCTGCTTCTCTGATCTTCCAGCATTCATCCCAATACCTGGCTTTGGGTTTGTTTTATTAATAAGACCCTTTAAGATTCCTGCTACAGATGCTAGGAAATGAAGTGAATCTTCTACAAGAACAGTCCACACTCTTAACCACTGAAGCCATCTTTGTAGCCCCTTCTGAACTTTAAATAATCTCAAGGTAACTTCAGACACAATGTAAATATTATCAAAATCCGAACCATACTGAATTTCTCAGGAAATAATGACAAGAAAAAAAAAAGTTTGTGCATGTTTGCTACAGTCATAATGTTTCACAAATACTTTTGATCTGTAACTGGTTGAATCAATGGACCCAGACCTCACGGATGATGAAGCTGGGTGTATCCCCTTGGCTTGCTGGCAGGTTGAACTCTGAAGATAGAAGGAAATATTTTCCACATTGTATCACGTAGAGAGCTTGTTTTGATTCTGTGTCACTGGTGGTTCTTACAGGGCAAGGAAGCAATTTCAGAACCATCCCTCTTCCCTTGGCTTGTTTTTGTGTAAAGGTTAAAGTCTGATTCTCAAAAAGCAACATTTCTTCACTGTGAATGACTGAAGCCGGTACTGTGGGCTCTGTTGAAAAATCACTTATAAACAACCAGCAGAAAGCATGCAGCCCTGCCTGGCAATGGATGAGGGTGGTAGAAATCCGCAGAATGCAGCCGAGCCGCCTCCAGTGTGAAATGTTGAGCTAGGTCATCTTCTAGAGCTGTGTCATCTGGCCTGTTCCTAGAAGGAACTCTGTTATAAAAGATTTTTAAGGAAGAGATGACATAACCCAGATCCTCAAGAACAGGAGGAAACTTTGGAAATCATTTCTTTTTTTTTCAAAAATTAATCAGTTTGGATGTCCATCGACAGATGAACAGATAATGAAAATGTGGTATTCATATACACTGGAATTTTCTTCAGCCATAAGAAAAATTTAATTTGGAGGAAACTGGATGGAACTGGAAAATGAGGTAATTCAAACTCAGAAATACAAATCCTGTACGTTTTCTCTTACATGTAGATCCTACCTCTGTGTGTGTGTGTGTGTGTGTGTGTGTGTGTGTGTGTGTGTGTGTGTACTTATGTGCAAGTGAATGCAAACAGAGACTAGAAAACTAGAAGGGGACCCAAGATAGGAGAAAAATGGAGTGTTAATGGAGGGGTGGTGAGGGTAACATATGTAACATGAAAATTGAAGGGGACTATTCCAGGTGGAAAGGGAAGAGTGGGGAGGGTGGTCAGGAAGTTGGAGGAGAGCGGAGGAAAGGATGGGAAGCCAGGGTCAACTGAAAGGACCTATGGAAATACTGTAGGGAAATCTACTCCCATACAATAGCTTTAAAAAGTCATATTAAATAATAAAATAAATGCTACAGCCAGGAAAATTAAAGCAGCGTTTCCAAGAACACTTTCTAAAGGGTAGTGATAACTGGGAGGAGTCGAAGACGGAGAAAACAAAGAATGTTTCACAATGTCAATAGACAGAGCCAGAGTACAGAGGTGGTAGGTCAGAACCATACCAGAGCTCTGAGACGCTGGGTTGGCACCAAGATGGATAATCGTGCTCCAACAGCAAATCACCAAAGCCATTTCCAGAAGGAGTCAGAAGTATCAAGTCTAGAGCCAACTTGGGTGGGAGGCCAGGTACATTCCTACTGTCCATACCAGGCTTTAATGGCTGAATTTGTCCTGCATCAGCTCCGGAATGGAGGCATTTTCTGAGCATTTTGTATTTGCCCTCCCAAAAGATTCCACCCAGAGAGGAAGACAGGAGTTGGGGCAAGTGTGTGTGTGCTCAGCTGCAGAACATTTATTAGATGCTCTGTCTTCTCTATCACCCCCACACGCACCCGTGATTACACACATTCACACTCAGCATACTGAATACTCATAGCCACACACTTGTACATGTGCAAATATACAATATAACATTATAGACAGCCTCACTCACAAATGCACCACACACACACTTTGCTATATTAGGTCTTTTGTCCCCAGGTCTCCTGGGTACCTCTGCCACCCTCTCAAGACCTCCAGTTTTTCTTAGCAAAAAGGAGTTAAAAAGGAGTTTCAAGAATGCTCGTCCACAACTGTAACATTTTCTGGTTTGTGGAGAAGGTCTCTTCTTTTGAAGAACAACTCTGAGCATCTGCTGTGAATCAGTGCTCTGTCATGTTGGGGCTCTGGAGAAGGGTACAAATATAATTACTGAGTAATGTTGACTTTATCCTCTGTCAGCTCCAAGCAGGCTTTGTGTTCCATGTTCCATGTGTGATTTCCCATTCTGCTTTTGTAGCTAAGTCATGAAAGAGCTGTGCATAATTATTGGTGGTTGAAGAAACTTGCTGAGATCACAGGGCAGGTGAAAATGTCTAACTTCCCCTACAAGTGCAGCTCTTCACTGTGATGGAGAGTATTATCAGCTTTGTGGGGAGTAGACATCCGAGCTGAGTATAGAGAAACAGACAGGAATTTGACAGGAGATGCTAAGAGCATCTAGGGAGCAAAGGCTTTGGGGCAAGATGTGCTGGCACCCCATACCTAGTGAAGGAGAATGGCAAGTTATCTAGTTGGGACTTGCAGGAGAATCCAGAGAGGTTGACAGAGATGCGAGGCCCAGTCATCCTCAATGCATGTGTTTTGTACCTGGCTCAACATGGACCTTAACTCAACCATGGACTTTGTCTTGGCCTTTGAGGACTTTTCCAGCCAGGTGAGTCACCAATAGACAACCTGAAAGATTCCTGCCCCATTCATCACCTTCTGCTTTATGTATCATGGCCAGAAGCCTTCTTAAAGCATGCAGGCATTCCCCGGGGTGGGGGGGGGGGTTGCTTTGTCCCTTCCCTCACCAAGAACCATTCTCTCAACCATTTGCTTTATTTATATCCTCATGTGAACCTCCCTCTTCTCCCCTGGACTACTCTAGTGGTTTCCACCTCATCTCCCTGCCTAGGTAGCTCCCTGTTGTAGACACATTTCCTACCCAAAACATCAGAGTCATCTTTTGAAGAATCGATTTTGGCCACATCGATTTTCTACCTGAAAGCTCAATTTTAGGACTTGCTGTCAAATCAAATGGTTAATTAATAAACCCTATGTCTTCTAAGAAAAAGAAAAACCTTCAGGGAGGAGATGTATATGGGCAGCATAGGTGTCCACTGTAGCTGAAGACCCACCTTTAGGAAACTCTGTGCAGTTAAAGACAGTGGAGCACGAGTGCAGAAGGGCAAGAAATGGGGCTGACAAGACAACACAGAAGGTGAACTCCCTGTAATGTCCCAATCCCAAGATTGCAACATTGCATAACACTCAACACTGTGCAAGACCTGCTGCATATATGAGCCTCTTACTCCATAGACCTCCCTGTCCCCACTTGCTCCTGACCTCACATGCCTTGAACCTCTGGCTCATTCTTGCTCTACTTCGATTACATCAGCCTTTCCAGCAATCTACTTCATAGCTGTTGTCTTGACTATTGATTTTAAATTCTTCTAAGGTCAACTCAGAAAAAAGGCACCTTCCTGAAACATGAGGACATGCAGAGTATAGAAAATAGAATAAACTTCAATTTCTTGGTAGATCCAAGCAGGTGAAAACCATTTCTAAGAGCCTGAAGCAGATGTCCCTAAGATTCATGGAATAATGTCACTACCCATCATATGAGTCTCTCTTGAAAAGAAATGGAAGGGAACTTGAGCACTAAGGACAACTGCTCAGTGATGTGTTTCAGCACTCAATGCCATGGGCTTTCAAGATTCTAAAGAAAAGATTAAACCCCCAGGGTACAGGCAAATAGTCTCCATCTATTTGTCAGAGAGAATGAGCTGCCTTCTATCTCCTGCTGGGCACAGGCACTGGCTTTCAGGAGTGACCTCTACTCCAGACTTCACAGGGCTTTGGCTATTGTGGAGTTTAACAGTTCTCTGGATATTTCAGTGCTTCCCTTGGCTTCAAGTCAGTTCAGACGACCGTTATGAAGTCCCTACTCTGTGTATGGTGCTGTGCTAAGAGCTGGAAACCCAGGAACAGATGAAACATCATTTCTGTCCTCTACAAGTTCTAATCCTTCTCGAAGGAAAGGGGTGTGCTCTGGGGTAATAGATGAATGTGGGATTTTGTTGCTGTTAAAGAACATTCAAATCCAATATGCAGGTAGTAACATCCCTCCTCTGTACCAGACCATGCCGTCCACTTTCAAATCTTAACTTGAGGATAATCTTCCTCAGGGATTCCCAACTTTTACGCCCAGTGTCAGGGAGGCAAAGCTGTCATCAGATCTTAACTTCTTCCTGAACAATAGGAAAGGGACTCAGAGTATAAGAAGCAAACTGGGTAGAGATGTTTGGGGGACACAAAGACTTTCTTTGGGATATTAAAGGGTTGTCAACTTACTGTGTAAAATTCCATGTCCTTACAGAAATGATTTCTCATTTTTCTGATGTGACATTCTAAAAGTTGATCAAAGATCATCACCACCACTCTACAAACAAGAAAGCTGCGTCCTGGAGATTGGGTGTGATTGACCCACACACACTGGAGATCTAGTGGAGCCAGATGATGAGCTGGACTCTTCCCACTTTGTCCCACTGCTTTCTCAGATAACTTCTAGGATTATCCTAAATGCCAAGTTTATGAAGGTTTGCTTCCCTTCTGTTGTTTAAGAAGGATGGTTTCATATAACCTAGGTGAATGAATCTGAGAGAAGGATGCATTGCAGGTTGCTGCATATGGAGAGACCGAGACAGAAAGGCTCCTTTGGTATTTTGAATGAGAATCGGCCCTCAAAGGCTCAAGTGTTTGAATACTTCATCTACAGTTTGTAGAACTCTTTGGGAAGAATTACTAAGTGGGGCCTTGCTGGAGGAGGTATGGCACTTGGGGGGTTGCCTTTGAGGTTTCAATAGACTCACTCAATTCCCAGTATCACTCTCTTACTTGCAAATCAAGCTATAAGCTCCCAGCTACTCTAACCACCATACCTTTGCTCTGTCATCATAGACTCTGACCCTCTGAACCTGTAAACCCCAGGGTAAATGTTTTGTTTTGTTTTGTTTTTTTTATAAGTTGCCTTAGTTGTGGCGTTTTATCACAGCAATAGATAAATAACCAAGACAGCTGAGCTTCCATGACTGTAATGCTGTAGTAAGTAGGAGGCACATGGTACTCCAGAAGCTTGGTCTGAGTGCATATTGGGCTCTGACTTCATTGGATTGTGCAGGGATTATTTAGAAATGAATCAGGCTAAATCTTGCCAGGATACTTGTTATATTTTTCTTTTTCTCCTCCTTGATTGCTATGATGTAGAGAATTACCTCCCTCATAGGCTGTCGCTGTCATAATATTCTGACCAACTATATAGCACCAAGAACCCATGTGCAGAACCCTCCAATTCTATGAGCCAAAATAACCCTACTCCTTTATATTGTTCTCCTATTTTTTTCTTTCACAGCCATGACTAAGTTAACTCAAATAGGAACTGTCCTGCAAACAGAACATGGATGTAGATCCTTAGTTGCCAAATATGAAATGTTCAGTTGCTAAGGCAAAAATTCTCAATTTTGAAGGGAATACAATTTCCAGTTTTCTTCTCCCATGCAGAGGTGAAGACAACAGCTATGAATCACTAGCAATCAAAGGGAAACTGTAAGACCAAGTTAGAAATATGGTTTCCCTTTGCCTTGATAGGCTGCGGTCTTCTCTTGAAAGGATCTGCATGTTTTTACCATGAAGAAACCATGTGAAGTTCATACATATACATATATGTTCGCTTGATAATAATTATATCCATTGTTTTATTTAAACTTGACAACCTTCTGGTGAGAGAATAAAGAATATATTCATACTTAGTTCACTCCTGTGACAAATCACCTGTCCCAGTTCACATCTTGGAGAGAGCAAATGGAGCGTCTAAGCTATGTGCCCCTGCTTCAGAGCTTTGGAAGGACACTCTCTATTTATGTATCTTGCCACCCTCAAATGCACATGAATATACACGCGGAGCTTGACATGACAGCTAGTGATTTGTGATACGTCAATCCCACCACAGGAGAAATCTGTTACTGAACTTTCTCCAGTTCTCACTGCTTACTGGCAGCTTACCGCACACACCAGGAGCGTCAGAGCTGAGTGGTGAAAAGGACTTAGACCTTTTCACCCTTGGACAAATTGCCAGTCTCCCCATGTCTGTTTCCCATGAATAAAATGGACTGGTGGTAAATAAATCTGTCTCATCAGATGGTTGTAAATAATGCACCAGACACTTCCCAAAGGTCTTTAGCTCCACTTTTAAAAATCCTTCTGCAGAGGGGGGTAACTCCATCCTCCATTTGTAGGATAATTAAATCAATGTTCAGAATATTTCACTCACAGGTCAAAGATTATACAACTAGAAAAAGAACGAGGAACACTTTGGTCCATTCTGTGTCAAGGAATGATAATTCCAAACAACCAGGCCAACAGCATGTGCACTCCAGTTCCAACCACTAGGGGACACGGGATCAAGGGCTCCCAACCTGTGGAGCTTCTTTTAGGGGTTTTACATCGTGTGATGTTTCTTTGGCCCTCCAGACACCTCGTGTTCTCAATGTCTGCTTTGCAAATCTGAGCATAAGGAAGCATTGTTCTTCCAGGCTCTGAAAAAAAAAAAAAAACACACACACACACACACACACAAAAACAAAACAAAACAAGAAAACAAAAAAACTTTGAAGAATTTTCTAAGATCATCTGCTTCTCTGATTGTTTTCTTAGAAGCTTCAGAGGGTAGAGGGTTTGGATGGTGTGGCTCAAGCACATGGCCTATGTTCATCCCTGAGTTAACACTTTAATCATCTGGTATTTACTCTTCATTAGCAATGTAAAGAGTCAGGAAACTCCATTCTCCATGCTTACCTGAACATCTGGAACTTAGCACATATCGGATTCATTCATTTTAATGAGTGCATTTCGAATTACAGATTCGTGGCTATCTATCATGTAACGACTCAAGAGTTTCAAGCTGGTCCTCATCAAAAATACAGCCTTTGGAGACTGTCTTCTAACACCTGCTCCCTTCCTCCTGCTAAGTCACCATCATCATCATCAACAACAACAACAACAAATCAACAACCACTGAGCACCTATCATACTATCTCTTTTTAACTTGTTTATTTTTAAAGACGTTATTCATCTTATTTGACATGTTTTGTTGCATGTACACATGCACACCACATGCATGCTTGGTTCCCTTGGGATCATCAAAGAGAGTTAGATCCCATGAAACTGGATATATGGGTGATTATAAACTACCATGCCGATGCTGGGAATCAAACCTGGGTTCTCTGCAAGTGCAAAATTGATGTTAACCAATGATGTAACTCTCTAGACCCCTTTAAAAAAATAGATAAAATTCATACCTAATAAAATGTACTTTTTGAAGTATGTAGGTACATAAGCATTCACAAAAGAATTTTTAAACCCTTTTACCCTAAATAGCCCCCATGCCCACTGGCCTAATTTCTATCACTCTAATTTTGCCACTTATAAAATATAAAAACATGAAATCCTGCTAGTTGTGATCTTTTGTGTATCTTAATATAATGCTTCTAAAGTTCATGTTTATTTGGTCTGCTACTTCTTAATCCCCGGAATCTTGCAGCATTTAAAATTATTGAAATTTTCAGTCTTATGTTTCTATAAATGAAATTCCTCTTGTCTGGGTGAAGGGAAGCATTTTAGTTTGTTTTCATTTTGTTCAATTCATTCTAATGAGAAAAATAGGAAATATTTAAGTGACCATAGCATAGCAGTGAAATTTTAGATGTCACACCAAAATCCTGATTTATAAAAGAAAAAACTGATAATCTGGACTTTATTCAAATTAAAACTTCAATTTAAAAAAAATTATGACCTCCTAGAGACTGAAGAGATAACCACCAGAAAGAAAAAAAATATTTGCAAAAGGATATCTGATAAATGCAAAAGTACAGAGAATATTTAATACTCAACAATAATAAAAGAGATGGCAAAATGAACCAAAGACTTTAATTGTCACTTTGCCCGAGGCATACAGATGGCAAACAAGCATATAAAATATTGCTCTCCATGAAATGCCATGAATTCAATGCAACATTAGAAAAGATAACACATCCTTCACACCTAATGGTGGAAATGAAGTCCAGAACGAACACTGACAACATCAAATGCCAGTGAGAACAGGGAGCAGCAGGAATGCTCACTCACCACAGTGGGGATGCAAAATGGTACAAGCATTTGGAAGACAGCAGGGCAAACTTCTCCCTTCAGACCCAGCAACTGTGCTTCATATTTACCAAAATAAGCTAGAGAGTATTTGCTTGCACAAACCTGTATGCTTATGTTTAGAACAGCTTATTTTCTTTATTTTTATGCCAAAATTCGGCAGCCACCAGCACGTCCTTCAGTAGGTAAATAGACTTACTCTCTACAGGCAATATATGTTATTTAATCAAGAGGGAAGAGCTGTCAATCCAGGAAGACATGGACCAAACATAAATTAAGAAAATGAAGTCAATTGGAAAGTTACATGTTGTAAAATTCCAAATATATGTTATTCTAGGAAATCTGAATCCTGGGGACGGTACAAATATTGGCGGTTGCTGGGGTTAAAATGAAGAGGCAGAGAGGAGAAGGCTTTTAAGGCAATGAAGTTACAATGTAAGATATTATACCAAAAGAGGTGTGTCATTTTACATTTGTTGGAAGCTATGAGATGTACGAGAGTGATGTGTGCTGTAGATTCCTCAACTGTAACAGAAGTTCCCCTTTTAGAGGAGACACTGATAAAAAAAAAAAAAAAAAGAACCTAGTATGTGTGGAAGCAGAAGAGAGTCTATCAGAAACCTTGGTACCTTCCACCTAATTTTACTGTGAGCCTGGATTTAATTTAAATAATAAAACCTAATCTTAAAAATTCCCAGGCATTCAGGTGTGAGGGGGTAACCAATACCTTATCCCCTGGATTACGTGCATCAACTCCGGTCCTTGCCATAAACTTGAAGTGCGATTCCATTCATGAACGAGGAATACAAACAAGGCTCTCCAAAGTTAAATGCTTTACCTCAGATCACACAAAGGCTGCTCAGAAAAGTGAGATTCAAACTGAAGTCTGTCCGATTGCACAGTCCACGCTCCCTGAGCACTGCAGGCAAAGGAGAGAGTGTCCCACTGTGAGAAAGAAGCACTTCTTGTCCTCAGAGGAGGCCACGGAAAATTTTTACTTAAGGAAAAAAAACATTTGCTCCTGTTATGTGGCTGTAGGTGGGTGGAAAGCATCTAAACAATTTTCAGAGCATGATAACTGTATGTCATGCTTCAAAGGCATAAAAATGGCTGAACAGAATCTGGCCAAACTTTCAGATGGAGGAAAAAAAAAAATCACCTTTCGGCTCAGAACAAGCCTGATAAATCCCAGCCCAAAGGGTGAGCTGAAGATGCTAAAGGTTCCTCAGCCACCGACTTCTAATAAAAAACGACTCTGCCATGATAACTATTGCAAAGCCAGGGCTATTCTACAAGCTGTCTGGTCTCAAAGGTCAGACTGGCCGGAAGAAAAATTAAAAGCTCCCGCCAGCCTTTGGCTTCTGTCTGTACACTGGTAACTGGGTCTGCCCAGAAAGACAATTCTCCACGTCGCTTTCTGACTTCTATAGGAAATAGAAACGGGCCCAGTGGGACCTGTTTGTGGGAAAGAATATCAAGCATCATAACATCTTAGAAAGAACAGTGGTTTCTTTTTAGTGAGTTAGCAACCCCAGATACCACCGTTTTCAGAGGGTGTTTGAAGTCTTTGAGACGCACTCTTATCTTGAGCAACCCTGCACTCATGTGTGGACAGCACAGAGCTAGGGGCCGGGAACACAGTGGGTTCTTCTGCCTGTGAAATGGTTTGACATGATGGTAGTATCTATACGCATGTGTCTGGAGGTCTTGAACACGTACCTATGGTCATGAGCAAACAGTCCCGTTTTATCTGAATTGGTCAGCGGCTGTGACATGACTGTACATCCCACAAGACCAAATGAAATAGCGCAGAGCTTGTCAGCAGGAGGGCCCAGGGCTTGATGGTGAAGGACAGAGGGAAAGGCGAGAGAAGTCTGCTTCCCAGCACCACCCTGTCCTCAGAAGCCAAATAAACTACAGAAGAGATGAGTTCCCAGGGCTTCACCGAGAGATGGTGTTCAGCAGGAGTTGGACATCATTGTACACTATTTTTCTAGCATCACTGCAGCTACTATAGAAACTGCACCCTCTCTCTCTGTTCTTGGGACACTGAGGTTCCAAGCCCCTCATTGTATGTCTGAAATCAAAGATAGTACCAAACTCTACATATACTGTGACTTTTCATATATATGCATCCAGCAGATAAAGTTTAATTTATGAGTTAGGCAGAGAAAGAGATCAACAATTTTAACTGTGATGCCTCAACAATCTGATACCCAGGATATCTACTACCTCTATAAAAAGCCTGGGTACACTGGCCAGAGATGATTCACACTCTGGCAGGGCAGGGATGAATGGTAAAACGTTCCATCATGCTTCTCAGAATGACATAGAAATTAAGTCTGAACTGTAACCTGTAACATGGGATTTAAAAGTCTGAACTGTTTAGTTCTGGATTTTTTCATGTAATAATTTTTGGATCATGACTGACTGAAATAACTGAAATCCCAATAAGGAAGGTACTTCTATGAATACCTTGAACAGCTAATTAATCATATCACAGTTCTGAGCCTAGAACCTTTAGGTCACTGATCCTCAATCTGTACATCACGACCCCCACTCCAAGACCATCGGAAAACACAGATATTTACATTATGATTCATAACAGTAGCCAAGTTATAGCTATGATGTCACAATAAAAATAATTTTACTGTTGGGGGGGGTCACCACAACATGAGAAACTAATAAAGGGTCACAACATTAGGAAGGTTGAGAACCACTGCTTTAGAGGAAGGTGTCACCAGGGCTGTTGAAGTTTATTAGGGAGAATCTGCCCACACCCCACCAGTCTCTCTCAGTTTCCAGTAATTGCTGACTATCGCTGGCACCACCGTCTTCAACTTCATGAACTTCATCACAGTACATTTTCCTTGCCTATGAGCCTGAACCCCAATGTCCTCTTCTTGTAAGCACCACAGTCATACCAGTTAAGGGACCTTCCCCCTCAACTGAACTCATCACAGGTTAACTAATGACATTTGCAATACCCTACTTTGAAATGAGATCTCCTTTGAGCTACTGATGGGTAGGATCTAACAGAGGAACCTAGTTGAAGTGGGTATCAATCCATAATGTGATCTTAACCAAGCATTTTAATCAATTCCCTAAAAGGACTCATCAGCCTGGTTAGGGAGCCAGTAATATACAGTGGAGATGGGATTTTTAGACTAACCCATTTACTTCACAGAAAGAAACTAACACTACATACATGCATCCTTGGTTTCTTTCACTGCCCTCTAACTATACTTCTACTAGCCAAATGAGGAGAGAGAGAGAGAGAGAGAGAGAGAGAGAGAGAGAGAGAGAGAGAGAGAGAGAGAGAGAGAGAACAAACGAGAACGACTGGTGTGGGAGCAGGTAGGTGGAGCAGTAAAAGAATGTTCCGAAAAGGAAATCTATAAAAAAGCAGCTAACTTTACCATCTTTCCACACATTGCTCCAGAAAGGGCTGGAGCTTATATTTACTGAGAGAATGTTCTATATTTTATAGTGTTCAAGGTCCAGGGGAGTTTATTCTTGCTCCTAAAGATGTTAGCTACTTCAAACAGCAAATAAAATCGGACATCAGTAAATAACATGTTTGTCCGTGTGACCAATTCAAAGAAATGGTATCTGCTCCTTCTTCCTCTTGAGTTACATTCAATTTTTTTAGAAAAGGACACAGCGAGGAGCTGAGCATGTACCCCGTGCATGTAAAACTTCATGGTTGTGTGGCAGACTGGGTAATGCATCAGAAGAAAAAGGAGGAAGAAAACAACTACTAATAAAGATGTTTCTAGATGAATAGAAACAAAGAATATAGGCAAGGCAAGGAGTCTTCTGTGAAGTTTGTGTGATTAAAAATAGCTGGGTTTTGTCTAGAAATGCAGTATGTACACAGAAAACATAAAAGGGGCTGAGAAAAAGGCAGGTGGAGATGTGGATGGAGTGGAAGCTTACCAGAGCTGAATGTGTTCAAAGTACATGACACACTTGAATGAAAATCTCTTTATGAAGCCCATTACTATGTATGGTGAATATAAGCCAAGGAGCAGAAAAAAAAATGTATTAGGTAAAGTAGTTGTGGGAAAGGGGCAATATATGAAATATATGAAATTTGGGGCCACTGAGAATTCATTTTACAAATAAGCCATAGCAATTTTTGAAAATATAACTCAGAACATGCTGCCCTAGTATTTCCATCCTTAATAGGAACAATTGCTAAAACAGGCAGGTACCTGTTAGGGTGAGAAAAGAAGGGACACTGTAGAATCCCAGTCTTTGAATAGGAAGGGTACTCTCTTCCATCGGCTCTTAGAAGATTCTTCTATGAGAAGAGAAAGCTATTGGGAGGGCAGGAAGATGGGTCAGTTGATAAAGTGCCCTTGCTCAAGCATGAAGGGCTAAGTTCAACTTCCAGAAACCTTAGCAAAGTATCAGTGAGCATGATAGCACATACATATGATCCCAACTTCAGAGTGGGAGGGAGGTGTAGGAAGGAGTGAGGATGGAGTTTGATGCCGATGGAAAACAGCTGGATCCCTGGTGCTCCCTGGATAAGCAGCACAGCTGGATTGGCTGATGAGCTCCAGGTAAAAATAAAAGACCCTGTCTCAAAAAACAAACAAACAAAAAAAAAAACAAAAAAAAAAAAACAAGGTGGGGAGAAACTGAGGGAGACACCTGAGGCTGACCTCCTGCCTATACACACAAGCACACATACCATACGTGCACACTGTATACCAGCTCACACATTTGTGTGACACACACCCCCACTAACACGTACACACAGATATATACAAATAAAAAGAAGAAAGAGCTGTCATCACACAAGAACCCAGTAACGCCTCCTCAAGAGGGCCCTCCATGCTTTTTCCGGCTCATTAACGAGGCCTAAGAAAGGAGAAGGTCATTCAATGGAGACATTCTCAGTGCCGGAAATACACTCTCGAGTCCAGGTTCTCAGCTGTGGCCAGGACCACATTAGCCATTGGTTCATAGTTCATGTGTTTCCATTCATTTGGTTATTTGTCCCTGTGTTTTATCCAACCTTGGTTTCAATAATTCTCGCTCATATAGACCCTCCTCTTTCTCACTAATTAGACTCCCAGCGCCCCACCAGGGGCCTAGCCGTGAATGTCTGCATCCAGATTCCTCAATCCTTGGATGGGGTTTATGGCACAACTATTAGGGTGTTTGGCCATCCCATCACCAGAGTAGGTCAGTCCCGGCTGTCTCTTGACCATTGACAGCAGTCTTTTGTGGGGGTATCTTTGTGGATTTCTGTGGGCCTCTTTAGCTCTTTGTTTCTTCCTTTTCTCATGTGGTCTTCATTTACCATGGTCTCCTATTCCTTGTTCTCCCTCTCTTTTCTTGATCCAGCTAGGATCTCCTGCTCTCTTTCCCTCGACCCTCGCCATTCATTGCTCCCACTCATGTCCAGGCTGTTCATGTAGATCTCATCCATTTCTCTGTGTCTTTCTTGGGGTCCCGTTTTCCAGATAGCCTCACTGGTGATGTGAGTAGGAGTCCAGTCATCCTTGTTCCACATCTAGCATCTTCCTATGGAAAGTAAAGATTCTTAATAATTCCCTACCATCGTTCCTAATTATGCAAATATCAAATTGTGTAGCTTTTTTTTTTCCAGCAAGGGGATGCTTGATGGTGAAAATTGCTATTTATGTTGCTGACTTGAGTTTTATTAAAACATTTATTAAATGAATTTTGTCTTGAGATGAGGATAGAAATTCCAATAATTTCAGAAATGGCCCAAAGCAGACTTCAGCCATTCGGTATCACTTCATTTATGCAAAATGCATTCTCGGCATTGACAATTATAAAATCAAAATGCTGCTCAATTCTAAAAACCACTGAAGATGCCCTTATCCTACTGTGCCAATACCCAGCCAAGATCCTACTCTGTATGTTAAAAAAAAAACAAGCAAACTTTTCTCACCAACACACAAATTTGCTTCCCCCTCCCTTTAACAAATGATAAATCTACAGGTATCCTAAGGAATTCTTTTCAAATAAATAGCTTTATGCTTTTCCCCAAGTTGTTTGATATCTATTTGTATACCCAACCAATATAAAGGCTTCTTGGGGATGGGCAAAGGAAGTTGAGAGAGAAAAAAGTTTAAGAGTATATTCTCTAAAGCATGAATGTTCAGTGTTTCTCCTGACTGATCCTAGCTACAGCCCCCTTACATACCACAAAGACCCTATAGTTGGCCTCACTGGGTTCAGATCTACAGTTCCATCGTGCACACAGCTGACATCTGTTGTAACCACAGCCACCCTTCACCATGGAAACAGGGAGGAATATGAGACAGTGACAGAGACTGAAAGAACAGGCTTAGAGTCTCACAGGGATGCTTACTTAGCAGTTCAAGACAACACTGTGCCATGTTCTCTAGCAGAGGTCTCAGCAGCCCATTGGGACAGACAGCTGGAGAAAGGAAGATGCCATTTGGTCAGATGTGGCTTTCCTGGAGGGACATCACAGTAAGGCTGAACGCCAGGGGATGAGCAGGATTTTGATAGATGGAGATCGAAATTGAAAGATTCCCAGCAGAAGAGAGTATGTCTGTCCTTTTCCCCAGGTACAAAGTTAGACTATGGAGGTAAAAGGTTGTCATGTGGACAGAAAGGGTTATAAGACAATTTGTTCTTAGCCCACAAAGGACTAGCTGTCAACAGTCTTCTCAGCTTTATCAAGTTGGACATTTCTCTGTCATTTTCTCTCTAATTAGTAGCAGAGCTGAGCTCTCAAGCCTTAATTTTACTCTATGCCTGTGCTAATGACATGATGGGCAATTAGCAGATATAAAAGGAGATGTCTTCCACACAGGCCATTTAAACTATGCTCAGGGTTAATTCCTTTATCATATACTAAAAAAAAAGGGGCTTCTTCATCCAGACCTAATGAGACTCCACAAAGGAAGAGTCTATGCTTCTCCACACAGTCCTGGAGATTAAAAATACTAATTAAAATGCAGTGCAGCTCAAGCTGCCCCATTTCCAAAGATCAGCCACTCCAGGAAAGCAATGAGGCTAAAAGTTCAACCTGGCAAGCCGAGCAAGGTACCAGACTGCCAGGCGTGAAGGCCTCCCTCTGAACAGCACCAAGCAGCCAGGCACTTCTCAATTGGGGATGGAATGCCTTCTGATGCTGGTGTGTAACTCATAATAACATAATTTTATTCTTAGAAGCAATTTCCATTACTGGCCCTGTTTATTATCACATTATTTTCTCAATCGCAGCAATAAACACGCTAAACTCTCCCTGTTTGCTCCCATTTTTATTACTGCTCACAGTCGGCTGGAAGGGTAAGCTGTGAAGAATGGGCTCATTATACAGGCACCCTGGGGGTACCTCCAGGAGTACCCAGAGCCCCACAGGCCAGCCTGGGTGATGACCAGGAGTCTGACTGTCTCAAGGGCCAGAAGAAACAAACAAAAAAAAAAAAAATTGGAGGCTGTGATATCCAAGCCAATCATTGCCAAGGCTGCCATCAAGTATACATTCTACTTGTAGTTTCTTTGACCTAGTAGAGAAAAATTTCAATGAATATTACAAATGAATGTTTAGCACACTGGAGGGTTAGGGTGCCTTTGAAACTTTCGGTCATGATCCTTACACAGATTAGCAAACAACAGCAACAGGTTTTGGGGAATACTTTACAGGCGAGAGGTTTGGGTAGAAAAGAAGAGTGTGTCATTTGCAAAAGCTTTCATTCTGTGTGTATGGTGTGTGTGTGTGTGTGTGTGTGTGTGTGTGTGTGTGTGTGTATGTCTGTCTGTCTGTCTGTCTGTGTTCACCTAGCTGCTAAATATATTAAACTGTGATTCACATGGGTATGTGTCAAAATGTTTGGGAAGCAAAGCTTATCATTCAAGCCTTTGAGGACCACGCCGCATTCATGAAATGAAAAGATCAGTAGGCCTTATAGTTGAAAAGAATCATGTTTGAGCCCTGGCCACCCTATGCTTAGCTGGCCAGCTTTGGTCACCTGCACCTTTGTTGTCCTGCCTTTTGATGACAAGGGCAGATCAGCCCTTGTCAGGGTCAATGGGTGCCTTATAAGAAATAGCAGATCCTACTGCCAGAATCCATCCCCGGTGCATGAGCGGGCTTTTTGGAGCCCACTACCTATGATGGGACACCTCTTGCCACCTTGAAGCAGGGGGAAGGGCTTGGACTTGCCTCTACTGGATGTGCCTCCCCATAGGAGGTCCTTACCTTCTTGTGGGGGGGAAGTGAGGGGTAGGGAAGTTGGTAGGGGGAGGGTGGGGGATGGGAGAAGGGAGGAGGGGGATCTTTGATTGGTGTATAAAATGAATTAAAAAAATTTTCTGGTTTTTTTTTTTTTTTTTTTTTTTTTTGGTTTTTCGAGACAGGGTTTCTCTGTGTAGTTTTGCGCCTTTCCTGGAACTCACTTGGTAGCCCAGGCTGGCCTCGAACTCACAGAGATCCGCCTGGCTCTGCCTCCTGAGTGCTGGGACTAAAGGCGTGTGCCACCACGGCCCAGCGAAAAAATTTTTCTTAAAAAAAAGAGAGAAACAGCAGAAAGCATATCAGATAGGAGCAATGCCTCAGCTCTGCTCTGGTTCCCACACTGTTAGGGGCAGCTCACTTACTTCTGTATGCATGGATCTTATCGCATCTAACACGTAGGTGATGATGTCTGTCTCTCAGGATTGCCGTAGACTAATGAGATTACTGTGATAAAAGGATGCGAATGTGCTTTGTAAATGGAAAGCGCCTCTGATATAAGAGCTTGATATTCCCATATTAGCCACTGTCCTGCAATTTGATATGCCATGCTTTGTTGATACCCCTAGGAAGCATGCTCCTTTCTGAATAGAAATAGAGGAGTGGAGGGGGGGGGCACAGAGGGAGATGAGGGGGAGGGAGTGGAAGGAGAGAAAAGAAGAGAAAGTGGGGCCAGGATATAAAATAAGTAAATTAATTTAATTTTTTTTTTTAAAAAAAAGATAGTTACCATCACTTCAGCATGCTTAGCAATGTCCATGTGGATAATGAAGCTTAGAGTCTGTTGAGCCCCTCAGCCTGACTGATCCAGCTACTCTGGGGCCAAAGGATTCTGTAGGACTAAGTACATCAAGGTGTTCTTAAGTGACATGAAACAGGAACTAGCTCTCTGAAGAATTTTAGGGGTCTCTAAGCCTGCCTACCAGCTGCAAACTGGAGCAATTCAAGTGAATCCCTGCCTGACCAGCCCCTTTAACTGAGAGGTTGCAGGAGCCAAACCAGAATAGCAATTTAACTAAAAAAAAAAAAAAAAAAAAAAAAATGCTTATCATGTTCCATAAGATGCACATGAAGTTGAGATCAGAAATGCTGGCAGGCCAAAACCCACACATCTCTAGCTGAGCAAAGTACTGTTGAAGGGACAAGAAAAAGTCACAATTCCATTGGAAAAACAAGTAAGATCATGGAAATAGCAAGCCTGTGTAAGAAGCTCCCCATACATCCAGCTGCATGATTCTGAATGTACCCATCCTAATTTCATGCAATTTCAGAACTACAGGACAGTGCTTACTTCTAGCAGAGTCTAATATAGTATAGTCACACTCCATTCAAAGATTTGTGAACATATTACTAAGATAAATACGTATTAACTAAAATGCATAGATGGAAAAAGTGTTCAGTGGGCTAGAGAGGCAGTTCAGGGGCTAAAGTCTTGCTGCATGAGCTTAAAAATCTTAGTGCACATTCCCAGAACTCAGAAAAAGCGGGGTGCAATAGTGTACATGTGTAAATCCTATGCTCCAGTGGTAAAATGGGAGGCAGATAGGAGATGCTTCAGAAGTCCACCAGCCTGCTGGCCTGCATCTACAGCAGTGAACAAGAGATCCTGTCACAAACAACATGGAATGTGAGTAGTGATATTGAGAGTGCTCTCTGGCCACTATATCCTGAGTATTGGATGTACATGCCAGAACACACACACATGCAAAAGCACACACACACACACACACACACACACACATGCAAAAGCGCGCGCACACACACACACACACACACACATGCATACACAGAACACACACAGAGAGAGAGAGAGAGAGAGAGAGAGAGAGAGAGAGACAGAGACAGACAGAGACAGAGACAGAGAGAAACACTATATCTACTTATGTGTCAATTATTGCTGGTAAATTCATGAGAGTCTAAGATTCAATAATTAGGAACCATGACTATATGAAACTGAATCACCCAGAAGTGCTCTACACTGGAACTATGAAAGTGGTAAGGCACCTTAAGTCCCATTTGGAGGGAATAGCAAGACTGAAAGAAGCTAGTAGCATTAGCGTAACAAAACGCTCCTTATCTGATCTCCAAGTCAATGGTCAGTTCACTTCAGCAAGCCCAGATAATAAACATGCTTTTAATGTCTGCCATATTCATTAGGTGTGTACCCTGGATTGCAGGATGATCAGGATACAGTCTTTGTCTTCAAGGGCCTCACGGTCTAAGTAAGAATAGAAGAAAAACTAATAGAAAGGTAAAAGCTCAGTGTTCATCAAGCAACTCACAAGTCAGAGCATAA
The DNA here is from genome assembly GCF_049852395.1 of Peromyscus maniculatus bairdii. Lineage (NCBI taxonomy): Eukaryota > Metazoa > Chordata > Mammalia > Rodentia > Cricetidae > Peromyscus > Peromyscus maniculatus. The sequence goes on along the minus strand of NC_134873.1, from coordinate 28,379,896 downwards.
AGAAGTATGCTACAGTGTGCAGTGGTAGAGGCAAGCCCAACTCTGGGTTGGACTTAGAAGATAAGGAAGCCAGGACCAGGTAGAAACAGTTGAGAGCCATTCAGGATACAACAAGAGAGCAGGTGTCTTCAAAGATGAGGATTGGGGAAGCAGGAATGGCTGGAGAGCAGGCAAGGCTAGACCAAGATGAGCCTTAAAAAGATCTTACTGAAGAATTCAGATTGCATGGGGAGCTACTGAAGACCTTTCATCCAGGAAGTAACTTGCTATTATAGAATCATAAATGAGAGACCCAAGGAGGGACTCCAGTAGTGCCTCTCAAACTTCACAGTACACCAAAGCACCCTAAGAGGTCCATGTAGATTCTGATTCAGCAGGCTGGGCAGGACTAGAGATGCTGAATTTTAGACACTATTTCTAATGCTGCTTTCAGTAGACCCTACTTTGAGCATCAGTATTAGTGAGTTCCCTCCTTCTAATCTAGTGGATTTCTGTTCTTTCTACCTTCTAGTATCACCCAGAGACCCTTCTCCCAAAGTGCCAATGTCTGTGCCCGATACTGAGAGTCAACAAAACCCAAATCCTTGGGTTCAAGATAGGCCCTGACCATCTAAAATACACTGTAGTAGTCACAGCGTACGACTAGAGCTAGATTCTTCTTCCTGAATAGAAGATATTTATAGAATTCCAGTCCTTGGTATCTTCAATCACTTTTTAATCATTATGTACTAAGACAAATAAATTCAGTAACACTCGTATTGTTGCTGCCAAGATCACTGTGGCCTTGCCTTTGAGAATGTCCATCAAAGTAGTAGTCCAACTCTTCATCAATAATCATTAGCTCAGTAGTTCACCCAATGACAAGTTTTCTAATTTGATTCAGGAAAATTGTTTTCTCAACCAAATCATAAAATTTATGACAGCTGTATTGTTTTTGATGAGGAGACATGCTAACCATAATCTTGGCTTAAAGTTCCTCATGTAATTTGAATTTCACCTGTCGGGCAGGTCATAAAAGTTAAATATTTTATAAATGAAATAATAGGTTCCTTCACTCCATCTGTTTTCCATTCTGGCTACTGCCACTTATGCTTCATTGATTTACTAACTTATTTTTATGATTGAGAGAGACGGGGTGCTACCAGGGAGTGTACGAAGATTGGAAATACTTTGCTTTTTTATCTGCACATACCATATATCCATCCAACCAGTGCTTTCACACACAGTTCACACAGCACATACATGTGCAAGCCCACATCCACCCTGAGCTGGCTTCTCAAAGAGGCTGACAAGCATATATTCTGACACTATAGACTATGTATGAAGAACTGGCCATTCAAAAGTAACTAAAACACTGTTAATTCCTTAGTGATACATAAATCATCAATATGTATGACTTCAAATAGAATAGTGATAAATACATAACAGGTTAATCAATCACAATATCTGAATGAATGAACTGGAAACATGCTAATGCTTCGCTTCAAATCATGAACACTTTGGAAACCATGTATGACCAAAGGACAGCCAGTACATATGAAAAAAACTCTGCAAGAACACATATATGAATGATGCATGCATTGTGTGATTGGTGTGTGAAATCATCTGTGTCAAATCATAAAACCACAGTGGGCACACCAACCTGCTCTCTCCTCTGCTCAACAAAGCCAATCTTTGCGCTAAAGGAAAAGGGGAAGTGGAAGATTGGATTTAAAAGTGATTGGGAGAAAGAAGTTCAATAATAACAACCTTGACATTCATCCTATTTATACTGTACATGACAGTGAAGTTCAAAATTCATAAAAGGTATGAAAAATACAGGGCCAGTAAAATTTTCCAAATTGAAAGTGAAAGTCCCAGCGTTCAAAAACAAAATCCATTACCCTTTAAATCAGTTTCTACCCTCTACCTTCTGGCTATACCATTATGTAAATGTTAAGAGGGAAGACTGTAAGTCGTCCATCATTCTTTATGCGTCCTCTGGTACTTGCGCTAACATACGGGTCTCCTGCTTTCGGTTCTACTCCTTCATGGTGCTCAGGGATCGTTATTCTACATTTAAAGTCTAAATTCGCCACAACCTTACTCCAAAACCTCTGGCAAATTCCTCTCTGACAGAGAAAATATACTTCTTTAAGTAGCAAGCCACAATTTAAGCTAGCCTTGGGCATCTCTGAACATAACCCCTATACCACATCAGTCTTCTACCCCGACCGCCGGATGGTTGCTCTCTTTGCCTTTCTGTAACAGGGGTTCTGACCCTGAGATGGCCATCCCATCCCTGAAGTAAGCCTAGGCATTAAGGCAAACACTTCCCCAGGAGAACATCACAAAGCAGAGATTAGTCCATGTCCTCGTATTGTATGTGACCACACAATGGCTAAAACGCACGTGAATTTATTAGAATTTTAGCCTCTGAGCCTATATCTCTAGACTTCTAAGATGCTAGCCTTGCATTCTTTTAGTTTTTGTTGTTGTTTCTTTGTTTTGAAAGGTTCTCTCTACATAGCACTAACTGGCTTGGAATCCATAGTAAAGTCTAAGCTGGTGTCAGATTTCTGCTGGTGCTCTTGTCTCTGTTTCCTGAGTGATAGGATAATAGAGCTATGGGCCACCAAACCCAGTCACAGGTTGTGGTCTTTAAAATGAGGGCACTAATAATACCTGGTACACAGTTTGTTGTGACAATAAACAATTAACACCTACCACCCCCCAACACATACTAGCTAGATCCAGTCGCCTTCTCCAAAGCATCTCTCCCAGATCCCAGCCTCCTTAGCTTCTCTATTCCAATTCATTTCTAAAGAACTTTAAATGGGAAGTTATTTCTAAGAGGGCCTTAAAACCTCTCTTCTATTTTTTATATTTTTATAGATGGACCACAGCTCCAGTGTGGCCATCTTTGCTTCTGCATTTTGTTGGCTCCATCACATCAGCCAGCTAGATGCTGCCTCAGCAACTAAAGAGAAGTTTCTGCATGTTCAGGAAGACCTAGATGCAGCCATTCACAGAGCTCTGAAGTGTCTGTGAGCAACCACTGTAATAGGTTTTCAGAGTCCACATCAAAGGCAGGTGCTGTACATCCTGGATCCCAGCTGGCAGCTCCTAGGACAGTGGTTCTCAACCTTCCTGATGCTGAAACTCTTTCACACAGGTCCTCATGCTGTGGTGACCCCCCAACCATAAGATGACTTTCATTGCTACTTCATAACTGTAATATTTGCCACTGTTATGAATTGTGGTATAAATATTTGATAGGCAGGATGTCTGATACATGAACCCTGTGAAAGGGTCATTCATCCCCAAAGGTTGAGGACCACTGTCTTAGGAGAAAGGAAATGTGTTTTGAGCCTCCTGGATCTTACAATAGCATCTCCAGAACCCAGTGAGGTCCAGTATATTATGAGTTTTTCTAAAGTCTCCATTATATATCATCCTCCTTTATTTTTGGTTATTTTCTAAATCATTCTTTAGCCAGGGTTGAGCACACAATGCCCTGTAAATGCTAACCATTGGTATTATCATTGACTGTAGGTTCTTGAGCAGAAACTGCCTTGTCTGTCTTTTTTTATTTCAATACAGTATGAAAACATAAGTACCATAAAGAGGGTCTACCCGTCTTTATGAAGCCTGGCAGACATGGGCTGTGAGATAGCTCACATACTTGCTGCATTTCAGTTTCAGGACCTGGTTAATTTTAACTTTTAACTGCTTGAGCTTAGTTCCATGTAGACAGACTAATGTCAGCATAATAAATAGCTGAAGGATGCCTTGTTCCTGTTTATCACAATTTCTTCTTGGCAGCTATGACCAAAAATGAAAAAAACAAGTTATCAACATCCAAGGGCATTATTTTTTATCAAGGTGACTGCAACCAACGGTCTATTATTACTCTTTTCTTTTCCCTTCATTGTAAGTCAGATCTCCTTCTAAGCATTTATTCTGAACAGCTGCAATTTGTGATTCCAAGTGGCCAGCCTCACTTTGGCTCAAATAAACTCTTTGTTCCCTCGCTTGGTGTGCCTCGACTTGCCTTTTTAGGTTGACAAGTGCTACACACAATGTGTGGTGCTTATAAAGGCTCTGATTAATATTGCATGAGTTAACAAATTATGATTATAATTAGCAATTGTATAGTGATTTATAGCTCACACAGAACTTGCTAATTCATCCCCCTAATTATTTTCAAAACGATGCTGTAACACAATTCGCCTTATTTTCTGTTGAAGACTGTGGGAATCAGGGAAGGGAATACGGCTTGCCAAGGACACAGACTGAATGACGGAGCCAAGACTCAAACCCATGTGTTGTTTTGCTTTGTTTTCTCCTTGTTGATGCTCTTGCTGTTGTTTTTTTTTTTTTTTAATCTAAATTGGATAGATAGTCTTTTGCTATGTGATGGTTTGTTTAATTAATTAGCTAATTTTGACGTGGGAATGTTACCTGGGTATGCACCGCTCAAGGGAAGACGTCTGCTTTTGTTGTGTTGCTGGCAACTGCATTGGAGCCTTCTTTAACCTCAGAAAACCCCACATAACCATGATGCGGAGGTATCCAGGAGCCAGAGGAGAAAGTAAGGGAGCGTAGAAGTCATTGCTTGCAGAAAGGGATTGTCTAAAATCAGTCCCATACAATGCAGTACCAGCAATCCTGGTGGCAGTTTCCGGGGGAACATATGTAATTGGATAGATAGCTTCCGAGAACACTCAAAAGTTATCGCATTCCAGCACTGAATATATGGGAGTGTGTTATTCTTTCTGGAAGTCCTGACTGTATTAGAGTTTCAGATGATGAATGGGTCAATGAAAACATCTCGGAAGATCCCTTGTCATTTTTACTACCTACCTACTCCAAGAAGTTCCAGCCGAGTTATTATTCTGCAGTTTAAATATCCTTAGACATGAAAGGTTCCAAAAACCCATGCCTCATGCTCAAGAACGTCCTCATAATTTAGACACAAGCTTTTTATTAAATGTGCAAAGGTGTGAAATTTATATGCCTCATAAAGCCTCCCCACTTCCTTTCCCTGGGTGTCTGGTTTGTCTCAGCCCTCTTCATACCAAGCCACCATTAATGTTGCTTTACATACTGGGTCTATGGCTACCTAGATGATTTGAATGTTTTAAACCTCCTGTTAAAGGGGGACATGAATGCTTTCATGTGTCTAACCAGTGACCTTCCAAGAATTAAAATAAGGGCAGTCAGCTCCCTCCACTCTTACATACAGCTCGGAAGAAGGGCACACCGACCACTAGACCACAGACTGCAGGAGGTCGTTCCTTCAAGTAATGACTTTTCCCTCCCTTATTAGCATCTTAACAGCGTATGGATTCAAGATAATTGAGAAGCACAGCCATAAGGTCATGTCAAAACTGCCAATAAAGGGACAGAGAACTTGAGAAATTACATGGTCATTCTCAAAAGAGGATGAGAAAGGCAGTTTTCTCTCCAATATTCCTCCTTTGGGATACCCTCTAAGAGCCTCCCCCAGGACTCCTTTGGGGTGGTGGGGAGAGTTGCAGTTGTGAGACAGAGCTCAGATAATTTGCCCAATGAGACAATGTGTACGAATTCACTGTTACTTTAAAGGGGTTTCCTTTTTTAAGGTGTGGAGATCTATAAGTGTTCTTTATAAAACTATTAACTACTACATGGTTTAAGAATAATTTTCATATAGTGGTATTGGAGTTTAAATGTGAAATGCCCCCCCCCCATAGGCACATGGATTTGAACACTTGGTCCCAGCTGGTGGCTCTGTTTGGGAAGGTTGAGGAGATTTAGGGAGGCAGAGCCTTGCTGGAGGAGGCACAGGTCATTCTGGAGGGGCCTTGTGGTTTCACCGCCCAGCTCCACTTCCTGTTTTCTGCTTCCTAACTGTGGATGCAATGTTATCAGTCTGTCTCCCCCCACGCCTGTTGCCATGTCTTTCTCTCAATGATGGGATGAACCTTTTGAACTTGAGGCCAAATGACCCCTTCTTTCCCCGCATTGGCCCCTTCATTCTCCGCATTGGCCCCTGTCAAGTATCTCGTTTAGGCAAGATGGAAAGCAGCTAATACAGACGGGAGGAGTGTTTCTCTTCCCCAGCGCCCCCTGTTGGAGGAGGAAGGTCTCTTTAAAGCTCTCCCCTCGCCCTTACAGAGTCTAATGAAGAAGGAAGGCCACAGACTGTGTTCTGGTTGAAGATTAAGCTATGAATTAAAAGCATAGCTAGTGAGGACGGTTGAGGATAAACAACTGCTTTCATGAATGGCATTAATATAAGCCCTGCTTTGTATGTTTAATGGATCTCTTGTCATGAGTCAAGGCACGGCAGGAAAAGGATTAATTAAAGAAAGGAAATCATCCCATGATGTAAACACTATACTGGCTTTGAGCTCCAGAACAATCCTTATATATTGCATATATCTTAGGAATGTATAAAACACATTCCTAAATGTATTTATTCCAGCTGTGCTGTATTCTGAGAATTACCACCTGTCTCAGGAATGGTATGACACATGGGGGCAGGGAAAGGGACTTGGCTCGAGCTTTGTCTACAAAGGATCCACCAGCAAGTGAGGATTTGGTCATCAGATGACATAGAAAGAAAGACATGGATCTCATCACCTATGGTCAGGCACCTTGCTCACCCTTGATGCAGCAAGGAGGGTCTTGGTCCTGCCTCAACTGAACATGCCAGGCTTAGCGGTCCCCCCACGGGAGAACTTACCCTTTTGGAGGAGGGGATAAGGAGTTGGGGGTGGAGGGAGGGGAAGAGAAATAAGAGGGGGATCTGCGGTTGGTATGTAAAATGAATTTTAAAAATTAAAAAAAAGAAAGACACGAAGAGCCACGTGTCTTTAGGTGCACATGTCTTCCTAGACCTTCTCTCTGAGGTAGAAAAGGGACGATGGGTCCCATGAACACAGACATTCTGACATCTACAAAATCTATGTCAAGAACCATTCAATCACAGCACCCAGAAAGCAGAGGCAGGTGGATCCCTGGAAGTTCAAGGCCAGCCTGATCTATAGTAACTTTGAGAACAGTCAGAGCTACATAGTGAGACCCTGTCTCAAAACAAACAAACAAACAAAAAACAAATCAATCAGGTTCTAAAAGAAAAAATAAATCACCCACAGCCCCCAAATGTATAGTTTAGGATTTTGTATTATATCACATTCATGACATGTATGAGCTGTGTACAGCTGCTTGGGGTCCAGGTGCCACAGGTTAGACACACTGAGAGAGGAAATCAATCCCTATAGATGGACATGGGGTTTCCTGGTGGGAACCCAAAACTCAAACTGTAAAGGATCAAGGGAATGAGCATCTCACTGAAACAGTGATCTATATGGAGACCCCTCTATTTAGTGTGGCTTATTTTACCTGCTGACTTTCTGAAAACAGTCTACTTAGCATCCACTATGAAAGGTCTATTTGCACCTTTGAAATTCTCTTTACCTACTCCCCAACCCTTAACAAAAAGTCAACGGCTGTTCAAGATGATGACGTTCACAGAGTTCTGTAGAGCGAAAGTCCAGACAGGAAGAGAAGGGTGGGCCTTACACAGAAACCACAACTATGAAAATAAGACAGTGATGCAGGGCTGTGAGTACTGAACAGGGAAAAGTGAGTGTGAACAGAAGAGAAAAGGCAAATCCGGATTGTTTCAGAGAAGCAGGCATCTTGCAGACAGTCCCCGAGCAGATACTGGGACAGGCCCTCTTCTGAGAACTGTTTTAGTGGAGGTTTACCCTTGTTTACATCATCATCCCTTACTAGGCTTGTAATTACCATTAAATTCTTCCATAAGTATTTATGGTATTGGAAAACTGGAATAATCTGTTCATTCTACATACAGCTGTTAAATGCTGACAGCATTCAGTAAAGTATATGATACTCTCCCCAAATATATAATAATCCTCACACCTGAGTGTTAATGCACACTATTCCTGTAACTCCCACACAGAATTCTGTTCGTACACACACACACACACACACACACACACACACACATGTGTCTATACAGACATCCAATGTGCACATGCATGTCTGGAAAGCAGAACAAACGCTCCATTCACCTGTGGTTCAAGACAGCAGCTGACACCATTGATGGCAGATTCTTCACTTTCTTCCCAATAAAGTCAGAATTGTGCTTCTTGGGTGGCATGATGCTACTGTGTATTCCAGCCAGGAAATGCTAGCAAAGCAGCACCTCTCATTGCTGCTCTTGCAGAGAACATTAGGCTCCAGCTACGGGGGGAGTGTAATCCAGAACTTTCGAGTCCAAATGGGCTCGGGCTTTTTAGAAATTCCAGTCTTCTACCAAAGATGACTATGCCAGGTTCAGTTCCAGTGAGCTGCATCTCACCTTCTGGCCTGAGTCACAGGCTGGCTATGAAGCATGTGCATGATATATTTCTCTGAGAGCTGTTAAAGTTAAAATCAAACTGTGAACCAATGGTGGAGGAACCCCCATGGAGCTAGACCAGGCCCTCTGGATAAGTGAGACAGTTGATTAGCTTAAACTGTTTGGGAGGTTCCCAGGCAGTGGAGTCAGGACCTGTCCTTGGTGCATGGGCTGACTTTTTGGAGCCTGGGGCCTACGCTGAGACACTTTGCTCAGCCTTGGTGTAGGGAGGAGGGGACTGGCCCTGCCTTACCTGTATCTGCCAGGATGGGCTGACTCCCCAGGGGAGACCTTGCCTTAGAGGAGGTGGGAGTGGGGCATGGGTTGCAGGGGAGGGCTGGGGGGTGGGAGGAGGGAGGACCAGGAAATCTGTGGCTGATATGTGAAATTAATTATAAAATAAAAATACTATTAAAAAAGTTAAAATCAAAGATAAAAACCCAAGGAAGAGGAAAGTTACAGGTAAAGGCAAGTGAAGACACATGTGGAAGTGATAAAAAAGGAGACAGAAATGGGTAGAGAGCAGTGACCCCAAAGCAGCATTTCTATGAATGTAATCGTTGGAGGAAGGGGACTCCAGAGAGAAGCCTGGACTCGGCCTCCTTGTTGTCTCTAACCCTTGTAGATATAACTGAAATTGAGAGGAGACACCCGGAGTCCTCATGACTGGGCAAACTGGATGAGCTAGATCACCCCCTCCCATACCTCCTCCCAGGTTCTATCACAAGTCTTTTAAGAAGCTTCAGAACAGCAGCTCAACTGTGCCCATCCCCCAGGGCCCCTCCTGCTATATGCATGAGCTATGTCCCTTCCTCTTAAGCTTCTACCTGTGAACATATAATATATTTTTTTCCTAAAACTCACACCTCTTTGATCTATATTTTTTTTCTTAGAATCTGTGAGATAAGATTGTAAAAGCCACTGGCCAGGATGGCTTTGGTGGCCACTGAGACTTTTTGAGAAGCTAGCATCCAGATTTTAGCACACCAAGAAGCAGGAAAGGCCTCACCAAGCTCCAAGGTACCTTGAAATGTTCTCACAAACAGAAGATTAATGGAAGAGAGAAGATGCAAATAGCAGAGCAATAGGATCCATTGTCAAGAGACCTTAGTGAAGGCAGACAGAGTGAGATTTTTCAGCCCTAGGTCCAGTTATTTGGGCTCACAGAGACTAAAGTTGCAAGCACAGAGCCTGTATGGATTTGTATCAGGTCCTCTGTGTGTATGTTGTGGCTGTTAGCTTAGTGGTTTTGTGGGACTCCCAACAGTGGGAGCAAGTATTTCTCTGACTCTTTTGTCTGCTCTTAGGACTCTTTTTCTCCTCTTGAGTTGTCTTATCCAGCCTCAATATGACGGTCTTTCTCTAGTCTTGCTTTGTCATATTTGGTTGTTGTCTCTTGGAGCACGGCTCTTTTCTGAAAGGAAACAGAGGGAGAGTGGATCTGGGGGAGAGGGGAAGTGGGTAGAAGCTGGGAGGAGTGGAGGGAGGGGAAACGATGGTTGGGATATAGTGTATGAGAGGAGAATCTATTTCCAATAAAAAAAATTAAATTAAAATTTTAAAAAGTTCAGAATCTGGGCTGGTAGATGCCCAGGAAGCATTGGGGCCACTGCATGCTTCTAAGCCCTGATGTGTTTTCCCAAGATTGAACAACTCATTAAAATGACAATGAATAAGCCCCCCTTAACAAAATAAACCGTGTTTTAAAATAGATATTCAAAACACAAATTCAGAAAAATAAGCCTTAAAAAGAAATTGAATGTACATTTGCAGCCAGCAGGTTTTATGCACAGATAGTAGAACAGCATTAAGACTGGATGTTTGGCTAAAAGAGTCTGTTTTTCATTGAACTTGGGGTTGACACAGGCACAACATCTGTGGGCACTTGTGCTGGAGATGGATGCTACATGGTAAACCATAGCAGTCAAAAAAATTTAGAGAGATGTGATTTCTAAGAGAAGTCTGAAAGATAAAACTGAGGGCTTTGTCTCACACACACACCACACACACAAATAAGTGTATTACATTGTCATGGCTTTTCTTTGGGGGCAAGAGAAGTATTTGTTCTATTTGAGGGAGCATGGCAATTTATCCCAGACATTTTTATAGGTGCCGGCAGCTTTCGCTTCAGCTTCCCTTTATTTGAGGAGTTTTTATAATGGAAAAAAAATCATTCTTTATCTCCCTGACTCACGCTTCTTCTATTCAATGAAAACTCTGGTGCTTCTGCTAAGGCTATAAATATAATCAATGGAGCTATTGATGTGATGTGCCTACAGATAATATGGAGCTTAGCTTAGAAACTTTTGGGTTTTTTTTTATTTATTTAACTTGTTTTAAAACCTTTTAAATTGTTTATTCATTCCCAGAAATTATTGGATCCTATCTATTTGATTAATTCAGCCTAGATATAGAATGACTATCTACTGATTTCAGAAGATGTTGAGATTAACAATTTATTTTCAACCCTTCCAAATACTTATAAAAATTAGTGTATGTGTGCCTGAGCTGTTTCAGTGGCACATGTCGCCAAGCCTGACCATCCTGAGTTTGATCCCTGAGGCTCATAAGTTAGAAGAAAGTAACCAACTCCCAGAAGTTATCCTCTGACCTCCATAGGCACACTGTAGCATACACACACACACACACACACACACACACACACACACACACACACACACACACACACACTGAATTACTGTTGGCTACGGGAAAATATCCCAAGGAAATTTTAGCTTATAAAATCAAGAAAGTTCAAGGACAATAAATTCCACATAGCCTCACAATCTTGGAAAAGGAAGGTCCTTTGTGTGCTTTCTGCAAGACTTTTCACAGGATGCAGACAGCCAATTCCAGATTACTAAATGTTAAAGTAGGGGAGATGGGAAGTAAAGAATCTGAGAGCAAGAAAGAGAAAACATTATTTTTCTGTCAGCAAGTTTGAAACCATTGGCCAAAGAGTTCGATAAATGTATGTAGGGACCCCAGCCCACTGTTTCCTACCCCAACTCTATAATCCTTTGCCCCACAGTTATTCATGGTCAGGACAAGAAAGACAGGGTCATCACCAGCAACAATAGCTGCAGCCTGGAAAAGCTACCCTGGTCCCTCCCGAGTCCAAAATACGTGCATCCTTCCCTGTGCATGCTGTTCCCACAGCGGAATAAGTAACCTGCTTAACGTCTATGCAGTATTCACTGGTGTTTCTGTCGCCAGATAAGGTGTCGTGAGGTGAAAGGTCTGTGGAGCCACGCTTACAATTCCTAGTAGAAACATCGAGGTCTGCTTCAGTCTAAAGCTGCTGGGGTTTTCCCTGCTCTTCATGTAATCCCCCGAGACGGACCACTAACGCCAAGAACTGACCATCACCTACATAAAGTAGGAACTGCCAAAAGTCATAATCAGGTTACTTTTGAAAAAGGACTAACACGCAGGACTTTTCTGATTCATCTGTGTCTCAGATATTGCATAACCAGCTGCTTGGTGCTTATAACTGGGCATGGGTGTGAACTACAATATCTAGAAGAGAAACTGAAAACTATCCTAAAAGTCCTGGGATCCAATTCACTTTGCAAAGTTTAAGACACTGTCTGGGATTGTGAGAGTCGGATGAGGTGACACGGACGTGCTCAGAAGGGCAGTCTCTTCCCTTCCAACTCTCCATCCAGCAGCTCAGGTCTATCCTGAAGACCCGATCCCGGTTCAGCGATCTTAGGTCAACGCATAGTGATCATCCAGTCCTCCGAGAAACACCTCTGAGAAGGTTCTGTTCTGGAAGCAATGACATTCTTCCCATCACAGACAACGCCCTCCTCCTAATTCCCCGCCAGCCCCACAGGCCAAAGCTGCAGTGAACAAAACCAGGAGAGGGGTAGAAGGCTGACTCAGCAAGTCTCCGACTTCCGTTCCGGGGGTGCCGATGGATGACAGACTGAAAACGTCTGTTAGAAAGCCGTTTATTTCCCCAAACCCAGAAGCCTCACCTCTGAAGCCAGATGAGAAAGCTGATGAGAGATCGATAGTATTTGATTGTAAACCTGTCAAAATGATAGTGACTGGAGTACATTAATGGCGGCTCTCGGGTATCGATTCTTCCCCCTTCCTTTTTCCATCATCGCCCATCACCTTCATACTAATAGCAGATTCTTTTTTCCAAATTAATCTCCAGACCAGGGAAATCAATAGCATTTACCATGTGTAATTTTTTTTTCCTTTTTTTTTTTTTTTCCCCTTACAGGCAGCGCTTCCCACTGCTTCGGACTCAAAGACAGCTGCCCTCTACAGAGATAGGGTGTGAGAAAGGATTTTTGATTTTCTAAATGTGGGCTAGGGCTTAAGCATGAAAGTTTCTTGGCATGCAAACTTCCAAGGGAGAAGAAGAAATTTCATGGGCCTCCTGGATGTTTAAAAGATGGAAATCTGATTTTTGACATAATTGGAGGTTTTGGAGCAATGAAGACTAGTTGAGCCAGCTCAAGTACCCTTGTGGGCTGGGGTGAGCATTTCTTTCCTTCCAAAGCCACGAATTAGGCTATAAATGAAATCTATTTATATTAGATTTTTAGGAGGAGCCTGAAGGGATATATATTTCTCTAAATTCTGTTTTGGGGTTGTAGCTTGAAAATTATCACTTCAATGATTGCCTGTTGCTTTTTAATCCAATTCTTTTTTTTTGTTTGTTTGTTTGTTTTTTTTTGTTTTTTTTTGTTTTTCGAGACAGGGTTTCTCTGTGTAGCTTTGCGCCTTTCCTGGGACTCACTTGGTAGTCCAGGCTGGCCTCGAACTCACAGAGATCCACCTGGCTCTGCCTCCCGAGTGCTGGGATTAAAGGCGTGCGCCACCACCGCCCGGCTTTAATCCAATTCTTATATGATTTAAACAAAAATTTGTGACACTGAAGGAAAAATATTAGTTTATAAATAAGTGGGAACTGGGCAGTGGTGGCACACGCCTTTAATCCCAGCACTGAGGAGGCAGAACCAGGCAGATCTCTGTGAGTTCGAGGCCAGCCTGGTCTACAGAGCGAGATCCAGGACAGGCACCAAAACTACACAGAGAAACCCTGTCTCAAAAAAAAAAAAAAAAAACAAGTGGGAATAATATTGCTTTTGTAAGTCACTTGAAAAACACCATTCTGGTTATGTTCCTCATTCTAACAATGACGTGCTGATCTCAGTATGAAGGCAGAAGCCAAAGTTCACTCCAATGGAAGGAAACAATTGTCTGATGATAATCACTAGTAATGGCTAAATCTATCTGGAATTTATTGAGCATTGACATCTACGATCATTCTGGATAGGCACTTCATGTTTCTAACTCTTGGACCAAACTCATATGGTCACTACTATTAGAATCCTTTTAAAGCTGGGAAAACAGGGCTATGAAATGTGAGGTCATTTATCCATGATCGCTCAGTGAATTATAAGATGCCACAGGCTTCACCTTCCAAATGATTCATGTACAGTCTCAGGCCTGAAGATGACCTAACGATGGATCTGTTCATTGTGAAGCAAGACGTGATCTTATAAAGAGGCAGGTGACATCATACAGCATAAATATTCAGTTGTTCTTTAAATTTGAGATTAAGAAAGGTAGGGATATTGGGGGAAGTCATTAGAAAAGATTGGAGAGGTGTTTTAAATCTAGTTTCATTTTATTCATGTGGATGTTTGTATGAATGCATGCAACATGTGTGGGTGCCCACATAAGAAAGATAAAAAGAGCATCAGATCTTGGAGCTGGAGTCACCGGAAGCTGTCAACCACCTGATGTGGCTGCTGGAAACTAAACTTTGGTTTTCTGGTAGAGCAGGGCACACTTTTAACTACTAAGCCATCTCTCTAGTCCCCATCAAAGAGTATAGGAAATAAAGAGACTATTTCAAGTAGAATTGGTTCATATGAATCAAAGAAACAGGAAGGCATGGGATAGGATGGGGACCATCAGTTGTGGAAATATGAGTTTTTATTTATTGGAACCAGAAGAAATGAAGCTAGGAAAGATGGGGAGCTTGCACAGGGAAGTGAGCTGATTCTTCTGCCGAGAACTTAAAATGTAGTGCTAGGGTAGAGAACATGAAATTAAAAAACAAAAAAAAAAAAAGTAAGTTGGGCACAAAGTCCCACCCCTTGCTGAGGAGCTGTGATAGGAGAGGGAAAGTCAAGACAGTCTCCTTTAAGGGTATAGCCTATAGTCAATAAACCACATGTCAGTGCAAAACCACACATCCGAGAATACTTTGGGCAGCATAATTGGACCTGATGGGTTTTTGGAAAAGAAGACACTGTTAGGTGGGTGAAGAAGGGAGCTGAATCTAGGAAGAGTTGGGAGGTGGGAGGTTGGATGGGATCTAAACATACTGTATGAAGTTATCAAGAAAAATATAAAAAGGAGACAAATAATACCCACATAAAGTTATTTCAGTGTCTCAATGATACAAAATCAAGACCTAGATTCCCAGGGCAGAAGACAGATTTGGGAAACACACTGTAAAAGAAGACTTGGAAGTTGGATGTGGAGACACACTCGAAATGACAACACTCTGGGGGGTTAAGAAGGAGGATTCTGGGCAACCCAGGCTACTGAAGCATCATTAGGGAACTGAGGACAATGTGATGAAGGATGTAAGAATCCCTAATTTTTTGTTTTGTTTTGTTTTTGTTTTTTGAGACAGGGTTTCTCTGTGCAGCTTTGTGCCTTTCCTGGAACTCACTTGGTAGCCCAGGCTGGCCTCGAACTCACAGAGATCCACCTGGCTCTGCCTCCCGAGTGCTGGGATTAAAGGCGTGTGCCACCACCACCCGGCAAGAATCCCTAATTTGTATCATTTGTTCTCCATTACATTTCTTTCATATCTACATCTCAGAATGTCTCTGGAAACTTAGCAAGTTACAAGCTCTAATTGTTCCACAGATGAGTGTTCAAAAGCCTGAAGCATTTCAGGGACTTGCTGGGGTTTTTTTGTTTTGTTTTTTTATTCAGAAGTCTGGAGCCCTTTATGGAGTTCAGGTCATCAGTGTAGTGTGACATGAAACAGGAGACAACAACCAAAGATCAACACAGAACATAAGACATATGGAATTTTCTAGACAAAGAACTCAAGCTCTGTGGTAGGCTTCACACTCTGGTCTTACCGGTAAGTATTCCTACCCATTGTATCATGCCTTACTCCCCTCCAGCAGCTCAGGGGCCTGCCCACAATTCCCTGCATCACCACATGCTCCCTTCTGCATTACCTCAGTGCAGCAATCACAAGAGCCTCTTAAAATATAATAGCTCACATCAGTCCTCCCCCCTCTGAGTAGACCCCAAAGCTCAAGGTCAACCCAGCAGACTGCCTTCTGATCTCTCTGACCTTAATGCAGTATCCCCTCACTGAGCTCTTTCCACTAGCTGATGTTCAAAGTCTCTAAGATGACTCCTAGCTCCAGGCGAGGCCTCTGCCTCTTCTGTCTAGGGAGTTTTCCCTGGAGGGCCAGTCTGTTTGTTCTCCCCAAGTCAGCCCTTCCCTGGTTTTCCTAGATAACAGCCTTGCCTCCCTCCTCATCTACAGGGCTGCACAGAATGTCTCTTGCCTGTTACTATGTTTCACCGATACTCTTTGTTTCCCGACTCCCAATCCTGGACTATTGCCTGATGAGAGCAGATTTTATTTGTTTTGCTTACTGCTTATTTCCCAGTGCCTGCAAGACTTCTTGTATGTCCTGGGATTCTTAAAACACTGTTGTTTGATTCTTAAAAACATTGTTTGAATGGCTGGATGGATGGTTTCCACAGCATTGTGGGAATTTTGTTTGTGGACCGTTTTCAGTGCTAGAGCACATAACTCTTTCATGATCAGAAAAGTCCATTTCTTTGGCACCTTGTCACTCATCCGCACCCAATGTCCTGACAAATGCGGGTCATAGTGACTTCCCAATATCACCCACCTCAGACACCTCCCTTCCCCACTGTATGCGGGTCTGGACTATGACAGAAGTGGAATGGAGAAGATGATGCTTCCTGTGTGCTCACACATGGCTCCTCACTAGCACTGTTAACTGGAGCACCGAATCTCTACCCACCCAGGAAACACTTCAGTAAGACAGAGGAAACCGACCTTCCTTCTACACTTATAAACTGGGTGATATGAAATACAGTTGTTGGATGAGTGCAAATGTATGGGCTTATGCTCCAAATTCAACATGCAGGATTCGCCCAGGAAGTGACTCTTAATCATGAGGTTGTTCTCCGTGTACCTAATCTGAGCCTGGATTTGCAAGTCCATCTGGAAGTCTGTTCTCTGTGTTCCCCTAGAAACATAATTCCAGGGGAGGAGACCTTGTCCGTCTATTGTAACTTGATTTGAAGAGCTCCGAGTTCCCAGGATGGCACTGCAAACCAGAACATAGATGTAACAGAGCTATTTAAAAGGAAGCCATGATAAATTGGTCATCCATTAGGGCTTCTTCCGAATTATCATAACCAGTTAAGTATGGTTTAGGGGAGAATGATAATTTGGATCATCGTCAGGAAGCTTGTTTCTATCAAATGCTTACCAGAGGATGATACATTCTGCTCTGGAATTCTAAAGTTACTCAAAGGCCATTTGAAGAGGTGTGTCACCTGCTCCTAGTCATACAGGGTAACTCATGTAACCTGGAACAAAATTTTTATGTGTGTGTGTGTGTGTGTGTGTGTGTGTGTGTGTGTGTATGTGTGTGTTTGTAGGTCTGTGTTTGTGTGTGTGCATCTATGTGTGTCTGTGTGCATCTGTGTGTATGTATGTCTGTGTGTCTATGTTTCTGTGTGTGTATGTACATATATGTGTGTATATATGTCTCTGTCTATGTATGTGTGTGTGTTGTGTATGAGCGGGCATCCACATATGAAGTAGTCATGGGAGGGTGCCAAGAGTCTTACTGTCTTTCACATCTCATCCCTTAATCCTCCTGCCCCCATCCACAACAGTACTAATGTGACATGTGTGCACATGGTCACACCCAGCCTTACCTGGGTGCTAGAAATTCAAACTCAGATCCTCATAGTTGTACAGCAAGTGTGCTTCCCTGTTACCTTCCCAGCACCATGGAACCAGATCTTAACCATGCCGCATGGTAATTCTCGGCCCAGGTTTTATGCACCCATTTTCTCTACCACCTTGTGAGTCCTTAAGAACAGAACTCGTATTTCTCATCCCTGTAAATCTGGTCACTAGTGATGATTGACATATTATAGGAGCTGAATAAATATTTAAGAAAAGAAAGGTGGAGGGAGGGAAGGGAAGGAGGAAGACAGAGTCATAAAACAGAAGGAAGGAGAGGGAAATTGTGAAGGCTGTTCCAAAGAGGGGGACACATTAAATTTTAATTCATCAATTTTAGAAACTCCTATTTCATAAGACTGTCTGCCTCATAGGTAACTGGGGTTAAACATGCATGTTTGAAAATCCATAATAAAGAGAACTAAAGACATGCTTTGTCATCTTCTCTGCTGAGAATGAAATGCTGTTGACAACAGTTAGGAGCCATGTTTTAAATTGAGAGGCTTCCTTGGCAGTCCCCGGGTTTGAACAGACATCGATAACCCTGGAGCGTCTGTGCCCGCAGTGTCTTTAGGATGTAGCACTTGTTAAAATGAGACTTTCCAGCTCATTAATTTGCTTATGCAAATAAAGCCCAGAAACAGTTAATCTCTAAAAAAAAAACAGCAACTTTATTTTCATTCTTTAATGACCGTCTCAAGCGAAGCTAGTTAAAGGCCAACACAAAGACTCTGGCCGCTCCAGAGAATTTACAGAGGAAGTAACTAACGGAGTGAGGCATGTCCTAGGCATTTCTCTTCCCGGAAATGACAAGAGGACATCATTATTCTGTGAGAAGGCAGGGCTGTAGCAGGCAGGTCAGCACAGCTATCAATCAACTTGAGGGCACAGCAAGCTGCTCCCCACGACGGTCTTCGCAGCCACAGTCAGAGTGGACTCCCTTAGTCTACACCCATGACACCTGTCAAAGACACTTTCATAAGTATGCTACGCTTAAAGGCTATCGTGGCAACCAAACCTTGGCACTGCATAAATATGTTCACTTCTGCTGCCTTTTAAAATGGAGGGCTGGACAAGGAGAGAGTGGACGATGGTAACGCTGAATATTAACTCTCTCAATTCTCACTCTTTCAGCCTCCATTCTGTTTCCCGCAGTGTGAAATATGAGGCCCATCATCTGCAGCATCCTAGTCATAGCCTGAACTATTTCATCCCCCAAAGCCTGTCTCTTTCTTCCTCTCCTCCCTCCTTTAGTCCATGCTCCAGCAAGTCCAATTCGGGGCTGTCTCTGACACCTGCTTCCCACTAGAAAGTGCCATTGGCTTGTGTATTCTTGTCCTTCATAATGCTCACCCACCCCCCTGGTTGCTTTCCCAGCCACCATCTTGAAATCATAAATGAGAATTAACCACACATCACCACCATTCTCCCACATCACTCCATTTCTCTCTTTTTAAATCTTATCAAGATTTAAAAAACATTTTTGAGAACTTCATACATGAACACTGCATATGCATCACTCCCACCCTTCCCATCCCCCACCAATGCCTCCCATGTCACCCTTTCTCCCTATGACACACACTTTGTTTTCCTAAGCAAATAATTCATTAATTAGGGCTTGCTCTTAATACTGAATTTTCAACATTAAGCCCCAAAACGTTACTTCAGGCTGACTCTGAATAAACATCAAGCCACTTTGTTGTGACTTATTTTTCTAGCAAACTTCCACTTGAGTGATCAGCCTAAGTAGATGCAAGTGCCCCCAAAGGGGGAGAGTCTCTGGCTTCTCAACCTCTCATCTCCTCACAGTACCAGAGACATGTCAATAGAGGTGTTTAATGCAGTACAAACCTTCATTTTTGAAAATTATTGGACTGTACAGTCATTTGCTGCTAATGGGCAGTGCATGTGAGCTCAGACATATTATTGTGACAGATAAAATAAAATGATCCTTTGTAGAGGGAAACCTGCTATGCTCTGGCATGTCTCCATGCTGATCCTCTTGTTTATGGGCTCCTTTCCCCCACAAGAGCACAAGCTGAATGATGGCAAAGAGGACTTATCCTCCATCTTTGTGTCTATAGTGCTTCCGTATATATCAGACACTGAGCAGATGTCTGAAGAATTTATAGGTGGAACTAGAACCTGGACCTAATAAAAGAAGTGTCATTTGTTTGCATAATGGAGCCTGAAGCCATCTGGGCTAAGTTGAATAGTCCCAGGTATGGTGGGAGAAGCTTCTGATAATTACCATGGATAATCTTATCTTGCTGATTCTCCACACCACTTGAGAAACAGGCACAGCGGGGCTGAAAAGATGGCTTAGTGCATGAGACCACTTGGCACTCTCCTAGACGGTGAGAGTTACGTTCTCAGCACCTACCTTGGATGTCTCCAGCTCATCTGATTTTTTTCACATACTCATGGCACATACACACACACACACACACACACACACACACACACACACACACACACACACTTAAATAAAATAAATCTTTTTTAAAAAGGAGATGAAGTAAAGAACTGTAGTCTAGTGATAGATAATAAAGGCAGAAATGGTAATGCTAGGATTTTAACTCAAGGCTCTTGGAATCAAAGGTATGGGCTTAACTACTATGTCATACTCTCCACTTATTGCTAACTTCTTTGTGATTTTAGACAAACCATTACTTTAAATAAGTCCCATTTTCTGCATGGGTAACGTAAGAGGCTTTGGACGAGCTGTTCTCTAATGTCTCCTCCAGTTCTCATATTATACAGCCCTATCAACCGTAATTAAGGAACATTTGCTTCAGAGCCAACCTCTGTGACAAGAGATAAAACAGTTACCCATTTATGGATTCTTCTCATACCAAAGAGCCTGTTTTGCAATGTAAAAACCTGTGCTTCTTTCTCATATCCTTTAGAATTCTTTTTTGCAAAAGTCCAAGAAAGGGAAGCAGTATTTTTCCTTGCTGTGTGCAATAGGAAAAAATAAAAAGGCATCACAACAGAACAGGAAATTATATCCAAGCCATTTCCATTTCCATGAAAGCAGATACGCCCCCCCCCCCAAGAAAAAAAAATAAAATCCATGTCTTATATCTAAATTCTTTGAAAGACTCAATATGGCTACTCTGTGGTTGTCTAAACAAACCTGTTTGTCAGAAGACAGTAAAAATGCAACCATCCTTACCAACACCCCTGATGAATGATGAAGTAATTCAAGGCCAGTATTGATACAGAGTTCACCATGTGTGGGATGTTCGACCAAGTGGCCAGAAGAGAATGCGAGAGGGTATATGAGTGGGACACATGGGAAGAACTTCACAACGAAACCAGACCCTGAAATGCAGCCTGAGAGAAAGGCAGGGCAAGGGCATCAGTAAACCATCCTCTCTGAACCTTGCCCAGGGGAGAGGACCCTTTGGATCTGGCCTAGAAAACTCATCTCTGCCCAGCAGGTGGTGGTAAGAAGAAGCAGGAAGACCCTGTGTCGTCTATCAGTCTAAGCAGACTAAAGTTAAGGCTGCACAGATTCTAAGATTGAACTGCCATTGGAACAGTGGCCCAAAGGAACCTGAAACCTCCATGTAAAATCTAATCATGGGCTTAGGGAGATGGCTCTGGAAGTAAAGTTCTAGCTGTACACACACAAGGACCTGAGCTTGATCCCCAGTACCCACATATGCTACATGCTTACAGCCACTGTGCTGGGAGATGGGGAGAAGTGGAATCCTGGGGTCACTTCCTGTTTAGACTACTCAGTGCGCCCCAGGGCAGTGAAAGACTGCCTCAAAAAGCAAGTATGTTTCTTGAGGAATGACACCAGAATTGGACATCTAATATTTACATGCACATATATATACTTGCATACCACCCCACATACATGTACACTTGCACACACATAAAACATGGAAGAACTACATGTAAAAATATTTAAATATTAACTAGGAGTCAATGAAAAATAATGTAATGATGGACAAAAAGAAAAATCTTTGAACATGATGGAATTAACAATACATTTTAAATAATCCGTGGGTAAGAGAGAAATAAACAAACCCTTAAGAACAGAACTGAAGGAAATGTGAACAAAACTTAACAAAACATGCATGGTCTAGTTAAAGAAGTGTTAAGAGGGAAATTATTAGTGCATTGAACACTGATATATAAATGTTTTAAGTTTCTACTCAAGAGACTAGAGAAACAGGAGCAAAATAAATCCATACCATGAAAAAGAACACGCAGTCACAGAAAATCGCTGAGTCATAAAAAAAAGAGAGAATTGATAAAAAAAAAAAAAAAAAAAAAAAAAAAAAAAAAAAAAAACTCATTTTAAAAAGGGACTTGACCCACAGACCCAAAGCTGCAGGATCTCCACAACACAGGGCAACAACAGGACATCCAGGAGGAGTCCTAGTGAGGGACCACCATCGAACCACCGATAGTGTAGTAGAAAACCGAGGCCTCAAACCAGACCGATGCCTCTTTGCAATGAGCACTTGCAAGTAAAGATGTATGGACAAAAGGGTCACACTGCAGTTTCCGTGACAAGGTTTTTAAGTTTTTCCCTTTTTTTTCTTAAATTTTGTTTTATTTGGGAGGGAGGGTACAGAGGCTGAGGGCAGATGCAAAGGGACAGGAAAATGAATGGGATCATGATGTAAAAGACACATAAAGTAAATAAAAAGAAAATAAAGTTACTGAAATATATCTACCTTTAAAAGGAATCACAGAAAAGGAAACACTGATCACTAACAAATGGAGCGGAACCATAGATCGTCCGTCTGTTCCAATCTATTTTTAAAAGGCAATACTACAAACTCCATGCTCATGGATTTGGTGACATGGAAGAAATGAATCAAAGTGTACTAAGATGAAAGAAATATTCACATTAGCATCATTGCCATCAAGGAAATTCTTGTAATTTAAAATAACCACAAACAAGGCACCATAATGCCTCCCAGATTCACCCCCACCTCTTTACCCCTCCCAAATTGGTACCCTCAGGTTTTTTTGTTTTTTGTTTTCTTTTTAAATAAACCACTGAGTCTAATTTGTACTTCCCTTATCCTCTTGGTGTTCTGGTGGAAGACCCACCTCAACCCCCCTCCCCCATCTCTTTCCCCAAACCTGCCCCTTCAAAGCCCAGTCAAACACAGCTCCTCCCCCAGAGAGGCTCAAGACCACTCCCACAAGGTATTTAAGCTGCATCCTAGAAAATGGACACATGGTTTTCCATCTTTTGTCCCAGTCGCCTCTCTAGGGGCGGGGGCAGGGAGGGGGTGGTGGTGGTGGCAGAGAATCACTGGGGAACACTTTACCCATTAAACCAGGGCTTTTTCTAATTCCGTCTGATTTGGTTTGATTTGGATTCCTGTGTCGGCAGAGAGGCTTATCAGGGTGCAAAAAAAAAAAAAAAAAAAAAAACTTTCACTTGGGTCTGGATCCATCGACTATCGGTCACCCTACCAGGAACTATACATTGAAGACAACCGACTCTCCCTTCCCCAGAAGCCATCAGCTGTTAAGGCCTATCGAAGTGACTGGGATAGAAATCCTTGCCTTGTTTCCAACACTGTGTCAGGGGCAAGCATGCAGTGTGACATTAACCGTAGGTGTTATAACTGCTGATTAGGATATCAGCCTTCGACTTCATGTAGATTGCTTTCACCACTGAGTGTGATGTTAACTGTAGGTTTCATACTGATGTCATTTATTGGTATTTCCTTTAATTTTTAGTTTTCGAAGAGATTTACCAAAATAGATTTGGATGCTGCCGAATGCTTTTTCTTCGTCTGTCAACATGGTAATACGGCTTCAGTTTACAACTATCAATACAGTGAATTGCATTGATTGGCATTCAAATGTTAATTCAATCTTATATTCCTAGGTAAAATGTCACTAGTTCATGTTCTTTTTAAACATAAGGTGTCAGAATCAATTTCTTGAAATATCATTTCAGTTTTGGGTATCTCTTTTTCTCACTGCTGTAACAAAATGCCAGGCAAAAGCAATTTAAAATAGAAACAGTTTATTTTGTCTTGGGGTTTAAGGTAGGAAACACTTCCTTGGGCTCATGTTTTAAAGGAGGAAAGGGTTTATTCAGGCTCATAGTTTGGGGGTAGGAAGGGTTTATCTGGACTCATGGTCTGAGGACTGTAGTCTCTGATAGTAGGGAAGATGTGGTGGTGAGGGCAGCCTTAGCTGGGTGACAGGGGGTGACACTTAAGAATCAGAGAGAGATACCCTGATGCCTGACTTACTTTCTCTTTTTTGTTCATTTCAGAGCTGGTGTCCACGTGTCAGTATTGCCCACCTTGGTTAAACCCTCACTGGAGAGATGGTTTACAAGTTAGGACAGCATTCTGCTCTCACAGATGTCTATAACTCCAGCTCCAGGGGATCAACACCCTCCTTTTCTGGCATCCCCAGGTATCTGTGTGCGCAGGCGCACGCGCGCGCGCGCGCACACACACACACACACACACACACACACACACACACACACACACACGCACACACACCAAAGAAACAAAACAAACAAATAAATAAATAGGAGTCTTTTTTTCTTATTTAAAATTAACTTCTCTGGAAATGTCCTCCCAGACACACACTCAAAGGTTTCTCTCTTGGGAATTCTCAATGCCTTCTTGACAAGTTTACTCATCACAATTGCTATTGGTCTCTAACTTTTTTTTTTTTTCTGCAATAGCTGTCTACCTTGCTATCAGAAATATTTTGGACATCATAGAAAATTGTGAAGTTTCACTCTTCCTTAATTTTCTAAAACATTTTTGTAGAATTGGCGTTGTTCTTCTGCTGAATGTTCCATAGAATTCCCCTGTATGCATCTGCAACTTTTCAACATGGAAACATTTGAGTTGCAGTCTGTGTGGGGGTGGGTATGTGGATGGATAGATAGATGGATAGATGGATGAATGGATGGATGGATGGATAGATGGATGGATGGATGGATGGATGGATGGATGGATGGATGGATGGATGGATGGATGGATGGATGGATGGAAAGACAGACTAGACAGATGATAGATAGGTAGATAGATAGATAGATAGATAGATAGATAGATAGATAGATAGATAGATAGATAGAAAGATAGATAGATAGATAGATAATTGGCAGGATAAAAATGATAAATAGACAGACAGATAAACAGATAAGATACAGCTACTTCAGTGATTTGGATCATTTTTGCATTTATTATTCCTAATATAGGTGGTTAAATTTTTTGGCATATAATTATCATTTTAAGATTTGTATGGCCTACAATGATATCAATTCTTATTTCTGATATTTGTGATATTTTTCTTTCACTAATCTGACTAGAGATTTACCAATTTTGTATCCCCCTCACAAAGAATTTTATCAGCTTTTGGTTTATTTGTATTTCTAAATTGTCTTATTGATTGATGTTTTATTTAATTATTTCTTTTGTTTATTCTTCTCCATATATTCTGCCCTGTTTTAGTTTCTAGAGGAAAAATTGAAGCTCCTTGGTTTGAGACAATTTTATTTATATATATGGATATATCCACTGATGTCTATGACATGATTTCTTAGCCCAGTCACTATTTAACTCTCCTCACTGGAAATACCAGATTGGGATAGGGTTAATGCTCAAATCTATTCAACGCAGAATGTGTTCTGCTTTTCCTTGGATTTCTTTCTTGACCTATATATTGTTTAGAAATTGGCTGTTTAGCTTCTAAATATTTCAGAAAATTTCACTTGCTACTTTTCTGCTATTGAATTCTAATTTAATTAAATTACAGTCAAAGAACAAAATTAGTTGTACTTCAAATCTTTCTGTTTATTCTAGGTTTTCTGTCATTTGTTTTGGGATCTCCTTTGAAGGAAGTTCCAGTTTTGCATAAAAGTATGAGTAGTCTGTTGTGATTGGTTGTCTGTTCAAATCCGTCATTTGATACAAGTAGCTTCAATGCTATTTAAGGAAGTAGACTCTATCAGTTGTGTGTGCTGGTTTATCAACTGAGAGAAAAGCACTGAAATTTCCTAGTACACTTATACGTTTGTTTCTGTTTCTGTTGCATTTTTTTTTTTGCTTTATGCATTTTGAAGCACTTTTGTATGTGTATGTGGTGTGTGTGTATGTGATGTGTGTGTGTGTGTGTGTGTGTGTCCACTCACACAGACATATCCACGCACACATGCACATAGGGACCCAAGTTTAACACTAAACATCTTCCACAGTCTCTCTTTGCCTTATACTAAGGCAGGGTCTATAGATGACCCTGGGGCTTGCTGTTTGGGCTAGTCTGACTAGTGAGCCTAGATCCTGAGATTTCCTTTCTCTGCTTCCTATGTATTGGGATCGCAGCTAGGCCACCATGCACACCCTGCTTTTTCACGGATTCCAGGGATTTGAACTCTGGTCTTCAAGCTCTTGGGGTAAGCAATTTACCAGTTGAGCTTTCTCCCCAGCCTTGATGCATTTTTTTAATTTATTTAAATTTTTTTTTCATTTTATGTACCAACCACAGTTTCCCCTCCCTCCCCTTCTCTTGCTCCCTCCCCCCAACTCCCCCATTTGAATGTATACATATTCTTAATAAATCAACAGACTTTCATTCATAAATTGTACTTTACACCCTGCAATAATGCTCAGTGCAGAGACCACTTGGATGATATCTGATTATGGTATATATACTAACTCAGAGTATATTTCACCATCCTGTTGTCAATTTTATCTCCTTTTATCTTTCTCTTTAATATGTGTCTTGTAGTCAATATCTATAGTTCAGTCATTTTTTTTTTCGAATCTGACATATTTTGTCTTTTAAATGGAACATTTGAGCCATTCCTGGTTACGTCTTCATTAGCATGGATGGATATATATTTTTCACTTTGGAAATTATTTCTATTAGCCTTATTTGTTTGCTTGTTTTTCTCTTCTTCTCATGCACATACAGTCCTCTTCTGGATGTAGTGTTTTTAGAGTTTTATGCTGTATCCTAAGCTACTTAGTCATTGACATTTTATCAGGATAGATGTATCTATCACAGGATTCTTTCTAGTCAGAACATTCCTTTGGGATGTAATGAACCTTACACATTTCCATTGCCCTGTCGTCCTACCTTTCACTTTTACTTTTTTTTTTTATAAATTCCATACTCTGTTTCTATTATTTTGTTTTTTACAATTAAATTGGTATAAGTACATGTAAACTATATGTTAATGTCATTTGTGTTTCTAAACCCTATGATTACAATTCACTTGATAATGTTATTAGGGGAGGAGTGCTTTTGCTTGGATTTACTGCTATTATTGTGGGATGGATGTTTCAATGACTTTGTCATTGCTGTGGTAAAACACCATGACCAAAAATAACTTGGGTATGAAAGGGTTTGTCTGGGTTTATATCAGCTTAGAAATCCTCAGGTCTTATGTCATCACTGAGGGGAGCCAGGGCAGGAACTGAAGCAGTAGCCTTTGAAGAATATATATTTTTTTTTTTTTTGGTTTTTTCAAGACATGGTTTTTCTGTGTAGTTTTGGTGCCTGTCCTGGATCTCGCTTTGTAGACCAGGCTGGCGTCAAACTCACAGAGATCCACCTGGCTCTGCCTCCCGAGTGCTGGGATTAAAGGCATGTGCCACCACCGCCCGGCTGAAGAATACTCTTTAGTGGCTTGTTCCTTTTGAATCGTACAGCTTGCTTTCTTACAGCACTTAGGACCACATGTCCAGGAGAGCATCACCCACACTCGACTTTGCCCTCCCACATTAATCATTAATCAAGAAAATGTCCCACAGGCTTGTACTCTGATTAATCTGGTAGGGGGCATTTTCTCAATTGAGATTCCATCTTCTCAAATGATTCTAGATTGTATCAACTTAACAAACTAACTAACCAGGACATTAGGTTTTTATATATGTTTGAAATAGGATCTTGCCATATTGCATAAGCTGCATTCAAATGCACAAGGTGGGATTACAGGCATGAACCATTAGGTCAGACTTAAATATTTCCCCCTAAGAATTTCCTCTTACCCACTTCTTTAGAAACTCCCATTACTCATCTACTTGGTTGCTTAGAATTGGTGGCTCTAAAGCCCTAGTCATTTTTTCCAGTCTTCTGTGTTTCATTTTGAGTTCTTTATAGTGACATGACTTCAAATTCACCAGTGAAGCTTTCTGCAATGTTTAATGCATTCTAATCTCATGCATTATGTGTTTAACTTCAGACACTTTCATTTTTACCTTTAGAAGTGCTTTTGTATCCTTTTGTAACTTTCTTCTCTCTATACAATTTCTGCTTCAGCTTCTGGAATATGTGATGTGCAGTTTCAGTAATTGTAAATAATCCACCATTCTACCCTCTGTGCCATTTTGCGGTTAATTTTCATAGAGAGATTTTTGCTTTTCATTACAGATCATATCTTTTTCCCCTGCCTAGAATTTTTACTGAATTTTAGGCAATGTGAATGCTATTACATAGGATTGTGAGTGCTTTTGTATTCCAGTAGATATTTTAGAGCTTTGTTTTAGACATAGTTATTCTAAAATAGCCCAGCAATTTGAAGATCTGTTTAGACTTATTAGTCAGAATCACAGCAGCATTTAGACTAGGAATAAAGTAATCTCAGGAGAATTCCTTCTGAACCCTTCATGGAGTGCTTCATGAAATGAGTTTCCTAGTCTAAACAGAGGGAGAAAACATTATTCCTGACTCTTCCTGAGCTATAATGATTATCCTCTATCCTTACAGAGACTCTTCTACAGTTCTGAGTTTACTCACACCTACATGGTGATGACCAGCTCAACACTCAAGGGGTCCTCTTCGGAGATCTGGGGTTCTCTCTGTGCAGCTCTAGCCTTGCCAGTCCTTTGCCTTGCATACTCCATCACTGCTGTCTAAGACCTGTGACTTCTTCACAAACCTTAGAGATGCCTGGACTCGCTACTGGACTCTTGTCGAGTATCCTCTGAAACCATCCTCCAGGAGTGAGCTGAGATGAGCACTGTACTCACTTCAGCAGGTTTTTATCACTCAGAGAGCAACACACACTCTGTAGTCAGGCACTCTGTATCTTGGAAAATCACTGTTCATACTTTAATAGATGAGGCGGTAACTCTGCCCCTTCATCCTCCTTCTCTGTCCATTTAAAACATTTTAAATGCATGCTTAGCTGATTGGATTACTTGTGGATTCTGTGTTTGTGAAGCTAATCTCTTTACTAAAATACAAGTGAAAGCCTAAAATCAATACATGTGACACATTTGCACAGAGGCACAGAAGAGAACACGGAAAACATGGAGTGACCTAATGAGTGTGTGCCCACCTAAGTCCCAACAAGACTAACCTTTGCTGTCTTATTTCAGTTCTTATATTGTACCTTTTGCAGGTCACTTTAGTTTCACACTTTTCATGTTTTATGTTCTTTACCACTGATTTTGCTGTTCAAAAGGCTCCCCAAGCATAATAGTGAAGTATCATCTCAGGTCCCTATCTCAAGGATGTCATATCTACTACAGAAACAACAGGTATGCTGTAGGCACTTCCTTCATCCATGAGCTTAGTGGTTGACTGTGAGTTCTATGCCAGTGAATGGACAAAATAAACCAGCATGCATAAGTATAAAGCCATCATTATAGAGAAATACATATAGAGACAAGGTAGGTGGGTGGGGAGATGCCCCAGGGGGTAAAGTGCTTGCCTTGTAAGCATAGGGATTTGAATTCAGATTCCAAGTACCAATGTAAGACACAAGCATGGTAGCACACATCTTTAAGCCTTCCCAGTGGAGAGCAAAGACAGACAGGGGTGGAAATGGCAAGCTCTGGGTTCTGTGAGAGACCTTGCCTAAAAGAATACAGTGGAGAATGATAGAGGAAGACACCCAACAGAGGGCTTTGGCTTCCATGTGCGCGCGCGCGCGCGCGCACGCGCAAACACACACACACACACACACACACACACACACACACACACGGATGAGCACACACATACATGCATGTACAACATTCACATAAATAAAGAGGGGCGGAGGGGGGGGGAAGACATGAGGTTAAGCATTACATGGTTGACAAAAATATTGTGGCCAGAGGTCATCAGTATCTCATGTCTATGGCAGAAGCAATGATTCTGCACTTGCTAGCTCAGTGCTCACTTGGTTTAATGGTATTGGGAATAATGAGAATAGAGACTATTTTAGCTCAATGTAAAGAAGATCAATATCCACAATCTAACCAAGGTTCCCCATGCTGTGCTCAGTCTGGTGAAAGGAAGAAATCATTCGGGCTAGATGAATATAATCATGTTAGTGTCAAGGACTTGGAAAGGTTAAGTAACAAGGAAAAAGAACAGCCTGAAGGGTGTTCAGAATTATTCATTCATTGCCTGTATTACTGGTCTTTCGAATTAAAAGACCTTGTCCACTATAGGAGAGAAGTAATTCCCTTAGGTTTTCCTCACAGGCTCTTTTGCTAGGGATGTGAACACCTTCTGGTTCATCAATTTAATAAGTGCGCATTGCACCCCTTCTGACATGGTAGCTCCTGTGCACAGGTCTGGGGTCTGCACAACAAGATTCTTCACCCTCAATGGAATCAGGAATGAGATGTGGTGTGGATGGGGAATGGGACACTGTGTCAGCACAGGGCAGTCACTTGCTGAAGAGTGTGGGAGATGTTTCCAGAACGTTGTGGAAGGAGATTTCCCTGTCAGCTTGGAGAAGGAGAGAAGGGATTAAAAAGCATAAAACTGCCTTTGGAACCTCTTAGAGGAAGAAATGAATGAGTTATATAGGAGTTCCCTAAGGGAATTTCACTGAGGGAAAATCACCTACTGAAGACTCAAAGGAGATATGAAACCAGAGATAGAAGGATAAAGAGAGACAAGAATAATTATACAAAACCTGCTGGGCTAAGGGGTTTGGATTGTACTCCGCAAGCAAACACGAGCATGAAAGGGTTTTGTTCAGGAGAATGGCATGGCTGGATTTGTAATTCTGAATAGCCATTCATGGGACCTGGAATGTGGGTTTGACAAGAAGCATCCCAGAGGCAAAAGGACAGCAGGGATGTTGCTGCATTCATCAACAGGTGAGAGGACAGCATCCTGGACCAGAGTAGCACAGCTTCCACAATGGTGCCTATTCATCCATGCTTCAGCTGTACAAAATTCCTATTGCCCCCCACAGGTCCTGTCTCTCATGCCTTCCTGAGTTGGCATGCAAGTTTTCTCTTGCTCACAATTTTACTTCCCCCCTTTGCCTGGTTGGAACGCTCTCATTCATCCTCAAGGGCACCTCTGGTTTCAAGTTTTCACAAGCAAGCGTCCATCTCTCTCTAATCCAAATGCTGATAGCTTCACTATAGCCCTCTTCAAAATTGATAAGTATCTGTCAATCAACTTAAGAGGCCAGGCAGATTGAAAACTACTTGAGCGTAAGGATTGTATCTTGTATACCTCCAATATGAGTGAACAGGTGCTACTTTAGACCAACAGCTCTCAAACTTCAGATGTAGGAAACGGGATCCACTGTTCTGTGTATCCTAATTGTCCATCATGTGCACGTGCCTCTGCGTACGTGTGTCAAAAACACTAAGCTTTCCCATACTAGTTTCTGTTCTTGTTGTTGAGAACAAATACCTGACAGGAAGCAACTTAAGGACAGAAGGTTTTGTTCAGGCTCATGGTCTGAGAGTATAGTCCACAGTGATTGGGAAGACAAAGTATAGGGAGTGACTCTTGTCTGCAGCAGCTGATGCATGAGTCTGCATGTTCATATCCAGGGTATTAGGAACTAGGGATGAAGCAGGGCTGGGCTACACAACTCCATCCCTCCCCCCTAACAATGACTCCTGCAGGGAGATCCCACCTCCTAAAGGCTCCTCCACCTCCGAAAACAGCGTCCTCAACGGGAACACAAGTTTTGCAACACACAAGCCCATAAGAGACACTTCACATCTGAACTATATTAGCTGGTGCACACGCTCCCTTTCATTTCTTCCTACAACGTATCTGCTTTTATAACAGACCCCCAGACCTTAGCACAACTGACTCCATGATGGAATTACCTTTCGGGACATAAAACTCAGCAGGTAGACTGTAGCTCGAGTTTTCTCCAGTCCTGTCCAGTCCCACGGACCCCACAACTGCTTATAAAATAATCACTCAGAACCTCAAATTAATTAAACTGCCAGTCCATTAGCTCAGGCCTACCATTGTCTAGCTCTTACACTTATACTCAGCCCATTTATGTTATTCTATATGTCGCCACGTGTTCTGTGGCTTTACCTGCTGCCTTTACATGCTGCTTCCTGGATGGTAGGCTTGCATCTCCTCCTACTCCGCCTTCCTGTTCCCCCAATTCTCCTTTCTGCTAGTCCCGCCTATACTTCCTGCCTGGCTACTGGCCAATCAGTGTTTTATTTATCAATCAATTATAGCAACATATTTTTAGAGCATACAGGACATCCCATAGCAGTAGACTGCACCTCCTACCAAAATGATAACAAAGACCTCTCCATCCAAGTCCATAGTTCTTGGAAGATCTCTAACTGTAGTAGTAACCTTGCTTTTTTTTTTTTTTTTTTTTTAATTCTGTAGCCTGCTTATGGCTAATTGTTCTTGTTAACTGAAGTTTGTCAAACCAGGACATAGTTTTTGTGCTTAGAAGCTCACTCACCCTGAGAAAGGCTCAGAAGTACGCTGAGATCCTAAACACTGAGTGTAGTTGCAGGCTGGCTAATAAAGACTTTCCATGGACTTAAATCTGTGTCTGAGTGGTCTTCTCTGGTATGTACCCAACAACATTCTCAAAACAAAGAATTTGGATATATTGCTATTGGGATTCCCTTATGTCCTTACACTTTAAAAGAACTACTGCATACACCCTCCACCACATAGCAGCTCTTTCCAGGAAAGCCCTCAGAGCTCCCTGGAGATTTCCACCCAGGACAATGGATCCTATGGCTGTAATCTCCCATTTTCACCACTATAAATAGAACCAATCACACACGGAGCAACACTCCACATGGTAGTTAAAATAATGAACCGAATCACTCACATTTTAAAGCACCTGCCATTGTTCTGATATCTAAAAAGGTCAAAGGCAGGTAACTTGAGCAAGCTGCCAGAAGGAAGGGATGGAATGAAGCTCACTGAATAGACCCCAGCTCGTCTCAGTGCTGTTTGCTCTGTTTATTCTTTTCCCCATATGAGCTGGTGTCAATCATGCCATCACATCAATGAGATGGCTTTTCTTTATAAAATCTATTCCATTTCATTCTCCGCTCGTTGTCAGATCTCCCTGGGGGTGCATGTTCTACTCCGCTCACTTATTTTTGTGAAATCCTGCGTCATATTTTCTTTTGTTTTCACTGCGGTCTCCTGATAACTTCCCAGCTTCTCTACAGAAAATGGTAACAAAGGACCTCTGCTCAAAGAAGGGATCAGTTTGCATGGGTCTCTGCTTCACTTGGATTCAATCAGAGAGCAGCCTGAGGCCTACCACTTTCCCGAGTCCAAATACAATATTTTTAAATTCTTCAGTTAGCAAGAGTCTCTTCTTTTACTTCTTAATGCTATATTTTTAAGTTTATTTTATTGTGTGAACATGTGTGTGTTGGGGGGGTGTTGACAGAATGTGTGTGAGTGTATACAAAGACCAGAGTCAACATCAGGATCTTTCTCCATCCCTCTCCACCACAATTTTTGGTCCTCCAGCCTCTATTTGCCTGGTGCTGGCATTACAGGCATATGCTGCTGAACCCAAGTTTCTGTTTTGATTTTTAGCTTTGATTTTTCTGTGGCTTCTCTACTTCAGATCATCATGGTTTTTTTTTTCCCCAATGAGACATCCTCTACAGCCCTATTTCTTGATTTGTGTTGAACTTTAGAAAGGAAGATTATGAAGTTATTATCTCAGTATACTAGCATTTTTATGAAGCAAGATTTCTCTTGTGCTTCTCGTAGAGTTGTTTCAGAACCGTCCCACCCTTTTGTTTTTTCTAGCCACTGCTAGCATAAAATACATGTCTATAGCCCTTTCTGTTTGAAAACTTTTCAGGTCCAGAAAGAGAGACAGGCAGAGAGCAAGAGCAGGGGACAGAGAGAGATGAGAGAGAGAAAGAGAGAGAGAGAGAGACAGAAAGAGACACAGAGACAGAGACATAGAGAGAGACACAGAGACAGAGACAGAGAGATAGACAGAGAGACAGAGAGAGATTGCTGGTCTATTTCACATGGATTCTGATCTGGGTGGCTTATGCTATTAGGGGAAGTTGTATAATTTAAATTTCCCCACCAGAAACAAAGAAATAAAAGTCCCACTTGTCTCTTGAGAAGTCACAGGAGCTTACTCTGACATTCCCCCAGATCTCAGAGCTGGTAGAAGCTGGTGAGCAGAAAGGTCCTGAGCAGCAGTGTCTCTTAGCTGCCACTCAAAGCCAGCCACACTGTCTGCCGACCAGAATGAGTCGGGCTCATCACC
Organism: Peromyscus maniculatus bairdii; assembly: GCF_049852395.1. Lineage (NCBI taxonomy): Eukaryota > Metazoa > Chordata > Mammalia > Rodentia > Cricetidae > Peromyscus > Peromyscus maniculatus. Next base: position 28,346,017 of record NC_134873.1, on the reverse strand, counting down.
TCTATTTTGATTTCTGATATCCTCCGCCCAGGAGCAGACAACTCAGGCAATTAACTGGGGCTCCTGATTTCAGATCAGAAGTGACGCGAGAACATCCCAACGACTGTACTCTCCTGGCCATTCATTTCCCTGTCCCGAGGTGGCACTCACTTGGACAATCTACAAAAGGCAATCATCAAAGCTTTTCATTTTAGCAGGAAATAAAGAAAATTGGATTGGAAAAGAGTTTTAAATAGAGGTTCTCTCCACAAGAACAAGCCATCCCAAATCTCAGCATGGATCTGAAAGGGCTCATGGAGTCCCTCCACCCCTAGCTGAGAAGCTCTTAGCAGTTAATGGCTGCTCTGGATGGAGAGTGCTGGTTTTCTTTGGAGATGCAGCTCCTGAGAGGCTGATCATACTAAGAGGTTAGCATGATGCCCATGCACACAGGGCTTGCGCTAAGTGGGTTCAGTAAGCTTAAAAAATGAGCGTGAAGCTTGAAAGGAAAAGGGAGCTTCTTATATGTGAGTTAAGTATAAGAAGAGTTAGGTGGAAGAGATTGGTGTTGGATTTGATCAAAACACATACACATGTATGTAGTTTTCAAATGACTAACTAAGGGTACCGTCTAGAGGCAGCTTGACTCCTTAGTGAATGTCTGGCCCTGTCTAGAAACAATTTTATTGCCATGACTGTTAAGTTGCCACTGGCATTTAGGTAGAGGCACAGATGACGATGAGCATCCTACAATGCCCAAGGTAATTCCCACCACCATTGCCACAACAAACAAATATCTGGGCCAAAATATCACACAGCACGAACCTAGATCTGAAAGAAACAGGGATAGTGAGTCCAGAGGAGAAATCAGTGGCCCTGTGTGTGGAACTGATGGAGTCCAGAAGAAGCTAGATACATCAGAGGTGGATAGGGTAGGACACGGCTTAGGGAGTGATGGAGAAGAAACATCATGCTAAGAGCCTTTTGTAACTGAAGCAACCATAAACAAGGAATCAGGAGCCTGGTCTAGGAATCTAGCAGTGGTAAGGCAGCCCAGAGACCAGTGCTTAGAAACAACATCGATTCGTTTTCATCATGAGTCTGTGTGTACTGATAAAGTGATGTCTTGTTTTCACTTAATATTGGCTGGGACACAGGAAAGTTGGAGGACAGAAACAGTGTCATTCACAAAGCTGGCTGTTGGTAGTAGTTTGATCCAGGTGGTTAGACAGGCTTTTTTCACAAAAAACGGTAACTAGGTTATAAAATGGACCACTCCAGGAAGACAGTACACATTGTGCCAGTGCTGAGCAGGCCTCTGCTTGTATCACCGTTGTCACTGTGCAGTGGGTCACAGAGGGCCACACAGGCCAAGCCCAGAGTTTGTGTGAGAAGATCACATGTGGAGTGACTTGCAGGGTAGTGTCTCAGGGGACACTAAAATAACAGTCTATCACAAACCACTTAGAATGCAGTGTAACTACCCTGGCAGAAGCCAAGATGATCTGAAGAGAGATACGCGTGCCCTTCTCTTTGGCTGTCACACTATTGAAATATTGACTCCCCAAGAAGTTGGATTTTTCCCTAGGAATATCATGTTGGGAGAAGAATGAGGACCTAAGAGGGGGACTTGTCTCCCAGGAATAGATTTCACACCATTTTGACAACTTGTCAGACTACTTTGCAGGAAAGATGAGCCAAGGCAATGACAGGCCCATAATGGAATTGGAAGTACCACACTTTCACCTAGACATCCCTTGCCCTGTACTGATACCTAAACCTCTTGTCAGAATGCTGAAGATAGACTTGGGGTGGGGGGTCAAGTCATCTCTTACTTGTTCCTCTTTCTATTGTGGCCAGACTGGATAAATAAATCCTTCTCTGCTTTTTACTAGTACTTATCTTTTACCTGGCCAGATGGTTGGATGGGTGGCTGACCCAAGCTTGGTAGGCAATTGTGGTCCAGGCTCTGACCTTAACAGCTCAGGTATCCACAATGTCTTCCTATTTCTCAGCATCTGTTTGCTTACATTGCCACCTTCCCTAGTGGTTCATCATCCTGAATGGCCAGGATGATGCTACACTCATCAAATCTCCCAATAATACCTGGGACATTAAAATGTTCTACTATAATTCATTCAATGACTCATTGGAAAGGGTAGAAGAAAAAGAAGGAATGAGAAAAGAGAAGAGTAACAAGCAATCTCAACAATGTCTCATACCTTTTATTTTTGAGGTACAAAGAAAATACAAGTTATTTGATCTCTGCTTCCTAGGCCAGATAAAAATTCAGACTTACTCAGACAAAAAACGGTTGAATGGGAACCTTAGAACACACTCACAGAAGTCTACAGTTCAAAGGTATTTCATTTGGCAAACTAGTGTGAAAATAGTTATTGGAGACTGGAGGACTCATAGACCCAGTAAGAGCCAAATATTCCCCACATCTGGTGGAATTTTCACACTGGCTTAATCCAGCTCCTGGAATTCACACTTGTCAACCAAAGCTGGCCCTTGTGGGAAAACATCTGAAAGCTGCATCAACAAGGAACTCTGACAGGACTGATTTATCATTTCAAATAGAGAAAGTTGCTCAGCCTGTTCTCCCTGTTCATCTGATCTTACAAATTTCAGTGGCTTCCCCCTCCCTCATCCACTTCTACTTTTAAAAATAACTTATATTGAATTTGTTCTTTCACTGTTTCATCCATGTGTATAGTACATTCTGATTATGTCACCATTACCCTCTCTAATCTCACTCCCACACCCATTATCACCCCCCTTTCCTGTGAGTCCTTTTCCACATTCATGTCTTTGTGGATTTTTTTTTAAAGACACACTGAGTTTAACCAGGATCAACTACGTGACCATGAGTTTGGAACTATCTCTTGGAACCTAACTCTCCAGTAGGAAGACGTTGAAGACAAGAGCACCCTCCCCCAGAATTTATAAGTAGCTAATACTTTAGCAGGGGGAGTCAGGATCCCCATTTACCCCACCTCATCAATAGTTGATTGTTCACAGGCCCATTCCTTTGTGGGCCCACAGTAAATAGCCCAGCACTGTCAGGCCATGCATTTTCCAAATGACAGCATTTTACAGCCTTCTCCCTGTCTTTGTGTCTGAGATTCGTTCCTCTCTCTGTAGTGCAATGTTCCATGCTTTTCACATGTTGGTAGTGTCCAATATTTAACTCAAGCACAACTATCTCCCCTAAACTCATGACCAATTCTGGCTGAGTAATTTAATGATCTATAGGACATATGTGTCCAGGGAACCCACAAGCACCTAAACCCAGGAAGCTCAAACATTAGTATATCTCACACACACACACACACACACACACACACACACACACACACACACACACACACACACTTCTTCCTTCTGTTTCCCAAAGCAGTGAAGCTTGTTTTACATTTATTTTGTATGTGTCTGCATGTAAGTATGTGGCCATGGACCACATGTGTAATAGACATCTGAGGAGGTCAGAAGAGGGTGTTGAATCCTCTTTCACTGTTTGGGGTTATGAGTGGTTGTGAGCCACCATGTAGACGCTGGGAACCAAACCCAGGTTCTCTGAAAGAGCAGTAAATGCTCCTCCTCACTGTCAAGCCATGTCTCTACGCCCAAACTTGTCGTTTGTGATCATCACGACCCTCATTTCATATACTCCCAGGTCTCCGACAATCGGCAATTAATTTCTTCCTTTTTAAATATCTTAATTCCGTCCTCTTCACATTTCCAAGTTGGTTGCAGCTGCTGGACAACTGGTGTCACTACACTCAACCTTCCTGTTCCCTTTATTTCTCTTTTGTGTAATTCAAGTGAGTCTTCAAACACTAAAATCCTAACATCATACAGTGAAGCCTGAACTCTTTTATTATTATTATTATTAAGAGATTTTCTATTCATTTTACACGCCAACCACAGATTGTCCTCTCCTCCCTCTTCCCACCCCACCCCCAGCCTTCCCACCCCCCAACCCACCCATCATTCCCACCTCCTCCAAGGCCAGGTCTCCCATAGGGAGTCAGCAGAGCCTGGTACGTTCAGTTGAGGCAGGTCCTAGCCCTTCCTCCCTGCACCAAGGCTAGGCAAAGTGTCCCACCATAGGCACTGGGTTCCAAAAAGCCGGCTCACACATTAGGGGTGGGTCCTGATCCCACTGCCCTGAACTGGCCTACTCTGGTGACCAGATGGCTGAATACCCAAACTGTCATCATAGAGCCCTCATCCAGTGATGGATGGAAGCAGATGCAGAGATCCAAGGTCAGGCGCCAGGCCGAGCTCCGGGAGTCCATTCGATGACAGAAAGGAGGGATTCTAGGAGCAAGGGACATCAAGATCATGATGGGAAAATGCACAGAGACAGCCAGGCAAACTAGTGGAAACACATGAACCGTGGACCAATAGCTGAGGAGCCCCCATGGGACTGGAGTAGGCCCTCTGGATAGGAGAGACAGTTGTTTAGGTTGAAGCCTAAACTCTTTAAGACTTAAGACGTTTCTCTGGGTTGGCTGAAATGAATGATAAACAGCCCCGGTGACAGCGCTGGTTACTGTCAGAAAGGTCACGAGCCAAGGCCACACTACCTAGTAGCAGAGAGCTTTACTGGGGGGGGGGGGGGGTACAAGAGAACCAGGCCTGGGGAGGAAAGCATGTCCAGAGAGAGGGAAGGTGGAGGGGGGGGAGCAGAGCAGAATAGAGAGAGGGTGGGGTCCGAGTCACAGCTCTTTAAGGCGCAAGTGGACCTACAGATCTACACCACGCTTGTGCTGACTGCATGACCACACCGGGCTTACGTAGTCACCAGCGGCGCACTGATGACGTAAGAAGCAAGCCCCTTTGCTTAACGCCTAAACGGCACATGTGGTCATGTAGCTGGAGGGAGGGTAGAATTCTCACACTGCCCCCCCCCCCCCCCCCCCCCGTTTCAGCTCCACTCTCTACCTCTCTCCTCTGCAGCCCTTGACTGGGACAGAATTCCACATCTTCTTGCTTCTTCCATGAGGAAGAGGTAGGTCTTCTTCCTTGACACGGAATCCCACCCATTTTTTTTTTTATGAATCCATCGTAGAAGCATCAACAACATTCCAACCTCAGCTTGGTCTCAGCAAGTATACTCCTCTCCGAATGAAATATACTCTTGGCTTTGCTAGTTTCCTTTTGGATACATCTTTCCCACCTGAGCATCCACTCCTAGAGAGCAGAAGTCATTCTACCTACATCTCTGCATCCCCAAAGAGCAGCAGATATCACTTAGGTTTTTTCGGAAACGATGTCATCATCATGGCCTAGAACTCCTCTCCAGGTGTATGGAATGAGTCTCCACTGCCAAAGTTTAACGAGTGGGGAAGGAACTCACCCTCTGAAAGTCTCCTTTCCACACCTGAATCAAACAGGAAAAGGCCCCAAGCACTATTCCATCTGGCAGGGGTCCATAAGATGAAGGTGATTCCTTAAAGCAATTAGCTGTTCCCTGGGGATAGGAGAGATGACTTTCTCCGCACTAGAAAACGTTTTGTCATTTATCTTCTTCATGAAGTCACCTTTCACAGGGTTGAGACTTTAATGCTTCCCCAAATTGCTTATTAGTGTTCCTGTCTTATAATTCTACCACATGTTGTCAGGGAAGTGTTTCTCTGCCTTTCAGCCATGGAGATCTTCCCATATAATTTTAAGCAGTTTCATTACTTAGCATTTAAACCCACCTCCTGCTTCTACCTAGACAACTAGTTACTCTCTAAGACCTGCTTCCAAAACTCTTACTCCCGAGATGCCCTCTCTCCTGTCCCTTAAGTAATTTGCCCTTCATTTTGTGTTCAACAACTAATACTGCCATGTGTCTGTCTGCCTGCCTACCTGCCTGACAGCTGTCTGTCTTTCTTCTGCACAACACCATAAGTCCCTTGAGGGGATAATAGAATTTTATTCATATTTATTTCTCCATTGGTTTCTGTAGTACCTGGAATGTGAGAAACCTTAATGATTTGATGAAGTAAGAGGAAATGAAGATGGATACTACACATCCCTGTTGGAGGGATAAGCCAGAGATTTGTGAAGCCACTGCACACATGGTCTCCCAGCAGCTAGGGTTACCTACACTGCATCCACATGATAAAACTGGGCCTGTCAATAATCAATCAAGGATCGAAAGCGGTCTCATGGGGCCTTATCCCCCACTGCTAAACTACTGGCAACTGACAGATTCTGGGGGAAGGATACTCATTGTCTTCCGCTGTGTGCCAAGTGGTGCGCACACCAGACTCCAACAGATGGTTTCAACCCTATGGCCACACAGACTGCTCCGGTAAAAGCAGGTGGTTACAAAACAAAAGAAAATACATGAATGTGGAAAGGTACCTTTGGGGAGAAGAGTGGAGGGTAATAGGAGCAGGAGGGAGAGAAGAGAGGTAAGAGTAAAAGAATGTGCTATATCCATGTGTGGAACTGTCAGAGATCGGAGTTAATGAATAATGAATTTCAAAAGGAGAGAAGAAAAATACATTTTGTATTCCTCTGTTAAATTTATTCTCTGAAGTCATGATGGTCAGGACTGATTGTGAACTCACATTGATTTCATTGGAAGAGTGTTATAAAATCATGAGAAGTTAAAAAAAAAAATGGAAGTTAGAATTCTGAAGCTGGAATCTCAGCCCTGCAGTTCACTGTAGTCTGACAAGGAGCAGATTACCTGTCCTAATTTTCATCGCTGGTAGGATGAATGTGTGAATATTCACAGTCCCCTGGACTCCGCGTACTGCTGTCAGCATCTCTAAGCCCATGATGCCACCATCCTTTCCACCCACAGAGCCTTTACGTCCCGGCCATCAGCACTCTGCCACTGTGTTCCGACACACCTCCACGCATCCTCCTCATTTGCCTCTGCTCCATCTGTTTGGTCAGATTTGTCTCCAAGCACACTCCTCCCTGTCCATCAGCTCCATGGAAGCATGGATTCGCTTAGAATCACCTCCTACTCCATGCCCAGTGAGCTGTCTTCTCACCCTCCTTCGGAAAGATCTCTAAGTTCCTTGCCTCCCAAAAACTCAAATCGATGTCCAACCAGTTTTTGTACATGTGCAGGTGTTTGGGGGTGAGCGGCTTGTAATCATAGCAGCCACCATGAGAGCATCCCAGTCGCTCAGACTAGTGCCCTCCATCTCATTGAGTTCCTCCAACAATTCTCAGAGTTACTCCCCTTAGTCACACTTTCTGAGGACGCTGAGATTCAGAGCAGACTCTTAGGGTTAGGCTGAGGTGTGGAGCAGCCATGGCTTAATCTCACGCCTTCTGCTTCCAGCTCTTGCTGTCATCCACTCTCCCCAGAAACCTCTCACAATGTAAATTATATACCCAGAACTGAAAACAAAGTCTTCACACAGAGAGTCACTGAAGCCACTCAATCACTTGACTAGTCTCTGACAACTTATCTCTACCATTTCAGCATTAAGACCTGGATGAAGGACACAATCATCATGTGCCAAACATCTGCAAAACAGCCAGTGGAGAACAATGAGCTCTGTAGAAGTCATGCCAGATGTGTAGGATGCTCAGAGGTGACATGCAGAAATGAGACCTCATGCCATTCTCTCCCCCTATGCTGAGGCATCCAGGCTCTTTGACATTTCTGTACACTTGGGTTATGTCTGGCTCCAGGCTGCTAACAGCTATGTATTCTGGATATGACTTTTGTTCCTTTTACATACAGAAAACCTGCTGTCTACTCTTCAGATCATAGCCTTCCCTAAGCAGCCTGTGGTCTATGTCATTTCCCCTAAGCCCCTTCCATCTTCATAGTCATCACCCTGGGCTGTCACTGTTTGTAATGAACATCGTCCTTATCACTTGGACTTATCCTCCTCGAGAGCTGAAGTGTTTACCATTTCCTTGAGCCATCCTGGATGCCTGACAAGTGTTAAATGTTTCAACATATTTATGGATGAACAGAGGGATGGATGGATGGATGCATAAATGGATGGATGATGGATGGATGGATGGATGGATGGATGGATGGATGGATGGATGGGTGGATGGATGAACAGAGGGATGGAGGGATGGATGGATGGATGGGTGGGTAGATAGATGGATGGATGGGTGGGTGGGTGGGGTGGGTGGGTGGATGGATGGATGCATGGATGGATGGATGGATGGATGGATGGATGGATGGATGATGCTTCTGGGTAGATTCCCACATAGAAGTTACTTTCTCTTTGCACACCCTCATTGCCTTATAGAACTCTCCCAATCCAAACAGCCCAGGACCATGAGTTTACAGCTGACATTTTTGCAGAATTGGGGCTCCAACATTCTGAGATGTCGATGTTTTGCTTTTGTTTGACAGAAAATATGAATGTGAATCACAAAATCCTGTTCTCACTGTCTTCCAAGTATATATGAAGGGATCAATATATGAAATTAGGAACCAAGTGGCAATGACAGAGACCATGGGGGAAATGTAAGATGCAGAGGTAAATGAAGAGCCTCCGAGGACTTCAACTGTTACAAAAGAGCAGAAAAACTGCTCATAGGAGCTGATCACAGAGTCTTCCCATCACTTCATGGACCACAGCATCACCACCTATGGAGAGCCATATGGTATTCATACTATTCTTTAATAATCATAAGATAACAATTATAATTAATCATATCATAATGTTAGACAAGTCCCCCTATTTCTTATCTCATAAACATTTAGACAGAAAGACCTCTTCCGGAACTTCTGGCAAGAAAGGCATGGGAGACCACATTATAACAGCATCAGGCATTCTTTCTTTGAAGGAATCAGCAGAAAGTTTATCAAAGAGCTTATCAAAAATGTAACCTTAACATCCCTCATCCCATTACAGTGCTCATACCCCTCATACAGACGTGTCCCAGAGACAGAGTGGCCAGCCAGTTCATCTCTGTGAGCATCTTTGGTAGGATCTGAGATACATAACTCTTAAGCACCACTGAGGCTGTCTAATAGAGCTGATGGCTTGGTGGTCAGGAAGACCACTGCCACACTCAAGGGCCACAGTTCTTTTCATGGTGAAAGAAAGCTTTAATGCCCACTTGGCACCATATAACAAATGATGCTGATGGAGACAAGGACCACAGTTTAACCTCTTGCCTTCTTGCTCCTAATATCCACGTTTTCCCTCTGGCTTTAGCGTGCACCATTCCTCTCAGCTCAAGAATACTTCCCTCCTTCTAGCCCCAACTTCACTGAATTTCAAATTTGTTTCTCTTTTCCCTGGCCCAGAACCCAGGCTTGACTATGGCCGGGTCCTTCTTCCCACATCCTTCCACGGGGAAAATATGCCATAGCAACACAGCCAACAACAGCAACTTTACCTAATTAAGGGACAGCAATTTGTGGAGGAGCGAGCCACACTGCACTCTTCTCTTGCTAAAAAATCTAGACGAGGGCTCAAAAATCTTAAAAATTCAGTCCTACAGTAAGTGTGTTAAAATCTATACTATTGGTCCTGAAGGTGTACATGTTAACAACCTGGCTAAGCAGTATCTGTCTCATTTAAATAAAAGAACAAGTTTAGCCATGTGTCAATCAGCTGTTATACACATGAACTAAGTAATAGTGATAACTTGCACAAGATCTGCACAATATTAAACCAGTTAGAAACTACAACATGAAAAGGGAAGAGCTCCTTGGGCCCCACCCCCACCTGAGGGATGTTGTGTGGTATTTTGATCGCATTCTGACAAAGTTTGCTTTGAGTCAGAGGGCGGAGCTAGCCACTAGCTGACCAAAATTAACCATAGAGATCTTGGAGGACTGAGAGCAGAGAGGAGACAGGAAGTAGTAAAGCAGGGTGGAGAGAAGATCTCAGCCCTTTTGGATGGAGGAACAGAGAGATAGGGGGTCACTGGTGACTGCTCTGCTGCTTCTCTGATCTTTCAAGTTCTTACCCCTATATCTGACTCCTGATTTTTTACTGATAAAGAATAATTAGATAAACTCATCAGAGGAGCAATAGGCAACTGGTGGCTGCTGATGGAGAGAGTCACTTTTCTTTGGGGAGGGTGTGGCCACTGTCAAGTTGCTCATGTGCCAGCTCATGACTCCACACATGTACCTATGAACAGTGCTAACTAGACTTACAGAGTAATGAAAATATGTGACATGAAGCTCGGAGATATATTGGAACAGTGGGAAGGCTGGGAGGATGCAAGGTGGATATCATTAAGATGCATTGTCTATATCTACAAAGTTTTCATATAATAAATTCAAAATAAATAAATAAATACAGCATCTCTTTTTCCTTGCCTTTACTACTGACACAGATAAAAATAACAAAAATGGTTAAAGTACCAGTGTTCTATTTTTACCAGGAAATTACCTCAGTCATAAGATTCCTAGGAAAATCTATTCCTCAATTATGTCATGAACATTCCAGATTTCTAAGTTCTGGAATTGGAGAGCCAAGAGGAAGAATAAGGTCCATAGCATGGGATACCCTTAACACTTCCTGCACTCAGCTAAGAATCTAAGATGTGGTATAGACATTCACCTTGAATCCTGCATAGACACAATATTTTATAGATAAGTTTTGCATACATCTTAGATTTCTCAAGACTATGAACTGCCAGTTAGTCAAATGTAACCTACTCCAATTGCCATTTAATCCATGCATTCAAATATCATTCTAATGTTATTCATCTAAAGTGGCATGTGTATCTATCCCATTGTCTTTTTTTAAGACATTTTAATCGAAGTAGAATCATATCACTTTGCCCTTCATTTTTCCTCCATTCAGCCTCTCCCTTCCCTCTAACTCCTTCCATGTCCATCTTCACTCTATATTAATAGCATCTTTTTATTATTATTGTTACATATATGCATGTGTGTTTGTATGTATATACATGCACAAATGTATAAATACAATCAGCTGAGTCCGTTTTTGTTTGTGTGTATATAGTTTCAGAGCTCACCCTTTTGTATTAGATAGTCAGTTAGGGAAACCATCCCTGGGAGAGAATAATGCTCCCTTTCCCTGCAGTTATTAGCTGCCTATACTTTTTTGTCTTAGGGGTGGACCCCATGATATTTTCCTCCTTATATATTAGCATACACATTCATATCGCCACTGTTCAAGATTTGTTTTTGCATCCATTGCTGTGAAAAACTGTTTCTTAGCAGACTTCCTGCTACTCTGGTTTGCACAATCTTTCTGCTCCCTCTTCTGTGATTTTTTTTCCCTGAGCCATAGATTCAGGAGCTTCTGTGTAGATGGTCCCACTGGGATGAGCTCCCAATTATCCCTTGATTGCTGTATTATATCCAGTTGTGATTTTCTGTGAAGGTCTCCATGTGCTGTAAAGAGAACCATCTTTGATAAGGAGTAGTAGCTACACTTACCTGTGGGTATAAGGATAACATTTAGAATGCAGTAAAGAATTGTACTGGTCTAGCAAAGTGGCGGTAGTAGGTTCTCTTTTCGAAGATCCATGACCTCATTAGTCCCAAGAAATTGGCTAGGTTTCTAGTACCAAGGATGATTTCCCTCCTGTTGAGTGAGCCTTAAGTCCAATTCGATAGCTGTTGGTTGCCGCTAGCATGTGAGTACCACTTCTTACACCTTTATGGATCTTCTGCCTTATTGGTGATTGTTGTGGTTCATGGATTTCACAGCTGGGTAGGACAGTTAATTGATCCCCTCCCTTGGCAGGTTGCATAGCATTGCACGGTACTAGGGAATCTGGACCACAGAAAGGAGCCTTTCAAGTAAGAGCCAACTTGAATAATCCAAGTCCTGTGTCCCCCCCCTGTCTGATGTCTTCAGCAATAGGGGTTCACCTTTGACCTCTGAGAACAAACCAGGGACAATATAGACAATAGTCTATATCGTCTTGGCAGTTACTTGGACTACCCTGACTAACCATTCAAAAGGAAGTGTCTTGTGCATGATACTCGGGTTTTGTTAGGCTATGGTTCTTGATGGGAGCCCAAGAGGCATAATTCTTTTAAGGGATAGATAAGATAGATAGATAGATAGATAGATAGATAGATAGATAGATAGATAGATAGATAGATAGATAATAGATAGACAGACTGAGTCACACATACATATACAGGTGTATGTATGTATACACTTACGTGTAATGTGTATAATTTTAGGTAAATATAAAATGATATTATTCTTTGAACTTTATCAAATCTTGGTCTTATCTTCATCTACTTTTCCCAGCACAACTTCTCGAAGAAAGCTCCACCAAGATGAGCAACTTTAACAGATAGATGGCATTCTAATGATAAACCTTATTAGAAATATGAGTTTATAGATAGATGTAAGATTGTATATAGATCACACATAAATTTTCAGTGAAGTTTGCATGTTAATGCAATAGCCACTGAACACCCACTATGCATTAGGCAACTTCACAAATTCAACCTTTACAAAGTCCCCATCACTTCCCTCTGAGGGGACACTGATGAGGTGTCATCTAAAGAGGTGCTGAGTGACAGAACAATGCTCCACATAAGCAACAGAGCCTGGATTTAAACTTATAGCCAAGCATCAGCACTAGAGGTTTCAACTCCTGTGTGACTGCTCTGTCACAGCTGAATTAGCAAAACAAGCATGCATTGCAGATAAGGCTTTCTTTTTTAAAAAAGCAAAATATACTTTTAGTCCTGTCAAAAAATCTATAGGGACTTAATTTAAGCATAGTGTGTTCTCTGATATGCATTAATGAGTAGTTAAGAATGGTCTGCAATTAGCCAATCAATTTCCTGTACCTAAATCCATGCTCTTCAATTGCTTCCAATTGCTTCCGAGTGTTCTCTCAAGCATTTTAAATGTGCCTCTCTATGATCTCATTTACACTATTCATTTGTGTAACTTATGAAAAAGTTGCTTTAGTTGGCTTAAGTTTTCACTTCCTCGACTCTTGTCACTAAATTAATAAGGAATCATAGTTGACTTCGCTCTCTTTCTTTAACAGTAGAGAACAGGAGCTCACGGGTCATTTAGTTCAACCCACTTGGTTTATAAGGAGGAAACAGAGCTGAAGTACATTAAAAAGTTACTTTTCCGAAGACTGCACAGTGAAGTAGTGCAAAAGCCAGTCTTACAACTCCAATCTAGTTCTGGGGAGTGAGCCCGGGGCCTACCCTACATTCCACTAATGCGTCTCTGAAGTTTTAGGCTTTTCTAAATGATTGCTCAGTATGCTGAAAGCAAGAGGAAGCCAGAGGGGATGGAGAGATGACACACGGGTTAAGCATTCTTACTGTTCCTGTAGAGAAGCTGAATATGGTTCCCAGGACCCACGTTGGGTGGTTTACCACTGACTGTAACCCTAGCTCCAAGCAATCTGATGACGTCTTCTGGCCTCCATGGGCGCCGACATACACATGTATGTATTACGTCATATAGACCTACACAAATACATATGTAAGTAAATAATAAACAAAATACTAAGAGCAAACTGAAAGAACAGAAATTGTTCAAGGAGGTTGAAGAAACACTGAGCTTCAGGGGTAAATTCATAGGCACTAAAAAATAAAGTTGATCTCCCCCTTTCATGCAGTCTCTGAAATGCACGGTTTTTCCCTCAAGGTCAGTTACCATATCAACCATCTTTTCCTCGTAGTTTATAATGGGAGCTTCAAAGCATTGTCTTGAATAAAATTTAAAAAATAAAAAAAATATCAACATTCGCCAACACACCATGAAATTATTCAAACAAAATTTTGGCTTGAAAATCAAAGCAGCAAACACACACACACACACACACACACACACACACACACACACACACACACACACATACACTACAACAACAACAACAAAAATCTTCTCACAGACACTGTTCCCTGACATACAGCCTTGAACCTGAACTCCAGGGCAGAACTCCCAGGAAGCTTGATCAGTATCTGGCAGGTGAGGAGGCACAATCTGTGCCAGATTCAATGGCAACAACTTTGGTGCCAGGCAGGCACTTTGCAGGTGGTGTCACATTCCTCACTCACAGTTCAATCAACACAATGCCTTGAGTGGCCCCAGAGTTTTGAACCCTCCCCAGCTCTCACATGTACTAAAAGAGATGGAGAGCTGAGGTTGATTGGCTTCTGGTTATGGGAACTTCTCTATATTCAAAGAAGTGATAACTGATTGAGACTGAAAGGAAAAAATGTAAACCTAAATATCAATACAAATACAAATGGATAAATGATGGGAAATTCAAGCCCAATGCCAATGAAGCAAAGCATCCATAAACTCAGCAAGCAGGTGACTTTAGTAATGTGCCTTTGACTCAAGTCAGGGTGTCCAATTGTTCTTAAAACAACCATTTACTGAGGCTGGCCTCATGTAGAGCTTCACAGGATACTGAAGGTTTGGGGGTCAAAAGAAAAAATTCCTTACATTAAAGCATCATCTCGACTATCTTGAAGACAGAATTGAACATCCTGTAAGAAGTTTGATCACAGGAGAGATGGCAGTTGGTGGGAATTCAGACAAAGGGAATCCCCAGTCAGATCAGGGAATGTAAGGAGACTCTGCACAGGGTAAGGAATTAGGCTTTGTCAGCAGGCATTTGTCATGCAGACATGGGGAAAAGCGCAGAGGTATTGCAGGCAGAGGAAAGCATTTGCTCAAAGCTGGAGAGATGTGAGTATACAGCAACTGCTGGGTGCTGCAGAGGTTTAGGTGAGAAGGAGATGCTGGAATACAGCAGTTTGGAATTCAAGTAGGCTTTGCAACTTACTGCTAAAAAAAAAAAAAAAAAACAAAAACCTTCAGAGATAAGAAATGCATGTTTCACACAGCTGAATATGAGTGGGAGGAACAATTTGTTACACAGCAGCAATAAATAACTGATACATCATGAAAGGAATGAAGCTTTTATTCCGGAACTCCTGACCTGACTTGACCCTTCGAACCATCACTCAAAGGCAGGACAACACTAGCAGTGTCTTATATGACCATGAGTCACTATCACCATGTAAAAGTAAAATTTGGAATTTTACATTTTTAACATAGTTTTTAGTTGGCGTGTTTTTTAATAGTTTAAAATTTGCAATTAGTTATAGTACTATTAACGATGTAGTTAATAGTTACTCTAAATAAACTCACTTTTATAGAAAAATAAATGTGTCTAAACACAGACACATTAGTATATGTAGACAGTGCTTAAGGATACCCAGTATGTGTGTGATGCCCTGTTTTTATGGTCAGTGTGTGAGGTAGTATACATAAACACGATATTGTCAAGAATTCATCCAGTTTATAGATAAGGAGGAACCCAGAGACTTGCCAGTCACCTGCCATCTTCTAATAAATCTCTGTCCCTTCCAGCAACCACTCCATGAAAAGAACTTTGCCTTCACCATCTTGTACAGGACTTGAACTCACAGGTTCTATGTGATTTCCAGTGTTTTCGGAGAGCTCTGAAGAGGTGTCACACCATGTCCTTGAAGATGTTCCATCACCCTCTATCTAGACTTTTTCACATCATTCTCCTTCCAAATACATACAACTCAGTGTGATGCCCTAGGATCTGCAGTAGTTCAAACACAGAAAACCCATAAAAGGGTTGAATCATCACAAAGCAAGAGGAGGATGGTGCCACGAACTCAGAAGAATTTTCATCATATCCCAGCACCCAGGATGAGGAGGCAGGCAGATCATGAGTTTGAGGCCAGCCTGGGCTACATAAGGAATCTTAGCCCATTCTGGGCTTTATAATAGGCTCCAGAGCAGACTACAAAGCAAGACCCCATATCAAACAAACAAACAATTTTCCTCATGCTAATGAATGTATTATTTTTGATTTGTGACTTGTTTCCAATAAAGCATCATGATTACATTAAGTTGCTGTTAATTTGAGATCTATGTTCCAATGCTGTGGAGCATAGAAACAACCTAAATGGTCAACAGTGAATGAGTGGATAAAGGAAATGCATATACATCCAAGGTAAAATGATGCAGCCTTTAAAAGGAAAGAAATCCTGCATAAACAGCATGGACAAACTGAAGGTTGACACACTCAGTGAGCAAGGTGGACACTAAGGAACCAACCCCATGTGATTTCATTGATTAGAAGATTCCTTACAAACTCAGAGTCTGAAGGGTCTGAAGTAGTCAAACTCACAAAAACAGGAAATAGGTGGGCTTAGCAGGGGCTAGTTAAGAGAGAAATGAGGGTGTGCTGTTGGGAAAGGAAAGTGTTCATTATACAATATGAGGAAAATCTAGAGCCTTGGTATTCAACACGGTGCCTGGCTTAACAACTGTGTGTTATGAACTCTTAAGGAGGTTAAACTCATGTGAAGTGTTCTTGGGGAAAAAAATTGAAGGGGAATTTTTCTTAAGAGAAAGAATTAACTGACTCAGTATTTCAGATACCGAAAATTGTAAAGTATATAATGGAATCCTCATGGTGCTCTCAGCCATCCTTTCCTGCAATCATTCCCTCAGTTGCCTATTTGTTACATAGCCATGACCTACTGAGTATAAAGAGCCAGAAATTACCCAGAGCAATGGGTAAACCACTGAATAAGTCATGCCTGTTTGTTTGTTGGTGAGTTTTGTTTGTGAGCCAGGGTCTCATGTAGCCCAGCTTGGCCTCAAAATATGCTATGTAGTCAAGGATGACCTTGAATTTCTAATCATCTGGCCTCTATCTCCTGGGTATTAGGATTATAGGCATATGTCACCAAACCTAGTTTTATGCCATGTTGGGGACTATACCCAGGGTTTTGTTCATGTTAGGTACATTCCCCAGCCCATAAATTAAGATGTCCTAGGAACATTTAAATAAAAATAGAAAAAAAGTGATATACAAGTATTATGTGTTTGACAGATTTAGAAAAGAATGTGTACAGAGGAATGAATGGGTCAGTGTGGTTTGGTGGCAAGAGAAGGTACCTTGGTTTGGTGAGCAGGAAAAAGTTTGTCATGAAAGGAAGATGGGATTATATAGTGAAGAGAAACATCCTCTTCACTACAAGTCTTAAGTCAAGTCTGAAGAGATAGATGACTTGGTAGATAAAACCACTTGGCACACAAGCATGAGGGCCTGAGTTTGAATTCTCAGCACCTACATTAAAAGGCATGGCGGTGCTCACATCTATAACCCCAGTGATGTACGGGGTGGGGTCAGAGGGATCAAGAGGACTTGAAGGCTACCAATCTAACTCCACACTCAGCGAGAGACCTTCTGTCAAGGGGACATGATGCAAAGCAACGGAGTAAGACATTGACATGCTCCCCGGAGCTCTGCACAAGCACAAGGCATGTGTGTATGCTACATGCATGTGAGCATACACCATACACATGCACTACACACACACACACACACACACACACACACACACACACACACACACACCACATACATGGAGTTGCCACATACAAAAACCAAAGGATCAATGTCCCAGAGGGAGAAATGGGAAATGGAGAAATGTCAAGTCCTTGGAGTTAAAGATCTTGAAAGTGCTATGAAGGCTGCTGGATCAAATAGCAGGATCAGACTCACTGAGATGTTTAATCCACTTAAGAGAAATCTCGACTTCATTCCGGGTTCACTGACCAGCCGTGGGAGTTCCTTGGGGATGGGGGGTGGGGAACAAGGTCTGAAGAGCATGTAGAAAGATCTCTGTGGTGACTAAGAGAAAATAAAACAGATGCTGCAAGACAAGAATGAGAAGAAGACGAGCTGGAAGATGCAACTGGAGCAAAGCAAGTAAAAATTGCTGATGGCAGGTAAGGCGGGGTCAATACAAAGGAACGAGAGTGGTGAACTGGACTAGCCCCAAGTGCAAGCCACGGGCTTGCCAATGACTAGGATATACAACAACAGGGAGACCAAGGAAAGAATCTCCACGTTTCATGAGTTTGGGGACTGAGTTAAAATGAAGCAACATGGTTGCAGCAACAATCAAAGGGAAATAATAAGACAGTAATACACAAGTTCAGCTATTATAGTTAATTATCTCATGGCTGAGAAAGAATTCCTGGTGGATATGCCTTAAGGGAATGGTCTAGGTATGGTGATATTTTATTCGTGCTGAAATGTGATTTTATTTGTATGTTAGTAAATAAAGTTGCCTGGGGGTCAGAGCTAATAGCAAGCCATAGCAGAAGCCAGGCTGTGGTGGTGCATACCTTTAATCCTGATCACATGACAGGCAGATCTCTGTGTGTTCAAGGATACAGCCAGCATGGAGACACACACCTTTAATCTCAATGCCAACCATAGAGACCTAGAGGTCTGTATAGACGGGCAGTGATGAGGAGGTCATGTGGTTGGGTTTACAACCAATAAGAAGGAGAAACAGAAAGTCAATAAAAAGACAGACACACAGGAAGTAGGTCTCTTTCTCAGGGGAAGGACGGCAGCGGCAGTGAAGGGTAAGAAAGGCAGTTTTAAGTCTCAGCTCTCAGCTACTGCTCTGACTTCTTGGGCTTTTAACTCTGCATTTGGCTCTGTGTTTCTTATTTAATAAGACCGTTACATCTACATCTGGGTTACTTTTCTGTTGCTGTGATCAAACACCCTGAACAAAAGCACTTTAGAGGAGAAAGGGTTACACTTTCAGGTTACACTTTCAAGTCACAGTCTGTCATTGATGGGAACCCAAGGTGGGAACTCAAAAATGTCAGTCACACAACAGCCACTATCAAAATAAGGAAAAATGAAACTCACCCATGCTGTCCACATGCTTATGCTCAGCTATCTTCTTTCACCCTTACACCACTCAGAGCCACCTGCCTAGGGAATAGCGTTGCCCACTCTGGGCTGGGTCAGTGATAATCAAAGCAATTCCCCTCAGAGACGTCAATCTAATGTGGAACGTTTTTCATGTAAGTCTCCCTTCTCAGTTGTTTCTGGGTTGCAGTAAGTTGACAGCTAAAACTAACCAGCCCAGGGAGTGTCTTAGTTTGCTTTCTATTGCTGTAACAAATGACATAACCAATAGCAATATGAGGAGGAAAGAACCGAAACCCAAACAGGACAGGAACATGGAGGCAGGAACTCAAGCTGAGACCATGGAAGAATGTTGCTTACTGACTGATCCCCAAGGATTACCCCCCCCTTTTTTGTTATACAACCCAAGTCATCTACCCAGGGGTGGTACCACTCATAATGGGCTGGGTCCTCGTACATCAATCATGAAGAAAATGCCCCCACAGACTTGCCTACAGGCCAGCCTGGTGGAGGCAATTCCTCTATCAACATCCCACCTTCCCAGATTATAGTAGTTTATATCAAGGAATATTAGCAATCCCAAAAGGAATGATTTATTTTGGTTCAAGGTCCAGGAAATATTGCTGTTCATGGTGTGGAAGGCATAGGAACAGGAACACAAGGGTTTTTGCTCCCTTATCAGTAGATCGGGGAATAGAAAGTTTGGATTGGCTGGGGGTTCATTTATAACCACAAAGCTTTACTGCTGTGACCATACAGTTGTCAGTTAGGCCTCATGTCCCAAAACAGTGCCACTAGCTGGAGGTCATATGTTTAAACACGTGAGTATGTGAAGGACATTGCACATTCAAACCAAAACACGTATAAATAAAATTTGGTGGGTGTTTTCCAAATGGTTCTAGTGTTCGGGGGCAAGTATGTTAAGAAGTGAATAATCTCAGTTTTTGCATGCTTAAGTTAGCCCTTACTTAAACAGATACACACACACACACACACACACACACACACACACACACACACACACACACACACAAATAAATAAACAAAACATGTATAAATAAAATTTTAAGATGGGAGAATATATAATCAATACTATCTGTCTGATTATCTGCTAACGTCATTTTCTTTTGGCAGAGTCAAGGATCAAAGGAGCCAGTGGAAGGCTAAGGTTCTTGTTAGAAAAACAAGATGTAGACCAAAGCTAGGAGTCAGGGATGGGGCTTAGATTAATGAATGGTGTCGCAGTAGGAAAGGGCTCAAGAGAAGAAAGAAAATGGCCCTTAAGTTAGATGCTAAGACCTACCTGGGCTGCTTTTTGAGCACCTGTTTGTGCTGAATGACAGCAATGTATACACATGCCTTACTTCTGAGTCCTGTACCAGTGAATATGGGCACCAGCCAAAGCATCAGAAAGGGGACTCAGGATGAGGTGGCCGGGATGGCACGCCTAAATTGTCATGCTGTTTCCCTACCATTTTCAAACTCGTTCATCAGCATAATCACCTTTACACAATTTTATAAAGGCAAAAAATGAGAAACAAATGGAAAAGTGCATTTCAAAGATGTTTCACAGCTATTTAGTGATTTGTTTCCATTATCTGACACACACATACACACACACTCACACACACACACACACACACATACACACACATACACACACACACACACACACACACACACACACACCTTAGCATTTCAGCACTTCCAAATGTTTTTCACATTGGGCCACACATAGAGGCAGAGACTTTTATTAGATATGAACAGAAAGGATGCTCCTGGTCTGATACTACTCCTTGTGCAGGGGTGTGTGTGTGTGTGTGTGTGTGTGTGTGTGTGTGTGTGTGTGTGTAGCCGCTCAGGGATAACTTGAGCATATAAAAACTGAGAGCATTCACTTCTTAACACACTTCCCCCCAACATTAGAACCATTTAGAAAATACTTGATACACAGACTTTTAGGTCTTCTCCAAGATATGTTGATTAAATTGTCTTCATTCACAAGTATCAGAAAAGGACTACAGCATGAGTAGGAAGTTTAGAGACACTGGATGTTGTTGGCTAATCCAGGGTCTCAGTTGTGCCACATAAAAGCATATTTTATTTTTCCATTTCATCCCTTTATTACACCATCTGTGGGTATGAACTTTACCATCAAGCTGGCTCCTCCATGGTCCAACTCAGCTGCAACAATTCCCAAGACAAAACAGCTTCTGTTATATAATATCCAGCAATGCAGAGGCTAAAGGAGCAATTTTTTTTTTTTATTTTGTCTTTTCTAGAAGGTAGGGCTTCTTTGGAAGCCTTGCAGCAGACATGGCCTCACATAATCAGATTCCTGTAATTAACATAATCAGCTTCATGTAATTAATCACAACTGGATCATGAGCCCACCCTTAAACAAATCATGGGTGATTATCTTGATTGGTTTATGTGAGTCATGATTGATTCCTAGAGTTGGAGACTCAATTACCTTCCCTGAGCCAGTAAAGACACACACAAAAATGAGTTTTGTTAGCATGGACAAAAAGGGTGACATTATTGGATGTCTCATGCACCAAATAAAAACCTTTAAAATTCCTAAATCCATTGTACAATGATTAGCGTGATTTGGTAACCATTGCCCTGAATTCACAATGTCTGTTAGCATAGTTATTGCCTTTGTATAGTAGATGGTGCCTGCTTCGGGACACAGAGCCCATGATTGTAGCTGTGGGCAGAGGGAAGCTCTGCTGGAATGAGCAAAGGAGCCCTTCCCATCTGGATCCCAACTCAGGGAGTGGGCTTGATGCCCCAATTGGTAAGCAGGGCAAGAGCTAACTTCTTGTTCCCAGCCCCTTTCTCCTCGCTGTGCCTGGCATATGTGGATGCAAGCCTGGTCACCAATTTTCTGATTTGTGGACTAGTCAGTGCTCTGGTGTCAATATTCCTACCAAGGTCAGAGTTGAGCTGCTGGTCTCATATCACTGACCGTGCAGCTGGGGATAGGTACTCTCAATCGGCTGTCACAACGGTGAGCCAGAGACAGCCTAGCCCTGGCCCTGGCCAAGCACTGTGTGAGACCCACCCAACAGAGGCCAACTCTGAAGTCATTCCTGAAACCACACCTGGCTCTACATGGGGAAACGCACCAAAATAAACCCCATAAGAAAATGTCAGATTTCGTAAAAAATCATGAATTCTGAACACAAACTTGGATAATTGTGTTTGGCACATAAGGCCTTTAAATCGCTATTTCAGAACCTCTACTTTATATGAATAATATCCCACTTGAAAACTAATAATGGACAGAAACTTCATATGTTTCAGGTAACAGTGATCATTACCACAATTTATTACTCATTAGTGGGAAGGGAAATCTTATATGAAGAAAGTAGAATTCAAAAAAGGCTCTAAGTAAAGAATTAATCACTTTTATAAATAATGTCAAGGAAAACCATTACACCATTGAGTTTCATTGAAAGCACAAGATTTATATTAGAAAATTTCCTCTCCCTGATTTTACTTAATAATATAGAGAAACCTTAAGCAATGTATTACACAGCCATACAATTTCCCCCTTAGTATGGGAGAACAAATTAAACCCACTGGCATAGTCTAGTGGTGAAAATATGACTTGGGCTGAGGAGACTTTTACAAGCTTAAGGACCTGAGTTTGATCCCCAGAAGCCACATAAATAAGCCAGATGTGGTGATGAGGTGGTGTGTGTGTGTGTGTGTGTGTGTGTGTGTGTGTGTGTGTGTGTGTGTGTGTGCTGCTAGCACAGGCGAAGCAGAGTTAGGTAGATCTCTGGGTGTCAGTAACCAGGCAGTTTAATATCTTGTGAGGAGTTCTAAGCCACTGAGAGACTTTTTTCTCATAAACAAAAAGGTGGACAACACCTAAGGAATGACACCTGTGTTTGCGTTCCAGACACACACATGCATGCATTCACACGTATACCCTCACATACACTAATGTGTAATCACATAAACACATATACACAGACAAACACATAAGCATGCCTTATGTCAAACTGTACGTATGGATTCTCCCACTTGCCAAGAGTGCAAGCCCAGCTCTGTGTTCTAACCTCTCTTAATTATAGTACCCTCGTGGGGAGCATGAAAATATTAACAATGCCTATATACATCATAGAAATGTAAATGAAATAATTCATGCTTGTCCTCAGCTCAGAAATGTGCCATAAACATAAGGAGGGAATACTCAGTCATATGTGCAGACGTAGGAAGACCAAACACATATGGTCATATCTCCAACTGATCAGTGACTTATCACATGGTCATATCTCCAACTGATCAGTGACTTATCTATCACATTGTCATATCTACAACCAATCAGTGACTTATCACATGGTCATATCTCCAACTGATCAGTGACTTATCACAGCTACCCTCCAGGAATTTCTCAGAGTGAAGGAAACCATTGAGCAGTCCACCTCAAGCCTAGACCAGGATATGTTAATTTACTGTATTTTTACGGTGGTGGCTGTTTTTGTATAATCCCCCTCCCCTCTCCTTCCAAATCCCATCTTTCTCCAGTTCACACTCTGCTCCTAACTCCCTCTACTCAACCTCTCCTTTATAGCTAGTCATCCATCAGGACTTGGAAAAGAAACAGCTTCTGGTTTCAGTGGCAAAAGGACAGGTTCCTTCCCTGTGTGCCGACCCGGGGCAACAACGAAATAAGAATTTTGTTGTTTTCATTTTACTTCATGTTCTATTACTTTGGATGGAAGAGGGTGAGACTCTTGGCAACAGGAAAATGAGGACGTCACCACCGTGAGGACCAGGGAGCTGAAAACAGCCTGATTCCAGGCAATACTTCACCAGCTGAGTCTGCCTACCATCTACCACTCTTCACCATATATGGTCATAGCCTTCAATGATCCGATTCCTTCAAAATAAGCCACCAGAGGAAAGTTGGGTGGGCATTCCTCTGGGATAACCCACAGTGGACTAGGACTGGCTAGAACTAAGAAAAGTATCCTCTGAGTCACACTGTGCAAGGCACAGAGCCCCGACCCCACGCATGTTAGCGCATCTGCCACCATCCACAGTTCTCAGACTCGGTGCTACTGACGTCTTGCCTGGCTCAGCTGTTGCAGTTTGGAGCTTTGTTTAACAGGTTAGGAGCCTCTGGTTTCCCCATGGTGGGGACCAACCATTCTCAAACATTGGCAAGTGCTTCCTGGAGGAAAGGACACCCCCAAGATAGCAACAATTTTACTACAGGATAAACTGAACTGTCAGTAGGTTGCCCAGACTCCAGGACTCAAGTTCCCTGATACTTGAAGCACTCTTTGCCATTCTGCCTCTGCTCTGTGGGGTCAGTGCTTACTTATCTCAAGATCATTCAGACTGTGTGCATTTCATAAAAGCTTATTAAATCCATCAATGTGTTATCGTCCATGAGAACTCTCCACATTTTAAATACCCTGGATTCTAATCCTACATTAAATATGAAAAAAAAAACTATTTGGTATTATGATCCAGGGACATTAAAAGTCCTACAATTCATCTAAGTGTGTGCTAGTGCTATTCATCTCAGTGTGTGCTAGTGCATAATGGACTATATTTGGAGGTGCCCATGTTATATGATGCTATTCTGAAACAAAAGCTAACAGTCCAGACATCATACAAGCTGTGTGACTAACCCTGGACAAGTTCTTTGACTTTTGTAAGACTCAGATGTTTTAACTGTAAACTGTTCAGTTCATGGTCTTGAAGGTAGGACTAAAGAGATGTTGAAGAAACCAGGAAATAGATTAGTCAGTAAATGCTTGTCTGGCAAGCACAAGTACCTGAATTGTATCTTTGTAGCCCATGTGGGAAAAGGCTGGGCTTGGTGGCTTTTACTTGTAATCCCAGTACTGGAGAGGCAGAGATAGGCAGATCCTCAGGGCTGGCTGGCCAGCCTTCCTAGCCTGCTAGGCGAGTTCTAGACCACTGAGAGACTGTCTCACAAAGAATGTGGAGAGTGCCCAAGGAAAAACATATGAGGATGTCTGCCCACACAACACAGACACACACACACACACACACATACACTAGGTAAACAACCAATAATAAAGCCTGCTATTATTCATGTGCACACATGGTCCATGTGTCTGTTATCAGATAAATATAAAAAGAAGCACAGCAAGACATTGTTCCTTAAGTGAACTGAGACTCAGAATGTATGTGTTCATTATAATTCACAGACTAAGAAAGCTCCCCACGCTGAGTCAGGAAACTGGATTATCTTCCTAATTAGCTATGACCATGTGAATACATGAGTGAGCCGCCTCACCCTGTCATACTCTGTTACCGTGTGATGCTGTGGGATGTTCTGTATGGCAAATATGTTAATTAAAAAAACACTGATTGGCCAGTAGCCAGACAGGAAGTATAGGCAGGACTAACAGAGAGGAGAATTAAGGGAACAGGAAGGGAAGAAAGAGACTGCCTGCAGCTGCCACCAGGACAAGGAACATGTAAGGTACCAGCAAGCCACAAGCCACGTGGCAAAATATAGATTAATAGAAATGGGCTTAATATAAGAGTAAGAGCTAGACAATGATAGGCCTGAGCTAATGGCCAAGCAGTTTAAATAATATAAGCATCTGTATGCTTATTTTATAAGTGGGCTAAGGGACTGCCGGGGCTTGGCGGGACACGGAGAGAAAACTCTCCAGCTACAGTGTGATACATAAAATGTGAGCTATACAGTAGAGCTCAGATTTATTTCTAAAGAAGTCATTTTTGTGAGTGTAACATGGGTATATACTGTTCTCTTCTGGAGCCGCCCTCTTTGAACCTGTGTACATGAGATTACTATTTGCTACAGTACCAAGCCCGACTTCTCTAGAACACTTCAGTGAATTGTTACAGAGCTCAAATTAGAGCCATAAAAAAAATCAATATCAAGTCACCAAATATATATGTTAGCTATCATGACTTGATTATCCCTCTGCATGGCAAATAACTGTGATTTAAATATGCATGATTTTATTTGCCAGTTCAGGAATGTGGCCCTTCCATCACGTATTGAATAAAAAGAATCAATGAAAAACAATGCCTCCCATCAAGCTCCCGTCAAACTGAATGCGGAAAAGCCTAACTGCAAACACAGCAGACTTGTTTATAAAAATCAATCTTCCCACATGATGCCTGTGTGTGTGGATTCCAAACAGACCCAGGCCTTACTAAGAAGCCAGTTGCATTTCTGCCTCTGTACCTGTCTTTGTGAATTCTGCCACTGGGATTGGTCTGTCAGCTTTCAAGGCCAAGGGTAAATGGGTCATGACATCTCTAGGATCTTCTCCCAGGAAGAAGTGACACTTCCAGCCTCAGAATTCATTCAGTCAAGAATATTCATTACATGGCTATTAAGTTTCTATCCTGCTATATTCCCTGAAGCTCGTAGCAAAGGGGTTTGTTGTGAAGCCCCATGAAGTCCATGCATGGAGCGATAAGGTTACCTTACACGGTGACAGACCGAGATATGGTTGCATGAATAAATTTGGGGGAAATGGTGCCGAGGTGGAGAGAAGGCAGGAGAGAAGAGCACCAATCTTCCACAAAGTAGACAGTGTCCCAGAAGTGTGGACCAGACATGAGCATAATTAATAAGCTCAGAAGGAAAAGTTAAGGGTGAGTCATATGAGTTGGCACCAAGCCATCCAAGTTTACTGAGAAGGTCAACCTGATTAGAACAACATTTCAGAAGAGAACTCTGACCATGGTAGTAGGATCAGATAGAGGAGGACAAGATCAAACAGGAGCATGGAAGGCTTGGCGAGGAACAGGGCTCAGTTTCAGACACCATAGGGAAAGACTATTCCAAAAGGCATAGAGAGGTAACAGGAAGAGAACATTACTGAATGTGGTGACTAAGAGATGTGAACAAATCAACTCTGGAGTCTTGATTTGCAACATCAAAAACTAAGATGATGATCATATCTGGGAAAAAAGCTCCAAAGAACTTCATCCATCTTGAATCGGAAGCATGAGAGGAGCAGATCAGTGATAGTGCCCATCAAACATCAGGCAAGGAAGCCATACACTCAATAAAATGACAGAAGCTGAAGATGTGTTCATCTAAAATACCTTGGTGAAATATAAACACTTATACAAAAAAAGCACATTAATGAATATATAAGGAGCTAGGAACATGACTCAATTGCTAAAGTGTTTGCCTTGTAAGTATAATGACCTCAGTTCAGATCCCAGCACTATGTTGAAAAAAAAAAATAGCTAGGTGTTCACATGTGTAACCCCAGGACTAGGTATGGTGGAAAAGAGGTAGAGTGGAGATGGGCAGACTCCCATAGCTCTCTGCACAGCCAGCCCAGCCAATCAGTGAGCTGTAGTTTCAGTGATAGCCCTCATCTCAAATAGTAACGTGAGGAATAATGAAGAAAGAATCCAGATTCATCCTTTGGCCTCTATATTCATATTCATACACACACACACACACACACACACACACACACATATGCACATACATGCATACACACACCAAAAAATAAATAGCTTAATATATTATTATAAACTAAACAGTCATATAAATATTAATATCACCTGGGGAAAAAAAACAGGACACTTCTGTTTTTCTAAAAAATAGATTCTAAATTCTAAAAAACTACCCATCTACTAAAAATCTAACAGTATTTTGAATTTTCTGCTCATGTTTTTTTTGTTTTTCTATCTACTTTTAGCAACTAATCATGCATTCTGAATTACTCTTGCTTAAATCTGCCTGTATTGACCTTTATATAAATGGGATTTATAGGGTACATTCTTTTATGCTTGGTACCTGTCTTCAAGAATGGTGCACACTGTATCCTTGTCAGTGTGTGTCAAGGTAGTTCATTCATTCTCACTGGAATATGGAAGCTCTCTTTATTGCTGATGGACGTTTGAGATACTTCGCATCTTTTGCTATCATGAATCAAGATGTTATGAGCATACACTTAGAACCTGGTAGACACTGGTGTCAGATTAATGACTTACAATATGATTGCCAGGTGAAATGATTACACAGCATCCTCAACTTGAGTCCAAAAGTGGTGACATACTTTAAAAACACTGTCCCAAGTCACATATCTACGGTGGTATTTTATTTGTACTGAAATGTGATTTTAATTGTATGTTAATAAATAAAGTTGCCCAGGGGTCAGAGCTATTAGAGCCATAGCAAGATCGCGGCGGTGGTAGTGTACGCCTTTAATCTCAGCACTTGGTGGGCAGAGCTAGGTAAGTCTCTGTGTGTTCAGGGATACAGCTAGCATTGGAGACATACGCCTTTAAGACCTGGAGGGCTGTACTTACAGGCAGTGATGAGGCAGTCACGTGTTTGGATTTACAACCAATGAGAAGGCAGAACAGAAAGACTATCTAAAGACAAACACACAGGAAGTAGGTCTCTTTCAGAGAGGTAGGACCACCACAGGAGGAAGGGTAAGGTTTTAGCTCTGAGCTCTGACTTCTTGGCTTTCTCTTTTACATTGGTTCTGTGTTTCTTATTTAATAAGACAGTTGGTTACATCTACACATATCTACCAGAAGTAAATAAGCAGCCTGCTGTGTGGTAACTACCCTAACTTGTCACACAGTACCTTTCTCATTCCTGCTTTTCTGATTGGGTGGGCAAGAGCATCATGAGTGTGGTTTCACTGGTAGCTAATGAAGTTGACACCTTCCCATCTTAGTGTCAACCATTTAGGTACCCCTTAGGGAATGCTGGTTCTGCCATCTTGCCTAATTTCCCCCACTGGATTGTCTCTGTGTTCTTCCTGATGTAGAAGTAAGCTTCATATTTTATGACAACAGCCTTTTATTAGTTACATGTATTCTCACTGTAGATTTTTTTTTTTACTTTGGTTAATACCCTTTGTGGAGATTACTGATGGGCAGAAGCTCTTAATTTTGATGTAAGAAAATACTTTTCCTTATGGTTAATTCTTTTATGCAATTTGAAAATTACTACAGGGGTGGGAAATAATTGGTTAAAATGTACTAGCTTAAAGAGCTGAGTTGTAATCCCCAGAACTCATGTAAAAAGCTTGGTGTGGTGGCATGTGCCAGCAAATCCAGGGGTGTGGAGGTGGGAACAAGATAGTCAGTTTCAGAAGACAGCTTAGTTACCAAAAAAAAAATTATATGTCTCTCTCTCTCTCTCTCTCTCTCTCTCTCTCTCTCTCTCTCTCTCTCTCTCTCTCAAATTTCCTCAGTAAGTTCAGTTGCTCTGGCTCTTAAGAGTAAGTTTCCATGTCATCTGGAAATGATTTTGTGTACAGCTTGAGGTTAATGGCACTTTCTTCTCTCCTCTTTAGGGGCTGTTTGCCATAGCTCTGTCAATCAAGTGTCTTTCTTCCTCTGTGTCCTGCTCTACTCTGAGTTGTCCTGATTTGACTAATCTCAACACTATGGCTTTAACATAAGCCTTTATATGTATTAAAGGAAGTCTTTCTCAAGAGTATTTTAGCTACTGGGAGCACTTCAAGGCTCCATACAAAAGTTCTGCAGTCACACAAATCATTGGATGTTGCTAGGGGGTCACACTGGGTGTGTGGAAGAATTTAAGGAGATAGCACAGGTTTATTATATTGAGTGTTCCAACCTATGGCCATGGAATACATTTCCATGTACTTCAGATTTCACTCGCTTCTCCTGGTTGTCCTTTATAAAAGACTCATATTTCTTAGATTCAATTTATTCCTAGAAATGTATTTTTCTGATACCAAGCAGCAACTTCTTTAACTTCATCTTTCTTTCCAATTTTCATTACAACATAGAAAAACTGTTTTATTCTGTTGATCTTATATCCGGGTAACCTTGTTAAAGTCATTCTTTAATTTTAAGAATTTATCTTAGTTGTGTTATATAGAAAATCATGCATGTGGAAAATAATGACTGACAGTGTTAACCTGTTTGTTTTGGCTCTTATAACCATTATCTATTATTTTAATTTCTCAGGTGCGAACCAAGTCTCTAAGAGTTGAAGTAAATGGTAAAAGTTAAGTGTTCTTTTGTTCTAAAATCACATGGAAAAACTCACTCATGGAGATATTTGCCACATTCTAAACTTAATGAAGTGAACTGCATATCAAAATATCCGAAAGACCACTACATCTACCATGCCCAAATTAAGGATTTGAGAGTGTCGGGTTTTTTTCTCATTTGTTTTCCTATTGGAACAGAGTCTCACACTATAGCTCTACCCAGCCTGGAACTGATGGCTGTCCTCCTGCCACAGCAGCCTAACTCCAAGGGCTACAGGTGTCACCACGCTCAGCTGAAAAAGTACATTCCTAATGGCAGCTACCTTGGGTGCTTCTTTGTTTTGTTGTTTGGTTGGTTGGTTTTGGCTTTTTGTTTTTCAAAACAGAGTTTCTCCATGTAGTTTTGGTTCCTGTCCTGGATCTCGCTCTGTAGACCAGGCTGGCCTTGAACTCACAGGGGTCCACCTGGCTCTGCCTCTGAAGTGCTGGGATTAAAGTATGCGCCACTGCCGCCCGGCCGGGTGCTTCTTTTTTTTTTTTTTAAATGCATATTTCCATTTAATTTATTTGTTGTAGCAATAGGGCATTCTTTTTCTTTTCTTTTTTTTTCTCTTTTATTTATTTTATTTTACAATACTATTCAGTTCTACATAACAGCCACAGATTCCCTTGTTCTCCCCCTTCCTGCTCCCCTCCCCTTCCCCCCAGCACACCCCCCATTCCCACTACCTCCAGATCAAGGCCACCCCTGAGGACTGAGATCGACCTGATAGACTCAGTCCATGCATGTCCAGTCCCCTCCTCCCAGATTGAGCCAAGCGTCCCTGTATAAGTCCCAGGTTTCAAACAGCTATCTCATGCAGCGAGCCCAGGACCTGGTACCACTGCCTAGATGCCTCCCAAACAGATCAAGCCAATCCAATCAACTGTTTCACCTATTCAGAGGGCCTGATCCAGTTGGGGGCCCCTCAGCCTTTGGTTCATAGTTCATGTGTTTCCATTCGTTTGGCGATTTGTCCCTGTGTTTTATCCAATCTTGGTTTCAACAATTCTTGGGAGCAATGAATGGTGAGGGTCGAGGGAAAGAGAGTGGGAGATCCCACCTAGATCAAGAACACAGAGGGAGAACAAGGAATAGGAGACCATGGTAAATGAAGACCACATGAGAAAAGGAAGAAACAAAGTGATAAAGAGGCCCACAGAAATCCACAAAGACATCCCCACAAAAGACTGCTGGCAATGGTCGAGAGATAGCCGGGACTGACCTACTCTGGTGATGGGATGGCCAAACACCCTAATAGTTGTGCCAGAAACCCCATCCAAGTACTGAGGAATCTGGATGCAGACATCCATGGCTAGGCCCCGGGTGGAGTGCTGGGAGTCTTATTAGTGAGAAAGAGGAGGTTTATATGAGTGGGTGCTTCTTTTTTATAACCCCCTCCTCCACCAGTTTTCTGCTTTCCAAGCTTTGCCAGGTTCTTACCTCTGTGTAAAGAATGTCATTTGTCTTGACTTTGGGGGATTTTGAAAATAATTCTTATATGTTTGATAGAATTCATTGAAGAAGTTATTTGAGCCTGTGGCTTTTGTGGTAGATGTGGTTTTATTAATGATTCTTTACCAGTAATATCAATAATAATTATTATTATTTTATTATATTCTTCTAGAAATCTGAAGACTTTATTAGAATGGATCACTGTCCATTATACCAATCTTCTTTTTCTTCTTTTTTAAGATTTATTCTTAGTTTTATTAATGTATTTGGGTCTTTCTGTACAAGTGTGGGTTATAAGTGTGCATGTGCCTGCAGAAGCCAGAAGAAGGCATCAGACCTAGTCAAGCTGAAGCTACAGGCAGTTGTAAGCCACCTAACATGGGTGCTAGGAACCGAACTCTGGTCCTCTGATAGAACAGTGAGTATTTTTAAACACCCAGCCATCTCTCTAGCCCTGTCCTCCTTTCTTTTGCTATAAACTTGATTATCTTAGTTTTACTCATAAAAATTATATTGGATATTGTTTAAATATTTCCCATACTGTGTGTATGTAATTTCTTTCCACGTTGAAGAGGTCTAAGTTTTCTAGAATGACAATGCAATGTCCTTTTTGCTCAAAGAACACCTTTTAACATTTCCTTCAATATTTACAATGGTCCCCCACTGAGACATTCTCTCTGCTCACTGAAAATACCAACTGCATCTATATTCCCGAGGAATACGTTTGGCTTTACAGAGGTCCCCCTGGCCTCTTCAAACAGCACAGCAATTAATTTTTCTGTGCCATGTCTGTCTAGCTGCTCTTGCTGATTGCATTCCAGTGGCTGTTCTGAATCTGTGGTCCAGCAACTCTCACATATTTGGGAAACCCCTCCCACATTATTACTTTGAACACTGCATGACTGCTTGCTGGGTCTCTCTTCTTTCTAACATTCTGAACAGTTTCCCATCATCCCTCTGTCACAAATGCCCTCTGGCGGTGTGTTTTCTGCCCACTGTCTTTATTCTTTTCTGTTCCCAATGGCTCCCACGCCATCCCTTCCATCTCACCGGGTATAGCCGTATCTAATTTGCTATTAATCTCACTGTTAGTTTTTATTGGTCTGATGAGAGTATCTCTTTGTCTCAAGCCTGCCTAGAACTCACCACACAACTCAGGTTGGTCTGGACCTCTCAGCAATGCTCCTGCTCCAGTCACCTAACATCAGTGCAAGGACAATGTCCTAACATCAGTGCAAGTGCAAAGTCCTAACATCAGTGCAAGGACAATGCCCAGCTATTGACTGAATTTCAATTTGAAGCTTTCAAATTCTAGAACTTGTGTTTGGTGCCTTTTCAAATTTGTTGTCTCCCCTTTTGTAAGCCTAGCTGATGGGAAAATGCTCTCTTGTCTGGTCAGTTCCGCCAAGCGTCGCTATTGGAAGTCAATCACCTTAGTGTCTCGGGTTCCTGAAAGTCCTGCCTCCATTGTCTACGGCCATGGCTGGTGTTTCATTCAGGCTGCCTTGTCTCCTCACGTGCTTTGTTATCTTTGATTGTCAACCTGATACTGTTGAAGCCTATAGTATAGAAGCTAATATATACTTCTTTGAATTTTGCTTGTGTGAAGGCATATTTTGAATCCAAGGGCGACATTAAGTATGCCTAGAAATTTGTTTCTCAGCATCAGCAATACTAAATGATGCAAGTACAACTTCTGGAAAGTGGTATTTCCTCTAACTTAAAGACTATTGATGGTAGATTGAAGAAAAAAGGGAAGAAGAAAAGAAGAAAGAAAAGAGAGAGAGCAAGAGGAAGAGGGGGAGTATAGTGAAGAAAAAGGAGGAGGAAGAAGAGGTTAACAAGTAATACAGTGATTTTTAAATATCTATTAATTTGGCAGACAGTTTCCATAGACTGTTTGAGAAAATAAAATTTCAGGTGACTGAAAACAGAATACTGAAAAAAGAAATGTAAAGGATCTGGGGGTAGTGGCCAGCCTGTGGTATCAGTACTTAAGAGGTAGAGGAAGTAGGGCATGGAGGTCAAGGCCAGCCTAAGCAACTTCACACATTTGAGAACAGTCTGGACTACATGAGACTCTGTTGTGGGGAAGAGAGGTGAGACAGAGGGAGAGAGAAGGGGGAAGGGAGGAGAATGAAGGAAGAGAGAAGGAGAAGTGGGAGAGAGAGAGAGAGAGAAAGAGAGAGAGAGAGAGAGAGAGAGAGAGAGAGAGAGACAGACAGACAGACAGACAGACAGACAGACAGACAGACACTGACCTGATGGGTCATAGGGCATATGTAAGCTATTCTATACTTCTTTGAATTTTGCTTGTGTGAAGGCTAATTGCACCTACTCCTCCATAACCTCACAACCAGTAAAGTCACTTTCAAAAAGATCCAAACTTGGACTTCTACTTATTTGTAATTTCAGAATGCTGCTTAGAACTCCCATGTTACACGTTCCCAATTAATCTAATTGAAATAACTTCATTATTCTCTTAGGACTCTTTGTGAATACTGAATCCCAACAAAATATGCACGCATTTTGTTTTGTGAACCTTGTTTATCCCACTGATGCTTATGGGGAAAGTTATCACATTCTCCAAGGACTAATAACAGCCACATAATTGATGAGCATTCTAGTGCAGGTACACCTGCAGCCTGGATATGAGAAAAAGTGAGGGGGAAGCCATGGCAGCCCCCTAGGGAAGCTCACTAGTTGGGGCCAGGAGACAAACACGCAGGTGCCAGTTTATATAAACAAAACTTTTTCCTTTCCAGTTCTTTCAAAACGCAGACTTTACATCACATTATTGCTTTCAGAATTTGCACTGAGCAGACATAACTCTTCAGGAAGTGCTCCTTCGAGAAATCTCAGGATGATGCCATCCCCTCAATAATTTAAGTGCGCTATTATGTGGTAACCTATACTTTACTACAGGGCTTAAAATTTTACATTGCATTCTTTAAGAGCCTGGCATCACATTGCAAAACAGGCAATGTGAAATGCCTTGGAAATACTTCTGTGATATGAGTATTACTTTTTCTCTCATGAGAAAGTAGGGTTGTCATGGAGACTATAGGTCCTAGGAAGACAGAGCAGCATATGATGCTTCCTACATTCATTGTTCTCTGTGTTTAAAATTGGAAGACTGAGAGCAGGGTAGTAGAAGAGACCAGAAAGTACATGCCAAACCCACTAGGAAAGAAGTGATGCTCTAGGGGTTTGGGCAGAATCTGGAGCCAAAGGTCAACAAAAAGAGAAGGGTAAACACACAAGAACTGGAGCAACAGTTGAAGGCATATGCATGCAGTAGGGGATGCAGATGATGCTGGAGGCTACTGGCATCTGCATTCAGTCACTGCTGATATTCTAAGACTGAGCCAGGCTTAGTGAAGAATTTGTAACCAAATAATCAGCCTTTGAAGGTTAGGATGGCATAATTTCTGAAACTGGGGAAACTAGGTTTCAATCCCACTGTTACCTCCTCTAGCTACATGATCGTGTAAGTGAAAAAAAAAACAAGTCAATATGTTGCATTTCTAGGTTTCAAGTTCTCCATTTGTGAAATGAAAAATAATACCTAAATTTCAAGGTTTCTTCCACAAATAAGGAAGATGGTTGAAGTAAAATTGGTTAGCACTGTTTTTCACATGTAGGGGTCAATTAATGCTTTTGTCCCACAGTAAGAGAGTGCTTCCTGTCCTGAGTGCATCTGGTCCCAAACAATCACTCAAAGGCTTATATTAATTACAAATGCTCAGCTGATAGCTCAGGCCTCTTACTAACTAGCTCTTACAACTTAAATTAATCCATTTCTATTAATCATGTATTGCCACATGGCTGTTGGCTTTCTCTGTCCTGGAGCATGTCTTGCTTCCTGGGAGGCTGGCTGGCATCTCTCCTGCCTCCGCCCTCCTTCTTCCCATCATTCTCAATTTGGCTTTTCCACCTAATCTCCTGCCAGCTACTGGCATGTCAGCATTTCATTAACCAATAAGAGTAATACATATTCCTAGTGTAGAAAAGGATTGTTCCACAGCACACCACAAATACTATCATGGTGATATTAGATGCTGCAGAGATAAAGCCTGAATTCTAAGTGGCTCAACACAATTAAAAGCTCTTTGCTTACTCATAACACAATGCAAGTTAAACAGTTATGCTTGAAAATTCTCAAACAATGCAACTCATGGACTCTGGTTGCTGTTCTCTCCTTGCTTGCTGATATTCCCTTCCATTTGACCAATGAGGGTAGAAGAAGGATCTGGAGAAGACATACCCACTCCTTATTTATCAGGACCATGTTTCAAGCATTCTGGTTTAGGGGAACTCTGGGAACTCAGAGGTTCTAGAAACGTTTTCCATTTTCCTCCTTGGAGATACTTTAAGTAGTGCATTTACCCTCCAAATGTGGAACTGTGTTCTGAGAGGAAGCTGAAAACATCTCTGACATCCCAAATGTGATTAACATCCTCACAAGAGCCATGGTCTGTGTCTTTCCAGGGCAATTTGCATATATATATATATATATATATATATATATATATATATATATATATA
This sequence comes from Peromyscus maniculatus bairdii, assembly GCF_049852395.1. Lineage (NCBI taxonomy): Eukaryota > Metazoa > Chordata > Mammalia > Rodentia > Cricetidae > Peromyscus > Peromyscus maniculatus. The sequence goes on along the minus strand of NC_134873.1, from coordinate 28,310,341 downwards.
CATTTTTGAAAGGATAGTCTGAAACACATTAGCTTCTAAAACGTGGATGTGTAAACACAAGAGCTTTTAAGACAATTACCTCCCACACTTAAAATTGCTACTTTTATAGGTGAGGAGATGAGGCTTAAGGAGTGTTTACGTTCCTGTAGGGGAACCAATGATTGAGAGAACAGGAAACACAGCTCTGACCTCTATCTTCTCCATGCATGTTTCATCCCAGGGAGCAGCAACATTCAAGGGGGGGGGGACAATGTTTAGTAATGGGTGGGGGAGGAAACATTCCCTCTGAGAACATTTGCTAAAGAACAAATGCCAGACTTGAACTCAAAACCCCTTGGCTCTTGGCTATGCATGCCGTCTGGTTAGTGGTTACATTGTCACAACACAGGGAGATTCAAATCCAGATTCTGATAGACATTTGAGTTCTGTCAGAACTTTGAACCACATCAGATCGAGTTTTCTATACACCTTCAGTGTGGTTGTGAGCACTAAGACGAAGAAATGGAGAATAAAGTGGTAAATACGGGACCTGGCAGGAAACAGCCGCAAGGTACGGGGCAGTCTCTTGAGCTGTTCATCATCAGCTGTGTGAATCTGAGCACTCTGAATCCCTATGGCTCAGAGGATGGTGAGGACGTTAAATTCTGCCCCTTGTAAGAGGCCCTGTAAGATGATACACAGAATGCACTACAGCAATGCCTGGCATCTAATAAGGACTCAAAAGTGTCAGCGGCCACAATCACAGAGTGTGCCATTATAGTGCTATAGAGGTGCCATCAAGTTGCCCTAAGGAGGCCATCTGTTGGGAAGTTTCCTCACAGAACTCTGGGAGGGACAGGAAGTGAGAGCAGCTCTTTGTCTTCTCCCGGTCTGTCACGTGAGTAACTTGGATTTTATCTTTATCAGTCAATATTTCTCCTTAGAGGGCACTTCCCCAACAAACGCTTCTGCATTGAGAGAAAATAGAAACTGCCTCCCAGTCTCTTGCTATTTGTTTTTTAACCACACTAAAGCCTGGGAAAGTCACTCTCAAATCTTGGGTGACCTCGTGTGCCAAATGATGGCCGTTGAAGAATTGGTGTGGGGAAAGAGTAACCACCTTTGTGACAGTCATACATCAACACCCTGTGGTCTTTTCTTGGACACTTATATCTTAATGTCAATGGAAGTTATAGTAAGTAAAGTAGGGGGTTGGAAGGGTTGAGAATGAAGGACACCAGAAAGCTTTGGAATATCAGGACGCATGCCCAACCAAAGCCAAATAAGAATATGGGTGTCGAATTCACTGTCCTTGACAAGTCAGCAGTAGAAAGCATTGCTCCTTAGGTAGGAAGGGGAAAAAATCTCCTTGGGTAGATTAAAAAGTAATATCCTTAGGTAGATTACTTTTCAACTGGTAGAAAAAGAAAATCTCTAAGGATGTTAAAACCTACTGTGGTACTCTGTAACCTCTCTGAAGTGGGACATCGCCTTAACCACAATGTGTATATTCTTCTAACGTTGTGGGTTTCTTTTAAAATAAATGATGCCACTGACTCAATAATGTATTGACACGATGAAACAGACACTATAGTCACAGAGCTGTAGTGTACATACAGGGCCTGTGGTGTGCCTAGGCACTTTCTGTATATAATCTCATTGATTGCCTCAAAACAATCCTCTGGACCTAGTGTCATGATTCTCTCCATGCTACTGCGGAAACTGGAACTCGGGAAGTGATTCATTTTTCCCTACAATTTAGCAAACTTGTAGAGAGTAAGATTCAAGCTAAGGGTTCACCTTACTCCCCACCTCCTTTTATTATACTGAATAAATCCTTGGACAAAATTTCTTCTGGGTTGTCCTATTTTCAGAGGAATTTTTTATCAGAATAATAGTTCCAGTTACACAGTCCAGGCATGGGGAGTAAGATGCTGTATTTCATTAGCAAACACACATGGGACTGATATCTACTGGACCACCTTGCTTTGCAGAAATGAGTCAGGGACTCAGTTCCTTTGGTCATTCCTCTTCTGCCCTCTCAGAGCGACCATCCTTCACCCAGTCAGCTTCATGATGTGTGGGATCCCACCTCTGCTCTAAGAGATCAGCAGCTCTGAGAGCTCCACCAAGTAGGAGGTAATGAGAAGATGGCCTCTGAGTATAGAACCCATGTTCTGCAAACTAGAGATTCTGGTAATATACACCTTGCATCTGTCAGTCTCCTCTTTCTGTTTCTCAGTAAATGCCCAATGCAATGGAGCAGAAAATATTTGGTTACTGGGATTTTTTTTTTTACACATTTCAATGCAAACATATCTAGAATATTTTACAATAGCAATGATATAATACAGTATTATCTAGTTATAACATTTATCTGAAGTGTCTCATATTTAGTTTTTAGATGTGAAAATCAAACCTCAGAGATGCTCAGTCACAGATGCTCTCAGCTTTGAAGTGGAAAGCATCTAAATAGAACTGATGCTACCAGATGCCTAGTCAAATGTTGTTCTCATCCATTCCACTTAACCATGTACTGATTAAAATGTAATGCTCAAGTAAGGTTATGTGGCTGAAAGTTGACCACCAGGGTACAAAGATTTGCTCTCCAGGCATGAGGTTCATTTGGAGAAATGTTGCTAAGCAGATTGAGTAACAATCAACACCTGCTGCTGATATCCAACTAAACTAAAAAAAAAAATTATCCAAGCTGGACCTTGTGTTTACACTTCAATCAAATTTACACAATTCAGAAAATGGAAAAATCCAATGCTAAGAGACTATTAACAAGTTACACATCTGAGTGTGGCCTTGTGAGACACAACTATGCACACTTGACTGTTTTAATCATAGAAGCATCATGCAAATCTGTGTCAAAAAAGTTCTTAAATGTCTTCTGTGTCATTTCAGAGAAATAAAAAGCAAACATCATAAACTACTGAGAGTAATCCATAAATCTCCTGTCACATAAATTAAGATGATCTATTGTCAAGTGATGTCAGGCTCTTCTGGGGCAAGGTTAGTAGTCAATCAAATCTGTACTGAGCCCCAATAGTTTTCAGAGTAGAAGGCCATCCAAAACATTCCTCAAGGGCTTCATGCCTGTGTCTTGTTGACCACTTGCAGACTGCTGGATACATTATATCTGCAAACAATCTGAAATGTCCAAGGAAGTATGGCATTGGTCCATTGTTGGGGAAAGCCTAAGCAACTGATAGAGAGATTAAATATAGAGTAGTTGTTTGTCCAGACTCAGCCAAGGGCAATAGGCAGGGGCTCTGGTTGAATCTGGTGCTTACAGGTGCTACCCTGGATCTCTGATTGAACAGTTCAGAAAACATCTGCTGAGTGCTGGATGCAGGTGGGAGCATCGAACATGTTGAAATATAGAAACATACCAAGAGTGGCTGTCATTGATTATCAGGCTTTGTAGCTCACATAGGATTGACACATGAGTCAAATAAAAAGCTCCATGGCAAGTATCATGAATAGAATGAATGGAGGAGAGGACAGGACATCCAAGCTTGAGGACAAGGTAAGAAAATTAAAATGCTTCAACAAGCACAAGCATAAATTAGTAAGAAGCCATGATTGACACTTGCAAGATGCCCAAGATGTTATGAAAAAGAATTAAGAATAAGGGACATAGAAAAAGGAGAAGAATTTCATTCTAAGGGCAGAGAAAATATTTTCAAAATAAGTAAGATATTGTATATGAGTCCTCTCAAAGGTAGACATTTTGAAGTTAGACTTTGGGGTGGTTTACCATTGTGGAAAAAATAAAGATCACATGTAAATCTTTAAGGTCACAAATATTTTGAAAGTGCTCATGCATAATAAAAATACAGGAGATCCTGAAAGACTCAAGTCCACTCCCTTCACGGTCCTTAAAGCTAATATGAAGTAAATGAGCAAATTTTACAGTATATTAAATGTTGTCTGTGCTGACCTCAAGGCTGGTGAGATTGGTCTCTGTGTCTGCATCCTTCAGCCTCCTTTCTCTTTTGTCTGCTCCTGGCACAGGGCTCAGACAGCAGCAGAGCTGTATGGAAATACTAAAAACTGAATGTGCCAGGGGCAACCATCAACCTAAACTAGAAACCAGTACCCTCCGGAAAATATTTCAGATCCTTTCTCCTTTAGACCTACAGTCTTTGATACCTTCTAGCTAGTAATAATGAATACAGAAAGGCTGTATTAATTGAGTGAAAGTTACTCATTGTGGTAGTGAGCTTATAAATAGCTCCTTCATTGTGTTTACTTTCTACCAACTCATTTTTTTCCCATTCTCACATGGGAAGTGATCCAGGGCCTTTTCGTTTAATGAAATAAACAGTGGGCCCAACTACTATACCTGGCTTGAGAGAGTCAAAAGTGGTCCACAGCATCCTATAAACCTTCTACATCCTCTTCCTTCATCTGACACTGCTCTCATTACCATGTCCTTTTCAGGGTGCTACCATTAAGCAGGAAAAATATAGCAAAATATATACAACTTGGTTAGCTGGCGATTCAGTGTATTTCCTGTGGCCACTGCTAAATGGCATTGATCGGGGTCAGTCCGCTAAGCCAGAGCAGTGACTCCTTTCCTCATCAATATAGGACATTTTGTTACAAAAAGAGCTATAGAACATTGTTGAGTGACAGCTGGACACGGTACATATGCTTGTAAGTCTAGCACTTACAAGAGAGGAGCAGAAGAATGGAAACTTACAGGCCAGCCTGGGATAAATAGAGACACCTTGTCTCAATTAATTAATTCTTAAAAATTAAACAGAGAGTCACTAGAAAACTGGATAAAATATGTAAATAAAAAGTTTTCAAATCTTGGAAAAACAAATCAGTTCCCATGGTCTCCCAATTTTCAGCCCAGAGAGAACGCACTGGAGAAGGTTGGGAACAAAGTAGATAATGTAGTTCCTGAGTAGGTGGATGTGGCTAGAATCCATGAGTCAGAACTTCAGAGAGCAGAAGGCTGCAAACAGAGAGAGAGCTCCAGAGATCTACCAAGGCTGTTTTGGGCAGTGGTGGAGCCTGACCTTCATATGGGCATGAAGAAGCAACTGAGTCTAGTGAGAAGTCACCAAAACAGGAACTCACGGAAGCCCAGAGGAAATGTGTTTCTGCTGCTTGGGTATAGAGGCGTTGTAACTAATCACAGTCTTGGGGAAAATAGCACCTCCACCCTGGATCAGGTCAGCCCCAGAACATTTCAGGTCCTAGCTAGCAAAGCTTAACAGCAGCATTCAAATGAATCAAATTCTTTCCATTGAATATTCCAACTTGAATATGTCCAATTATTCCAAGTTGAATTATTCCAACTTGAATATGTCCAAGAAAAATGAAAGGGCAAAAATATTTCAGTCCCTTCAAAATTCAGCATGCAATATCATAAGATATATCAATTACGACACTTATTACAAATTACAGTTGTGATAAATTTGGAAAAATTAACCCACGGTGTGGAGAAAAACAATCTACAGAAACACCCCCCCAAAAAAAAATATTATACAGATGACAGACACCAGTAGACAAAGATATCAATGTATCTGTGATAACCATACTTCTATAGACCAGAAAGTAGACTGCCAAGACTTGATAAAGACAAAAATAAAAGTGACAAAAAAATTATGACTTGTGGAGGTGAAACATACAACATTTGACATTTAAAATAAATTTGAAAATGATAAAAATACATTGAATGGTATTAAAAGTGAATTCTGTACCCCAGAGTAGTCATGATCAGCAACCCTGAAGGACTGGGAACAGACATGATCCAAAGTGAAACACAAGGAGAAAATGGCTGAAAGAAAGTCCTCAATTAACTATGGAGCAACACCTGAATACCTGACAGTGCAGAACTGGGGGTTATAAAGTAGAAGTGAGAGAGGAAAAGGAGATTTTATATGTACATCTATTAGATGGCAAAAATAAACAACACTGAGGCTGTATGACGGAGCCTCAAGGAATCCCTCCTGGTACTGGAAACCCAGCTGATTCCCTGGGGCTAGTGAGGTCATGGATCTTAGAAAGGAATCTACAACAGCACTTTGCTAGACTAGCATAATTCCTTACTATATTCTAAATCTTATCCTTATACCCAGAGATAAGTGTAACTACCACCCCTCATCAAAGAAATCTCTCTTGACAGAGAATGGTGGCCCTCATAGAAAATCACAACTGTTCACATTGCAGAGATCAGTAGATTAGGGGGAACCCAGCCCTGGTGGGTACATCAACATCACAGCTCCCATTGTGACACTGTCTGTCATAAATGATGGTGTAAACATGATGGGACCAATGGCAATATCAATGGACATGTTAATGTGGAGGGGGGAAATGTGGGGTCTCACATCTAAACACAGACAATTAATAATTGCTGAGAGGAGAATTAGCCTCTGCCAGGATGAGCTTCTTGGTTATCTAATGCAGAGTGGGGTCAGTCTTGAAACCATACACATGCAGCCAGATGGTGGTGGTGCATGCCTTTAATCCCAGTGCTCGAGAGGCAGAGCCAGGTGGATTTCTTTGAGTTTGAGGCCAGCCTGGGCTACAGAGTGAGTTCCAGGACAGGCTCCAAAGCTACACAGAGAAACTCTGTCTCGAAAAGCCAAAAGAAAAAAAAAAGAAAAAAGAAACTATACAAACAAAAAATGAACTCAACCATTTACACACACACACACACACACACACACACACACACACACACACACACACACGTCAATAATAATCAAGGAAAAGGAGCCTATCGAAGTAAGAATTCTCACTCAACAACACACATGGAGTTCTAAGGAGGATAGGGAGGAAGGGCTGGGGGAAAGAGAGGAAGAGGGAAAGCAATGTAATTCTATTTCAGTTAAAACCATTGTATAAAGATGGCGAAGTGGACACACTGGAAGAAAACAAATACAGAACTAAAGAAGCTCAACAATCTGCCTAAAGCAACTGGAGAAAGGCACACCAATGCCCATCCCATTCACATTGCTGATCCTCAGATACTGTGGAAACATGTCAGTCATAGGAAGGCAAAAGCATTCATGTACACTGGATAGAAGGTAAGAGAATGCAGCTTCCTCGGGAGAAATAATAAAAACCACCAAGGAACAAAAAAAATGTGTTTAAAACTACTGGAGGAAAGAAACTGTCAGCCTACGATTCCATACCTAGTAAAAGTATTTTTCAGATCCACAGGTAAAATAACAACTCTTTTGGAGATGTGACATCTGAGAAATTCCATTACCAGCAAGCCAGCAATAAGAAATATAAGAGTGAGGACTTCTGGAAGAAAATAACGAGGTGTTTTAGAAACTTTTATTTATATCAGATATAATGCTTCAAATGTAAAAGACATGCTAAATATAAATTTTATTTCATTTTAAAGTGCCTTTAAAAGATAAAAACAAAAAAATCATGATTTATTGATGGTTTGTAACATATGTAGAAATAAAAATATATGACAAGGCCAGTGATAAAGTCTAGAGAGGAGACAGGAAGCACACTGCTGTGAGACACTTACCCTACATAAAATATCACTCATAAAATAGCATACATAAAATATGGGCAGTGTGTACTGTAAAGCCATGAGAAGTAACTTTAAAATAACAAAAGATCATGATCAAATCCACAAGTGAACATTAAAGGGAATTCTTAAGATATGCAGTTCAAAAGAAGGCAGAAAAAGGGAGGGAAAAAAAAGAGAGCGGAGGCAGGAAACACAAAGAGAAAACTAACAAGAAGAATGGTAGATTCAAAGCCCATCAGAAATTAGCTTATTAAATGTAATTACCTAATTACAGGCATTAAAAGCAAAGACTGTCTAGGGAGGCAGCACAGTGGCCGAATATTACCTAGCCCACACAGGTTTCTGAGTTCCATTCCTACCAAGGCAAAATGCAAACACAAGGCAAAAATTCTCGATTCCAACAGAAAAGCAAAGACCAGATATTCTGGTGAACAAACACACACACACACACACACACACACTTACTCACAGAGTTTCTCACACTCTCTCACACACATGCACACTTGTAACACGAATCTTAAAAGGTCTTATTAATAATAAAAAAACAGAGTCAGATATTGGGGTGAAAGCTGAAAGATCAGAGAAACAGAACAAGCCAGCCATGTTCTTACCTCTATGAAATCCTCAGCCTCAAGAGAGAGACTTCCTGTTTACTCACGCCTTATATACCTTTCTGTGCCCTACCATCTTACTTCCTTCCTATTTAAGGCATGGGATTTAAGGCATGTGTCATCATGCCTGGCTCTGTTCCCAGTGGCCTTGAACTCACAGAGATCTGGATGGATCTCTGCCTCTTGAATACTAGGATTAAAGGGATGTGCTACCACTGCCTGATCTCTGTTTAATATAATGGCTGGCTTTGTCCTCTGATCCCCAGACAAGCTTTACTGGGGTACACAATATGTCACCACACACACACACACAGCTCACTCATATATGCTCACACACACATGTATACACACAGGCACACTTATTTATAAAGCAAGAGAGGTAAAATATGAAAGAGAGGTCAACATGAGAAGCAATGAAACACTGGACTGAGGCCCCAGGAGAAGGCTCAGTGGGAAAACAATCACCATGCAGCCATGAGAGTTTGCCTCCCCAGACCCGAAGTCAAGTTAGGTGTGAGAGTGTACACGTGTATTCTCAGAGCTCCTATTCAGAGTAAAGGAAGGGTCAGGAGAGCGCCTGGTGGCCCTCAGGCCAGCAGCCGAGCACATGCAGCGTAGTAGCAAGTTTAGACCCTGACAAAAATAAGGAGGAAGATTAAGATAACAAAGGTCATCCTCAGAACTCCACACTCATGCCATGGCACACCTACTCCCACACACGTACACACAGAGGGCCCTCTCCCCCTCCCCCTCTCTACCTCTCTGGAATGTGCAAGTGTGTGTGTGTGTGTGTGTGTGTGTGTGTGTGTGTGTGTGTGTGTGTGTTAAAAATAAAAGATAAAGAAAAGCTGGAGTGACTGTATTAATATCAGGTATAGTAACAAACAAATTCAAAAAAGAGAAGGATTATTTTAAGGTAAAGAGTATACAATAATTCAAAAATACAAATGCCTAATAACAGAAATTTAAAACATATGAAGCTAAAATTGATAAAAAAAAAAAAATCCTGTTCTGTTGGAAACTATTGTCAGGAATGGGCTGTGGAGAGTTAACACAGGCCCAATAGATGATAAAAGACTAAGACAGTTGTATCAAAACCTTTAGGACAATAAATCTGAGCTTTTGGATGAAAGGAATCTATTTCTTGAAAAAATTCAGATAGAAAATTTTGGAAATTTTTTAATTGGTACAAGAGGTACACATCAAGTTAACAAGCACACAAACTCCCTAATCAAAACCAAATGATAGCCATACACAGACAGCAAGAGCAAATGTATATTCTTTAAGAGCATATGGAATGTATAATGTGGTAGACTGCACTCTATGTCCTAAATCAGACTTTGACAAATTTAAAGGACTTGGAATAGTGCAAAATGAATTCACCAACCACAGCAGAAGAAAATTAGAAATGAAAGGAAGATTAAGAAAAATCCCCAAATGTTTGTAGAAGGACAAAATTTAAAATCACCCATGAGTCAAAACATAGTTTTAAATATATTTTGAACTAAAACATATCAAAACACCAGGGATAAAACTTAGACAGTACTCAAGGATTGCACTGAGCTATTATATCAGAAAAGGAGAAGCTGAGATAAAAATTAAAAGAACAAGAAAAGAGAAGTAAATTAAATGTGAAAATACTCAAAAGGGAGTCAAATTGAACAGGTTGATCCAGTGTAAGAGAAAGAAAAAAAATTACACCATGTCACAGTGACAAATCTTGCTCCTTGAAAAGAGTGCCCCAAAACTGTCAGACCTCTAGAGAACAGAGCCATTACCACTCAGCAGAAACCAACTGGCAGACTCCGACATTCCTGGCACAAAAGGTGTCGTCACTTTGAATGACTGTTTATATTCCTCCAGTGTGGTTTGTCATGGTTTCGTTTTCACAGGCTTTGGGTTTAGGTTTGGGATGAGGTTGTGGTTTGGTTTCAAGTAAGATCCATGGTTTCGTTTTCACAGGCTTTGGGTTTAGGTTTGGGGTGAGGTTGGATTTGGTTTCAAGTAAGATCCTCCAGAGGGGGGGAAACAAACCACAGGGAACAATTTCAAATCCCAAGTTGTTGAACCCCTCTGAGTCACTCTTCTGAGTGACCTAGAACACACTCTCCTAACTTAAATCTCACTGCCATTCTAAATTCTCTCCTCAGAATATATTCTTGTCTGCCATTTCAGGACATTCACACATAAAGGCACATGATCTCCAGCTGAGTTTGCTCAGGAACCTGAGCATATTCACGTGGGGTGACCAGATCTCTTCCCTATGTGTGAGGATCTGCAATAAAAGCCCCCCTGCTCTTTTAGATCTAAGAAGTATTGCATTGGAAGTTATCCCAGTGCCCTCCTCCTCGGTGATACAAAGGTTAATGCTTGCTTTCCATTTTCCTCATTTTTCTGCTTATCGGCTTTATGCTCATCAAGGAGCAAAGCTATCCTGTTAGGTTGGCGACTGTTGTCAGGCATGAGCTGGGGGGAGTTACCACAGATCCAGTAGATGATCAAAAGCTAACATGGGTATACCAAGACCTTAAGATGATAAATTTGAGAGTTTATATGAAAGGAACCAATCTCTTAAAAAATATAACAACTCATTCAAGAAGTAGATAAATTTAAAATGTTGGAATTCTACAAAAAAACATCCAGAAAAAATTAGTGAAGAAACCACGTCCAGCTCTTTATGTGTCTCTTCTGCATTGACTGACAACAAAACCCAAGTGATTATAAAATGGAAAAAGTACAAACCAGTGTCTGTTCTGAGCGTATATGAACATTTTACCAAAAATGGCAAATAGAACATTGTAAACTAATAATATATGATGTATTTGGTCCCTTTCCCATTGCCATACCAAAATTCCTGATGGAAGCATCTTAAAGAATAGAGGCTTCTGGTGGCTCACAGCTTGGGGATTTCAGCTCATGAGAGCAGAGAAGGCACTATGATAGAAACCGTTTCGTTTGGTTCAGTGGCAGCAAAGAGCAGAGTTAGCATTCATATTTGAGCATCCAAGAACTGGAGGTGAGTATCGCCTCCCAGGCCCACCATTAGTGATTTCCGTCTCTCTACTAGTGAAGACGTACAACCTAAAGGTTCCGAAACCTCCCAGAACACCATCACCATGGGGGCACCCAGGGTTCAAACTCTTGTGCCTAGAGGAGGTATCTCACATTCAAATCACAGCAAATGGTGATAAATAAGAGGGACTTTGCTAAGGACTGTGTTTGAGTTAGCAAGAGAAAAATCTCTAATTCTGTTCACTTCATAATATGCATTTTTGACAAAAGACCACCATGTGAATCTCAAGAGATGCAACAAAAACAAAATAAAGCAAAACAAAAAAAAATACTTCAACTGAAGTAAGATTCATTTACAAAACTCCCAAAGAACTGGACGTAAAAGAGAACTTTATGCTCTGTTACATATGTCTTCTACCAAAATCTATGAGAAATGTTGTACTTAATGGCCTGGACAGGAAACAAAAAACATCCAAGGTCAACACAACTATTTACATTATGAAGAAATGATATAAGGAGATCCTAGTCATGATGAACTGACAAGACAAGGAAATAAAATGGAGATTACAAAGTTTATGACTGTCTATATAGAAAACCTATGAAAAAGCTATATCTAGCATTCTCAATATACAGGTAAAATGAACATGCCTACAGAATATAAGATCAACAAATAAAACCTAACATTAAAAAATACAATTTGAAATGCCTAAAGATACAAGATAGTTGATAGTCAATACCTCTGAAATTCAGCTTTACAGATCCAGGAACCAATGTAGTTTTCTTCCATCTCCCAAGTTTTTCCATCCTAGTATGTAAGGATGGTGGTTATCATTCTGAATGGCCAGCTTCTTTTTGGATGGCAATTTCCAGAACTAACTTGGCTTTGAGTCATCAGTACTTTATATTTTTAGCATCTATATTTTAGGTAGATGAATGGCTTCATTCAAAGGCTGACATCCTAGCATGACATCAAGGTGTGTTTTCATTTTATAATGGAGTTTACTTTAGAAACAGTTTTTGATTCACAGTAAAATGAATAGGAAAGGTAGCTAGTTCCCAGATTCCCTGCCCCAAGAAAGTTCTCTACTACCTAAATCCTTCCTCCCAGAATAACACTTCTGTTGCAGTTAATGAATCAATACTATGTCACACTTTTTCTACCCCAGACCACAATTCACATGTGACAACACTTTTTGTTGTATATTCTTTATGTCTGAATAAGTGTATTCAGATACATACCTGCCATTTAAAGTATTAGACAAAATGGATTCATTGTCATAAAAGTTCCCCATGATCTTTCCATTCTGAGTTCTCTCTCCACTAACCCTCAGAAATGAAGTATTGCTTTAATGAATTCATGACTTTCTCCTTTTCTATAATGTCATATAGTTAGAATTATTCAGCATGAGAAATTTCAAATAGGCATCTTTCATCTGGTAGCATGTGTTTCAATTTCCTCTGTCTTGTCATGGCTTTAGAGTGCATTTTAGTTCAACACTAAATAATACCATAGGGTCTGGCCAAATCAGAGTTTATCTATCTGTCTACTACAGAAAAGTTTAGTTGCTTCCCAAGTTTTACCAGCTAGGAATAAAACTACTAACAACATTCATGTGAAATATTTCTGTGCATATTCAGTGATTTCCCAGTTCTGCAAGGCTTCAGCTAGAATATGTCCTTCCAACCAAGCCCCTATGGGGAAAAAAAGTTCTGTGCATGAGAAAATAATAGGCCAAAACTATATAATTGAGCTCATCTTTATCATCAGTCACCATAATAGTATATCTTCTTTCTGATACAATTTTTGTATCTATTAATCAAGACACAAAGATAGCCATAATATATAAATAGATTGCCAGGAGTCTTAAGAGTCTAGGAGCCTGGAGAAATAGCTTGATATTGAATGTGCACTGGCTGAAGACCCAAGTTCAGATCCCAGCACCTACATTGGGTGGCTCACTGCTGTGGGATGTTCTGTATGTCCTGTGGGAGCCCTTCTTGGGTTCTTTGTGGCGTTACCCAGCAGGTCCGCATAGAGGATGATTAGGACCATGGGCCTGAGTGCAGGTGTCTGAGATGGTCTGCACTTGGCTGTGCTGGGGGATGGTCTGTATGTCAAGTTGTTCTGATTGATCAATAAATAAAACCTGATCAGCTGTGGCTAGGCAGGAAGGATAGGCGGGACTAACAGAGAGGAGAAATAAAAGGACAGGAAGGCAGAAGGACTGACTGCCAGATGCCGCCATGACCAGCAGCATGTGAAGATGCCGGTGGGCCACCAGCCACGTGGCAAGGTATAGATTTATGGAAATGGACTAATTTAAGCTATAAGCACAGTTAGCAAGAAGCCTGCCACGGCCATACAGTTTGTAAGCAATATAAGTCTCTGTGTTTACTTGGTTGGGTCTGAGCGGCTGTGGGACTGGTGGGTGACAAAGATTTGTCCTGACTGTGGGCAAGGTGGGAAAACTCAAGTTACAGCTCACAGCTACTTGTAAGTCCAGTTCCAGTACACCAATATATCTGGTCTCTATGGGTACATGCATTCAAGTGTGCATACCCATACACAGACACAATTAAAATTTAATATGAGTCTTTTAAAAATAGAAACTATAGGAAAGATTTTATTTTTCTTATCTCCCAGAATAATAGAATCACCCACAGACTAAAAAGAAACTCAAACAAAGCTATAAGCAACACATGCCTACAAGCATGCCCACAGGGTAACTAGAACACTACAAGATTTAATATTTATGAGAGAGATGAAATAAAGATCCAAAGCCAATGGAGACAGCTTCAAGGTTCATCTGAGAATAGAGATAAGGAAGTAATCCTCACAGAAGGGAAGACTCTCTCCTACACTGAGTGATAAGGAGATAAAGGTAACATCTGCTCAGAAAGGATCCCACCCTGAATAGGAGAAAAATGTCTACAAAGGATAGACTAGCTGCTAGAGAAGCTGGAGCAAGCTGTTCACATACCTGAGAAAGTATGCACTCTGGAGCAGAGGCAGCCAACCAGAAAGAGTCATTCCTCGGCTCTGTACTGATTGACAGATACTACAATAAGGGGGACCCTGCAGGTAGTCATAGCCAGGAAGTAACCCACAAAGAGATGAGGATGAAAACTGGGGTCGACTGACTTTGTCAACCTAGATCAGACTTTGGAGACTGATGCCAGGCGGTTCATTGTCAGCATCTATAAAACACAGTACAATTTGAGGGCAAGTTTCTAGTCAATAATCATTCCCATTCCAGGTACACAGTAAAGCTTAAGGGGTGACTATAGAGGAGCTCCTTTGCAAAGTACACATAACCATGAGGGTGGGTTCTATAGCTAAAAGACCTAGAATCTACATAGTGTAGAGGTCAGCAGTACATAAAATACATGTGACATCTCGCCTAAGGATGGGTTTAACTGGGAGCTAGAGATAACAGTCTAGAGAGGGTGAGTCTGGGATGATCATTCTAGGGAATTTGGGTAGGTCTGTGTCCATTACAAATAGCACAATGGTTACCAGGTCATTAACAAATTCCACTCCCAGCTTTTTCCATGGGAAAACAGGTATTTTATTGAAGAACGGCACCTGTGTGTTTCCTAGCGCTTTCTGGGCATAAGAACCTTTGTGCCCCCCAACCCAAAGATACTACAGAACGCTATGCATACCTATCAAAAGGATACTTCCTTTAATTTTATTAAAACTTGCTGAAGAGGGAAACCTTGAATAAAAATATTCAGTAGATTTGATGAAACTCCCAAACCTTTTCATACATATAATACCCATTGTTAGTCTAGAAAATACAAAACTTCATGGAAAATTGAATAAGAAATCACTGTAGGTAAAAATAATGAATGGCATTAAGAATTTTCAGATCATTAAATACTCTATAAACTCTACCTAAAGTAGAGAAAAACCATGCCACAATACCCCAGCAGGAAGTAAATTAGACAAGTAATGGCCAAATAAAATAATGTAATAAGCTTTAAACCCAAACATCAGAATAAAAATAGACACATGAAAACATGAACAATATCAAGATATGAAAAAGGACAAAAACAATGTCTGAAATAAAAAAATAAATAAATTATTATGTCATAGTGATAGAAACATGATTTTTGGTAAAACTATAAAAAATATGGAAAGGAGTAATGGAGATATCCAAAACACAAATAAAATGAAGAGGCTTAAAGCAATCTGGAAATTGGAGATACTAAAGCTAATCATGGTACATAGTGTGTACAAGTCATGTATTATAGGTTCATTGTATATAGTTTATATGTAGCATATAAATTACATATGTATACATAATACAGTTCCTAAAAGAGACAGTAGAACATACTTAAGATGACAACTAAAGAACACTTCTTCAAAGAAAATAAGACTTGAATATTCCTGATAGACAGGCCTACCTAGGATCTTTGAAGAATATTCTAGAGAAATTCTTGAAATTTAAAGTGAAAGCAATTGTGGTGATACTTTGTGCTCTAACAAACAAAGCTTGCCTGGAGATCAGAGTGTGGAGCTGACCACTAGTTAACTGTAGAGGCCAGGCAGTGGTACCACACGCCTTCAATCCCAGCACTAGGGAGGTGAAGACAGGAAGTGATATGGCTGGGCAGGAAGAGGAATATCAGATGGGAGAAGATGAGATCCCGGTCCCTTTCAGGCTGAGGAGTTGGCAAGGTGAGAGGTGGCTGTGGCTTGCTCCTTTGTCTCTCTGATCTTTCAGCATTCACCCCTATGTCTGGCTCTAGGTTTTATTATTATGACAAATTAGAATTCATGCTATAAGAAAAATGAAGTTTCTGGCCCTCTAGGACAGGAAAATAAAACTCATTTTCTACAAATAAAAACTCAGGTTGCCTTCATATTTATCATGTATTACTTCACAACTTTTATTTCTGGAGACATACAAGCATTTTCAGTACCATATTTTTAGATAAATATCACTTTTTTTTCCTTTCCTCTCAAGTTGGGAATACAAGCAAGATTCCACACAAGGTAGGCAGGAATTCTACAATTGCCCAACATCTTCAGCCTTTTTTATTTTTGGGGTGCTAGGAATTGACCTCAAGACATTTAACAAGCTAGATAAGTAATAAACAAATGCTATACTCAAGGAAGAAATAATGATTCTATACCCAGCCTGGGTGTCCTTCAAGAACCAAGTCTAAAGCAGACTCTATTTAACATGTTGGAATACTCTACTAGTATATCTTTTCTGGGGCATTTACTAAATTTTATCTACCCATCGAGGGCCAATGGAATAAATCCATCTTGGTTGTTTTACCTATATAGAGCCATAGATATTCATTTATGTATAAGATTTTCTATCTATCCTTGTTCTACAATGATAGAGTCTAGTAGTTCCAACAATGCTGCATCATCTATGAAACCTAAAATATTTTAAGCTCACATTTTAGCAGAAATTTTGAGTGATTCTTGCACCAGAGAGCACACATTGACCAAGTAAGTAATGACTGCATGTAGCTGAATGTTTTCCTGTGCCAGCCCAGCTCCCACATCCTCACAATCCCACAGCCGCTCAGACCCAAATGAGCACAGAGAGGCTTATATTAATTATGAACTATATGGCCTATTGGCTCAGGCTTCTCACTAGCTAGATCTTACATCTTAAATTAACCCATTTCTATAAATCTATACTTTGCCATGTGGCTCATGGTTTACCAGTATCTTTACATCTTGTTTCTCATGGTAGTGGCTGGCAGTGTCTCCTCTGTTCTCCTTTCTCCTTCCTCCTCTCTAGTTAGAATGTCCCACCTAACACTATTCTGCCTCACCATTTTGGCTAAACAGCTTTATTTATCTACCAATCAGAGCAACATGTTTTCACAGCATATAAAAAAGAAGTTCCCCCATCAGCTGCAGAATGTGCTAAACTGGCTACTGGTGAAAACGAAATTAATATTATAGTAAATCGAGAAAAACAACAATTATGATAAAGTTGAAGACTAATGTGTAAATATTCCATGTTCTATTCAAGTAACCTGTGAGGAGAAAGAGAAGGGGAAATGAATTCATTAACTATTGGATTCTCCATATTGCTAGTGTACATGGATGGACACATAAACACATCTTTTCGAAGCTACTCATAACTCCTTTTCCAGGGTTCTTTTCTTATTTACGTGGAGAAAAAAAAAGGTTAATGGGAAAGATCTCCTCCAAAAGAATATTCCAGTACTGGCAGCTATCTGGGGAAATGGGAGAGAAAAAGAAAGAGAGAGGGGGTGAGTCTCAAGATAAATTATTAAGGAAACAAAAGAAGTTCAAATTCATTCTTCTGCATGAGGGAGAATTTAACAACTCTTACCACCAAATTACTCAATATCCCTCATGGTGGCAGAAATACACATTCTTCAAGAAAATATTATCTTGACCTCTCCCTCAGAGAGAGGAGATAGGAAAGAGCTGTCTTTCAGCCAGAGAAAGAACAAACCATCATCAAAGTACATGCTCACCCAAGGAACTTCAGTGCTTATGTTAATGATCATGTTGGAAGTGCAGCAACATCCTCCCTTGCTTGGTCCACAGAGAGTCCCGTCAAGGTTCCTGATTTCTTTAAAGCTACCCATCCGTGGGTATGCTACTTGGTTGTTTATATGAGCCCCTCTGCATCCCCTGGTGATAATATTTGCCTACAAAAGTCTAAAATTAGGTTTCATTAGTGGTAATAGAATATATAAACACAGCAGCGACAATGTGTATAAGTGGTAGAATGTGCATGAATTATGTCAACTTAAGTATTTGCCTAATTTCCCATTTACATATTAAAGATTCAACTGCAAGATATGGTAATTTTGTGCTGTTAGGAAAACACAAAACAGATACAAGGTATGTCTTCTGTTGCTGATAAGCATTTTCTTTTTTCCTTTGCAAATGTGCTCCAATTTTCTCAAAGAAGAAAGTCATTCTATTTCCAACAAACACAGAAAAGGTGGGATCTTAAGTGTGTGCTTATGGTTAATGCTGGGCTAATGCTGCCATTTATACGTTGTTTATTTAACCCAAATAATGTTCAACCACTTAAATCCTTTTTGTTTGTAATATCCTTCACCTCCTTTGATTTTGTCCCATGTCTGGGAAAAATGAATCAATATGGTGTTTGGTCAGAGGTGTTCTGATCTTGGAAACTAAACTGGCATCAATCTCTCCCTTATCACGTGGGGCTAGATGGACTTGGGAAATAACATGAGAGGTAAGGAAAATCATCATGGGCAAAACATCCTGCTGATCTCCAAAATATAGATAGATAGATAGATAGATAGATAGATAGATAGATAGATAGATAGATAGATAGATAGATAGATAAGATAGATATAAAGATATAGATATTTCAGTTGTTTAGGTAAAAGAATGGTAGCTTGGAACATAGCACTGACTATAGAAATAGAACACATTAGAAAGAATTTAGTTGTATTTAATTTAGAGTAATATTTACTAGTCAAAAGAACAGAAGGGTTAAGAGATGATAAAGGATCGAGACTAATATCAACACCCCTACTTTTACTGAATGAGGTAAGATAATGAGTGAGGAAGAAGAATCAATGATTCAATGTGTGTTAGAGAACCACAGTATGAAACCAAGAGTAGTGGACACGAGGGTCTATGGTTAAGTGCACACACATATGAGGACTTACAACACAGATGTGGGATTTATCAGCCTACAGATGGAATGTAAAGTCCAAGTAGTAGGTAAAATCTCACCAAAAGAAGATTTTAATACAGAAGAAAAAAGTGCCCAAAAGTGTAGCTAGAGTTTTCCGGCCTTGCCCACAGTCAGGACAAATCTCTGTCACCCGCCAGTCCCACAGCCACTCAGACCCAACCAAGTAAACACAGAGACTTATATATTGCTTACAAACTGTATGGCCGTGGCAGGCTTCTTGTTAACTGTTTTTATATCTTAAAGTAACGCATTTCTACAAATCTATACCTTGCCACGTGGCTCGTGGCTTACCAGCATCTTCACATGCTGCTTGTCCTGGCAGTGGCTGGCAGCCACTGCCAATCAGGTTTTATTTATTGACCAATCAGAGCAACTTGACATACAGACCATCCCCCAGTACAGCCAAGTGCAGACCATCTCAGACACCTGCACTCAGGCCCATGGTCCTAATCATCCTCTATGCAAACCTGCTGGGTAACGCCACAAGGAACCCAAGAAGGGCTCCCACAGGACATACATTAACATCCCACAGCACAAAAGAGAGCCCAAGACGCTCCTCACATAGAGATTGGGGCACAGAGAAGCATGGTCAGCATCAAAGAGGCAGAGGGTGGTGCCAGAGAAGGAGGAAATGTGGCTGAGAGGAAATAGGTAGGAAGGAAGATGAGGCATCCTTGGGGACACAGTACTGCAAGGTAGAAGAAGAGGAGAACATCGCAACCCTTAGATGTATCCAGGTGCTAATGGTAACACATTTTCAGGGAAGCTGTAGGACCAAAACCAGGCTGAATAGAGTAAAGGGTAAGTGGAAAGTCAAAATAGAAACAGTAACTTGCTTTGATCAGTTGAAAAACGAAGGAGTCGGGCAGAAGCTGGAAGGGATTTGGAGAAGTGGCCCAGCCCAGAAGAGATTTCTCCAACAGAAAGCAGGCTCTCTTGGTCTCCTCACTGTCTCTTGACGCCACAAGACGAGCTCCCTACATCTCAAGCTGGCAGCTGCCCTCAAATGACTCTACCATGACTCCTGCCTCTCTGTCCTTGTTGGCCAACTCTTCTGTGTCACAGTGACAACAGTGTCTGTTCTATCGTCTCCTTTGACTCTGTTTCTTTTGTCCAAAATGTCCTATCTGTCCTAATTCAGGAATTCAAGTTCAGTTCAAACTCTCTTTTGTGTGGAGCTTTACAGTTTACCTACAGTTCCCACCTTTTGGCCCTGAGCATTCTATCACCACCTCTGTGATGACCCGGGAAGGGGTTCACTCACTGCAGAAATTATGTGTTATGCCTTCCCTGTACCTTGCAACTAACACAGGTATTAGTGAGATAAACAAATAGGACCAAACTATGTTATCAAATCACCTGAGACTCTGTGCTGTCCCTGCTGTCCCTTGAACAAGGTCTAACATTATTCTGTCCTCAACAGGCAATGCCTAAGGTAATAAAATGGGAAAACTCCACTAGACAAAGGAAGGAGAGACTGTGAAGGGCTCAGCAGAATCTCAAAATCTACTGTTTACATCTTAATTCTGCACTTCGGGAGCTGGAGTTCCATTCTCCTGTTTTGTACAAGTTCTTATCGCCCAGGTCTACATTTCCCAATAGCTGAGAGAAAGCCCTATAACTACAAAAGAGTTTGGATGTGGTCCTTGTTTCATTTGAAGAGAAATCCAAATGGGTAAACACGTTCTCAAAAAAAAATTATAATTTTTTAAAACTGATTGACAGGAAAGAGAACTTGTCATGCCACACTTACTTAGAAACCCCAAGAAATTTCATAATCCTTTCTGAATAAAGCACTATTGATTGGCATATTTTTTTTAGATGACAGATATTCTAGAATGTTCTCTACTTCTCAAAATGTTAGTGGAAGAAATCCACGAGATGCAGAAGACAGGAAAGGCATAAATGTGGGGCAGGTCTTCTATAGGATGGTATCTTCTTTGCCTGTGTGTAGGGCCTCCTGGGGAATGGAGGACCTTAGTCCCAACACCTCTTTGGCCATTCAGCTTACCTGATTTAGGGTCTATCTATAGAAGCTCTCATTTCTTCTCCACAGGTCAAAGATCCTGCAAATGCTCATACCTACCCAATGCAGTTCACCACAGCATCCCATCCTAGCAGCTCTCTCTTCACAAATCTACAGAGCCTCCCCATGTGAATTCATCTGTTGCTAGTAGCCTTCCACCGACTAGCCGGCTCTATTGCTGGCTACTCCATTTCTCAAAGGCTTGAGCGAGAACTGGAAACGTATTAAAGAAACCATTCCTGTCTCTTTCCATACCTGCCTCAATTTCTCCACAGAGATCTTTAGCACAAGCAGTGAGAGTAACATCCTGTCAGCTTGTGCTGCTGGTCAAGATCCTGTAAGCCAGATTTGACCACACGGGCATCTGGGGATACTCAAGCTATGAGTCTATATATAGAGAGATGTAGCACGAATCTTAATAGGTCTTATTAATAAAAACAATTCCAGAGCCAGGTATTGGGGTGAATGCTGGAAGATCAGAGAAGTAGACCAAGCCACAACTTCTTCACCTCGCCAATTCCTCAGCTAATCCTGTTTCCTCAGACTGGAAGCTTCTGAGTCCTCAACCAAATAGATCTCAGCTGAACTGTTGCTAAAAGCCTAAAAGCTTAACCAGACCTAGTTCCTCATCCTCATGCCTTAAATACCTTTCTGCTTCCTGCCATCACTTCCTGGGATTAAAGGCTCTTGTTACCACGCCTAGCTGTTTCCAGTTTGGCTTTGAACTCATAGAGTCCACAAGGATCTCTGCCTCTGGAATGCTAGGATTAAAGTCATGTGTGCCACCATTTTCTGGCCTCTATATCTAGTGGCTGTTCTGTTCTCTGACCCCAGATAAGTTTATTAGGGTGCACAATATTTTGGAGAACAGAATATCACCACAGAGAGTCAGAACTGGGAGTGAATGAGAAGACTCTTTTATTCTTAAAGTCAAATCCAGATCAATGTAATTGACTCTCAGATCTAAACAGAAAGATGGAGACATAAACAAGATAATCTGTCCAAGGGCCAGATGCCAGGAAAAGTCGGAAAGATCTGGAAAGATGCACAGTCATTTGAATCGAGTAGCTACAAGTGAACCATGAGCAGAGTCTGGGCTTACTCTTCACTTGACCCATCCCCACTTCTTCCCTATCAGTACTTAGGAATGGACTTTGTCCAGAGCTACCCTTTGAACCTCAACACCACCTGTCTGTACGTACTCATCCCACCAAGATCCACCACAATCTATGCTCAGGGAGGAACATTCTTACCTATCTGAAGGGAGGCATCTCTCTCAATCCCTAGGACATTCTTAATTCCTTCTGAAGGGTCCATTTGAAAATCATGGATTTTTTTTAATTCTTAATTTTATTTTATCTGTAGGTTTCACCGTGGCACTTTCATACATATGTGTCAGTGTATTTTTTCTCACATTCGTGGCTGTACTCCAATTTCCCCCATTCCTCCCTCTAATAGTTGGCTTTGATGGTGATTTATTGAATCCCGAGTAACTGGCAAGTAGACACAGTAGAAGCCTGCTTAGGGGCCAAAAATCCTCTGCCTACTACTTGATAAAAAACAATGGCTCAATAGACATTTGTCTCATTCACCACTTAACTGAGGTAAGTGCCTTTAAGAAAACAATAGTTTGGATATGTTTTGCATAAATGTTCTAATTGGAAATATTTGTCTGAACCATCGGACTCAGCACACTGTTGAGCACAAAAACCAAACAGAAAATCTCAAAAATCAAAGACAGAGACATTCCACTGAAACGTGGGAATGAGAAGAACTCTTTAACGCCACCATAAGCCTGCATTGCCATCCCATGGGTAAGATTCTACAGTTCTCTAAAACCCAAGAAGAAGATGCAGACTCCACACATCCTTTCCATGCATGGAGGTGGAGGAAAGATGGGTTGCCTGACATTAAGAAAATTTCCAACTGTTAAATATCTCAGCTTGCCAAGGAAGAATCAGTAGATGAGATTATGTACTGTTTAGTTTCACATGTCAACTAGCCACAATCTAGAATTATCTGGGAAGAGAGTCTCACTTGAGGGATTGCCTAGAACAGGTTGGCTTGTGGACAGGTCTGTGGGAGATTGATCCAGTCCACTGTGGGCAGAACCATTCCCTGGACAGCAAGGTAGCTGGGCATAAGCAAGCTAACAAGCAGTCAGGATGGGTTCATCCATTTCCGCTGCTCTTAACTGTGGATATGATGTGACCAGTTGCTTCAGCTCCTGCCTTGATTTCCCTGAGTAATCAACTGTAATGTGAGACTGTAAGCTAAATAAACCACTTTCTGCATAAGTTGCTTTTGGTCAGATTTTTTTAATCACAGCAACAAAATAAACTACAACGGATTAAAAACAGGTTTTCCAATTGCTTGGTATATTCAACTATTTGTGTTACAGAATGCTTTGGGGCTTCTAATGTATACAATGGAGATTATAGAAATCACCTTATAAGGCAGGCTGTAAGGAAGGTATAAACATGAAATCAACTGGACAGTTAATTTGTGCATAAGTGTGGAAGCCAGAGGATGACTTTCCTATCATTCTTCCAGTGCTGTCTACATCATTTTGCTTTGTTCTTAAAGATTTTATGTTAAATTCTATGTATGTGTATGTGTCTGTGTGTGGGTATGTGCATGTCAACATGGGTATCCTTGGAGGCCAGAGGCATCAGAACCCCTGGAGCTGGAGTTGTGAAACATCTACATGAGTTCTGGGGATCGATTTGGGACCTCTGAAAGAAAAGCACATATGTTTAGCTACTGAGTCATCTCTCTAGCCCCTCCATTATTTTTTAAGATAGAGTCTTTCATTGGCCTAGAACTAGTTATTCAGCAAAGCTTGAGACGCTCCTTGTCTCTGCCTCCCCAGTGCTGGAATTCTAAGCATGACCCAATACATCTCACTTTTTTATGTAGATTCTGTGGATTTGAACTGTAGTCTTCAAGCCTGAAGAGGCATTTCACTGGAGAAGCCACACACACACACACACACACACACACAGAGAGAGAGAGAGAGAGAGAGAGAGAGAGAGAGAGAGAGAGAGAGAGAGAGAGAGAGAGAGAGAAACTTGAAGAACATAAAATAGTCACCTAATAAATGTGCATTACATGTATTCTAAATACATTAGAATCATTCCACAGTATGCTCTTTAATAACTACTTTGAGCAATTTATTTGAAGTACACTAGTGTCCAAACTCCTAAAACAGTGTTCTCAAGAACTTCCAGGCATTTTGTCCTCAGGAAACCTACTGTTGTGCGTGCTGATACCTATCTTTTCTGACTCATTTCCCCTCATTTGAGTAGACCATGAAAAGAAAGACTTATCCTTTATTCATACTTTCTAAAGATTTTGTATTTTGTTCTCTAGAGCCCAAGGATTCATTTTACAAAAGAGATAATGAAAGATTTTTAGCCAAGTAAGTTGAATGTATCATGATGTAAGATATAAATTTCCATATCTTGCACACAGCAAAAAAAAAAAAAAAAAAAAAAAAAAAAAAAAAAAAAACTCTCTCTCAATGCCAGCAAATGGCCTCAGAACAAAAACATATAATGTTTAGCATATGGCGTTATCTCCTAAATTTTAGCTTTACTTAGCAACTCTCAGCACTATTTGGTAGAAAGGGTATTACCTATGTATCAAATTTGCAAATTATTTTTGCTGACATTAAAAAACTTATTAATGGTAACGATAATCGTTCTCTTAGAATAGCAGGCACCAAAATTAAAGTGTAAATTGCCTTAGACTTCAGCTTCAAAAATATCCATTGGTAAATTAAAGAGATTATTAGTAGCAAATCTTTTTTAGAATAAAAGGATTAGTACTACTAATTTTCAGAAAAGTTATTCCTTTCTTTCATGCATCTTGTTTCCTAAGAGATTTGAAGCTGAGGGGAAAGAATGGTCCTAAAATAGCTATATTAGCATAAGTACACCACATCTGTATCTTTTGTTAATTGTCCATGGCAACCGGAAGAGAGAAGATAAAAGGAAGAACAGAGCAGTGGACAGAACTGAGAGCCGAGTCGGGGTCAGGAGTCCCTATTCTAAGTCCAGATAGACTGGACGGAGCAAATTTTCTGAGAGTTGAGTTGACAGGGATAAAATGTAGACATAAAAATGGAACTATTAAGATAAAAATGCTTTAAAGCCCTGGATGAAGATCAATGGTAGATCGTTGTCCTTGCCTGCAGAGCACACTGGGTTCTGGTTCCAGCATCTATCTATCTCTCTCTCTCTCTCTCTCTCTCTCTCTCTCTCTCTCTCTCTCTCTCTCTCTCTCTCCACACACACACACACACACACACACACACACACACACACACACACACACACAAATTCTTTGAAATGTTTCTTTCTCTTTAAAGCAATTAGGTTAATGGGAACCATGTTTTAATTATCTGTTTCTTTTTATTTAAAAGAAGAGATGCCCTTAGATAAATATTTGTTTGTATGAAGAATAAATCATTCTAATGTGAAGGAAAAGATGGCCCAACTGTCAAAGATTACTAAACGTTTTGCCAAATGCTTTACCAATGTAATTTTACTGACTTCTCAGAATTACCTATGAAATGTACACTGTCATCCCTACTTAATAAATAATAAATGGAGTGTGGAACAGCAAAGGAAGCTGTCCAAATAGCCATGCCTAGTGAACAGTACAATTTTAGTTGGAGCCTGGAACTCCACTACTAAACCTAAACCCTTCCCTCCACTCAGCAGGCTGCCATGATTCTCTCCCAGAATCCGGTTCTGCAGAAAGACCAGAGAAGAATCATGGCTATCTCTTTCTAACAAAGCCTTGAGTTCTATCTACTTTTCCTCATGTAACTATCTAAAGTTATCATGGAGGCAAAGGTAAAGTATGTGTGGTATGAAAAGTACTAGACACAGAACCAAGTAAGGTCAACTCAAATGCAGTCTCCGAGTATTACATTCTGGCAATAATAATCACTTAACCATTATTACATGAGACCTACTCCCCTCTTCTGCAGAATGGGACTGATATTTCCTCTCAGTGTCAGTATGAGACAAACCAATTAATTTGTCATAAAAGTGACCTACTATGGTACACAGGGTCCAGGAGACACCCAATTAAAACATAGAGATACTGAAGGAGACAGTAATTGTAATCACTTTAATAAAGTCTCTTCAGTTGGAACACTTGAATGGAGGTCTATTCCCCACTGGGACTGACAAGTATGCCAAATTTCTTCTTTAAAGAGTTGACTTTTTTTTCAAAATTAATTTCTACTTTTACCAAGCATCTACAGAATACTTAGAAGAGCATTTAATTTCAAAATTTAAGACTCTATCATCCATCATTTTTTTCTTTACCCTTAGTCTTGTAGAGACTAGAAAAATAACTCTTGTACATGCCTTATTCAGAAAGTTACTAAAGTATGTGCTCAAAAAAAATGAGGCAGTAGATTGAGCAATAAGAATGTATGGGATTCAGAAAAATAGGGGGTAATCCGATAGGCAGGAGGCAAAGAGACACCCCAGATGATTGGAATGGAAGTCCTCAGATGCCAGAGATGCATCCAGAATAGGACCAGAGTATAGGCAGTCACCAACAGGGATGGAACCCATATCTACTACACTTGACTCCAGTCAAAGTTTAAAAATTAAGAGTCACTAGTCACTCCATTGCAAAGTAACCAAAAGAAAGGAGTCATGATGAACTAAGAGAAAAGCAGAAGAAATGTATGATGAATGACACAAAAAAAAATTATGTACATCATCTATGAGCAGTATTACATAAGACAGATTTAACCCAAACCTGGAAACTGTCACATTGAGAAGAATAGTACAGGAGAGGGAGTGAAATCTATTAGCACAGAGAGGAGACATGAGGGCATTAAACCTTTTATTTCACATGAGAAAGTCAATGCACCACATGTCACTTAATAGTCAAAACATGGCATAGGAGTATATTATACAGAAACAAGGGGGACACACTAAAAGAAGCATCCCATAAAACTGAGACAAGCTCATTCAAGGAGGCAGGATCTCTGGGTGTGGAGGAGAGGAACGAAGGACCAGTGTCACTCGGCTGCTAGAAGCTTTGTTTCAGTTTTTATACTAAGCAAATATTACTTTGATAAGAACTTAGATGCTGAGAATAGAAAAAGAAAAGTCAACCCTCTCTTGCCAGATAACCAGAAGCAAAACAACCAAGTTGTTCTAGAAAAAAAAAAAGTGAAGCCAGGAACAGGCCTTTTGCATCTAAATCTCATCGGTGTAATGGCTCAGGATTTCCCACAAGGCTCTTCAGCACATGTAGGAGAAGGGGGGGGGGTGATCTAACTCTGACCCTCAATGGTGTTAGACATCTTGCTTCAGCTCAGCCAAGATGCTGTGCTGTATGCCAATAATATCAATGTTCATTATATTCTCAATATCAAACCTTTTGACTTTGATCATATAGTGCTTGAAATTAAAGAGCAGCTTTATTCTGTTTCTCGCTGCTATTTAATTTTTTCCTTAGTCATTCTCCTTCCTACACTCCTACACAGAACACATTTTCCTCAGCATTATGGGGGAGGTTCACAGCATATATCTGGAAGCTCATTCTGAGCACAACAAACCAATTAGCTGCTAAGAAAAGCACTGCGGAGTGCTCTTGCCATTTCTTTTGACTCAGATTTTGTGTGTGAATCACAACTCGGCACACCGGGTCTGTGGGACTGTACATCAGTACTGCAGCAGCCATAGCTTTATTCCAAACCCTGCAGGACCTCAGTCAGGGTGCAGGAGGCCACCAGCCTGGCCTGCTGGTCAGGAGAACCTTTAGACCATTGAGGAGAGAGAGGAGAGTGTATCACTGTGAATACCTGTCCTTCGATATACATGAAGACACTGTGGGCAATTAATAAGCACTTTTACCTCAGAGGCCTGGTGTGTTTATAAAATGTCACACAATTCATACACACCAAAAGAAAAGGCAGGGCTTCCATTTCAGAGATTTCCAAAGGCCCACTGAAAGCTTCCAGAACTTCAAGGAAGCATCCAGGACTTCAAGGAAACACCTAGACTCCTCTGTGATAGTCAGAGGAGTGGGCTGGCACCTTATGACTCATGACACCCACCCACCCCCCAAAATCCCTGAGTGAATCCTCTTTCCCATCATTCTTCACATGCAGAAACTCAGGCCTCTGGGAAGGAAACTGGCTGGATGTCACTCAACTGTTGGTTGCCAGAATTAGTGGGCTCAGAGTCTGGGCCCCAGCAGCCCAGTGAGCCAGCATTGGCCACCTGCTTGCAACCCACCAATTAAACCAACAGTAGCATAAAGAAAGAAATGGGAATTTATTTAATGTGAATGCATTAAGAAGGGGGACAGAAAGGAGCAGTGTCCGCCCCACCCCATCCCCGCACCACCCTGTCCATCTTTGGTATTCACATATGAGGTTCAGGTCTGAGTAATGGGCCAGAGGTGTTTATAACTAAGCAGTTCAGGTCAAGGTATGGTCCCACCCATCAGCCCAGCTTCAGTGTCTCCTGCAATGTGGTTTAACAAGTTGTCAGAACTGTGTGAAGTCTCTTGCCAGGACACAGCTCCCCTTCAAGCCGACCCCAGGGCCCCAGATTTTTCCTTCCCTAGCCCAACACTCGTGGGGAAAGTTCAGTTTGGGGGTCCATGTTCCAGTCATCTGACAGTCAAGGCCCAGGGCACAAATGTCCCTTTGGAATGTCTCCACGGCTGGCAGGATGGCTAGTTACATCACCAGTGATGCACCGGTAAGAAACACGGCTCTTCTGGCAGGGAGCTCAGAGTTTTCTCCACTGCCTCTCTCTGCCTTTCATACTTTGGGCCTGTTCCTACTTAAGGAAACTAAAAATGGAGCCCATTCTAGAGAATTATGGAGATGCTACCACTCTGAATTTTCCCCAAGGAAAGAAGGTTGATAAATTATTTAAATATCCACTTTTCTCCACTAAAACGTACACTATGGTTTTTTTTTTCTCCCTCAAGTAAAATGTGGAAACACTAATTTTACCAGGCCGTTTATACGCACCATCCTTCTTCTTAAGAGCATCGCTTCTCCCATATCCACTGCTTTGGAAACCCTGGGAGATGTAATGAGATATTGATTGTCCTCACTCCTGGCTCCACCCTCGTTTAATGATTCTGCAGCTTCGGAATAATTTTTGTTCAGGAAGCATGAATTCAGAAATAGGTCCTCCTAATTTTTTAAGAGAACACATGACATTGGGCAGGAAATTGCACATCAGTATTTGGACACATCAGCTCCTGGTTCTTGTTTTGCTTTAGGTCCTCTACAAACACGTTATAGCAACAGCAAGGATATATGACTGTGCCTGGGGATGTGGCTCAGTCAAGCCCCTGCCGTGCAAGCAAGGGGAGCTGAGTTCAGTCCCTAGAACCCATGTGCAGCTCAGTTGGTGGTGATGTCTGGCACTTGTAATCCCAGTTCTGAAGAAGCAGCAACAGGGGAACACTTGGCAGCATGTCTAGACTAATTAGCCAGGCCTCAGTGAAAGACCAAACCTCACAAAACAAGGTGGACAGCACCTGTGGAATAAACCCAAGGTTGAACTCTATAGCCCCCCCCCCCCACACACACACACACTTAATTATTGGCCTCCAATGATACCTTCCAATCCCCAAGAGATGTGAATTGCAATAGACTATAAGTAGTTAAACATTAGAATCGGGGTTTGGGGATACTGCTCAGTGGTAGAGTACTTATCCAGCATGTGTAAGGCCCTGGGTTTGTTCTACAGTACCACAAAATAAGAGATAACATTAAGATGGGATGTTTGGGGTAGACACAGAATGACCCAAATTGGAGATCTACCCTAAGGATGAGCTTGGCTCCTGGAAACACTGGGTGATGATAAACTCCTGGCTGGGCCACACTGGGGTGACAACCACATGGAAGGGAATTTTTAGTTCCTTCAACACAGCAGAACTTCTTATCTGACGGGAAATGTTCAGGATTTAAAAGCAGGAGTTTAAAAACAGACCCAAGGTCGTCCAGTGGTCTACTAAACCAGCAAACTTGGATCATTTAGTTACCCTTTGCCTAGCTGACACTTCAAAAGGAGATAAATAATGTCATTGTGAGGACTCAGATCGTCCATGGCCCATGCTGCTGAGTGCTTGTAAATCCTTGAAATCCATGAAACCTCTCTCTTCCTTGAAGAATGAAGATGGAAAATGGAAATGTATGGGTCATTCCCAAATAATAATAGGTAGCATTTCACAGGAGGCACTTTGATCTCAAACTCCATGGGTAGTCATGAGGACAAGGGTCTGCCTATGAAGGCTCACCGGAGAAAGCATCAAGAGGAAGAGAATGAGAAGCTGCCCAACGAGAAAGAGGAGTTTCCTTGCTTCTCCACCGCTGCCCAAGAAACTATTCTACCCTGAAGCAGCTTAATGCCGTGGCTTCAACATGGCCTCTCCAGGACCTATAGCTTGCACCCAACTATGTCTTGCTTTAGAATCTCTCATAGTTTAGTCACGTGGTGGCTCTATAAGGTATGCCGTGGAAGTTATACTGAGAATCATGGACAACTGGGCCTCTTGTCTTCCTCTCTAAATACCCAGTTCTTCTCCCCACGGAGTCTCTTCAGATAGACTTCTTATGTGGTGGATCGCCTCTTCCACACAGCAGGTGTCCCAAGACAAGAGATGCTTAGGCATCTGGCTTTCATCATGGCTTTGACTCAAAGTCCAAGAATGTTGCTTACTCCATAGTCTATGGCAGAGAAATCCCATACCATCTCAAATATAAGAATGGGGACGAAAGCTGCTCTGGTACCTCAAAAACCTCTGCCTATCTTCCCCAATGGCTGCACAGAGCATCTTCACTAAGTAGATGCCAAGTGGCTGAAGGAATGCATAAATGATTGCCCTCGGTCCAGGTTTAAGTTTGTGGTTTGTTTGTCTGTCTGTTTATTTCCGTTCTTGGCTCAATGAAGTCAAGAAACATTCCGTCTGTGGCTGGCTCACTGGCAGCTGTCTTTAGAGCACTGAAGAACTCTGTGGCACACAGATTCTGAGACCGATCGTTTTTTTCCACACCCACTTAACCAGCAACTATGCTGAAGGGCTGTTCACACCCTTCTGAAGGACTCATCATTGATTTTGCCACCCAGTATTTTACAGTGAGTAAGCATTGACATGATCACAACCAACTTAACTTGGAACCTGCTACTTATTTTCAAAATCCTGATGACTTCTTCTATCCAGGGTCCCTTCAAAGGTATTCAGTCCTGCTCCCTCAGTCCAGCCCTGTCTCTCTATCCCTTCTTCCCTCCCTTTCTTTTAGTGGGTCCCCTCAATTCTAATGGAAAGACAATTATTGACCCATTTGCTCATTTTCTAGGTGTAGTATTCACGAAGCCCTGCCAACCCTTCACAAACAACCTTACCTTCCTAGGTTTCTTTTTAACACACACACACACACACACACACACACACACACACACACACACACACACACACACACATTCAGCAGACACCTGTAGAGGAAAAGAATGTACGGATGACACACTATGTTTTTCCATCTAAACATGCCTTTCAGACAAACAGAAAGGTTTGTTATGGTAGTATCCACTTCAAGAAAAAACTAGGGAATCCACATTAATTACTTATGTTGCTGTAACAGAATAGCATGACCAAAAATCAAGTTCTGGAAGAGTTTGTTTTGGCTTATAGTCCCAAAGGTGGAGATCATAACGGTGAGAGAGGTATGGCAGCGGGAAGCTGAAAGATCACAGCTTTGACCACAAACACAAAGCAAATAAACCGAACTGAAAGTGGGTTCTTTCTTCAGCAAGGCTGCATCTCCTAAAGGGTCCATAATATCCTGAAACAGCAGCATCAAATGAGAAACAAGTGCTCAAATACCTGAGCCTATGGGGCACATTTCTTATTCAAACTGCCATATTCCACTCTCTGGCCCCCAGAGGCTCATGGACATATCATAACACAGAATATATTTAGTATAACCTTAAAACTCCCCATAGTCTTTCACAGTCTCAACACTATGCAGAAACCCTTTTCTGAGACTTATGACAGTCTCCTAACTGTAATACCCTGTAAAAAAAATTTTTTTTAAAGCAAATTACAATCTTCCAACATACAGTGGCACAGACTATACATTCCCATTCCAAAATGGAAGAAAGGGGACATGGTGAGAAAATGATGACCCCATCAAGACCAAAATCCAGCAGAGCAAACCCTACATCCTGTCCCTCTATGTCAGATGTCAGGTACTTGTGTTCCTGAAGGTTTAGATGGCTTAGAACCTTTAGCGTTGCTGTCCATCACCTACATATCTCTCCTGGACTGATTCCACTCTCTGTATGCAGCACTCCTTGGCAAAGGTCTCTCTTATCTTCAACATCTCGGGATCTCACTTGCATCCCAGGCTTTGCTTTTGTAGCTTCACACAATGGCCTCTCAAATCCGTCTTCTCACAGTGACTCTAGCACTGCACTGCCATAATTAACCTGGCTTCCCTGGCTCTCTAGAACCACAGAAGAAGAATCCCTGACACCCTCCCCTCCACCTCACTCTTCCATCTCTCATACCTCCAAAGTCAGTACCATGTGGACAACACAGCCAAGCTTGACTGCTGGCTTGGGATAGACCTTGGCTCCTGTGAGTCACATCTATACCAGATTTTTGTATGCTGCTGTTTTCTGTGAGAAATAAAACTCCTTAGGTCCTTTTTCACATCTGGAAGCTCAATTGGGGAGAGCCTTGCCATCTGGACACCTTTCTTACTGCTTCACTGAAGAGCAGGAAGGCTTTACCTCGTGGCACTGATCTTGACGATGGCAGCCTCTCTTTCAGCACCAGCTTTGACTTCCTAGTTAATCTCTGAGGTGCTCTTTTTCTCCTCAAACTGTACATTTTTTTTTTTATTCCTTTCTGCCGCACTTGTTCTTTTTCACTATAGACTTACATAAGAGTTATCAACAATAACCACACAGCATACGCAAAGTGATGCTACCTTGGAATGCTTTTAAATTTAGTTTAGGTAGGTTCTTAGGACAAGGACAGTCTTTACCAAAATATCACAGCATGACCCCCTAGCCCAGATACTACTAAAGTCCTTGTTTCTGTCTGAAACCTCACGAGCTAGGTAGGTCTCCACAGTGTCAATGCACAGAATTGAATCTATGATACCATGTGGCTTAGGAGTTAGTAACTAGTGGCCACAGTGTACATGATGAGGACAGGGACCTAGACAGCATTAAGGACCATCTTAGGAACTGGAAGATCCCATGGTTGGGTATAAAAGTCACCTTCAAGGTTTAAGTAGATACATGGATCATTTCTTACCTATCTGTGTAACTTTAGAATCAAACAGCACAGAAATGTTAAAAATCACACAGACATAAATCAAATATTCCCCGTATACTGACTGTGGGAGTAACTGCACATGCCTTGATTTGTAGGTGTACAACTAAAGTTTATTCTATTGAAGTAACATGGCTTTCAGCACCATCCATCCCAACAATGTAAAAGTAGGAACTGCCATTGTAGCTTCAATAGAGAAATAGAAAATTGGAAGCTTAAAGGCGTTTAGCATGGAAGGAAGATTTGAATAAAGGAATTTGATTATTTTTTTAGCTAAAAGGCCAAACCAGATAGACCCAGGTAATAGAAAGAGGAAAGATGGCTTTTTAAGTGGTTAAAGAGCTAGAGAGGGTTCTGTAAACACTTTAGAAAAGAAAAAAAATAAACAACACACACACACAAATGGTTCTTCTAATAGCAGAGCAGGAAAAGAGAATTAACAATAAATGAAAATAGATGAAATATTGAACTCATCCTTTGCAGGGAAAAATGAGAGGAAATAACTTAGATTCTTAGGGAGTAATAAAATTCGTGCAAAATACTTACTTAATATCAGTAGAAACCTAAAGAGGGAGTATACCTTAAATCTAATTCATCATTTTTAAATAGACGGCCTGCAGCCTCAGAAGGAGTTTTCCACCAGGAATCAGACCAGAGTTAACTATCTGTCCTTTTGCCTTGGCTCCGAAAGCAATATCCTGAGATGGACTGAATGTTCTGGAGAAAAATAACCACAAAGAAGAGCAGCCCTGGAGTGATGCTTGGAACACAAAGTCTCTTGTGTAGACTCATGGTCACCACCACCCCTGCTGTTACAGGAGCTGGTGAGTTCTTTGGGGTGCACTGTAAGGCTACAGATGACCTTTCTGAGCATCGGTTATCTCCTTCCGTGGAGTGGATGCTGATTCGTCCAGCAGCAAGTTCTCTCTTCTAGCCTTCACATTCCTCGTGTTTTCTGTGTCTGATATTTTCGATAAAATAGATGTAAGAGGAGAAAAGAATAAAAGACAAGAGGGTAAAGGGGGAAATGATACGCATATGCATAATGTACATATGTACACGCACATGAACACACGTGTTTGTGGCAAAGGAGTCTACCTGTGTGCAGAAAATGGTCCGGATGGTGGTCCACCACAGCATCATTGATAGATAACCTGCAATATTGCTTCCATCCTCACTCAGTGATTAATATGATGACAATTAGAAGAAGACTCAAGGTATTGAAAAAGCAAGGTTTCTAGAAGGTTACAGAGGGAAGGGGGATGCATAACAAGAAGCAAGAGGTGAAGTAGAGAGTGAGCTGGGTTGGAATTTGCACATAGGAGTCAAACAACGAGAAAACCTGAAGGGATGGGCTTTAAGGAGGAGAACTCCCTGCTGAAGTAATTTAGCTGGTCTGGGGAAAATAATAGTGTATTTACTTCCGGGGGTCAAACAACTACACAGTCATGTAGTGAGGAA
Source organism: Peromyscus maniculatus bairdii (assembly GCF_049852395.1). Taxonomy (NCBI): domain Eukaryota; kingdom Metazoa; phylum Chordata; class Mammalia; order Rodentia; family Cricetidae; genus Peromyscus; species Peromyscus maniculatus. The sequence goes on along the minus strand of NC_134873.1, from coordinate 28,275,691 downwards.
ATCCTCACACAGGGAAAGACACCAGGAGAGACAGGAAAGGCAGAGTTTGAGCCAATGACAGCCAAGCTCAATAAAAAGCAGTTTAAGTCAGAGCACTCATGAATGAATAAATATGAAAACAAACCAAGATCTAAGTATCTTAGTGTCTCCTGGTGACTTTCTTCCAGGAAAGAGGAAGGATTGCCGCATTTTATGATCTGTTTTTAGGGTGGACAAGCTTTTTGAAGACAGTATTCACAATCCATCTGCTAGAGCTAGCTAAATCCAATCATGATACAGTCTCCTCTTTGTCTGTCTCCATCCGTGTGTGTGCATGTGTGCATGTGTGTGCATGTACGTGTACATGTGGGGGTGGGTGTGTAATAAGCTTTCCAAACATGTAAGTGGAAAATTAGTAAAGAAAACCCAGCAGGGCGGTGGTGGCACACGCCTTTAATCCCAGCACTCGGGAGGCAGAGGCAGGCGGATCTTTGTGAGTTCGAGGCCAGCCTGGTCTATAGAGCAAGATCCAGGACAGGCACAAAGCTACACAGAGAAACCCTGTCTCAAAAAAACAAAAAACAAAACAAACAAACAAACAAAAAACAAGGGAACACTGCAAGAATTCTCTCTGAATGTTCATAGCAGATGCCCCCTAGGTGACAAGTGAGCTGGATTCAGACACTCTGGCAAGACCTGACTTCATGGCACTTGGGCTACTTGGAAGAAGCACATGATTTTACAAGTCACAAAAGTCAAAGTGCATGGAGGGGAAGCCCCAGGAGAGAATTCTATATGCACAAGCATAGTCAATAATATCAGGATGTTCACAGCCAGCTTCTCACTGGGGTGGCAATGAAGTATTTGAGGAAAAGACTTACCTCAGCAGAAAAAAACAAAGGGTTGTCTTCATAAGACCACCATAATGAGTTAAAAAAAAAAAAAAAGAAAACTTGGTTTTGAACAAATTATAGAGGCGTCAATGTTAGAAGTCAACACTGACTTTTTACAGAGGAGGAAATAAAATGCAGGGAAGAGGAATGCCTGTCCCCTACAGCAGGGTCACACTTGATGGGGTGTCAGGTTGAGCACAGCCTGCAAAGACAGCTGCAAGAGAAGCCATGCCCCTTCCCTTGCACTGTCGCATTATAGTGGGTTAGGCGCCCCCTTCTGGACACTCAGAGAGTTGAGGAAATTTCTCAATCTGTGTTCCTATTATTACTATTATCCTATTATTTTTATAACTATGTCTTTCTCCTCTAGAACTCAAATCCTGTGAAGACACTGTCAGTACCAGGTAAATAGAGAGGCTGTAGTGAGTATTCCAGAAATGGTTGTAGGTAATTGTTTAATCCAGGCGTTTTGAGTGTTGTCCCATTGTGCCCTAACCCCCATTGTTTCTAGTAAGAAGTCAGCTGTAGGTCACATGGAGGCTCCTCCCTGAGTGATGGTCTATTCTGCTGCTGCCTTTAAGAATAAATTCACTGAGTGAAGATACCAAAATTAGATTGTCAGAGCCAGACATACAATGGTGGAATCAAGGAAGACACATGATACTGCCATGGCACCCAGACCCATGTGACTCACCTGCCCACTTGCTAGAGAGCAAAGGCCGAGTCACAGCTTTCTCTGATGGCCTTGACAACCTCTCTGTGAGGTCCTCAGGCAAGAAGCAAAGAGGCAACAATCCAACCAGTCAAGAAAAAAGTAAGATGCACATGCATATAGACAGCTCAAATTGAACTCCAAGGTTCTTTTTTTGTTTGTTTGTTTGTTTGTTTGTTTTTCTGAGACAGGGTTTCTCTTGTGTAGCTTTGCGCCTTTCCTGGAGCTCACTTGTAGCCCAGGCTGGCCTCGAACTCACAGAGATCCGCCTGCCTCTGCCTCCCGAGTGCTGGGATTAAAGGCGTGTGCCACCACCGCCTGGCTTTCCAAGGTTCTTAATAACCAAAAAATTTAAAAACTAAAAGAGTACAGGAAGCTTAGAGAAAATTTGGGGATGTATTAGTGGATGGATATGATCAATATAAATTTTGTATATATAATATATATAAACATAATAAAATATAAATTTTGTATAATTGTATAGAACTTTCAAACAAAAAAAACTACTAAAAAACAGAAAGAGAACTGTCTGTAGCATACCACAGGCTTATTATCACTCTGCCCCCTTTGTATATCATGAACGGAATGTCATGTGAGAAAAGTGGCCCAGCAGGAGTGTGGGAAATCAAAGATGATCACGAGGTCTGTAATGCAATGCAGTGCAAACCACACACGACTCTTGTAGGTGGAAAGACAATTAATGAGAAGATGCTCTGTCTTCACCTCACGGGATCCTTTCACCACTCAAAACTTGCCAGGGTCCAAAGACAGTTTTCCCGAGGGGGATTGCCCAGAGACGCAACCTGAATCGTCTTCCATCTCTATAAACTTCCAGAGCCTTTTACTGTTTGCTAAGACTTTCTCCATCTCCTTCCCTTAAATACCCCCTATGTCCCAGCAGCTTTGCATGTATGCACATACATGTTCTCTACCTACCCGCCTACCTATCTGTATCTCAGTTTTGTGTATTAATGTGATATTGCTGATGGGGAGGTAATGCTTCTCAAACCATCTTTTTGTCCTCCTCCCTAATTAGCTTCCTAGAATATAGTGAATGCGCGACGAGTGGTTCTCAACCTGTGGGTCATGACCCTCTTGGAGGTCGAATGACCTTTTCCACAGGGCTTGCCTAAGGAAAAAACAGAGATTTTATATTATAATTCATAACAGTAGCAAAATTACAATTATGGAGTAGCAACAAGAATAATTTTATGGTTGGGAATGACCACAACATGAGGAACTTTATTAAAAGGTCACAGCATTAGGAAGGTAGGAAACCCCTGTTCTAGACACACAGTGACTAGCAGCCTCAGTCATGATGGAGTATCTGCCCTTGACTGAAGTAAGGACTGTGCATGACTTTAATCCTCTTGCTTCATCTATTCCTAAAATCAATTCCAAAACAATAAATGCTTATTATCTCCATTTTACAGACATCCGCATGCATGGTAGAAGGGTTTTTTTTTTTAATGCAATATCAAATGAATGATGTGTTTTCCAGAGGCAGAACCAGGATTCATGCTCATATGTCATTGATGCCAGGGTCTGTTCTCTCCCTAACTGGATGCATGTGCCAACTTGGCATCCACAGACCCCAAATCACCCCTATTGCCTGCGACATGCACATAAAGCCAAAGACACACATTTCCTGGAGCCCCACCTTAAAGTCTCTTGTTCCCGTTGCTGGATACCTTGCTCTTGCACAGGACACTGGATTCTGGGGTCCTAAAACCTCATCTATAACCCAAATACAATGGAAGTCAGGGAGGCATCATGGCCGGCACAAAAGTCCTGGGCGAATCCAGGACAGTATGCAACAGAAAGAAGCCTGGCTCCCAGGACATGGTGCCTTTTCCATTGTTAATGGATTTTTCTTAAGTTGCAAAAAGCAAGCTCAATCTTCGATGCAGAGAAAGCCTTCAAACAAATGCACAAAATAATTACCTACTACCAAATCCAAAAACATAAAGTGGCAGGTTCTCGTTATTTACTATTTTGATGGTATGGGGTATACATCATAATCTTGGCTTATTCACTCTATTCTGATCTGTTTCCTGTCCTCTCATCCAAAACCTATTGCCAAAATGATTTTGAGTTACATCTCTCTCTCAAAAAAAAAAAAAAAAAAAAAAAGGCTACCCATATTATACTTTCTGAGAGGCAAATCAGTCAGCCTCTCATAGCTATAAGAGAACACCAAAGGCTAGATAAATTATAAAGCAATGAAACACTAAGTATAACAATTCTCTCTGGAGAACTGACTAGTCTCATGAGAACTATACTAATTCCTTCTACAGGCCGTGCCCTTATTGGCCTAACAGCCATCCATCAGGACCCAGCTCTTTAAGGTCCTACTACTCAACATCACCACACTGAGGACCAAACTTCCATTATATGAATGCTTGACAGACACACCACATCTAAACTATAGCATGAGTAAGTCTGTACCAATTACACATTTTCTAAGGAACAGACTTGGAATTAGCAGCCTTCTGCTAAGTGCATTTTCTTCCTGTGCCCAGTGTCCTGGCTGCTTTCGATAACGAAGACTCACCTCCTCTATTCAGATCTAGAGAAAATGAAGTCTCTGGTTAAACAGCCTGCTGCCACACCCATCCCTGACTGTCAGCCTGGTCCTTGGCTCATCCTGTGCTTCTGCAGATGCTCGGCTGACAGGATGGTGTCATCAATTGGAAGATGACTTGTTTCACTGCACCTCTTCAGGAGGTGTGTCTTCACAAAACCAGAGCCACATAGCAAAGGGAAGCTCCTGCTGCACATACATAATTAAAAATAATGGATATATATTCATGTATGTATGTATATCTACACATGTGTATTTATATATATACACATATACATATATACATACATATATACATATACATATATACATACATATATAATACAGAGAGAGAGCACGCCAATGCAGGACAGTAATGTTTTGGGAAAATGTGATGGTGCTGTCTGGATGTCCAGCATTGACAGACAGCCCAGTTGAACTTGGTTCTTTCCCATGTCCTCTGGAAGAGGGGCACTAACATCTTGACTCATTGCAAAACTGATCTACCCTGCCTGCACTGCTCGGTGCTGGCAGAATTGTTTCTGTTCCTGTTAATTAAAAACAGGTGCACTTGCCTGCGACTTCTCCTGGAGGCCTTTCTGGTGCCTGGTTGCCCTAGAGACTGCCAATCTCCACAGGCAAGCAGGGTAAGGGAAGAGTTGTGCTTCATTTGCATAGGAGAATTGGGGTTTCGCCTGAAAATCATATTAAAAAAAAAAAAAGACAGAAAAATCTGATGTGCCATAACTGTTCTCCAGAAAGGGAAAGAGCTAGATTGAAAAGAGTCTGGCAAAGGCAAAAAGCAGAGAAGGAAAAATGAATGCAGCTGCTTCTGAGGGATAAAGAAAGGACCAAGGCTTTGACTCAGCCAGCAACATGGGGTTTGGGTCCAGGGCTAGCACACTCACACTCCCTAACATTGCCCAGTGGAAGAAACTATGTTGCTCTGCTTGTTGTCTCTTTTAAGTGTATGACTTTGTTTCCATCTTAAAGAGATGGGACCAACAGGACCACAAGCCACTAGGTAAGGGGTTGCTTAATGCCGACTGTCGACTGAACAGGACGTAAAGTCATCGAGGAAACACACCTCCAGGGAAGGCTGGGAGGGATTGTCTAGATTATGTTAATTGAGGTAAGAAGAGTCAATTTGCGCTATTCTATGGACTGGGGTCCTTGGGTGAATAAAAAGGAGAAAGTGAATGAAATACTAGCATTTACCTCCCTCTGCTCCCCAACTGTGGTGCCATGTGCAGCTGGACAGCACTCATTTCCTGCTATCATGACTTCCCAAGCACAGTGGACTGTCCCCTCCAACCAGGAGTGACAATAAACCTTCCTTTCTTTAATATGCTAAGAGCATTTTCTGTTCTTTCAAAAGGAGTTCCGTTTCAAGTATCCCTAGCAGGTGGCTCACAACCACCTATAACCCCAGCTTTATGGTGTCCAACACCCTCTACTAGTCTCTGCAGGTGTACACACACACACACACACACACACACACACACACACACACACACACACACACAAATAAAATAAGAGAAATGTAACTAACTCAGTAGGATGAGCCATAATTCAAACCTAGTTTTCCCAGCCTCTGACTCTTCTACCAGGCTGTTTCTCTGCTCTGGTCCTCAAAGTCTTATATAAAATGAGGAATTTTTGTTTCCCTGGGCTTCGGGCTTGCCCTGTGGATCTAGAATGTAAATTCATTCAACTGTGATAGAAGAGAATATGTTTTTTCTATAGCCTAATCCTATAGAACCATAGTCTCTCAGCAATTCCAAGCTGGAGTTTCCTGGCTCTTAGTAAAGTAGAGAGGGCATAGGAGAAAGAGAAGGAAGAAAGAGAGGGAAAGAGGGAGGGAGGGAGGGAGGGAGGGAGGGAGGGAGGGAGGGAGGGAGGGAGGGAGGGAAGGAGAGAGGGAAGAAAGGAGGGAGGGAAGAAAGGAGGGAGGAGAAGGAGCCCAGAACAACAGCTTTAAGTTTTAATTTGGTTTTGAGTTTTATGGCTGGGCAGATCAGATGCTGATATTTAGAATAGATGATTTGGTTGTCCAAAGGGAAACTTGGTTTATAGTGGCTAGAATCTGTGTCCAAGAATTTAAAATCTGATTTTCCTCCTACTTTTTAATTTACAGCTCTCAAGCCAATTTAATTGGGTTTGTCTGCAGTGAGGCTGTTTATTAGCATTTGGGAAGGCAGACTTTTAAAATTGTAAAAGACGTCAAAATTGTATGGGAGATAGTGAAGAATCAAGAGATAAGGATCCCAATACTCCTTGGTAATTTACCCACCCAGCATGCAGCAGGGGACAGGAGGCCAAAGCAGTGGATTACCCAGAATGACTTGGCTGGATTACAACTCAGAAGAAGTTGAGCAAAATCAACTCCTCTCCCCCAAGTTAATCACTTGAGGATTTGAAAGCCTGTCTCTCTCTTCCTTCCTTTGAACAAAGAAACTCAAAGTTACCTTGCTGAACCTTCCCCTCCCATCTTGCTTTCAAGATGCTGTGGAAATCAAAGTTTCCAGCCATCTCCGAGCTTTTCAAGATCACTCAACACGGCTGTCACTCAGCAGTCCTGGAGGAGCCGGGAAGAAGTGGAAATTGCATTGGTCTTGAAGTAGAAAATGTGCCTCTGTTTCACCCCCAGCTTATTTGACCTTGAACAAGTCGCTCCTACGGTGAGCTTAAGATTTTCTCTTTGTAAGACAAGAAAGTAGCACTTTCTGTCTACCTTGGAAATCCACCCACGTGGTACGGATGCATGAGAGACAAAGGGACATGGCAGTTGTTTGTACAGAATGTTCTGGAAGGCATTGACTCAGAGAGCCTTCTGACACAATGGTGGTACAGTACAATGTATGGGTTTTAGAGGGAGAGGCACCAAGTTTCATAGGCTGGCTCCACCACTGAAGACTCTTCCCTGTGACCTCTGGACCAAAGCTCTTTCTACTATAAAATAAGAGAAAGGCGTTACCCGCTAAAGGAAATCATTTCAGCCCTGTTAGTTACCACTCAGTGAGAAGGCACTGAAATTCCCTTCTGGGATTTTGGAGCAAGACATTGACTCAATTCCCACTTGGACATCTTCCTGTGTGTGTGTGTCTCTGAATATGGTGTCCAACCTTATAGAGCACCTACTTCCTCTTCTAGAATGGAAAGGATTGTGATACTTAGTGAACAGAGTCATCACGAGCATTAAATGAGCGTACTGCTTGGAGAGTGCTTAGGAAGGTACAAATAGACATGCCAGTTATCAAAATCCATTCAAACTCTGCTTTGCTCAAGCAGCACTAATGGAGACAGTGAGTTCTAGGAAATGACACCCTTCATTACATCATCTCAAAAGTACAAACAATTACAGTTGTGGGGGGAAAAAAAGATCTACTTCCAGCACATGCATGTAAACAGAAGGCAGAAACAAGGGGTCCCATCAACGGATCACCATGCCAAAATACTTTAATTTAGAAGGAAAGAGCTTGGATGATGTTGTAGTCTTGCTGATGTTACTGGAAACAAATAAATTGCTCAATATCCTTAGTCATCAGGGAAATGCAAATCAAAACAAGTCTAAGATACCATCTTACACCTATTACAGTGGCTATGATCAAAAACACTGATGACAGCTTATGTTGGTGAGGATGTGGAGCAAGGGGAATACTCTTCCACTGTTGGTGGGAGTGCAAACTTGTATAGCCACTTTGGAAATCAGTATGGTGGTTTCTCAGAAAATTGAGAATCAATCTACCTCAAGACCCAAGGATACCACTCTTGGGCATATACCCAAGGAATGCTCAATCATACCACAAGGACACATGCTCAACTATGTTCATAGCAGCATTATTCATAATAGCCAGAACCTGGAAACAACCTAGATGCCCCTCAACCAAAGAATGGATAAAGAAAATGTAGCACATATACACAATGGAGTACTACTTATCAGTAAAAAGCAATGACATCATGAAATTTGCAAGCAAATGGATGGAACTAAAAAATATCATCCTGAGGGGGGTAACTCAGACTCAGAAGGACAAACATGGTATGTACTCACTCATAAATGGATACCAGATGTAAAGCAAAGGATAACAGGACTACAACCCACAGCTCCAGAGAAGCTAGCTAACAAGGAACCCAAGAGAGAGGCATAGATCTCACAGTGAAGGAGAAATACATAAGACCTACATGAGCAAACTGGGTGTGAGGTAGGGTAATGGAGGGCAAGGGATGGGGGATGAGAGCATAAGGGAATGGGATGTTTGAGCTGGAACAAGGACAGAGTGGGAGAGCAAGGAAAGAGATACCATGATAGATGGAGACATTGTGGGAATAGGGAGAAACAGGGTGCTAGAGAAGTTCCCAGGAATCCACAAGGATGACCCTACCTTAGACTACTATCAATAGTGGAGAAGGTGATTGAACTGGCCTACTCCAGTAATCAGATTGGTGAATACCCTAACTGTCATCATAGAGGCTTCATCCAGTAACTGATGGAGGCAGATGCAGAGATCCACAGCCAAGCACCAGGCTGAGCTCCAGGAGTCCAATCGATGAGAGAGAAGAGGGATTTTATGAGCAAAGGACATCAAGATCATGGTGGGGAAACATACAGAGACAACCAAACCAAACTAGTGGGAACTCATGAACTGTAGACCAGTAGCTATGGAGCCCCCATGGGACTGGAATAGGCCCTCTGCATAGGTGAGACAGTTGTTGAGCTTGAACTGTTTAAGGGGCCCCCTGGCAGTGGGATCAGGATCTGTCCCTGGAGAATGAGTGGGCTTTTTGGAGTCCAGTGCCTATGGTGAATGGTGGGACACCTTACACAGCCTTGGTGCAGGGGGAGGGCCTTGGACCTGCCTCAACTGAATGTACCAGGCTCTGCTGACTGCCCACTGGAGGCTTTGCCTTGGTGGAGATGGGAATGGGGATGGGGGGAAGGCTGAGGGCAGAAGGAGGGAGGAGAGGGGGACCTGTGGTTGGTATATAAAATGAATAGAAAATTTCTTAATAATAAAACAAAACAAAAATAAAAAATTTTAAAAAGCAACCTTAAGAGAGAAAAATGTTTTTGTTTTTTTTTACTTCATAATTACAACTAACAATCAGTTATTGCAGGGAAGTCAAAGTTGCAAACACTTGAAGTATCTTGAAAAACAGAGAGGCATGCATGCTTTCTGTTCAACTACCTTCCTCTACTTTTAGACAGTAGAAGACCCCTGCCTAGAAAATGCCACGCACAGTGGACTGGGTCTCCCCACTTCAATCAACAATCAAAACAGCTCTCCACAAACATGCCTACAGGCCAACCCATCGTGTAGATAATTCCCCACTGAAACCTTTGTCCTAGCTGATGATTGGTCATGCCAAGTTGACTGTGAGAATTAGCCATCATAAATGACTATGACATCCTTCCTTTTCTGGCCTATATCTTTCCCATCAGCCACCACAGAGCCCAGGAATCCATCCTCAATCAGTCCTGCTTTCTCTTCCTTAGATTATGGAATCTCTCCACTAGTATTTATGTTGTTGTTGTTTTTTTAAAGATCCTTTTATTGAGCTAATCCCAGGGTCCTGTATTGTCCACTTACTATATGAGGGTTTTTAGTTGAAATAATAGTATAACTCACTGTTTTCTTTTCTGCCTGTTCCATATCATGCTCTGGAGCTATTTTATTTCAAATAACACAAGAGGAACAGAGTGGTATTTCCCAAGAGCATTTGAAAGAGCAATTTCTCATTTCCTGCCCCTCTAAATACATGTTCTTAAAATAGAATTGTGCAAAACAGTTTCTTCTGAAATCGGGTTAATATGGGCATGAAATAATCAGGGAATAAAGGTGAAAAAAAAGAACGTTAGACCTTCGACAACCCCTGTCTATGAGACTGGATAATGTTCATGTTGATGAAGACAAACCTTTACAGGTGCATGAATTAGTTATAACCCAGTCATTCATCAGGTCACAAATATTTCTTGAGAGTCTTTCATGAGCCATGGGCTGTGATTAGCATTAGTATCCACTGTCGTTGGGAAAGAAGGGCATATGAAAGCATTAAGTAGGTTACAGACATGTGCTGGATAGACCTGAGCATGGCGGGTGTAAGTTGTACAGAAGTTGGTAAGAGTACAGAAGTTGGTGCTCAGAGGTGGTCAAGGAGAGTTTCCTGGAAAGAAGCACCAAGATGACAGTCTTTAGGGATGAGTAACTTTTGAGCAGGGAAAGAGAAGGCCTTGACCATAGGGAAGAGTATAGTCCCCCAAACCAAAGGCCAAGAAGGCAGGAGTGAAGGTTTCTGTGAAACAGGTGGGAGACAGATTGTGTACTAGTTACTTGTCTTGCTGCTTATGACAAAACACCCAGCCAAGGAAAATGAGGAAGGAAAGATTTTGTAAGACCCATGGCTTAAGGGTACAGTTCATCATGGTGGGGACGGCACAGGGACAGAAGTGGCAGGGAGCTGGCACATTGTATCTGCAGTGAACCCAGAAGTGCACGAACCCTGGCTCTCAGCCAGCTTTCTTCCTTTCATTCAGCTCAGGACCCCAAGCCATGGGATGGTTTTGTCTACAGGGAGGGAGTCTTTTCACATCAATTAGTCTAGCCTAGGAACTTCTTCACAGGTAAGGCCAAACTTTGATTGCTGGGTGATTCTAGATCTGCTAACTTAATGATCAACATTAACCTCCCAGACTAGCAGGTGAAGCGAGACAGGCAAGCTAAGACAAGACCTCTAAAAGCTATGGAAATGAAACTAAGATTAAATTCTATATTAGGAGCCGTGGGAAGCCACTAATGGATGCTAAGCAAAGGTGCCATGGTTTTGATGTATCCCCAACAAAATATGCACTGGAAACCTAATCACCAATGCAGCAGTGTTGCTTCTGGCTTGAGGAATTGTGGGTAATGGCACACTTCTTTCAAATAAAGGTTCAAAAGGTAATTAGCCTGACAACATCATGTGTTTATTCTGGGCACACTGAACAGGAGTGATTTGAGTATGAATGTCTCTGAGTCAAGCTGGAGGCACCAAATAAGCAATTGGTTATAAACATGTAGAAGGTCAGGGATATTTCACTCTTCGCCTTCTGGGTCTTTCTATTCATCTGCTCACTATTCGGTGCATTTTGTTGTTTATTTTGAGCAACCTCATGATGGTGTATTTGTTATATAGTAAAATTTCACTGATACAAGGAGTTGTCCTCATGGACATGCGTTGGAAAGGAAACTGAAAGCCAATTTCTTCTGGTAGTGATGGAGCTGGCCCTCATGTGGCCAACAGCAGAGAAAGGAAGCAGCCAAGTGGTGGGGTTTTTTTATTCCTTCCTGTTCTTATATATCTAGTGTGTTATCAAAGGTTTCTGGTGAAAAAGATTTTTTTCTTTGTATCAACTAGGTTGTTCAGATGAAGTAGTCAGGTAGAGTGCTAGCTAGAAGTTCAACATGGGAGGTTACACTGACCAGGGGTTAAGGGTCGGAATTATGCTGTAAGAAGAAAGACATTTGAATCCAGGCTCTGCGCTCCTTCATGAACTGTGTAATACCTTTGAGATTTTTATTTCCATCTGTAAAGTACAAATCCTGGTACCATCAGGTTGCTATAAGGATCAAATAAAGATTAATGATAAAGAGCAAATCCAGAACTCTCTGTCCTAGGTTTCTTCCCCATCTATAAAGAAGTTTTTCCCAGATCTCTAGGTCTGTCTACCACTAGTATGTAAAGGACACAATGCAGGGTGAAAACTCTAGCAGGAATGAACACTCCAGGACATTAAGACTTTAAAAATAAGTATAGTGCATATACATAGGAAAATTCCATTGTTTTTTATTTTTCTGTAAAAAAAAAAAATAGCTCCTATTTAGAACCAAAATAAAACATATCTCATCTTTGGTATATTTTATATATCATATATATATATATATATATTACTTATATATAAATTATATTTATATATTTATATATATTAGTTATATATATATAATATAGTATTCTGCAACATAGCTAAATGTAATGCTTACATTGCTTTCAGTTACACACACACACACACACACACACACACACACACACACACACACAGGATTTGCCCAGCTGAGAAGCAATTTTTCTCAGAGTCACTACTGTGACGTTGCTCAGCAATCTTGTCTAGCAGATGGACCTCCATGTGATGGTTAGCTGCTAAGCTCTGTTTGATAATGTATTGGCTCTTCTCTGTTGTCTCAACAGATGCCTCCTGTGTGCTAAGCCCACAGTCTCCAAGTCCGAGGTTGTCTCCTAACCAATTGCCCCCTCCAAGGCAGACAGCACATTACACACACACACACACACACACACACACACACACACACACACACACAAAGTGTTTATGGTTCTTTTCCCAGGCTGTTCTCTATTCCCTGTCCAGAAGGTGGACCAGATTGTAACATCCTCCTTTGTCAACCATGAATAACATGAGGAAGCAAAAACAGTACATGTGCCTTTTCATGTTTCTGCTGGAAATAAACCATATGTTGTCCGGACCAAGCCTTCTTAGGAGTTTGTTCTACATAGGAAAAAGGCACAAATTTTAAAATTAATGTATTCAATGAATGCTTCGACCTTGAATTTAGTAGCTTAAGGCAACACGCTTGCCTCAGACACAATGACTCAGGATCATGAGTGAGTTGGCGGCTTCCTCAGCGGCTCACGGTGACTCATGAACATCGCTGTGGCTGGACCCCACCTGAAGGCTTCACTGGGGGAGATTCTCCTACAAATCTCACTGTTAGAGATGTTTCTCAGCTGTTATTCAGACTCAGGGCCTCCGCCTCTTTCTGACTGTTATCCAGAGGTCAATCCCTCTTCTTTGTCTCAGCACCATGGCAACTTGCTGCACCGTAGAGCCGGGAAGAGAGTCTACAAGCCAGATGAAAATCACAACCTTTTGGAACCTAACCATAGGATGGCCGTCCCATGACCTCTTACACACTGTGTCAGGTAGAAGCAAGTCAAGGAGGGGAAATTGCACCTGGTATGAATGCCAGGAAGTGGACATGATTGGATTGCATCTCAGATTTTACCTGCCACAATGAGAGTCAGTGCTGGTTACACGATGCGGACCTTGAGAGGAAGAACATCACTCTGTCTTTCTAGTCAAGGAAATACTAAGGCAAAGCAGAATAAGGAATATGGTTTTGGAATTTATCTGTCCCATTTCAGACATGCACTAAAAGTAGCCCTAAGCCCAAAAGGGGACACACCTGAGGAGTTAGCCGAGATGGTGGCAGAGAACTCCAGTAAAGGGACTCACATTCTTGTCCCTTTCCAAATTAATCAGGTGTGTAAGACAAATTCCAAATGTGACCCCTATTTTATAACCTGCCACACCCAAGTTCCAGTCTTAGCCTTCTGAGAAGAGACGGTGGTCCCATCTCAGGAACTTTCTCTCACAAATCATATTCCATGTTCGAGAACCAGCCATGAACAGTGCTATAGAGATGCCGTCTCCAAATGATAGGGCTTAGATTATTAGGCTTTTCTTTCCTCTGGGACCATTTACCAACATTACACTCTCCCCTTGAACCCTATGCCCTGTATATATGTACCTATAAAATAGACACAACAAGAGATTGACAAGAATAAGTAATGGGAAAAACAGCAGAATAATGATAATATCTTGCAATAAAATTGTCTTTGTGCTTTGGATGCCATATTAAATAAAAGAAGGGTTACCTAAATGCAAGCATTGCAATACTATAACAGTCAATCTGATAACAAGATGGTGTTACGTGATTAAAGATGATACACACATACACACACACACACACACACACACACACACACACAAGAGGATAATGTATGTCTAATGTAGGACAAAGCTAGAAGAAGGCTCAAGATGTCATCAAGCTGCTAAAAATGGTTGACAACTGAAAATTTGTAATTTTACTTTTTTTCTATTTAAAATTTTCAGACTAGTTTTGAGAAACTGAAATTATAGAGAGCGAGACCATAAGAGTGGATTTCTGTATTCTAAGCAGAGAGAATACAGGTCATCTTAGCAATTGGACCTTTACCCCAGACTGTAAATGTCAGTGCCTCAGAGGAGAGGAGACGCAGCCTTTCCCTGAACACACAGCCAAGTCTACACTGGATAATGGGAAGTCCCTGAAGACTTCCATACCAAGACCACACCATCGTTACATTTGGCTTTTCTTTTTTCTTTTGAAAGTTCACTGTGGCAATACAGATGTAGGATTATAAAGGGCCAAAATTAGAGGTGTGATGTATGAGAGAAACTTCCTTAGGGAGCCAGTATGGTTGGACAAGAAGCGTAGATAAGAGAAACATTGCCTGGATGATGATTGGTGGAGAATTAGGCTCAACAGGGTTAAGAAATACCAAGATGGAACCAGAATGTAGTGCAGGAAGGAGTTACATTTAGATGGAGGCAAGGAGGCATGGGTAGCAGGGGAGGGGGCGGGCAGATGGAGAGATGGTGCCAGCAATTTCCAGGTTGTGTTGTATAGGCCCTGTAGCAGGTTGGGGTAGAGAGACACTGAGGCGAGTCTATGCATAAGTGGATAATATTACATCAGTTACTTTTCTCTTTGTTATGACCAAATAACCAGCAAACATCAATGAATTTTCTTTGGTTTGTAGTGAGAGGGGATATAGTCTATCATCATGCTTCCAAACCTCTTCACTCTCCATTCCCCTCCTTGTCTGGACTTTTCCTCATAGAAGCAACCATTTTCCCATACTACACTAAGGCGGTTCTCTCTGACATACAATTTGCTGGTCACAGTTAAGCTGTATTTTTCTTCTGATATTTCCAAGGCCCTGTACTTCAATGTATAGAGTGAAACCATTTTGAAATTTAAGAGGGAATTTTTTTTTTTAACGACATGAACTAAAATCAGTCTAAGAACAACACAGTCCAACAGAGTCTTTTCAGAGGCCCTTTTTTTCTTTCTTTCTCTCTTTTTTTCTTTGAAACTTTAGAAAATGTTAAACACAAATTACTGCCATTGAGATGATGGAAGAGATTTCAACGTCCCCTGAAATATATTCGGGAATATGTAAGAGACTTAGCTGGGGCTCATTTGAAATTCTGCATTGGGATAAATGGCTAGAAAGAAGTTGTTTTATATTCCTTTTTACTACGAATGCCTCACAGCTGAATCCACAGAGCCACAGGCCTGCCTACTGACTCTGCTCTTGAAATATATGGAAAAAGACTTCCTAGTGTGAGTTAATTTATCAGGCTTCCATACTGAAATCTGAGCATATTTAAGGCAGATCCCAACACTCTCCCTGGTGCCGCTGAGACAGTCTGCAGCTGACCTCTGACGTCCCACGCTATTTCATATACAATAATACTCCCTGATTATCTGTAAAGACCAGCACCTATGGGGTTCCTTTTGACCAGGAAAATGACCTCTTGTGAGCTTCAATTTTCCTCTTCTCAAATAAAGGCCCATTAACTCCACCAGCAGCAGCAGGCCATTTTAGGAAAGTTGCCAAAGCCCCTGATTCAATTTTGTGTAGCTCAGAGTTGGGGGTTTTTCTTTTTCTCCAAATAGTCCTTCTTCCTAACAATGTCTCCAGTAAAGACACATTCAGATTCATGAAGGGTACACTCAAAAGGCACTTAGGACTATCAGACCGTGAGATTTCTCTGCTGTCCCATTTTAACCCTATAACTCCTGGCACTTGGCTGGAATCTGTCGGCTCAGCGACAGACACATTGGACAGTAAAGGCATATGTAGAATTTAAATAACAGGAAGATTTTCTTCCTGTTATCATTTTTTCTCAATTTCTTTATTCATTCTTCATTAACATATAAAGTGATTAGTTTCGCACTGTCCATTTTAATGCGCGCACACACATATGTATAATTAGATTTTGTTCCTATTCACCACCACCCCGTCCTCTGCCACCTCCTTCCTCTCTTACACAGCCCTCCTTCTGTCACATATATTTCATTACCCTCCCTTCAGACTTCTTCCTTTCCCTTCACAGTCCCTTCCTACTTTCACGTGACACATATCTTTATCTCCAGATGTATATTTAAGTCTAAAGTCCACCTGTAGAAGGGCATGCAGTCTTTGTATTCCCTCGTCTGGTTAATTTCTCTTGCTATGGCAATCTCTAGTTCCATGCTGTCCTTAAATTCCATCATTGCCTTCTTCCTTATAGCTGATTCAAATTCAATTGTGAAGGGAATTCCTTTAAATCACCTTCCAGTTCCCTGGGACTTAATGAAATAAGAGGTGTTTTTCAAAAAAACAAACAAAAAAAATTATCAAGATCCATTTCCTAACTCAGAGCCTGATGTTCTGAGTTACATGAATCAAAAAAAAAAAAAAAAAAAAAAAAACAATGTGGATCCTGCCAAGTTTATTATAAGCATATACCCATGAGAAGGTTTCATATATTCACTACCTACTTCAATGTGAAGAATTCGCATAAAGATGATCTCAGGCAATTTCTCAAGGAGGTATCTGGATGCTTATGTCTGTGTGTATGAGAGAGAGGGGGGGGTTGGTATTATTCTAGAAATTTATCAACAAGGAATATTCATAAGCCCTAGAACTTACATTTTCATACTGCTATTTGCCAAGACTACTTAGCTACCTATTCCCATTAACCCATCTATTAATTCAATTATTTCATTGAGTCTATTTTAAAACAAAAAATATACTCATAAGAATATAACTTATGATGCTTTCATATTTAGAAGGTATATAAAAGCACTTTGTGGGCTCTCACATCCTCTTCTTGGCTCATGCAGGTCCAACTCTTCAGAATGGCAAAATAGCATTTATTCTTCAACATGAGTGTGTCAACTAAATATTTTCCAAGACCCACTGGTGTGGAACACTTTAATCATTCCCTCCTCTGTGATCCACAGGTTAATAGATTCTTGCTACAGTTTTATGGTATATGTTCTTGACTTTGAAACTAGATGGTAAATTACAATCAGATAAGAGCTATGTCATGTTTCAGTTTGTCACACTACAGAAAAAAAATTAAAATTGAAAAGTTGAGCTGAACATACTATGGAATTGAATTTATTCATTAAAAGATTCCACCTTCCCTTTTGACCATGTCTCCCACAGAAACTTAATTCTAGTGCTTAAGGTCCTAGGAGGCCATAGAGTTCACTGGCTAGAGCCTGCTAACACTTTACCATGTGCAGTTGCAGCTTCTCCTGGTCCTGTCAGTTCTGGGATGCATGCATTGTCTCCTAGTGTAGGAAATCTGAAACTTCAGTGTGCTTAAGACCCCCCCCCCCCCGTAATAGGACAATGCAGAATTCTTGAAAGAGAGTGCTGGGCCAGGTTTTGTATTTGGAATATGTTCATTATACAGGACCTAAACCGGGAGGTCATAGAGATCTCACAATGACCTCAATTGAGTGTAGGCAGGCCTGAGCCTACCATGGCTCCTCCTCCAGCCAAGAGTTACTTTGTCTTGGGCTTTCCAGGAGAATGTCAGGCCTTTCAAACAGCAATGAGGTGGGGTTAAAAGAGCATCGAAACTGGGAAATGGTTCAGATGCTAAAACCATTATCTCACAAGCATGGGGACCTGCATTTGAATCTCTAGTACTCATTAAAAAAAGGTTGGTTGCATTGATATATGGCTATAATCCTAGCACTATTAAATCAGAGAAAGGGTCTCTGGGATTTGCTGGTCAGGCAGGCTAGCTGAATCTATGAGCACCAGGTTTAATGAGAAATCTGGCCTCAAAATAGAAAACAGAGCAATTGAAGAAGACACACATCAATGACCTCTGGCCTGCCCGCATGAGGCACACACACACAGCCTCAATAGGAAACCTTGGCCCCAATACAAACTCCCCTAATATCTTTAGTGAAATATGAAAATTAATCAGCATAGTACTGTTCCAGTTGGTGGTTGTGTAGATAAATGCAAATGCATAAAGTAGTCCCTGGTCACCAGCCTTTGGTACTATTCTTTGGAAGCTGTGGAAGCTTTAGAGACTGGCCAAGTGGGAGGAAGTAAGGTCACTGGGACTGGGTCCTTGTAGGTCATAAACTCCATCCCTTCCTGTCTCTTTGCTTCCTTACTGTGAAGAGGTGATCCAGCCTTCTCAACCATGTGCGTCTACCATGATATACTGTGCACCGTGGACCCAAAGCAACAGAGCCAAGGGATGATGGACTGAAACCTTAGAAGCTGAGACAGAATGAACCTGTATGACTTTTCTTGATTCACTCAAGTGTTTAAACAAAGAGATGACTACTAACTCAGTCTGTGATGGTTAACACTGTGCTTTTAATTGACTGGACCACAGTGCCTAAATATTAAATATTCTGAATGGAAAGCACTGTCCTTATTGTAGGTGATCCTTGTCCAAACTAATGAAGGTCTGGTTAAAACCAAAGGCTGACCTCTCCTGGGGAGGAGGGAGATCTCCAGAAGACTGCTTGCACTTCATCTGTAAATCAGCTCTTTCTGAATTCCTCCAGCAAATAGCCTTTGAGCTACATCTGCTGCAATCCAGTGTCTTCATCCTCTTAACCTCACCTACAGGGCCATATCCTACACTGCCCAAGCCTCTATAACTGTGTTAGACAATTTGATAAAATAAACCTCTTCCTATAAAAAAATCTGTACCCTGTAGGTTCTATTTCTTTGGTGAATCCTGGTTACTACAAAAAGGAATTATACAATACTTGTGATTGGCTTATTTCACTTAGCAGGATGTCTTCAATATGAACCCATGTGGAGCAAGTGTCAAAATGGCCTTCCTTGCTAAGACTGAAGAATATTCCATTGTATGTTTCCATCACATTTTACCTGTCAATTTCTCTTTTGGTGGATATTTGGGCTGCTTCCAATTAGGGGATTCCGTGAATAATGCTGCTGCAGATATTTGCATACAAGTATCTACTTGGATTGTTGCTTTCATTTCTTTTTAATTTATATCTGAAGGCAGTATTACTAGTCCATATGTTAATGCTATGTTTTATTTTATGAGCTATGACATTCCATCTTCTACAGTAGCTGTCCTGTTTTGTATTCCTACTGACAAATGACCAAGGATCTAACTTTATCATATCCTTATCAGTGTACATTTTCTGACTTTTTTTTGTATTTTTGTTGTTGTTGTTGTTGTTGTCTTGCTTTGTTTTGTTTTTCATGATGATGGTGGTGATAGAAGACTTAATGATGAGAAATGCCTCACTGTGGCCATGAACTCTCCCGAAGGACTGTTGGTGTCCACTTTTCATGAGCTTTTGGACATTGATACATCTTCTTTGGAGAATTATCTATGTAAGTCCTTTATCCACTTTTCATTCAGTTGTTAGTTTTTATTTGACTGTCATGTCATAAGAGTCACAGAGGGACTTTTCTTATTGACAAGACTAAGGGTTTCTTCCACAGGTTCTTATCTAATATTCAATCCTTTCTTCATCTTTTTTATTTGCTGTTTTAAATTTAGTCAATGAATTTCCCCATTAGTTACTTTTTTAAGAATTCGTAGTCTTGCTACTGTTAGTTTGCAGTCAATAACTATCTTCCTACTACTATCACACTATCTTAGAAACATGCAAATGAGCGGCCTTTTTCTCTAGGAAATCAATTCTGTTTTCCTGCTCTCCCTAGCAACTTGTCATGAAGAGTTAAGGACCCAACACTCTGTTTTGATCCCACATGCAGGTCCAGTAAATACATCCTGTCTGGAATCCCAAAATGATTCTTCCTGTCTGGCAGATCACCTCTCAAGAGCACGTGAATGGCAAACAGAAGGTTTTCCTCAACGGAGAGAAAACTATAGGAGTTAAGTATTTATTTTTGGTAAAAGTTCATGTCACTTATATGGAAAGCTTTGGGCAACTAACATCAGAAAAAAATAATTATACCATATGACTGCATTGATAGTGCAGTTCACTAAAAGATGAGAAATTTTTTGAGTTATATTTTTGGCACCCTAACATTTTGGTACTAAAAAAATGAGTCTAATGAATCAGTCATAGGGAGATTCTTTCATTTCTTGTTTTATCTTCCTTCCTCCTTTTTTAAAAATTTAGTTTTAGTTTTGATTTCAAAGACAATGTATTTCACCATGACACCAACTGTTAGACTACATAAAGTTTTAGGAATGCTACACTTAATTAGTACCAAAGGGTAACAATGGCTTATGCCAGATGGTGAACAATCCTTCCTTGGCTTCTCAACAGAGGTTGGAATATTAGTCACTGTATATTTACAAATCCTTTCTTACCCTCTCATTCCAACTCCTGGGGGGACTGAGACTCAGGCTAACAGAAGCATGGGTCTGCCCAGAAGTTGGCCACTCACTTGTGACCAAGCTCTTGATGACCTCAGGGAGCAACAGAGACCTGGATTGAAGCCTCATCTTGAGGAGAACCTGATAAAAGATGAGACTCCAGTTAAGCAATCTTTCCTCAATCTTCCAATTTAGGCTCAGGATGGGGCTGGACTCACTGGGACTCCGCCGCCGCCACTTTAGGCTGGAGAGCACCAGAATCACCTCCTGTGGGGGCAGTCTGTAAAGTGCCTGTCCCCACAAGCATAAAGACTTGAATTCAATCCACAAAATTCTCATATGAAAAATTAGGCATGGCAAACTGAATCCCTAGAGCAATGAGAGAAGCAGATCCCTGGAGCTCTCTTGCCTGACATCTTAGTATAACTGGGGAGCTCTCTCTCGGTGAGAGAAATCTTGTCTAAAAGCAAAATAGAAGACAGTATTCCTGAAGAAAAACACATGAAGTATCTGATGTCTGGTCTCTACATATGCGCGCGCGCATACACACACAAGACAGAGAGAGAGAGAGAGAGAGAGAGAGAGAGAGAGAGAGAGAGAGAGAGAGAGAATATGAATTGCCAGCCATATTATTTTATTTATTTATGGAGTACCTAGGGACTATCTACTTCAGAATGAAGAGGAAAGGTAATTCCTATCAGGCATTCAGATTCCTATCCCATCCCAAACCCACTGGATCAGATTGTACAAAGATGTGCTGTAGATAACCCACTCTGTTGCCTACATCTGTCAATCTGCCGGAACTTCAAGCTAAAGTACCCCCTGACACTTACATGGTCAACAATCTTCCCCCCTGTGACAAAGACTTCGAGTGAAAGTGAAATGCTATTTTTTCAGCTCTCTGAAAAACAGATGCTCAATGAGGTTTCTTTGTTCTAAGTTTCTGATGAAGTTCTTGTGCTGAGAACAATGGATGACAAATGTGCATTCTGTACAGTGCTGGGCCATCCTTAGACCTTTCTAATAGACAACAAAGTCATCAAGCCTCACTTTATTCCCCATTTCATTTCTATAAAAGAATGTGAGAAGGTCTAAGGGACTTGCTCACAGTGAGCACTGAAGCCTTTATACTTCTCTTCCCACAGAGATTACTCCCCATCCCCACCCGAAACTGAGAAAGGCAGAGCTTTGGAGGATCTTTTTATATGTTGTGGTTACTCAACAGCCATATGTTTGAATTGCATATCTTCATTCTAAGCATCTATTGAAGGGGAACTCTGTAAAAGTTAAGCAACGTCCTAAGAAGCTTAGCAGCTAAGCCTCAAGGATAGTGAAAGGATAGTGAGACACAAAGACTGATTAACTCCCTCCCTCCCCATGAAGTGTGGCTGGCATGTGCTTACAGAAGGCTTTGACGGAAGCATCTCACTTCCATAGAGGATGGCCAGGAGGAGCTTTCCCAATGTCCAAGTTGTACCTGGAAGGGTAAGAAATGTACAGGAGACAGCATGGTGGGGTGAACAGTGGAAGACACAGCCGAGGGGGAGACACATCCCAAGAGCACATCCCTCAGGCTAGGAAATCGTGGAGGAAAGATGGATATAGGTCTCAGAATGTTCCTAGAAGGAACAGTCAACACCAAATATAGAAACTGTGCATTGGGGACTTGACTACATCGACCATGCTAAGACTGGGCTCTTTTCCCCGTTCTGATCTCCACCTGAATCCTGAAAAGTATGGGAATGTCAAAGAAGCAAGGAAAGAGGCCAGAAGAGAAAGATGGAAGAAGAAGAGGCCACTGTGTGCTTGCTTGCATGCCTCCCTGGAGCCAGGGCTGAAGAAAAGCATGGACTAAGATGAGAGAGGCGTCTCTTGACTGACATTATACTGGGCTTTTCAGTACCAAAAGTTGGACTGCTACTGTACCCGAGAACAACTATAAAAGGTACTACAGCAACATCACCCACGGGTATGGAGGCCAGGACACAGCTGAGGAGCAAAACACAGTAAGATCAATTCTACTCCTATTGTACTCTCTTGATTCTTTCCTGTTTACAAGCCAACTAAAACTCTGTGGTCACCAGAGGCTCACGTGTAGTGCTTGCCAGTGGCTTCTGAATGAACAAATAAACCTGAAAACAGGCTATGTTGTCAACACTGGACATCTGGTTGAGCACTGACTTGGGAGCATAACAGACAGACTCCAAATAACAATGGATCATTTTATTGGCCTGCATCCTGGAAAAATATTGCCTTTTTGTTGTTGTTCTTGGGTTTGAAACTAGGGGGTTTTATGCATGCTAAGAATACTACACTCTACCACTGAGCTACATCCCAGCACTATTTTATTTTATTTTGAGATAGGGTCTCATTAAATGGTTTGCATTGGCCTTGATCTTATTCTGTAACCCAGGCAGACCTCTAACCTGTGATCCTACTGCCTCAGCCTTTCAAGTAGCTAGAATTTCAGTCCTGTATCCGCAGGCCCAGTTGAAAGATGAAATAACCTCTTTTCCTAATGCCACCCATTCATAGTTCAAATTACATGATAATGATGATGATGTTGATAAAATGAGAAAGACCAGGACAAAGGGTAGGGAGGTGTGGGTGTGTAAATGCCTCTCTAAGTCTCATAAGCTTCACTGCTGAGTATCTATACCTTTCTAACAAAAAGTAGGATGACGATTGTCTCAATTCTATAACAAAGCTTTTTGGTAGACCAGTGGTTGGTCCAGGGAATTTTTAATCCAAGACAATGATATTTGGCATACTGGTAAAACTGAGTGAATAAATGGATCAGTTGTTAAGTGGCTGATGGATGGGGAAAAGGATGGAAGGACAGATGGATGAGCAAATAAACAAATGCATACCTAACAAGAATGTTAGAGAACTGAGATACTGATGACAGACTGTAAACTTGCACAAATCTGAACTGCCAGAGAGGAAAGTACAGCACAGTCAGGAATGAACGGCAAAGCCAAGCCACTCACTATATTAACCAGAACAGTGACAGAAAAGAGGCTGGAGCCCCACAACTCCCTTAAAAGACATGGCCCCAATGACCTAAAGACCTCTCCCAAGGTTCCTAGGTTCTACAAATTCCCAGTCATGCCATGCTTGGGGCCAAAACAGTATGCAGAGTTTCAGGTGGCATTCAGATCTAAACTATAGCCTTTTTATTTTTAGGACTCAAGCAGAGAGAGGTATGAGGAGCTCAGGTTCCTCACACCACCCCCATATGCCTCTCAGCCCCTTTGAGATAAAGTTGCTCGGGAACTCTGTTCTTGTCTTTACCTATCAGCGCCCTGTCAGGAACTGTCTTGGAAGAACATTCAAGACTGTTTCCTTGGTACCTCAAAACTTGTTACGTTTTATCAGCTGGTGAAAGATAAGCAAGAACAAGCCACAGAGAAATTCTGAGTCCCACCCACCCACCAACAGTCCACCAATATTAGCTCTTGATCTGTTTTTATATGCTTCATGTATTGGATTCTGCTGTATTGACACCTCCAGGTTCATGGTAAGTTGATAACTAAGTCGGAAAAACCTGAGATCTCAAAGCTTTCTCCATTGTATCCTTCTATTTCTTTGCCTTCAATATACATTCAGAAGTCACTCTACAAAGTGCCAAAGCAGCTTCCCCAGTCTGCATAAGATGAGTATGACCAGGATAAGCTCTAGCTCCCTATGGATGCTATTGCCTGACCTAAGTTCCCGATTCACCAGAAAGAGACGTAGGAACACTCCATGCCCAGCCTGTGGCTAGACGTGCTAGAAGTGCAAGCAGCAGCAGAAAAGGCATTGTTTATTCCCCCGCCCTCATTTTTGTTGGGATGTCTTCTAAATCCCTTTTTAAAACATGTTAAAGGCGCCTTACAATAACTACTGTCAGTGCGGTTTCTATAGTTACTTCTGATCATGAAAGGGGGTGGGGGGTGGAGGGATGTTTAGTTGGGACTGAAGATATTGTAGACACGGCAGTGCCATTCTACTGGCTATTGTTAAGGCAGGCAGCTATCTGCAAGCTATTTTGTGTGAAAAGAAAGATGTATGCGAGAATGAGCTTTATTCCTGGCTTATCATTTACAGATAGAGTGAGAAAGCTAGGGTAGATTTTTCAGGTCTTCTAGTACAATGCTGTCACTTTATAGAAAGCTCAGGAGGTATTTTCCAGATAAATGCAGCACCAGCAGAGAATCTGGGACCTGCAACTAGTTCCCAGGCTGACGCTCTCTTTAATCTAATCATCTTCTCCTAATCCAGACTGTAAGGAAAAGGGTATTTTGCATATTTTACTCCTCAAACACTAATTGTTCCTTTAAGAGCCATCTAGGCTTCCTTCGCCCTAAACCAAGCTGAGAAAAGATAAACAGCTATGCTTAAAAATAAAGCCCACAATACAAATCTGCAGTCCACTAAGATGATGAATGGTCCAGGGTGACAAGGTAACTAATTATTAACTATAACATTAAATAAGCAGCTAACAAAGATTAATCTCCTGGGCTGTGTTCAAAGTACATAGATAACTCATTAGTCTGGTAATTCCTTTATATTTATTTATTTATTTATCTATTTATTTATTTATTTGGCATTCTGAATAAATTACTCTGATTTAAAAGAGAAAGGAAACAAAAGAAAGATTGATGGCTGGTGACTGATGATTGATTGATTGATTGATTGAAAAATTGATCTCTCTAGCCTGTGTGGAGGGGCTAGCAAAGCTGGGATGAGTATCCCTCCTGAAGGGTGGCCAGTGTTAATAGATCCGATGGGAATTCATTAAGAAGAGAGGATTATAACCATCTGTGCTTTCAGCTCCACCACCGTCAAAATGATCAGTCCCTGAGTCTGCCCTACAATCATGTTCACCTCAGTACAGAAAATTCTGCCACCTGTAAGGTTTCACATCTGCAATCCCAGTGCTCAGGGTGATTGTGGGTGGAGGGCAGAGCATTTCCAAGAGTCCAAGGCAAGCCTGATCTACACAGAAAAATAAAAAGGGAAAGTAAATGATTGTTGAGGGAGGAGGCGTCATCTTCTTCAGCAGTATAGCCACTGATAAGTTGCCCACGTGCCAGTAAATTACCTTGCACCCACATTCAATCAAGCAAGCAAGCAATTAAACTCAATGAGTCACACAAAAAGAAGAGATGAAATGGGGAGGGGGGGCACTTGGTGGAAAGAAAGGTCTCACTGACAGAGGAGAATCAGGATGAGAAAAATACGTTACATAAATGAATGAAACAATCACAATAAAAAATTCAAAGGAAAAAGGAAAAACTTCCAAACCAGTCTTTTATTAACAATTTCAGCTTCTAGGGAAAAAACGTACTTTGCTGTGAAGGACTTGTTTCTATGCTTCTTCACACAGTCATGCATTTGGAAGGGCAGCCCTCCCAAAGTTAAATCCACCTTGTCTCTTCCCCGCCCGTTATTTACTAGGAAACAAAATCACGTTGTTTCTGAGGAGTACTTACTTCAAGACTGCCAGAACAAACCTTGATTTAAACTTTAACTCCTTGCTGAAGAAAAGGCTAGGTCATATTTCATTCGGATAATATTTATACTTTCAAGGCAAAATGAAAAATTAAAACCCATCCCACATTCTCAATGTGCAGTCCTGCAGATAACAACTATTAGCAGCTATAGTTAAATCTTGGTGACTTGATGTAATTGAATATCTTCATCTTTTCCTTTGTGAATTTCCAAAGACCTTTTTGAGATTCCAACCTAATATATGTATGAAGACATCGGCACAATATTCAAATATCAACTTTGTCTCTCTCCTCTTCCTCCCCTATTTTACTAGTTATTGTTTATACTTTTCCAAGTTTTGTAACTTGTAAATCCCCTTCGTTTGCTTAGTCTTCCATATTAGTGTCAAGGCTCATGCAAACACAGAACCAAGAATATAATTTAGAGTCCAATTATACTCTCAAAGGAAAACAGAAAATGGTCTCTGTTATATAAAAGAGAACTTCCCCAATCAATAACACAACTCTTAACCATGTGTTTTCTCCATCCATCTAGGCCATGCAGCCATGCCCTTTCCAGAGACCGGGCAGTCTTCACTGGATTCTTCTCAGCCTGATTTCTGTTTTGTCTTGCATACATATGAGAACCAAGTTTTAAATGTTTGTCTAGAAGTGCTTTGCCTTTAGCTTGACAACAAATCTAGGTTTGAAGCTATTCCTCTCTAGTATTACAGATATTATTCTGCATTGGTAGCACCCAGGCTGCTCATGCAAACAACTTAGGCTAGCATAATGCTTCTTTCTTTGTGGCTACCATATGCTTCTCTCTCTCTCAGAGCTGTAAGCTTTCCTTTCTATCCTAGGATCTGAAATATATATATTTCTACTAACCCAGGATATACCTATGCCTATGAATCCCTTTGGCCTCAAGTAAGCCTTTCCATGTGAAGAACCAAGTCTCTCAGCTCACAAAGCTATCTTCTACGTTGATTTTGATGAGTTCATTTCATGTTATTACCTCTGCATTCCTCCTTCTAGAATTCTCATTGGATGGATGTTAAATCCTTAAAGCTATCCTTCGTGTTTCTGAATTTACTTCTTTTCCATCTCTTCTGCCTGACTTTCTTCTTAGAATTTGTATTTGGTTTTTCTTCACATGCATCTTCACATGCCCATGGACATTATGATTTCAGTATCTCATTTGTTATTTAATTTCCCATGCCCAAAGTTAATTCACTAACTGACTACTTTTTATATTATTCTGCAGTTGATACAATAAGTTCTTGAATCTAGAGAAAATAAATATCTTGTTTGTTTATATGTATCTTGGGCGCCTTGAATTTACTCTCTGGTCCTTCCTACTATAGGTTGACTTTAAATATTTCATAGTTCTTAGTTTTCTATTACACTTAAGAATAAAGGACGGTGCAAGCTGACTAAATATACTACTGCAGTTGCTCTGATACTTCTGCCTATAAGCCTTCTCCAGTGAGAAATACTATGTTTAAATTACCATTATAAACTTGTCAGCCCCAACAGATGTATTGCTTCTGATATAGTTCAGAATTCTGCAGGAGAAGATCTTGCATGAGTGTTCAGGTACAGAGCATTTGGTCTGTCTGCTCCAGGCCCCTCCTCATGCCTACGTGTTTCTGGTTCTTCTGCTAGACTTGTCTTTGCCCATCCCTAAGTGCCAAACTAAAGGAGGAGATGAAGTAGGAGTCTGTTCTCAGTTCAATGGTAGCTAATTCAACCTTGTTGAACCAAAGAGGCCAAAATGAATGACACAGATACAACCTCCTGTCTCTCTTCCCAAACCATTCTGCAATAACACTAGCCTGAAGTATTTCCTGATTGAAAATACTCTGGGGGTCCACCAAAAGAATCTGAAGAGATAAAACATCTACAGATGAGCCAAGAATAAATGTGAATGCCTCGACATGCCTGCAGGAACCACAGAGCAGGAAAACCTAGGGCCAAATTGTGGACATATAGGAAATGCCACCGCACAACCTGACAGGCCAACAAATCTTATCTCTATCTATGGAGCCTTCAGTTTAGTTGGAGGAATGACTGGAAATCACATTTCACTCAAAAGCACACAGGCTGAACCTGTCAGTGATGTAGACACTGTGGTATGTTTAAGACATCTGCACCGGGTTTATCTGTGGCTCTATGAATGGATTTTGCTTCAGGAGCAGGAGGAATCCATTCAGCTCAGTGACGGCATTCTACAGACCACAGCACTGGGGATATGGAGGCAGTATCTCAGCTCAGCTCTGAGGATGCTCTCTGTCGCACTGCCAGTGCCCAACCAGAGCAAGTAATCAAAGAGGTTGATACCCAGCCTTATGAATATATCCTTTCTTGTCTCTCATCTGTGTGTGTGTGTGTGTGTGTGTGTGTGTGTGTGTGTGTGTGTGTGTGTGTCACATACAACAGCAACTATGTAGTAGTCAAAGGACTGCCCTGGGTGTCATTCCTTACCTCCTCACTTACTTTGAGATAGGGTCTCTTGTTTGTAACTGTGCATACCAGTCCAGCTCATCAACAACCTCCCAGGCATTCTCCCATCTCTGTTTTCCACCTCACAGTAGGAATACTGAGATTACAGGCACCTTTACTTGGGTTCTGAGGACACTAACTCTGGTCCTTACATTTAGACTGCAAGCACTTTACAGACAGAACCATCTCCTCAGACCCATGCCTCTCATCCTTTACCAAGAACATTAGGACAGATACAAACAGGATGACTGATAGATGGGCCAGGAAAAACACCGGAAAGACAACGAGATAAGAAAAAAGGCACTGGAATGAGCTTTCTATCTCTAATGGGCCATAGAATCTAGGGCCTTGGTCTACCAAAAACTCAACATCTCCCCACAAGTGTGAGTAGAGCCATCTGGTGGTATGTACTCCACAGAGACCCAGACAGAACTCCCAGAGACTTCTAAGAAATGACCCCTAATGTTGGTTGCAAAAACTGTATATAAGATGTCATGAAATGTATGAGTGTGCCTTCTAGAAAAGGCTACTCAAATTAGAAGAAACCTCAACATCAGATTTATCACTTTAAGGGAAAGAAAGGAACAAGGTGGCGTGTAGGCAGTGTTTTGGTTGGGACCTCCATCTCCACAATAAATGCACCAAGACTTAATATTTATTATAAATGCTCAGCCAATATTTCAGGCTTGTTACTAGCTAACTCCTACAACTTAAAATGACCCATTTATATTAATCTACATTCTGCCACATGGTGTTGCCTCTCTTTCATCTCACACCTCCTGCTTCCTCTCTGTGTTTGACTGGTGACTCCTCTCACTCTGCCCTTCTTCTTCCCACTGTCCTTAGTCCTATTCCCCTGTCCAGTCATTGGCCAGTCTGCATCTTTATTAAACCAATCACAGTGACATATATTCACACAGTGTAAAGGAATATTCCACA
Organism: Peromyscus maniculatus bairdii; assembly: GCF_049852395.1. Classification (NCBI taxonomy): domain Eukaryota; kingdom Metazoa; phylum Chordata; class Mammalia; order Rodentia; family Cricetidae; genus Peromyscus; species Peromyscus maniculatus. Next base: position 28,246,389 of record NC_134873.1, on the reverse strand, counting down.
CTTCCCCCTTTTTGTCTAAAAGGAAGGTTTTTAACTTTAACAGTAAAATTATATGCAACAAAAACAGTTAAGTAAAAATTACAGTTACAATATCTACTCCATTTGTGTTTGCCAAATTTAGAGAAAATACTCTTGTTTATCTTATCTTTGTGAGTCTAAAGTTTTATTCCTAATTTACCTTTCATCATTACTAAAGAAAACTTTAACTATGACTATCTAGTTTTCAACTCCATCAAAGACCCCAAAAGGGTAAAATGTTGCCCAACAATGGGGATATCTGGCTGCCGGGGCAATCTCCCAAAGTTCTTCTATAACGTTTCAGCATTCATCTTTGGTCTACAGGCCTAGCATATCTGACGAACTTTTCTGAGAAGCAGGGAATCTTAAAGGACTGCCCTAACTTTTCTTGGCAAAGTTTTGCAGTTGCTTTCTTTTGTATCCTGCTGTTCCAGTTTGGACAGTATACTGTCAACACTTGAGTCAAGGGCAAATTTTTGCCCAAATGGCTAGCTTTTGCCATAAGGAAAGCAAATTTCATATGGAGTTCTTTGACACCATTATCTTCTCTGAAGTAATTGGTAATGCCAGGAGCAGACATGTCTCACTATGAAGAAAAGTCACATGTTATTAAAACATTTTAAATGCCATATTCTATAGGTTTTTGAAGTGTTTGAAGACACTATCTAAATATACCTGTTTATCCTTTAAAAGATATCTAATATGACTACAAGTTTGATTATTATAGATTAACTACTGACCTGTAGTTCTTAATTATACACTATATTTTTTAATGAGCTATATAAGCACAATACCCCAAACAAGAGTAGAAACATACATATGGTATAAAAATAACTTTAAATTCATATCAATAAACCAAAATTCATACCAGTGTAAAATATTTTGAGATTAATAGTTGGGTTTATTTTATTAAAGTAGATTCAATAATCTACCATTTTTTCTATCATTCCTATATAATATCCCCTTTTTATCTTTAGAAAGAGATCTTTGAATTTAACTCTTTTGATTAGACTTTTTTTTAACTAAGACCCATAACAATTTATAACCAACCCCTCTTACATAATAATAAACATCCATAACCTATCTTTTGGGAATGTGGGCATTGTTATTTAGACTACTTCCTGTTGTTTGGGGGCATTGGCATCTTTGGGGGATGCTGAGGAAATTCAGGATAATGGTCATGTCTTGGCTGAAGTAGTTTGCGAGGCTGGACCATCTCAGCCTTGAAGCTGTTCTCGATGCAGAACTCTGAGGAAACTGAAACAGATGCTGGATCACCCGGAACATTTGTTTTCATTGGTGTCTGGTCCCCTTGCTCTGAAAATACATAAACTTTTAAAGATATCATACATATCTGTATTAGTACAAGTACTGACTATATGCTGTACACAAGTTAGCCAAATATGGGTTTTATTTTTTTGTTGTTGTTGTTTTATGTTTGAGCAGGTAAGATATATATTACAGGTTATGTAGTAAATTTTTTTAGGTTTATTTCTTTATGTCTGTAGTCAGGATCTTCAGATAGTCTTCCTCAATCAAATCTAATCATCTTTAACCTGGAATGAATCCACAGCCTCTTATTTCCTGTGGAAATAAAAGCATAACCTCTCTCCCAAAGCAACACATCCTTTTGACTTCCATTTTGAAGTCAAGATATTTTTTAAAAATATAGATTGGTTTATCCTAGTAGTTTTTCCATAATTCAGTGTTTCTTAGTAGTTATCACTCATTCATTAGCAGTCAAAAACTTTAAAAACAACACAATAACATATAAGATCCCTACTCTCTCTGTATTTTGCATGTTTATGCAGCTTTTTTCTTTTATATTGCTTTACTTCCTTTTTACTTCTTTTTTAAGGACTTTATTATTTTAAAATTTATATACATTTATATAATGTGTGTGTGCATTTGTGTGTGTGTGTGTGTGTGTGTGTGTGTGTGTGTGTGTGTGTGTGTGTGACTGCCTATACCCATTTTCTTTTCTCTCCCAAGACTTTGTACATATTTTAAACACACTGTAACCCATTTAGGGATTTTTTCCATCTGGATCTGTCTATATTGAGCATCTATAACCTTTTCTGTCTGCATGAGCTAAACCCCAAACCTGCCATGCAGCATGTTGGCAGAGCTTGTGCTGGTGGCCCAAGCCCACAGGCAGCTACTAGGAGACGGGTCTCTGTACTGTGGCTGGCATAAGAGACACAAAACTAGGAAGCTGCGTTTGGCTCTGGTTTTGTGAGTTTAGAACTTTTTTAGCTTTCTCGGGTCTTATGTGGATGTAGTTACTGGATATTTGGGTGCCATTTGTGGTCAGACTTTTCTTTCCCACCTGCAAATTCCCAAATAACAGAGACTTAATGTAATGATAAACGTCTGGCCAAAAGCTCAGGTTTGTTACTAGCTAACTCCCACAACTCAAATTAACCCATTTATATGAATCTACATTCACATGGCATTACCTCTCATTCATCTTGCACCTCCTGTTTTCTCTCTGTGTCTGGCTGGCAACTCCTCTGATTGCCCCTCTTCTCCCCTGGTGTCCTTAGTCTGGTTCTCCTGCCCAACCTTATCCTGTACAGCTACTGGCCAGTCAGCATCTTTATTAAACCAATCACAGCCTCATATATCCACACAGTGTAAAGGAATACTCCACAGTGGGGAGATGGAGAGAGCAGAGGACAGGATGCTGAGAGTGCCCAGATTTGAAGATTCACATCACATACAGGGTGGCAAACCCTTGATTCAATCTGGTGGGTTGTGAACAGGGGTGGCTGAAAGCACGGACTTGCCCTTGTTAGGGTTTCTGCTGCTGTGTTGAAACACCATGACCAAAAGAAAGCTGGGGAGGGAAAGGTTTCTTTCAGCTTCTACTTTACTCTCCATCACTGAGGGAGTCAGGCTAAGAACTGGAGGCAGAAACTGAAACAGAAGCCACAGAGGAACCCTATTTACTGGTGTCTTCTCCCTGGCTTGATCATTTTGCCTTCTTATACACTCAGGACACCTGCTCAGGGGTGGTACTGCCCACAGCACACTCGGCCCTTACACATCAATCACTAACCAAGGAAACACCTGACAGACTTACCTGTATGCTGCCAGTCTTATGAGGCATTTTCTCAATTGAGAGTCTCTCTTCCCAAATGACTATACCTTGTATCAAATTGACAAAGAACTAAGCAGCACATTCGGTTTCCAAGATAGAAACCCTCTCTCAGCCAATGACCAGAGGTGTGATTTGGGTGGTATTCTCTCTGTCAATATTCCAATTGCCACCCAGAGTTTTCCTAAGTAATTCAGTCAGGATATAAATGATGTTCTTAACACTGAAAGCTTACATATACACAACAGCTACCTAGCATTACTATAATAATTATTACTGATAAATATTCATAAGAAACATAAATTTGAAATTCAGCATGAAACTTAGGAAAAGAAATCACACATGCACACAGATGATCACGGCTGTTTATGGAGACGCCCACATCCATCCTCTTGATTTCCTCTACAACCCTTTGGAGTGGGGGCTATTATACCCAGGAGAAAACTGTAGTTTAAGGAAATTAAATAGCTTCATAATACTTGCTCTACTAATAGCTTTCTGAAATTTGAAACCTGATCAGCCTCATTCCAAAATCTCCATTCAATAACAGGATTAATAAGGAGAGGAATGGATGGCAAAACATTTCTCTGGGAGATTAACTGATTTACATCCAGTGCGTAAAGAACATGACGAGGTTCCATGCTGCTCTGGCTACGGCCAAACCACATACCTGTAATGACATGAGGAAGACTATCCCCTCTATCCTCCACCCTTCCCCTGTGGGCCAAGCTGAGATGCATCTGTGCCTGGCTCACCTTCTTTAACATTTAACACAATGTGGCCACTGTGGTAAACTGTATTTCACAAAGAAAGAAGCTAAAGGTTCTTAGTGTTTAAATGCCCAGAGCTATTAACTCGGGGACCTTGTGTGTGTGTGTGTGTGTGTGTGTGTGTGTGTGTGTGTGTGTGTGTGTGTGTGTGCAGTTGGCACTGTTGGAATCACTGGAGTGATTTTAGAGATTAAGACACTGTAGTTCAATAGCAGCCTCTCACTCCATCATAGCAGTGCTAGCAGAAATTCCACCTCCACCTGGGGTACCCCATGTGGCTTCATGAACCCTCTAGGTCTTGGTTTTCACTCCTACTTGCAGTTAGTACACTAGCATCCCAGCAGGCCCTAAGTCCTCTAAAGTCATAACACCTATTAGGTAGGTGTGGTGTCATATCCGCATCTCACACTGCCCCATGATAAGCAGAGGGTAGCCACCTAGGAGTCCTTGAAGGGTGGGGTAAACCATTTGGGTATATTCAAGTAGAAGATGGGACTCAGCCTTGTCACCCAGTGCCATCATATCCAGGGGTTCTGATTAAGGCTGTTGGGCCATGGCATTCAGCTTTCCCTCCAGTAACATGCAATGTGGCTACTTTGTGTCTACTTTCTTATCTACCAGATTTCCTTGGCTCTTTCCATCTCTGCATGGTGTATCTTTTCATATCTCTATTTTAGGAAGACATGAAAAGGCATTCTTTGTAATGCTGTAATAATTCACTTGTTGCCTAGTGTGTAAAAACCTTTCTTCAGTGTTCCAAGATCTCAGCAAAGAGAGGCAGAGCTAAGACGTAGATAAAAAGCCTTGTGCTTCCAGGCTTCTCACTAAATGCACCTCCTGGTCTATATGGCCTCATCCAGAATGTTGGAAGCGTAATTTGTCCTGTAATCTTGGCTTAGAGTGCATGGACCAATGTGAACTCATAGAAACAGCACACTCTACCAACCTTCTTGCAGGCATTTCATTGTTAAGAAGGAAAGTGCAATTTCCTGAGAAATGGCTTTTGTGAGATTTTTAAATTAACCTCAAAATGTACAAAATGTCAAGCATCAATTCTAAAATTATGTCAAAGACCTTGCCTGCCCATGCATTCTAGAGATCAACATAAAACACTACCATGAACTGCCTGAAAATTTGCTTTCGTATGGGCCAGAGGACTTGGAATGAACTGCCTAAAAGTTAGCTTTAGTGTGGGGCAGAGGATTTGGCATGGAACTTTCAGGCAACTGGTCCCATGCTTAGGGGAAAAAATCTGAAGAATCTTTGACTCAAATAAATCTAGCCCACTGTTAATACACCCCTGAGCATGGGGCAAGGTCCTGTCCATCACACCTGTGGTAGCAAAGCAACAGCCCACAGGACCAGCATGCAGGGAACTTGGTTCTCAATCTCTACTCTAGCTCCATTTTTTGTTTGATTGTTTGTTTTGTTTTTTCTGGTACCCACATTCTTCTTTACATTTCCAGGCACTTTCAGGGTATCCATTTACTTGCTACCTTAGAGATGATACTGCCTAGAAGGTCTTACTCATACTGAGGAGAGATATGGTTGTCTGATGGTCCATCAAGCAGTCTCTGCTTATTCCTACTGAAAGGAGCTACCCAATACACTCACAAACCCTCTGCCCAACATCTAACGAGGCCCGAAATAGCTCTCCTGTCTACCTGAGTCTTCACCATCTTTAAAAGCTCGGTGCTCTAACACTATCCTGAAACACACCTGCTGCCCTTATGGGGAAACCTACTCTGTTTTTCAGGGTTGTCCTTCAGCTCTTAAGTGAATACAGCATTCTAAAAGAAGTCCAACACACTTCAGGAATGGCCAACATTCTCATCTCTCCCATGCATCACACTGCGATGAGTAGGTATTATACCACAAACTCTTCAAGAGCTGGATGACTCTTCTATTTATATTATTATATCAAGCCCTAGCCCTGTCCTTCTAAATGTAAGGACCTACTATGTGCCAGGCATATTTATAATCACTGCATACTTCCCTGTGAACAAAAGTGACACAATATTAGCTCTCCTGGAGCTTTGAATCTCAGAAGAATGCAGAGTTGGGAAGAGGAAGGTAGTTGTTGCCACCTAGTGCTGTCTAAAACCTTCATGAATGAATGGAGTCAGTCAACAGTCCAGTGAAAGGCAAGGGAAGCCTCACACAGCCCACGGCTAGACAATTACACTTTCTGAACAATCCATCCATCTGTAGAACTTGCAAATGAGCAGAATTGGCATGAAGGCCCCTGAAGTCTCTTAGAGGAGGATGAGCCTCCTCTCAAGCTGCTCATTTTGACTGAGCATGTACCTGTGAACCTCTGCAAGCTTCAGAAACTGCCTGCTGCTCCTCCCACATGTGCTTGCAGGGAGAGCCAGGAGGACGTCTCAGAACTCACTGACGATGCACACACCCCTCACTGAGGTGCAAGGCATTCCAAGAAGCTTTCAACCTATCCTTCTGGCCTCCTGCCCTGGGCTTCCTTGCAGACAGACTACCCAGGGAGGAGGAAGGGAGAGCAGATGTCTAGTTTACAGATGGGCTCAGAAATACTTCCCGAAGCCCAGACAGCATGGTGATTTCCATTCACGTCACTACTGGGTGTCACCCACTCCCACAGAAGATGGAGCTTAATTTGGATAGTTGCTACTGTTATAGTGACAGATGATCTGATTGTTGCTGTTTTCTCATCATTTTGCTTGGGAGTTGACATCCTGTTTGGAGCCACAGATTGTTGTCTGACTCCGCTTCTAGCATCTCTGTCCCCTTTAGTGCTTCTGCTTCTTCTGGTGTCTGCATTCTGGACTTACTTTTCAGTGTGCAAACATGAAATCCGCAGCCACAGTGGGACAGACTCCGCTGGCTGGTGGATGAGCTACAATGCTTCTTTTATGTGCTTGGCAACTTTGTTCTTTCTCTCGGGCTAAGTGGGAGCCCATCCAGCAGCTTCTCAGACATGCCAGGCGATGAAACATTGGGCATCAAATTGGGGCATGGTGGCTCAAGGAATTCTGCTCCAAAGCTCTGGTTTTATAACATAGACTCTGAGGTGAAAGCAGAGGTGATTTCAGAAAAGTTCCTCTGATGGTGTAGCCGAAGCCACAGTGTTTTGGCTGTCTCGTTTAGTACTGTGTTCACTAAAGTCAAGAGCTGCTGTGATGTTGACAAGACTCCAGGTCCCATCTGTGCAGTGTGGAAGGTTGACACACAGAGAAGCCAAGGACCAGAGAGAGGAATGCAGAACACAGTACAGGAAGGCCTGGCTCAAGCATACAGTAGGGGCTCAATGTGTGCCAGCTGAGCCCGAATCTAAGGGGGAAGTGGTTTTTATGGATGCTGATGATGCAGTTAGGGAGCCTCCAGCAAACCTCATACTGAATGCGAAGGCCTGGTTTCCACCACTTCAAAAGTAGAGTCAGTGACCTCCCAACAAAGCCTCCTTCTCTGAGCCCTCCTCCAGCAAAGGAGCACAAAGGTGACTGAGTCTCCTCATGGTTTCATTATGGTTAATGAACAACATGTTCCCTCTTTCCTCATTCTCAGCATGAGGCTATTAGCATATTCACCCTCCAAACTTCGCAACGCATGCATAAGTTATCAAGTGAACTGTTCTAAAGCAAGGCTCCCAGTCATGTTCCTAATCAGAGACTCTCAGTGACTCACTGAAAGCTTCAGAATGAAGGGCCGCCAGATTGGCTGCCAGCAAGCCTGACTACACCTGTATCACAGAGATACTTATTCCCTCAATTCTATGCACAAGCAGAGCTAAAAGGGCCACTAACAATGTAATTTCTCGGTGACTTCATATGGATTGTTGTACTAATGCTAGACTTTGCTCCCAGAGACTAGAAACATTAGAAAATAATGACTGTACGTATTGTGAAACTAGCTAGGGGCCGTAATTCCTGAAAGCTACATGATTTCATTGCCGTGTCAAGCCATGACATCCACAAAAATCACAGGACTTACTCCATGAGGGAAAATATTCAGGTTCATCTAGATTTATTAATGCATAGTAATTAGCTTAGCTCCTTGCACACAGTCAGTGTTCAAAACATCTTTACGTGATTACTGATTAATAATCTCTACCCCAGTTTAACATATGTAAACACTGAGGTAAAAGGACACGTATGTCAGAGACACATATGTCTGAAGATAACCTATGATTCACCATGACACCTGTCAATTAGATGCCAGCACTGCTGTAGGTTCAGAGGCCCTCCAAAGTGTGTCTGAAGATGATCTGTAACTCTATAGATTATCTTTATACTCTATAACTATATCTTTATAACACTAAAAACGCACACCCCTGGCTAGAGATTTAAAATACATAAGTTGCATGTAGAACAACCTGTGACAGACACAACATGCAAGAAAAAGCTCCCATTATCCACAAGCCTAAAAGCTTGCAATACATTGATGACCCCAAAAGCCAACATACGTGATGTAAATAAAAAGCCCTGATCTTTGGGGCACCAGGAAAACTGGAGTCTCTGAGATGACAGGGCCTTCCTTGCCTCAAGTGAGCATAATTTAGGGTGCTAGGATTCCAGATAGGTAATGGCCACCAAGCCAACCCAGGCCAGTGGTTTTTGGGTCACTTGTCTCAAAAGCTCAAAAAATGAAACTCATTCCATTATAGGAGTATAGGTAGGAGCTTAACAGAAAGCAAAACACCTATATATTAGGAGAAGGTCCCCCTAAATGGGGTACTGCCAAGCTCATATTCTGGGTCCTTTTATAGGACTTACGGCAGAGAGTGGGTTGGTGCATGGAGAGAAAAGTTTGTCAGTCTAGTCCAACTACCTTCAAGGTGCTCAGGTGCTTCAGTTCTGGTCACATGTTTCCACACAGAGTCTAGGCAGAGGAACTCCTTTGGTGGCATAAGGGGAAGACAGACAGACAAAAAGCAAACACATACATACACACACACACACACACACACACACACACACACACACACACACACACACATATACACATGTGCGTGCACACACACAAAACAGACCTGGAATCAGAGCTTCCATCTGACATCTTGGCTAAGACAGATACAAGGATATAGTCAGCTTTGGGCCAAGAACCAGAATTAGAACCATCTTACTTTCAGGATCCCTGCCGCTGCTCTAAAACTGGCAGGCCAGTTTCTGTCTCCTGACTCATCAGTTGCAGTGACCGTTACCAGTGGTCAGAGCCTGAACTCTGGCCGTCCTAACCACACAGACCAGGCCACCAATCCTCAATAGAAGCAAACAGGCAAGTGAACAGCACAGGAAGGTTTCCTCAGTGTGACAACATCGGAACAAAGTCACTCTTCAGGGTCCTCACTGAGCTTTAGTTTCAATAAAAGGCAAGAGGTAGGGCTGCAATCAGTCCTGGCCACGGTGTGGTCCTGGCCATCATTATTGCCTCAGTCTCCAGCAAGGCACACGACTAGTTGTCAGAACTGTGTGAAGTCTCCTTTTTAGGAGACCAACAACCCCTCTGGCTGGCAGATGGGGAGACTGCTTAGTAGTAAGAGCTCTTGCTGTACAAGCATGAAGATGTTTAGTTCAAATCCATGAAACTCATGTAACAAAATGTGGCGTGGGTGTTCATGTGCTTTGACACCACAATGCTCTAAACAGGGGAGGGTATTTGCTAGGGGGAAGAGTATAGCTCTGCTCTACTGTGATGACAAATTGGAATCATATTCTACCTATATTTCTTTCACAATTTTCTGTCTCCTTCCCATTCTTTCTTCTCTGATGCAGCTAAACTGAGGATAAAATGTGGACTCGTGACTGGATGCAAAGCGGTATGGCTTTCAGTATGAAATGGGATGAAATCAAGCTAATGACTTTGCAATGTGAATAAAGAGTTCTGAAGGCGAGTCCTCTCTAGTACAGAGGACCTTCATCAAAGACAAATGATTCCTTTCCATGCCTTCAGGAACCTTAGGCAGGGGCTGAAATGAACAGTCTCCTCTTCAAATATTATGGTGACAAACATCTAAAAGTATCCATGCTTAATAAAGTTAATGGCATCCATCAGGCATTGTATTCCAGAAGTGTGTTTCTGTATTCATTAGGACGGTAGTTAAAGAATATTGAGTGCCCTGCTCTATTACTCTTACACTATTGCCTTCAGACTAAAGCGGTGGCCAACATGCCCCAGCGACCACTTTACTGATGCTTGGTGGCTTCCAGTCTAGCTCCAGTTCAGTAAGAGACCCTGTCACAAGAGAATAATGTAAGAGTGATAGATCAGGGCACCCAGTGTTTTCCTCTGATTGCTATTGGTACACACAATTACGGCTGTGCACACTCATATGGGATTATACCGCAATGCACAAACAAACCAAAACAAACAACAAAAGCTTCTTGAGGAAGCCAAAGCTACGGTTTACCTACCCTATATACTCACCGCCCAAGCTCCCATGATTTCCTGGATGAAATTTATCTGGTGAGCGTCCCTTGGACAGCCATGGTGATTCTTTCCTATGAAGCATGCCTGGGAAGCCAGCTTGAACTTGGCATCAATTTGAGGATCTAAGTATGATTAGCTCAACAGTTCTTGACAGCCAAGTTCAAAGACCTGTGATCTTTTAGTTATCCAGCTCAGCAACCCCGTGGATTTAAATTTTCCCCAAAGTTTAATGTTTCTTTGTTTTGTATATCAACTGTGATGTCTGCATTAGACAGGGAGAAATCTCCCTTTCATCAAAGCCCTACCTCTACACCAGATAGTACAGTCACTGTTGGATATTGCCATAGATCATCCTCAAAGCCATGCAGTGAGGTAACTATGAACCCATACTATAGAGGAAGCTGAACCACTAAATAATGGACCTTAAAGTAGGAGGAAAGTCGTAGGTGAATTTGACTTCTCTTGGGGCTGTTTTTGAGCTCAGACAACAGAGTCCTTGATCTTTTTTTCCTGACTTTTCTTAGTCCTGAAACATTAGAGATGTGCATGAAATCCAAGTAAGAAAAAAAAAAAAGTCTTCATGTCAGTGGTGAGAAGAGATGAAATATCCTTGACACCTTTTAACTATCTAGTCTTTCTTCACCCAAAAATTGCACCTTCTGCCTCACCCCAGTATCCCATACCTCCATTCAGCTCAATCAAAGTCATCCTCAACATCCAGCCTCTGTCCTGGGATATGATGCCTAAAACAAAAAGGTGTCAATAGAGCCATCATCCTACAGTATAAGTAGCTCAGCAAGTGTAACTTCCAGCCATTGGTGTTAATGGTATAGACATATGATGTCAGGAGAAAGATTGTACAAGATCCCAGAACATCTGTCTTTTTTGTTTCTTCAGACAGAAGATGTGGGGCATACTCAATTCATACTCTGAAGCTCTGGAAATCAAATTATGCAAAAATCTGTTTAAGCATCTACTTGATTCCTGTTGTATGCAAGAAAATCTAAGAGCAACTCAGGATCTAGCTAGAAATAAGTTAGTAATCAGAAAAGCAGAGGCTAATGGTAGAAGAGCTGAGATCTGAGCTGTGTAAAGTGTTTGGGGCAGGATGGGGGTGAGTGGTAGAAGAGAAGGTGGTCCAGCTGGTCACCCAGATTAGTGGTGCTTTTCACACCACACTGTCTTTGGCAATGCTAGTAATGGATGCTTCCAAGCAGAGAAAAGCCCCAGACGATTGTGTTTTAGGAAAATCATCTCAGAAGCAAACATTTTCAAGGTTAGAAAAAAAGTAGCACCCAACAGAGAGCCTGACATGAACTTCGCCAATTCCAGTAACATACACAAAGCTGCAGCTGAATGCCAGGCTGAGGACGCTTAATGGCCAGCCATGAATCCCCGCCCCAAGAGAACAGTTGGCAAGACAACAGATGATCAATGGGTGAGACAGACATACTGAGGAAGATACTGGGAACTCTAAGTAGAGGCCATTAAGAATAAAGAGAGCTTTGAGTAAGCCAAGCGCCTCAGCAGGAATCTCTACACTGAAAACACAACTCACCCTTGTATTTCCAGGTTCTAGAAAGGGGTCTGCTAACCATGGAACTGCCCACCTCGGTGACCATCCTCTAGCCTCTGAAGTGGCACGTGAAGAAAAGTGGACTTGGCAGCCTCCAACTGTCCCAGAGACCCTGGCTATCCAGTCGTCTCACTCAGACGTGCAGGAGATGTAGGAGTGCAGCTGTAGTGAGATTCTCCATCTTCTGAAGCAGGCAGGCTTCAAGCCAAGGTAAAGCAAACCTTGCAAGGGGATGAAGATGAAGATGGAAAGGGAGGACTAACACAAGAGTGGACCTTAGCAAGAGTCATGATGCCACAGGAAGAGAAAGATGGTGGATGTGGGCAGAGTGGTATGAGGACACAATGGAGATGATGTCAGGAAAAGGCAGACATACTGGGCAGATATAGGTAGGGAAAGTAATGCGTCATGGAATTTGGTATTGCTCCATGGACTGGACAGGTAAGGACATTTACCTGAGGAACACAAGTCCAAGGTTATGATCAGGGATTTTTAACCTTCATGAAATATAGAGCTTCCACAAATAAAACAGGACCAATACTCCCTGTCCAGCTTTAATCCAGTGATGAATGTTGATGGGCATAGTGCGTGCCAACACTGTGCTGATCAATATAAAAGCTGAAATTATCTCATGAATCTGTAATCACTGTGAAAATAGCTACCGAGAAGCACAAGTTGAAACACTGTGAGCCAAGTACTTAACTACACTAGACTACATCTGAATGAATTAGGCCAGAGTGTGTCAAATGTATGTGTGTGCGCACACATGTGGATGCATGCACATGCACTCATGCCCACACATGTACACTGTGTGTGCCCATGTATCGTGGGATGGAACAGAAAAAAATGGATGAATACTCAAATGTAAATGTCCACCATGCATAGGGTGGGGGAAGCATCCCTGCTTACACTGGGTACCCTGGTAACCATCTAATTACATGCTGGCAAGTTCTTCTATGGAAACATTCTTTTTGCCCTCAATAAAGAATAAAATATTGAAGAGTTCCCTAGATGAATTATAATCCTAAACTTTTCTCAGGGCAACTTTCAAGCCTTCTCTAATCTGTCTTACCTGCCTTCCAGCAATGCTCCATGACTCTCTTACCAAAACCTCCCCTACGCCCCCCACCTTGGTCCCTCACTATGCCATGTCTTCTTAGCCCTTTGGCTCCAGCCCTCAGCCCTGCCAACAACCCATCCCTCCTTTCTTCTTAGAGCATTTGATTCAGCCCTCTGTGATTTTCCATCCTTTCCACCAAGGGGTCTTCCTAGCTACCAGTTCTCAGGAGTGAAGTTAAGTTCCCAAACACCTGGTATTTCATGGCTTCACCACTGAGCAACTTGAGTCTCAGCGGTCTCTGGGAAGTGCCAAGTTCTCTTGTCTGGAGGGTGTTAGATTTGGGATTGAACCCAATATCAAGCTAGTTCCGGAGTCTGCTGCTGGCCACCTCTGAAGCTATCTAATCTCCACACCTGTGCCTCATCTCCGCCCTCCATCTAGCTCTTTCATATACTGAGTTGGCCTTTCTTTGAACCTTACATGGGTTTTGACCTTGTTGAACAGTCAGGCTGTGGAATCAGAATCCATGCTTTCTACCGCTCATGAATGCCTCGAAAATCGTGCTCGGTTTAACTTAATGTTTTATTCACACAGCTACACAGCAGGGGAAGAAAGTATAAGGAAAGATTAGGCTATAGAAGGAGAGCTAAGTTGTAGCCAAATACCTTAGTTTCTTTTCTATTGCTGTGATAAAATGCCATGACCAAGGCAATTTCTAGAAGGAAGGGTTTTGTTTTGGACTTACAGCTCTGGGGAGTTAGGGTCCACGATGGTAGAATAGGGGTATCAGACAACAGGCAGCTAGAGCAAGGAGAGCTCACATCTTGACCCACACATAGAAATCCAAGGGAGCTAATTCAAATAGTGGGAGTCTTTGAAAACTCAAAGCCCACCTACAATGGCACACTTTCTCCTGCAAAGCCACACCTCCCAGTAGTCCCCAAACAGCCACCAACTATTGTAGGGAGCCGCCATTCTAAGATGGCGCTGACTTCCTGACAGCCTAGCTGTAAACAACTCCATATATGGCTATGCTCCTAGGACTAGTAATTGACCTTATGTCCTCAGCCTATCCCGTGGCTCCCCGTGCTTGCATTCTGGTGGGACCCAATCACAGTACGGCACGTTTGCCTGATTCCCTATATAAGCAGCTGCATTTTAGTCCTCAGGGCCCCTCACCTCCTGCTCTCACTTAATCAAGAGGCGCTCCAATAAAGTGTGATCTGAGAAGAATCCTCGAGTGGTGGTCATTCTTCCTCGCTGGCCGAGGAGCTCCCCGCAAACTATGGACCAGGTGTTCAAATGCCCAAGACTTATGAGGGAGTATCTCTTTCAAATTGTCACAGACAGGCATCCATAAAAAACCCTTTCAGTCACGGAGCCTTTGTTTTCTCTTAAACAAGGTCAAACTTGGAAATTTCTAGCTCTTCTTTTGACACTTGAAAACTAAGTCAGCAAAGGCTATGTATGTCACACAATACAAAGGGACACAGAAGCTGATGTACTCACAGACAGGAAATCACCAAGAAACCTGCCAAGTAGCATAAAGCAAGAGAGAAGGAGTTAAGGCAGGGGCCATATGGCAATAATGAGCTAATCTTCTAACGCTCTGTTCTGAACTTCAGTTACATAAATGAAATAGGAACAGTGAGAACCTGAAGGAGGGCAGAATCCTTCAGGAGCAATGGGACACGGGTATCTAATATGCCATCTACTACAGTTATTCAGACAAAAGTTTGTTTATAAAATGCTTCCTCCAGAGCAGTGTTCTTGACCTTCCTAATGCTGTGACCATTTAATTAGTTTCTCATGTTGTGGTGACCCCCAACCATAAAATTATTTTGTTGCTGCTTCATAACTGTAATTTTTCTACTGTTATGACTCTTGATGTAAATATCTGAAATAAAGGAGACTTGGGGGTCGTGACCCACAGATTGAGAACCACTACTATAGAGCATTGCTTTTAATAAAGTAGACAGTTGTAGAGAGGTCAATAGGACATGGAGAATAACTAGGAAAACTAATAAAAGGGACACACAGGCTGTCTTCTTGTCCTTCAAGATGGGTTCTCAGATAAAGGGGGAAAAATGAGACAATGAGACACTGATAGATGTATAAATACTGAAGGGTTCTATAAAAACCAACCAGAGGACCTAGAACATTAGGAATCAAAAGGTAAAGAATACAGATCAGGAAAAAAAAGATGAGTTCAAGGGACAGAGGAAGGGCTAGAATGACACTGATGAGGCTTGGGTAGTCTACATTCAGGATTTCCATTCATGTTTTCATGCTGGTGAATGAAGAACTTGGGAAGAACCCCATGGTCTGTGACAATGAACATCAGGTTGGGACTCCAGAGAACCAAGCTCTCATCCTCATCCCCACATTCTCCAATGGTTACTTTGAGACCTTGAACAAGCCACTTCCTCAGCAAAACTGCCTCTTAATTTTCGAGGTGTAACATAATTCCTACCGGCTCTAACTGGATTTCGACAGTAAGTGAGGTCTCTAATAGACCAGGTAAGTTAAGACATGCCACACGGCATCTTAAAACAGCAAGGGATCATTTTATTGACCATCTGGTGGCATGGACTCCCACAAATGATGCTCACCTCCCCTTCCCTTGACTGCTGTGACTGTCATATTCCGAAGTTTTGATCCATCATCAACCAGAGTGATCTTTCCAAACTGTGAGTGCATTCAAGGCTCTCCTTTTCTTTTTTTCTTTTTCTTTTTCTTTTTGGTTTTTTGAGACAGGGTTTCTCTGTGTAGCTTTGGTGCCTGTCCTGGAACTCACTCTGTGGCCCAGGCTGGCCTTGAACTCATAGAGATCCACCTGCCTCTGCCTCCTGAGTGCTGGGATTAAAGGTGTGCGCCACCACCGCCCGGCTAGGCTCTCCTTTTCTTACCACCCTTTCCATCATCTCTAGATGACATTTAAAGCTTTTACAAGAATACAAGGGGAACCCCACATGACCTGTCCTGCTGTCTCCAAGTCTAAACATTGCTTACTTCCTACCTCAATCCCTCACCTGCCTTCAACTTGAATTATTCAAAATTCCTCAAGACACTTTGATCTTCTGAGATGCTGGGATTCTGCTTACTTGCTTGTAGCTAGAGTTTTCCTGCTTTGCCCACAGACAGGACAAATCTTTATCACCTGCCAGTCCCACAGCCGCTCAGACCCAACCAAGTAAACACAGAGACTTATATTGCTTACAAACTGTATGGCCGTGGCAGGCTTCTTGCTAACTGTTCTTATAGCTTAAATTAATCCATTTCCACAAATCTATACCTGCCACGTGGCTCGTGGCTTACCAGTACTTTACATCTTCCTTGTCCTGGCGGCGGCTCCAGGCAGTGACTCCTGCCTTTCTGTTCTTTTATTTCTCCTCTCTGTTAGTCCCGCCTATACTTCCTGCCTAGCCACAGCCAATCAGGTTTTATTTATTGACCAGTCAGAGCAACTTGACATACAGACCATCCCCCAGCACAGCCAAGTGCAGACCATCTCAGACACCTGCACTCAGGCCCGTGGTCCTAATCATCCTCTATGTGGACCTGCTGGGTAAAGCCATGAGGAACCCGAGAACAGGCTCCCACAGGACATACAGAACATCCCACAGCACTTGCTCCCTTCCCTTCTATGTCCTTTCCCATCTGACCAGTTCCAACCCTTCATATTCCGTTCAAACACAATCAATGCCAAGTTCAAACAGAATCTTCCCCAAGAAGCATTCTCCAAGTCCACGCCCCCCCCTCAGGCAGTTACTGTTTCTGTTACCTTTGATTTTCACCAAAACATTTATTGGTTCACATTGGAATTTGTACTATTTCCCCATAGAGGGAAAAATGTTCCATGAGCTTTTCTTTCCTTTGTAGCCTGGAAAATTCTACCTGATAGGTAGCTCCAAGGTCAGTGTGCTGGAAATGCAGTTTCTTTTATCTTACATTACCCAGTAAGGCTAAATTGTACTTTAAAAAAAAAAGAAATGGATATAATTTGTAGGTCATCATCCGCCATATGGAACATTTCTGTAAATGTAAGTGATTCAGGGGGAATTTCAATGGCTTCTGTTAATTTGAGACTCTTAACATCTGAATGAGAACTCCCTTCGGTGCCCTCCCAGTGCTCTCCGGAGCACAGCTTCTGTGGAGCGCTTCTCATTGCTCTCTCCTGCACAGCTTACCACAGAAAATCGTCAAAGCCATATAGCCTGAGACCGTGAATTCATCTCCATACTTCCTGGGATCCAACCAACTTCATGAGCCACATGGACACTCAATTCAGAAATGCCCGTCCAGTGAACCAATAATAATAGCTACGGCTGAGCACTGGGGACTATAATAACCGTGCCACATGCTGTGGATGGACTTACTTCACTCTGAAAACAACCCCAATAAGACAGGCATTACAAGTATCCCATCTTCGGAGATAAGAGAGCTCGAGGGGCAGAGAGTGACTAGAATTCTGATGAGGTAAGAAGAGCTGAGGTGGTCCCTGCCCTGCACCAGCTGCAACATTTGGGAGAGCAGGCCCCGCACCTCACCTGGGCAGCACAGTAGAGCTGACCCTGTTGGTGGAGGTGTGAGTGAGCCAACCAGCAACATTGTGAGCATGGGAGAGCTGTCCCCGTTACTCATCTGTCATGTGGCAGCATGGACAGAGGAGAGATATACCCCCACAGACACACCCATCAATGCCTGAGGCAGGTGGAAAAGCTGGCCCTGAGGTTATAAAAGCAGGAGAGCTGCTTCTGCCTCTCGTTAGCTACAGCACTCTGGAGAGTGGCCCCTACACCTCACCTGAGCAATACAGTATAGCCCTGGCCCTGAAGGTATAGGTGTGGAAGAACTGACCTTGAGGATGTGAAAACAGGAGAAATGATCCTGCCCCTTGCTCAGTACTGCAAGGGGTAAACTAGCCAGAGCAACACTGGGGAGCTCTCCCTGGTGGTGAAGACGGGGAGAGCTGGCAGGCTGACCAACCCAGTCCCAGAACCAGGGTTATGTGCTGGCTCGCCCCAACATACACCCCAACTGTGATCTCTGGGAGCATGTGTAGAACAGGGGGATTGGTCCTGTGGATCCAGTGCTTCAAGATCTCCATGACATAAGGCAGCGACAGGATATCCAGGAAGAGTCCCAGGGGGGGTCCAGTGTCAATGGTGTGGCCAAGCCAAAAGGCCTTGAACCAGCCAATAAGTCTTTGGGACGAATGCCTACATCTAAAAATGTATGGATAAAGGAGTTTACTGTGTGACTCACTGTATCACACTGCAGCTTCCATGATGAGACCCTCCCTTTCTTCCTTTATATTAAGTTTTATTTTGGGAGGGAGAAGGAGATGGATGAGATCAGGAGACACAATGTGGAGACATGATGTCAAAGACACAAAAAATAAATAAAGAGGTTTAAAATAAGAAAAGAAAAGAATACCCATACAACAGCATTATGCCATGACTGCCTTTCATGTTGAATAAATAAGCCATGCATGAGTTCCAGTCTAATGAATGGATCTTTAACCTTTGGCTCATTTTGAGAAATAAATAAAGTCTAAGTGCTGAGTTGTCTATTCAGTGAGCTTTCATCAGACATTCACTCTCTGGCAAACATACGCCCCAGGTTCTATGGAATCTAAGAGGAATTAAGTGAGTTTCTGTCTAGCTCGTCTCCCAATCAACGTTTTCCAATACAAATTGCTGTGTTTGCGGTAGGAGGATGTGACAGCCAGAGGCCAAGTTTCCGGAAACAGCAGATCCTCCTTCTAGGAGCAAACTAAAAGAACAGGGGTCTGGCTGCAAAAACTGGTCAATGTATAGTGTTTGCCCGGGATGGGCAAAGCCCTGGGTTTGATTTCCAAAAAGGAGTAAAAAAGAAATAACGTTTAAAGATCCACAACTCACATAAAGAAGCCATCATTCATCAATACTGAGGGCAACAAGATGGAAGATCTCCCAACAGCTGGTCCAGAATCTGTTTGAGGACAGCAGTTTACTCTGGAGGAGTTGAGTACCTATAACATGATGGTTGTCGCTAACACTGAGTTTCCACGAAATGTTATTGAATAAAAAAAAATATATAAAACAAATAAATAAAAACTTTGTGCTAAATCTTGAAGAAATCAGAGTGAAGAGGAGTGTAGAAAGGGAGGGAAGAAAACCCAGATAATAATAAAAATGATTTCATTCTTATAACTGTTCCCAATGTAGGCACTATTATGCTTCCTACTCTGAATTTAAGGAAGCTAAGGTATAGAAAGGCTAAGTAGATGAAAGTCTGTACATATAACTATTTCTGTGTTTCCTAAATGTCAAAATTATAGATAAGAATTATATTATTGCTCTCCTTCTTAAAAGGAAACAAGTGTCAGTTCTGAGCTTCCTCCGGAGATTGATCTGGGATGAAAAGGAGGCACACGGACATCTATCGAGGGCGAGACAACATGCCCTGAAAATTAAGAATAACCTCCACCAAGAGAACTCAAGAAGAAAATATTCTACACCATGTGGTGGTTTGGAAGAAAATGGCCCCCAAAGGCAGTGGCCCTATTAGGAGGTGTGGCCTTGTTGGAGTGGGTGTGGCTTTGTTGGAGGAAATGTGTCACTGTGGGAGTGGGCGTTGAGATCTCAGATTTGCTCAAGCCATACCTTGTGTCTTAGATGACTTCCCGTTGCCAGCAGGTCAAGACATAGAACTCTCAGCTCCTTCCCCAGCACCATGTCTGCCTGCACGCTGCCTGCTTCCAGCCAGAATGATAACAGACTAAACCTCTGAACTATAAATAAGCCACACAATTAAATGCTTTATAAGAGTTTCTGTGGTCATGGTGTCTCTTCACAATGATGGAAACCCTAACACACTAGCTACAGCTGGCCAACTGCTTTGCTGTTAACAACAGCAGTGTTGAGTAGCTGACACAGGGAGTATTTGGCATGCAAAGTTTATTTTACATGGTTGTCTACAGAAAAAAAGATTTATAGCCCTGTAATGATATAAATAGGTGTTTCTCTGTTTGTAATGGGGATGCACACCGAAAGTATATGAGTTGAAAATGCTTAAAGTCTAACAAACTACCACACATCATAGCTTAGCAACACAGTGCACTAAAAGACATCAGATGTCCTCCTCATGGCCACAAGGCTGATTTCATGCCAATAGCTTCTTGTGGCTACCAGTATCATGGGAGACTGTTTTGTTATACATTGTAGACAGAGAAAGATCAAATTCAAAAATTCAAGTATGGTTTCTATTAAACACTTATTATGTTTGTACCATTGTTAAGTGGGAAAATTTGCAAGTCAGTGTATCACCACTCAGGATCATTCTGTACTTTTCCAGGTCATTTATTTACATATTCCTTTCTTATAAAAAAAAAAAAAAGAAGAAGGATTACTAAAACAATGGTTTGTGCTGAACATTTGCTTTCCTTCTGGAAACCTTGAAGTCAGCTTTGTGCAAGTCAAGGATCCTGATATGACCAGCCTTCAATGCTGAGTGTCTAAGGGGTTCTCCTGGTAGACAGCATCTCCTGTTTCCTGTCACCGCACCTTCAGGATGGGATTAAACACATCCTGTATGATTGATTCCACTGAGACAGGACTCCTGTCAGTTTGCACCCAGTCTCCTCGGGTCTTTGCTCCACATGCTGTTTTCCTTGCTTTTTCTACTTCCGGCACTTTCATGCTAGTAAATCCTGCTTGTCTAGCAATGTGCTGATCCTGAGAGTCCTTCTACCTGACTCTTACCAGCCAGACCAAGATGCCTCATAACTCATGGAACACTGGGTAGAGTCCTTGGAGGGTCAGGTCTCAGGAGTGGGCAATAATTGGTCCTAAACTAAAAACTGCTCTACCCTAGCGAACAAATCTTAAAAGCCTGATAGGCACAAAATGAATCAAATTGTTTCCAAGCAACTCAACTGATTCCAACAGAGAAAAAAATAACATAATATTTATAGGTACACAGGATTCAACACTCACTAAGGGAAAATTCATAGTACCTGGCATCCGATCAAAGGTTACCAGACATTCAAAGAAGCAGAAAGTATCACCCATATGAGGAATGAGGGATCAATGATGAAACCACCCATATGATAAACCAATGATGAAACTGACAGGTATTAGAACAATAATAATAGTATTATTATTGTAACTATACCTCACCTAAAGACCTGGAAATGAAGACAATGTTGATAAGCTTAAATTAAAACTATTAGAAATGAAAATTTTAATGTGTGAACTAAATAAATTAATCAGGTAGAGTTAACATCAGATTCACTGTTACAGAAAAGGCTTCAACAGAATAACCATAATGATTGAAAATGAGAGAAGCATGCACATACATGCATGCATACACACACACACACACACACACACACACACACACACGGTTCAGTTCATGAAGAGGACACAGCAATATTAAATGTGTGTATACTTAATAATACAAGCCAAATACATGAAGGGAAAAACTGATTTATAAGGACAATAGACAAACACGCATCACAGTGGGGTGTTTCAATACTTTTCTGTTAATAACAGACAATAAACAAGTAAGCAAAAAAAGGATATAAAACATGAAAAAGAAATATATGACTTGAAAGTAACTCCAAATAGCTTGTCTGACATTACAGACTGTTCTATCTTACAATACACATATTTTTCAAGTGGACATAACTTAAACAAAATAGACCATGCTATAAGCCCCCAAACTTTCTCAATAATGTTTAAAGAATTTCTGTCTTACAAAGTGTGTGCTCCAACTGTTGTGATTTGGGTCCAACATTTCCCTTACAAGCCAATGTTTTGTCTGTTTGGTCATCCTGTTTCAGGGGCTTCTGGGAAATTTGGAAAAGTGGACCTAGTAGGTCACCAGAGATAAATCATTAGGGTAATGTTATCCCTGTCCATTTCCTGTTGATTTCTCTCTGGATCCTTTCCATAGTGATTTAAAGTGTCCAAGCTCTGCCACAAAACTCCCCACCATGTTGGACTCATGACTCAAACCATTCTCCTTTCAGTTGTGTATCAAGTAGTTGAGTCAGGGTGATGAGAAAAAAATCTGTATCAATACAGAACATTGATACTGGGGGTGAATTGTTTCTATGACTAAAACTAACTCTGTGGTTCCTAGGCCTGGTGTATGGGGGAGTTAAGGAGAATCTGGAGCTTCAGGGTAGAAAAGCCCTAGAATACTATAAGCAAAACTTAATGTTGGTGCCAGGGAAGCTTGAAAAACCAGATCACCAATCAGCAGAGTTCCTGTAGTTTCACGTAGGAATGCTGGCCACATTGAGAATTTAAGTAGAGGCAACTTATGCTATGCTCTGGCAAAGAATTTGGTTATATTTTATTCATATCCTCAAAATGTGAGTGATGCTGAAGTCAAAAGGAATGGACAAATTAATTTGGCAGAGGAGATTTCAAGACAGAAAAGCATTCAGACTGTAGCATTGTGACTGCTGATTGCTTTTAGCCAGGTTTCCAGTGAGATTCACAAATAGCGGGACAAAAAGATAGGAAAAGTGAGTTTCATCAGATAATGAATACATTTAGAACTTTAGACCAAGAAGCACAATCATTAAAGAGATTTGTGTCATTAAACCAAAGCCAAGCTTTTGCCCTGGAGCCATAACACAGGCACCTTAAGGGAATTTCAGCAACAACTGAGATTATGCTCCTCACAGGTTTCTGCTTATAAAACTGTGAACTCAGTTCAAGAGAGGGAAGAGGGGTTATATGAGCAAGGGGAGTCAAGATCATGATGGGGAAACCTACGGAGACAACTCAACCAAGCTCATTGGAACTCACAAAGTTTAGACCAAGAGCTGTGGAACCTGCATGGGACCAGAATAGACCCTCTGCATACAGGAGACAGTTGTGTAGCTGGATCTGAGAGGCCCCTGGCAGTGGGATCAGGATGCATCCCTGGTACATGAGCGGGCTTTCTGGAGCCCATTACCTATAGTGGGACACCTTGCTCACCCTTGATGCAGGGAGAGGGGCTTGGCCCTGCCTCAGCTGAATGTACCAGGCTTTGCTATCCCCTCGTGGGTAGGATTTACCCTTTTGGAGGAGGGGATGAAGGGTGGGTCAGGGCAGCAGGGGAAGACTGGGAGTGGGAACAGGATGAGGGATGAGAGGGGGACCTGTGGTTGGTATGTAAAATGAATAAAAAATAATAAATAATAAATAAATAAATAATGAATAAAAAAACTCACTTGAAATGTTTTTCCCTTGATAAGAGATAGCCACGTGGGAGTGGGGAGCTGGCTGGGTTCTGCAGTCAAGGTCCAAGAGGACCTGGCAACTGTTCGAGCTGGCAGTAGACCATTGTCTTTGTGGTTGGTTTGGCAGGTATGCAGTTATCAGTTACATAAGTGGAGGCTTACATTCATATTTTTAAGGAAGGACTCACAGGTCAGGTTATGTGTACCTTGGTGAGATTCCAAGTTCTGTAAGAACTTAAGAGCAGTGATTCTCAAACTTCCTAATGCTGTGACCCTTTAATACATTTCTTCCTGTTATGGTGACCCCTGACTGTAAAATTATTTCCACTTCATTAATATGCTACTTCATAACAGTAATTTTGTTACAGTTATGAATCGTAATGCAAATATCTGATATGCAAGATATTTGATATGCAACCCCAAGGGGGTTGTGACCCACAGGTTGAGAACCATTGCCTTGGAGGGTTATGCATGAAGCTTCAAGACTGAAGTCTATACTGCAATGGCCACTCCAGGGTGATGGAGATAATAGAATTGTAGAATGTCTACCAAAGAAAGCTGAAGGCATCAAGGGAGCCAGCTCAAGAGAGACAACGTAGGCTATAACCAGTTAGGGCATGGAACAGAAATACCTAAGCCTGTTCGAGATGAAATGATGTCATCTTGTACAATTGAATGCTGAACACAGAGGCTTCTGTGTTTGCCTTGATGAATTCTAGTCTTGCTTTGACCCAATCTTTCCTTACTATCTTCCCATTAACCCCTTCTGGGGTGGGACCATTTCCTCTATATCATTTGTCCTGGTTAACTTTTTGTTAATGTGACGTAAGATCGTCATTTGGGATGAGAGAACCGCAATTGAGAAAAGGTCTGTGATTAATGCCTGATGTAGGAGGGCCCAGTTCACTGTAAGTGATACCACCACTGAGCAGGTTGTACTGAGTTGTACAAGAAAGCAAACTAGGCTAGCCATGGGGAGCAAGTCAGTAAGTGTTCACCCATGGCTTTTTGCTTCAGTTCCTGTTTCCTGGTTCCTGCCTTGAGTTCCTGCTCTGACTTCCTTCTATGATGGACTTCGATGTAGAATGATAAGCTGAAACAAACCTTTTCCTCCCCAAGTTGCTTTGGATCATGTTGTTTTATTATATAAATAGAAACTCTAAATAAGACACTATTTTATATTGACAGTATGCAATTGTTTATTTTTTTAAATGTATAGGGATTCACCGCTAACACAGCCTTAAGTGTCAGTAAAAACTTTGGGTTTATTACTAAATATGGGCCTTTAAGAGTTACAGCCCAGCCCTGGTTTGGGCCTTGCTCTATGCCTCCTGCTGCCATGCAGTCTCGTTTCTATGGTACTCTGTTCTAGCAAACGGGCCCAAGTAAGAATTAAAGTAGAACCTTCTGACACTGTGAACTAAAATAAATCCCCCCTCCCTACCATGGCTATTCTTCCAGTTGCTGTGATGAAATAACCGGACAAAGCAATCTTAAGAGAGCAAGGGATTATTTGGTTCTGCAATTCAACCTTACAGTCCACCAGTGTAGGAAAGTCACAGCAGGAGGAGCACTCACAGTCTGAAGCAGAGACTGGTAAATGCCTGCTTCTGCTCAGCTCCATTTCTTCACTCTCATAGTCTTGCGTCCCAGGCAAGAACAGTACCACCACAGTGGACAGTTATTGTGATCTCAGTTAATGTGATCAAGATAACCCCAACAAGTATGCCTAGAGACCTATCTCCCAGTTGATCCTGGATTTTGCCAAGCTGACAATTCACAGTAACATTCACAAAGTCAGAATCAATAATGGAGAGCCCTTTTTAAACCCTCAAGTATTTATGGAATTTTAAAACATTCTGTATTTTGAATAATGAATCAAAAGGGAAATTATAAAATACCTTAAATGGAATGGAAATAAATACTGTACTGACCAAGCATAATGAATAATGCTCAACACCTGTTTTAGGAAAAGAACAGAGCCTCAAATCATTTATCTTAGATTCCATCTTAAGAAACTGACAAATGGTAAGCAAATTAAGCATAAAAGAAAGAGAAACAACTTAAAATCACAATAGAGACTTAGAAAATTTTCAAAAAAGAAATATGGAACTAATCCAGGTGACTAAAAATAGATCAATAAAATTAACACATCCATCCAGATTGGTAAGCTATTTATTTAAAAAAAAAAAAAAAGGTCATGAGCTCGTGAGATAGCTCAATGATAAAGGCTTATACCCAGAAGACTGAGGGCCTGGGTTCTGTCCCTGGCATGTAGAACATGGTGGAAGGAGTGAACTGGATTCTACAAGTTGTCCTCTGACCTCCATAAGCGCATTGTGACACAGGCATGAACACACACACACACACACACACACACACACACACACACACACACACACACATACACATACACACACACCATACACACACACTTAAACAGAAGTAATTTTTAAAAGTGATTTTTAAAAAAAAACTATTTCTTTTGGAGCAATGAGTTTCATAACCTACAATTTGTCCCTTCCACCTTCTTTTTGAAACTATATAAAAATAATTCAATTATAGTGTTATTTAACATGAAAATGCTACTGTGATACAGAGTATGTTTTTAATTTAAGAACAAGTCATAAATTACCACTAACCAGGATCACCCTAGACTCTCCAGATGTTAAAAGGATGAAAGGATGTAAAAAGATTGCATGCCAATAAATTCAACCATTGAGATGAAATGGGCAAAAAGTCCTTGAAGGACATACACCCAAAAGTTCACTCAAGAGGAAATGAACCAAATGGCTCCAATACCTATGAAAGCAAGTGCGTTTGTAGTTAACAACGTTTGAAGGGAGAAAACTTCAGAGAAAATGGCCTCACTAGAGAATGCTGTCAAATATTTAAGCAAGAAATATTGCTAATCCAACCAAAAGGATCCCAGCAGATAGTGAACGGCACTTGACAATCATTTTCCAAGCCTAACACTGTTCTGATTTTCAAAAAGACAGCATAGTAAAAGCTGAATAATGTCCTTCACGATTACAATGCAAAGTCAGAAATGAGGTTTTAACAAACTGATTACAATAACATATAACTTAAATTAATACATCTTGACTGCAAAGGTAAAATTGTGTCTCCAAATAAGATGTGTTTGAACCTTGACATCTGGGAATATGATTTTATTTAGAAATAGGATCTCTGTAGATATGGTCATGCTGAGATGAACTTGTAATGGATTAAAATGAGTTTAGCATCCTTATTAAAAATGGAAAATTTTCCAGGTGTGGTGATGCAGATCTTTAATCCCAGAACTCAGGAAGCAGAGGCAAGTAAATCTCTAAGTTCAAAGTCAGCTTGCTCTACTCAGTGGGTTCCAGGCCAACCAGGGCTACAAAATGAGACCATGTCTGAAAAGGGTGCACTGTATTTTGAATACATACAAGACACACAAGTAAAGCACCATATGACCACAGAGCAGAAACTAGGTTAATACAACTAACAAGCCAAGGAAAACCCAGGTTTGATAGTAACCAGTAACCGTAAGAAGACTGGAAGATACAAGACTAGCCCCTCCCTGTGGCTTTCTGGGAGCTTAGCCATGGACAACTAGAATAGTCTTTTAGCATCCAGAGTTGGGAGAAATACACTTTGTGGTTGTTGTTGCTGCTGCTGCTTTTGAGCCATGTAGTTTGTGGTACTTTGTTACCCTTCAATATAATGACCCTTCAATACAGTCTTAGGCCAACCTTTGGAAATCAATTAATGGATTTTACCATATGACCACAGTAAAAAAATAAATAAATAAATGCATGTAATATAAATGTCTCATCCATGATAGATTAACATATTGAGGAAAGGAGGAATAAAAATCAGTGACATCATCCTGTCTGCAAAATCCTACTACTAATAGGTGAAAGGATGGGAGGATTTTCCATAGCAACACAGGGATACCCACTCTCACCATTTCTATTTAGTGTCGTGGCTAAAGTCCTAGAATGGCAATATGTTAATTGGAAATAAAATAAAAGCCATGTATATTGGAATGGAAGGAGGAAAACTCTTTGTTTCTGTTACTCAGGAACATACAGAAAATCTGATGAGCTCTACAAGAAAGTTGCTAGAACTAGTATGGAATGGAAAAGTAAGGGAATACAAGGCTGAAGACAAATGTCAATTGTATTTTATACTAGCAATAATGAATTATGAATTGAAGCCAAAAATACAATTTATAATAACATAAAAATATGTACTTAATATTTCATCTGCCACAAAATCAGCAAGACCAAGACCGGGAAAATTACCAGACACTCTTGCGGTTATATAAGAGCTAAATAATGGAGAAATACACTGTGCACTTGGCTGGCAATACTGAAGATTGTCAAGATGTCAGTTCTCCCCAAAAATGGTATGTGGATCCAAAACAACTCCAATCAAAGAACTTCCTTATAGAAATTTATAAAATTCAGATGGAAATGAAGGTACAGGATATACTCAAAATTTGCAAAGGAACCAAACTGTAGGAAGGATACAGCCTTGTTTCAAGGCTTCCACTCATCCACGTGTGTGTGTGTGTGTGTGTGTGTGTGTGTGTGTGTGTGTGTCCACATGCATTTATCATATGTAACAGAGAGCACACTCATGTAGAGGTCAGAGGATAATCTCTGGGGTCAGCTTCTCTCCAC
Organism: Peromyscus maniculatus bairdii; assembly: GCF_049852395.1. NCBI lineage: Eukaryota > Metazoa > Chordata > Mammalia > Rodentia > Cricetidae > Peromyscus > Peromyscus maniculatus. The sequence continues at coordinate 28,218,562 of NC_134873.1, read as the reverse complement.
CATGGGATCTTAGGATCAGACTCAATTCAGGGGAGCCATTCTATTAGCTTGAAACATATTGTTAAAGCTATAATAACTGAAATAAGATACTATTGTCATAAAGGTTGAGAAAGTCATAGAAATAGAAGAGAAAAATCCACATAAAGAAAGCATGTGGATGAGCCGGGCGGTGGTGGCGCACGCCTTTAATCCCAGCACTCGGGAGGCAGAGCCAGGCGGATCTCTGTGAGTTCGAGGCCAGCCTGGGCTACCAAGTGAGTTCCAGGAAAGGCGCAAAGCTACACAGAGAAACCCTGTCTCGAAAAACCAAAAAAAAAAAAAAAAAAAAAGAAAGCATGTGGCTTTAACAACCAATATTTGACCAAATACAGTATCACTTCAGGGAAGAATATTAATATGCAAAAATTAACTTAAAATTAATCATACACCTCAAGGCAAAATTAAAACTATCTATTAAATGACAGTAAGTGTATGAGTAAATCTTTGTGATATTGGACCCTGAGTCTCTTGAACACATTAAAACTACAAACATGAAAAGAACAGAAGATTAATTTATATTATTAATAAATTAAATGGATTTTTTTTAATTTTGTGCTACAAACAATATAATGAAAAGGTGACAATGATTCCCAGAATGAGAAAAATACTTATACATCACCTATCTTATAAGGGATTAGATCCAGGAAGTAAAAAGAGTGACTATTCTTTTTATCTTTTTATGGATTTTTTTAAAGATTTATTTATTTTTAATGTATGTGAGTGCTCTATCTGCATGTACAACTTTATGCCAGAAGAGGGCATCAGATTCCACTATCAATAGTTGTGAGCCACCATGTGGTTGCTGGGAATTGAACTCGGGATCTCTGGAAAAGCAAGCAGTGATCTTAACTGCTGGCCCATCTCTCCAGCCCCTTTTTATGTTTTTAAGCTAACAAATATTCATTATATCAAGCATGATGTGTCATGGTGACTTTTCAGTCATGGACATCATGTGATCTGATCATGCCTACTCATATCATCATCTCATATCTCCCTCTCCCTGCCTTGTAGTTCCAAAATAGACACCCCCCCGTTTTATTCCCATGTCTTTGTTATAGATTATGCATATAAGAGAAAACATGTTATTTATTTTTCTAAGTCTCTTTATTTAACTTAACAAGATGATGATCTCAAGTTTCATACATTTTTTCCTTCAAATAACATAATTATGTCTTCATAATTATGGTAGATAAAAATAATTCATAATTGTGGAGTATAAAACTCCATTATTTATATATATGCCATATCAACTGATCTGTTGTTGGACACCTTGGTTGATTTTATAACTACTATTGTGAATAGTATAGTAATGAAGATAGATATGAAGATATCTCTTGCTCTATTTTCTGAAACAGGCCTGGAACTTACTATCTTGTAATCCTCCTGCCTCAGCCTTTTGAGGGCCAGAATTATGGCATGCCACCACATCTGTCCTTGTATTCTTGTATCTCTAATGCATGCTTCCCTTGGTCCCATTAGATACATCTCTAGGAGTCATCCCACCAGATCATACAGACTCTTCACTTTTAGGTTCTGAAGAAATCTCCACACTGGCTCTGTTTTTGATCCTTGAACACACCTCCTTCCTCACTCTAGGCCACTTCTCCCCATTTCCTCCCTTCTCAGCCACTGGCTTGAGTTAAAACAAACAAGGCCCTGGCAGGCATGTGGGGCCTTCCCCCGAACTCCCCTCCTAACTGCAGGAAAAGACAAGCCAATCTGCTTTGCCTGCTCTCGGGTCATTTTGAATTTTCTTGGAAGGCTGTTCTACCCTCCCCAAAAGGCTCAATTATGTGAGTAATAAAAGCCTGTCACACACTTTTGGTGAATGTATGAGACCTTTGTCTCTTTCCTGTTACTGTATCATAAAGCCTAAGACTGGGTGATCTATAAAAAATAGTCTTACCTATTATATGTTTGAGGCTCTGGGTTCAGTTTTCAGCACTGGGTGGGAAGAAAAGGCAGTGTTTGACCAGTAATTCAACAACTTAGAAGTCCAAAGCCATGATCCTGGCAGCTGCTTGGCAAAACAGAACCTGCTATCAACTGGAGACCATGCCCTCAGCACCTTATGTGATCCTCATGACTCCCCAAAGACTTCACTTCAAAATGCTATGAACATCGCGATTTCATGGTTACGTTTCCAAAATGTGAACATCCAGGGAATATATTCAATCGGTTAGAGTTGAAGAAGCTCCTGGTCGTGAGAATGGAACCTCTGGCTGGGCAGACACCTAACGTTCCAGCTGGGCTGGCACAGTCACTTAGGCAAAGGTGGGCTCACCTGGGGCCATGCTAATGAGGTAGGTGGGATAATAATTCCTTTAACAGGACACTGGGTTTTCCCTTCCAAAATCTCGGCCCTTTACCGAACACAGTCAGGCACTGTTGTAACGATTCAAAGAAGCCTAACTTTTCCTTTTATTCTTTCTACCTCTTTTCTAAGGTTGAGTTTTTCCCCAGGAGTTCACGCTTCCTATTCTTTCTCTAAAGCCTTTGTCCCCGCCATGTGCTGATCTCCACACCACCTTACATGGCATGGCTTTTTCCTTTCCCTCCTTCCTTCTCCTCCTCTGAGCAGCTGCTGAAGTTTTCCTTGTAATTTATAATAAAGCTACCCACCCTAGTGTTTCCATTTAATTCCATTCTTAAATTACTTCATTGAGACCGAGAACTCTGGAGAGGACCCTGATTTCCTCTGTATCAAGCCATAATAACAGGTGATATCAAAATCAACATCCAATCCAAATTAGGGGTGGGGGCGTAGGACACTCAAACTCCACAATTCAATGGCGTTTTGTAAATGGCAAGGGATTTGAAGAGCCATTTATTCACAAAAGATGCATAAATGAGACATGGGCACCCAAAAAAAGACACTCAACAACTTGAGTCATTTGGGAAATGCAAATCAAACACTACAAAGAGATCCGCTTCATACCTTCTGGAATCACAGTAATTAAAAAAAAAAACTGACAATAATATGTCTTGGCAAGGGTGACGAGGAACTGAAATCCTCATCCACTGCCGGCTAGATGCACAGTGACATCTCACGGTGACACACCTACTCTGGGAAGCTGTTTTGGCAGACCCTCACTTCTTTAAATATTTACTTACATGTGGTCCAGCAATTCCACACCTAAGCACACAGCTAAGGACAACAAAACACACAACACACATAAACATTTATACTAAAACATCAAGAGTATGATTCACAATAGCCACAAAGTAGAAATGACTTAAACGTCTGTCAAGAAACAAGTGCATGTATGAAATGTGGTGTATTCACAAGTGAAGTATTTTAGGTATACAGAGAAGAATGAAGTGTTGGCTCATGATACAATATGCATAAATCTTGAAACGATGTTATATGAAAGAAACAAAGGACCAAAGACTATGTGGTACATAACCGCATTTATATGGAATGTCAAATAGTAAGGAAATCTATAGAGACAGAAAGTAGATGAGTGGTTTCTTAACACTAGAAGGGTAAGGATTCTGCAGTAATTGTTATATGGGTTTAGGGTTTCCCTCTGGAGGAACAAAATGTTCCAAGATTGATTGCGGCAGAAGCTGAAGAAATCTGTGGTTATAGTCACACATTGGACCATACATTTAATGGGTGAACAAAACAGTGTGGAAATCATGTCTCAATAAAATCAAGCTGTCTTCAAATCCCATGGGGAAAATGGCAGTCTTCGAGGAAGACAGAGCTGCAAAAATAGGTAATACAAAGTGTCCCCTCCATACCTCCTTGTGTCATGCACAAAAGTAAACTAACTTATAGGTCTTTATAACATGGAGATGGGAAGAGGGAAAGAAATTGTGCCTGAGGAGGGGCAATAGTTGCTGACATCAGAAGGGCCCCACAGGCGAGACCACAGACCCTGATCAATATAGCTTTCCCCAAGATAAAAACTCTCTTAGAATAACCCCTCAAAATAAGTTTTCACAAGAACCAGTCATCCAGGTCTACGGTGGTATTTTATTTGTACTGAAATGTGATTTTATTTGTATGTTAATAAATAAAGTTGTATGGGGGTCAGAGCTAATAGCAAGCCATAGCAGAGCTGGGCATTCGTGGTGCACGCCTTTAATCCCAGCACTTGGTAGAAGAGTTAGGTAGATCTCTGTGTGGTCAAGGATACAGCCAGCATTGGAGACACACGCCTTTAATCTCAATACCATAGAAGACCTGGAGGGCTGTACATACAGGCAGTAACGAGGCAGTCATGTGTTTGGCTTTACAACCAATGAGAAGGCAGAACAGAAAGACTATATAAAGACAAACACACAGGAAGTAGGTCCCTTTCAGAAAGGTCTCTTGGCTTTAAGAGGCTAGCTGCAGCAGGCAGTAAGGCTCTTAGCTCTGATCTCTTGGCTTTCTTCTTTGCATTGATACTGTGTTTCTTATTTAATAAGACAGTTGGTTACATCTACACAGGTCCCTACTAAATCATATTCTGTATAGAGGAGTCCCAATGACCTGATGCCTTAACATGCATCTCCTTTGAGCGTTGTCCCCAAGAAGTTCAAGAAATACCTCTCTTGTGTATATGCTGTGTACCCAAATGGATATAGCATTCATTGAATCATTTTAAGGGACTTATTTGGGTATTTGGCAATGATGACATACAGTACACAACTCATTTATGAAAAACCATACTTGTGTGGCACTAAAATTTTAGTCTCCAGAGATAGTTGCAGACTCCAGAGTTAATGTAGTTGTGCAGATTTGAAGTAGACATGTTCCAGATACCTCATCACTTTTTCATCATGCCAAATGCAGAGATCTATACACAGAACAATGCCCATCAACCATTTCCAAATGTTGCGTCCAGTCTGATAAAGAAGCCAGAACAGCCATTCCACAGACAATGGGTTTAAGAATGAAGGATTACATTCTCTGCAAATGAAATGAACCCAAATGGAAAAATGCACCAGACATGGATGTGTCTGTTCTCTAACTGGTCCTAATACACTTAAAGAAGTCAGAGGATGAGGAGGAAATTCCTTAGCCAGTGTACTATGTAACCAGAGGGATATACAAGTCACTGAATTCTAAAGATGACATTGTTCTCACTAAGTGACCTGAAAGGGACCCTCAAACAAGGGAGACAGGCAGTGGGTGCTGGACAACAGATGGCCTAGATGTTCAGGAACCCAACTTGATGAGAGGTCTACACAAAAGATTATAATGAATGTCACCTAAGTCCTCAGCTGTCTCCAGGGGTGGCATGCTGTAGCTCACCAACCTTGAACCATGTGTGATTGACTTACATTGTGCTTTCCATAGTTTGTGATAAAATAACCCTTCACAGTCAACAGAATGACAACCTGGGAATACTCTAAGAAGTAAAATTGACTTGATTTTATTTTTTAAGAGAATATTAAAGCAGCCTTTGAATATGTACATTCCATGAAATTCACAACTTGTTTTTGAGATACACAAGGAAAGCAGCTAAGAGCAACTAGAAGAGGAGAATTGAGAATGTATCTGGGACTTTCACAGCATCACACGAGCTTCGTTGACAAACAGAAAAAGCAGCTTCGGGCCACAGAACAGTATCAGTGAGAATCAAAAGCAAAGGAAATGAGTGAACGGCAGAAAGCGAGGCCTGCTTTCTTCCTAGGAATATTTTTAGTTTATTACCTGTTGTTGAAGTTTAATGTGTCTCATTACAGCCCCGTGCATATGGTCTTTATGAATATTTCAATTTCCTTGTTTCAGCAAAAAAAAAAGTTCTTTTTGGAGGAGGTACCACCATCATCATGCACATTTAGCACAGTGCTCCCAGCTGCCTATGAAATCAGGTGCAAACTCACTCAAGTCCATATGAAACCACTGCCTGTTTCTCTGGTTTTACCCACAGCTCCCTCTAACGAGCATGTCCTTCTTACCTCACCTCACACCTCAAGCCTTCTTATCCTTCAAGACCCAGATCAGAATCTAACTGCCCCAGAATATTTCCTCAGTCCATGGTGGGGCTGGGGGTGAATCTTCCATTTTCTTATAATTACAAGGTATCTTACCCATGTATTCCTACAACTGACGCACCTTAAATGCCACTTGTGGTTTTTAAAAATAATTATTTGTGCACATAGTATTGCCCCTGCTGGATGTTGAGTTCCTTGTGTCCTTGTGTTCTGTCATTCTTCTCCTTGGAAACGTGCAATTATCTATGTAGGAGCTTCGCACAGAGAGAGGGGGAGAGACACTAATAAGTGACTCCAAGTTTGAGTTGTGTCAGAATTTTCATTGCTGTGACAAAAACATGGAAGATACAGGTTTTAAAGGTTTCTTTTGGTTCAATTTCGTGGGATCTGCTCCTGGTTGATGAGTCGCACTGCTTTTAAGCCTGTGGTGGAGTAAGAACATAAACACAGTAAAGCTGCTCACCTCAATGTGGCCAGAAAACAAAGAAATGGGAGAAAAAGTGGGAATCCCAATATTGCCCTCAAAGGGTGAGCCTCCCGTGACTTCACTTCCTTCCAATGCCCCCCACACACACACACATTCTAAAGGTTCCACCATGTTCCTGTCACACTTCAGGTTGGCAACCAAACTTTTAGACAGTGGCATTTGGAATTCATTTAAGGTCCAAATCACAAGGTCCTAAGCATTCCTGCTGCACAAAATGGTGTGGACTGTGTAGAGCGGGATCTCAAATGAGATCAGAAGAAACAGTCGTGAGGTGGGACTAGAGAAATCCCTTTGCTTGTAAGAGAAGTTAAAGAAATATAGGTCTGGGATGACAAGCAGAACTCTACAACAGGTGAGTTATCCAATGCTATCTAACAGAACAACTCATTAAAATTACTCCTTTAGACAGTGTCTCCCAGTGTCCTTTTTTTTAAATCCCATTTAAATAAAATACATAATTCAAGGACTACAGAGGGCCTTAAAGTTCTCCTAGTTAGGACCTTTCTTTGTTGAGAAGAATGGAGATGTGGTATTGAATGGTCACCCATTCTCTTCTTGTATGCATCATGAGGTAGACAGTTTTTACCCAATCCCTGGTGTGTGTGAGAAGCAATCACTCCTACCACTGCCCTACCACACAGTTGACCATCAAAAGGGTTGACTGTCTGAACATATTGACCCTGATTTCTTAAAACTTCTTAAAAACGAGGAAATTTTTTTCCAGCTGATAGCAGAAGGAGCTAGTGAAATTCAAAGCACAAGAAATATTCCACCCTCCAATGCTGGTACTGAAGATGGAGAAGACAGATCCAGCAATGCAGATGACCTCCAGAAACCAAACACAAACTCTGCTAAGGAGTCAGCAGGATCCAGGAGCTCAGTGCTATGGCCTCACAGAACTGAATACTGCCAATGGTCTAATGTGCTACAACATAGTTCTCCTGTGAACCTCCACATTGGAGCTCAGGTAAGGAAACACTTTAGTTTCTACCTTGTAAGCCCAGGTCAGAATGGACCTGCTGAATCTGCCTGGTATTCTGCCTAACATAACTGTGAGATAATAAAGGGTATTGTTTCAAGTTGCTAAATTTGGGGTAATTTGTGGTTGCTTGGAAGCAACCAAAAACAACACACTTTTACTGATATGCAGTTGCTACCTTATCTTTGGAATGCTTTGCTTAAAAGAAAGTTCATTTTGCAACTCAAGAAAGTATCCTTCCCTATATAACCCCCATCAAGCCTACTCCTACCATGTGGTTGACTCAAAAGAACCACAATCCTTCTTCTACATCACAATCTTGGAAGAGTTCAAGTTGGGCCTCGTGTGGCATCCTTAGTCCTCTGCAGGTTGCTTCATCTCTCCTGACCTTGAATGTTTTTGTCATGCTAGTCCCAAATCCATGAGCACAGCTTCCTTTCCCTAGGTGACACCATAGATGGAGTAAACAAGATATTCCATGGCTACAGAGCTAGACAGAATTCTCAAAGGAAGAATCTCAACTGGCTGAAAGACACTTAAGGAATTGCTCAACATCCTTAGTCATCAGGGAAATGCAAATCAAAATTACTTTGAGATACCATATTATACCTATCAGAATGGCTAAGATCAAAAACACTGATGACAGCTTATGTTGGAGAGGATGTGGAGCAAGGGGAACACTCCTCCACTGGTGATGGGAGTGCAAACTTGTACAGCTGTTGCACAAATCCTAGATGGTCATATAATAAAAACTCAGAGCCAGATATTTGGGTAAGTGCTGAAAAATCAGAGAGACAAAGGAACAAGCCACTAAAGAAATTTCTCACCACTATCAAACCCTCAGGCCAAAAGGGAGATCCTGACTCTACAAATTCTCAGACTGAATGTATCTGAGCCCTTAGCTGAAAGGGCTTGAGTTCCTTTCTCCTGATGCTTTATATACCTTTCTCTATTCAGTCATATCACTTCCTGTCTCAACCTGCCTAGTTCCAGGATTAATGCCGTGTGTGTGTGTGTGTGTGTGTGTGTGTGTGTGTGTGTGTGTGTCCCAAATACTGGTAGCAAAGGTGTGAGATCTCAAGTGCTGGGATTAAAGGTGTGTGCCACCACTGCCTGTCTCTGTTTCTTTTAGACTGGATTAAGCTCATGTAGTCTAGCGTAACCTTGAACTCACAGAGATCCTGAGTGCTAAGATTAAAGGTATGTACCAACACTGCCTGACCTCTCTGGCTAGCTCTGTCCTCTGATCTTCAGGCAAGCTTTATTTCCCAGATGACAAACCACATATATATGAAAATCAATATGGCGACTTTTCAGAAAATTTGGAATTAATCTACCTCAAGACCCAGGAATACCACTCGTGGGTATATACGCAAGGAATGCTCAATCATACCACAAGAAAACTTACTCAACTATGTTCATAGCAGCATTATTTGTAATAGCCAGAACCTGGAAGCAACCTAGATGCCCCTCAATCAAAGAATGGAAAAAGAAAATGTGGTACATATACACAAGGGAGTAGTACTCAGCTGTAAAGAACAATGGCATCATGAAATTGTAGGCAAATGGATGAAACTAGAAAATATCCTGAGTGAGGTAAACTAGACACAAAAAGACAAACATGGTATGTACTCACTCATAAGTGGATACTAGAGGTAAAGCAAAGGATAATCAGACTACAACCCACAGCTCCAGAGAAGCTAGGAGGACCCTAAGAGGAACACATAGATCACCTTGGGAAGGGGAAACAGAGGAGATGTGCATGAGTAAACTGGGGATGGGGGAGTGCGATGGAGGGAAAGGGATGGGGGATGAAAACATGAGGGAATAGGATGATTGAGCTGGGGAGGGATGGAGTGGAAGAGCAATGAAAGAGATACTTTGATAGAGAGAGACTTTATGGGGTGAGAGAGAAACCCGGAGCTAGGGAAATTTTAAAAAAGAACTATGGAGGAAAGTTAAAAGAAATATCTTCTCTGAATAGAAAGGTAGAGGGGGAGAAATCAATGGAGTAATAACCTACAGTGTAGCTGGAATGTTGTATGTAGACAGTTAACACTTTTCCATTTGAATAGAAAGATCAGAACTGCCTTTAGTAATCAGAACTAAAAGTAAATGGGTAAGTGAACTGAAGTTCAGAGAGGGTGAGTAAATTTGTCAAGTCACACAGCTAGTGGAGGCAGGGTTCTCTTCCTATTGGGTACACTCCAAGTCTTTCCTTTGTTTGCCAATAAAACCCAGGCTTCATTCACTACATTGCACTTCAATGATACTTCCTCCAGCTTCATACTCCCATCACCACACGTCAATCCAACCCCACATCCAGCATCTTTGTGAAAAGTCCCCCCCCCCTTTAATTTCCCCTTCCCACCGCTCTCAAGGTACATGGGGGATTTGTGTTCCAAAACTTGAATAAGAGGTGCACAGAGGTGTGTGGAAAGCTGTTCTTTGCTAGATCCCATTAGTCACAGCCAAGGCTGGGGGAGAAAGTTTTCATTTTTGTGAGTCACTGTTTATCTGTCTATAAATTTAGTAATGAAATGCCTGTGCCACAGGGATGTGGAGAAATTTCATTTTTGCTTATAAAATCCTCAGGGCATGTTTGGATACAAAATGCAATAACACCATAAAATATTGCCCTGATATTGCTATCTCCAAGCCTGGAACTCATTTCTGCATTATGAGAAGCGAAGAAGATTTATGGGAAAGATAAGGAGCCAGCTCCTCTCAAGTATTTAAATGAGAGTTTTCTTTAAATAGCCATTGTCTGCTTGTGTCCTGATGTTTGAAACTGACAAAAATATTTGCCAGTAGCTCTAGAAACTTTCTGATTGTGTGAGTAGTCAGGGCATCACTTAAGTAGAAATAAAATCAGTAATAACTTATTAAGCTTCACAATAAAGCCACATTCTCTAATCACTACCTTCAACCCTCAAAATAGTTTTTTCAGTATATGTGTCATTAGTATTTTACAGATAAGAAAAGCAAGGCTTGGTCATATTGCAAAGAGTGGCAGGAGAAAGGTTCATAACCAGATCTTTATGATTCCTAAAGACATCGTCTTTCTGCTAGTAGTTTATGTATGACCAATTAGCACTCACATGTAATCTGCCACCCAGCCCAGAGCTTCCTATCCAACAACTCCTTACTGGCCTTAGGAAAACAGTTGAAAACTCAATACAGGTAGAAGAAAAATACTCACAATCCATGGAGCAGATGCCATTGGAAGTCACTTCTGGCTTGGTGTTAGGTGCTTAAGACGATACCCAAACCTATCATGTTATTACACATAGGTAACAAAAGAACTCATTGTGGGCATTCTCAACTGTGAGAAACCCTGTAGTCTCTCCCCAGACTCTGCTATCAGATCTTGAAGAAATAAAAACCTATAAACATGTAAGGGCAAAACTAAATAGAAGAAGGGATGGCAACATTCCAACTATCCCCCAACACAGAAACGTACAAAGCAAAGGGAGACATGATCACTGCCATAGTGGCACAAGGAAAAATTAGCACTGAAAAATAGAACACTGAAGAGGTAAGCCTTAGGGGACTAGTTAGGTCTGAGTTAAGCAGAGGGCTCCAGCACAGAGGTTTGCCAAAGGAATCTCAGCCAGGCCCCAGGGGTTTCTTGTTAGACCCAAACAACCATGTTACCCACACAACTGAGTGAGGGAACCTGAAATGTGTCCCGGAAAAAAAAAATTAAACCATTAGCCTCTTCAGGCCAAGACAGCCGCCAGAGATAATACAAGGATGAGGCACAGGGGTCAAATAGGAATAAGAAACAGTGCCATCCCAGATGTCTTGTCCTGAACAGCTACTAAAACTCCAGGGCCATGTTTAACAAGGCAGTGGATTGGTGGAGTCAACTCAGAAAACTGCCCAAGCACTGACTCTGATGAATTTCTCAACAAATGGGACCTGTTTCTGCCCAAACCAGTCATCTCTGAGAGAGACAGAGACAGTGATGGAGAGACAGAGAGAGAATAATAGATACAACAAGTTAGCCACAGAAAGCCATCATGTCTCTCCTAACCATAAGGCATTTCAACCCCTAAGGCACCTATTCTCCACACAAGAATTATTTTTCTTAGCTCCTTTTGTGTCTAGGTTTGGCCATGTGCCTGATTCTTGAGAATAGGATAAAGACATGGTGATAGGTGACATTTCTTGTCCAAAAACAATGGTAAATAAAGATGTCGCCTGTGGCCCACACCCTCTCTCTCCATCCTCCACCTAAAAACATAGGATTCCAGTGCCCCTGGAGGAATGTGAAGATAAACACTGGAAGGGGAGAGCAGAGAAGGGTGAACAGGAAATAAAGCGACATTGTGTTAAAGCAACCAAGTGCTACCAGTCACTTATACCAGCATCATAGGTGGCCATGGCAGCTGGTCTCCAAGATGGTTTCCCACTAGTCTTTCTATCCAGCCACACACATATTGACTTTCCCTGGAATCTAAACTTCTCTTCCATTGTGTTAATGTAATTGCAACAATAACAACAAACCGTCTGATGCCATTCACTTGTAAGAGGGGAAGTTTTATTTGGACTCAGGGCTTTGAAATTTCTGTCCTTCACCACTGGGATCCATTGCTGTTGTGTCTGTGGTGAGGCGCTGTATTGCGGTAGGAATGTGTGGTAGATGAAGCTGCTTCTATCCTAGATGCTGAGGAGAGTGTAAGAGGAAGACAGAGTGAGAACGGACATGCGCAGGAGAGACTGGGGCTGCACAGCCCTCTAGAGCAGTGGTTCCCACCATCCTAATGCTGTGACCATTTTTTAAATACCCTTCCTCATGTTGTGCTGACCCCCAATCATAGACTTACTTTCATTTCTACTTCATAACTGTAATTTTGCTGTTATGAATCATAATATAAATATTTTTGAGATAGAGGTTTTCCAAAGGTGTCTGGACCCATAGGTTGAGAACTGCTGCTCTAGAGGGAATGCCTCAATGATATTAGACCTCCTACTTCTTGAAGATTCTAGAACTTCCACTAGCATCATAGGCTGGAGGCCAAGCTTGCAACACATGGGACTTTGGAGTATATTCTAAACCCAAACCATAGCTGTGATTTCTCTCAAAGAGAAGAATGCAGGCAAAGAGAGACTGGGAGCCATCCATGGTTAATGATGAAAAACTCTACAGACAACTTCTGGGCATCTTTAAAAGTTCGTCATTTGGACTATACCTTGCCAATCCCATCTTGCTTACCAATTGTGCTGTGAAAAGCCCACACTACATGGGGAGTCCATATGTAGGTGTTTTAGTTGGCTGCCCAAGCCAAGCTCCCAATCAGCAGCCAGCTTTGTCCTCCAGCTGTGGAAGGGAGCCATCCTCACTCTGCAAAGTCAGGCTGGTGATGACTGCCAGTGTCACAGTACCCCAGCCGCTATCTCCCATGGCACACAACAACCCAGTGAACCCACTGAACAGTAGAGAGAAAAGAAATTGCTTTAGGCCAATGATCTTTGGGATGGTTTATGATGCAGTGATGGGAAAGAACACACAGCAAGGGAGCCAGTCTGAGAAAGAAGACATGAGATCTAGGAAACAAGACCAAAAAGAACAGTCCTGAGGTGAGAGCCTGATAGTAGATGCAGGAAAAAGTTGGTCACTGCTGGATAGTCTGTGATGGTTTCCACTGTCAGAGAAAGCTCTGCAGAAGTGGAGAGTTGGTGCATTATCTCAAATATTTGAACATCCAGGAAAAAATATCTGAAAACTTCTAACACTGGTTGGGGAAAATTATAGTTGCATATACAAGCAAATAAATGAAAAATTAGGCCATTTATTCATCCCCAGAAAGAAAGAAATGTAATGATTATATAGGATCTGGTACATACTAAAAATGTGCATAATTACAATAAGGTTAATGCTGATGGTGGAGAGTATGAGGGAGGAAACAAAGGAAGGTGTGTGCAATAGTGAAATTATCACCAACTCACACATAGGCATTCAGTAGATAGTATCAAAAGCTAATAAACCAACAAATAGCCATCATGATACATTCCTTAGAAATACAGAGGCCAACATCAGAGAAAAAAAAAATACATGTTGGGAAAAACCTCAGAGTCTCTGGGGAAAGGAGCTAGGTATCAGAAGGAAAGGGATTGTGATGTCAGTGCAGGGAGGGGGTCACGTCCTCTGTAAGTCCAAGAGCAGTAGATTCTCCATGCTACACTGCCTGTCAACATGTCAACACTACCACTGCAGTATTTGGACTTTTATATGCAAATACTCTTCTCTGAACCCAGTGTCCATCTGGAAGACAGAAACAGTAAGCTGTCGTTATGAGATGACGTAAAATATATAAAGCACTTATAACCATACCTAACACTGTGTGTGCTGTGTGTATGCACACACTACCACAATGTTGTCTTTGCCGTGTTTGATTTTAACCCATGAGTAAGGACTGCTTGATGAAGATGAAAACTGGAGAGGAAGGGGCTGCATCTCTGAGCAGAGATGGCTCAGTTGGTAAAATGCTTGGGACACTGTCACAAGAATGTAAGTTTGGATCCCGGGCACTCACATAAATGCAGGAATCAGGGGTATTACCTATCACTTCAGTGCTCCGAGAGCAGAAATGTATAGATATCTGAAGCTTCCTAGTCAGCTCATTGAGCCAAAGCAGTGAGCTCCAGGTTCAGTGATGCCTCCACCCCATTACCCAGCTAAGGAACATTTGTCAACAAAAAACACATATGCACTGAATAAATACATGTATAATAAGGAAAGGTTAAATGCATTAGGTTTGTTTTTTCAAGGAAAGGGAAATTTGAGGGAGAAAAGATGAAGTGCTCTTAAATTCTGTGCTAAGAGGAAACACACAAAACTGACGTGGCTTTGAGGAAAGGAAGCGTTTGCTCTCATAAGAGACGGGAAGTCCTGAAATGGATGATGGAAGGAGGCACAGGAAGTCTATTCTTGAGGAGTTTGAAGAGCTCAGACCCAACGGCTTGTTGACTTGCCAGGGTTCTGAGATATGACAGCAACAGACCCTGAGACCTGCTGCTGCTGCTGGAATCCATGACTCATGAACATGAACATTTCACCTGGTGGGGGTTGCTCTTCACAGGGTATCTGCCAACATCGATCCTGTCACAGGCTACAACTACAGCTACCCTGTTTCCTAGGAGCTGATGCTCTTGTCAGCCATCCAGGACCTTCTGCCCAAGCCCCCACATGCACCTGGTTTCCTGTCACTCCTAATTTCCTCTTCAGTTAGACTCCATGCTCTGATGCTGGACTGCTCCCCTTGCCCTGACTTGGCTCTGTCTATGGCCTCCCGCCAGACACCAAGACTGTGGCACTGTTCCATGGCTTACCATTGCTTACCATGAGGGTGAGCCCTTTGCATCCCAACTAGTGGGCCGAGACATGGAAGGAGAAATGAGGGAAAAATTCTAGTCAGCAGTAAAACAAGTGAATGCTTTCTGAAGACCATCCTCTTAGATGGGAAATAAGGGAACTGAAGTAGAATGTGAACGTCCCAGAAATAACCCTGTTTGTAAATAGAATGTACCTTAAGGGGCAGCGAATATAAACCTGGATTAGAGGCAAGCCCTGGTCCATCATTAACTCTGCCTCTCCACTCTCCTTCCACAATTGCTCTCCACTTCTATCCTTCACCCTTAGCAGAGTTGATCTGCTCACCAAATTGGGCATTTTCCACTCAGGATGCTGACCAGCCATAGATATATGTTAAAATTCGTGTGCAGGAACATCAATATCTCCTCGTTTCCCTTTTTCTCCATGTCTTGGTGTGTGTTTGTGTTCAGGGTCTGAGGCTCAGACTGTGAACCTAGAATTACAGAGGGAGTATAGACTGTCTGATCAAAACAATGCATAACATTCCTACGGTGTTAAAAATAGGCCATCTTTGGGGACTTGGGATGGTAGAAAACTTCATTAAATTGTTGTAAACCGTGCTATGAGAGTGAAGTCTGGGAGCTTCTTTGTGGAATGTGACAGTTCAAAGAACCAGTTTCATCAAAGACAGAGGTTAGGTACACAGTGAAGGGCAGAGGAGGCTCCACATTTGGTAAGTGTACAGAACACTGTTGATTGTGAAGGGACATCAGACCCAGGAGAAAGAGGAGAGAGGGAAGGTTAGTCAGTGCTGGAGAGTTTGCCCACCATGTGTGAGACCCTAGGCTGGATCCCTAGCACCAAAAGGAAAAGATAGGACTCCCCTCACCCCAGAAACACTGTCCCATCCACGATGAATGGAAAATGAAGATGACTGCAGGTCAGGTTGAAATAGTCAAAGGTATTTTTAGCAGCCTGGAGAAAGAAGGGTAACAAGAAAGAAATGGGGTGCTAGAAGCACGACACTGCTCTAAATGATAGAAATACAATGATGACAAGGATAGAAAAATAAAGCTTCCGGTGACATTACACCAGACTAAGAGAGAGAAAACCAGCTCAGCTAAAAGACTAAGAAAAGGTACTGTTCGGGAGAGTGAGGATAAATTATTTTGCCCTGAGTCCTCAAGAACTCTAAGGAAGCAACTGATGCTGTTTAATTGAGAAATCTGTGGAAAGAGGTCCTGACACACCCATACTAAAACACTTGGTGTTGGAATTATTCATGTGACTGAAACCAGTGAAGTACCTAATTCAATGAATGTCTGTGTGGTGGTTTGAATGAGAATGCCCCCCATGGGCTCATATGTTTGAATACTTGGTCCTAAGTCAGTGGAACAGCTTGAGAAGAATTAGGAGGTGTAGCCTTGTTGGAGGACTTGTCATTGGAGGAAGATCTGAGGTTTCAATAGACTCATGATTTCTAGTTAGATCTCTCTCCGTCTCTCTGTCTCTGTCTCTCCCTCCCTCCCCCCCCCTCCCTCCCCCCCCCCCCTCTCTCTCTCTCTCTCTCTCTCTCTCTCTCTCTCTCTCTCTCTCTCTCTCTCTCCTTATGGTTCTTGATCAAGATGTGAGCTCTCAGCTGTTCCTTTGTCCTACCATCATGAACACTGACCCACTGAGACTGTAAGCCAACTTAAATGCTTTCTTTTATAAGTTGTCTTGGTCATGATTCACAACAACAGAGAGGTAAATAAGAGTCTATAAATCGCTATGATATCAGGGGTTTCTGCTTTGAACTTCTGAATCCCCTGTTCTTAAGATTAACATTTTTTGATGCCAAAACCCGAAGAATTAAAAATTTGTATTATTAATTCTGAAAGAATTTGTAAAACTAGTATATTTCTATATGGCATATCATATATGATATCCAAAGGGCATATTGAAGTCTAACAGTAATCTAAAACATTTCTGATGTTTATACACTATCCTATACTATTCTTAGGTAAACCAAAGTTAGCCACTGGGATAGTTGATGTCAATTTCAAGCACTAGACATTTGGGTAGCATTCACATGTTAATTATAAGTGTTAGTCACTTCATTAAAATAGTATTTCAAGTGTTTGTTCTATCTATCAAACATCCCAGTGCAGAATTGCATTGCTCGTTTTCAGGGATTTAAATCCCCCACGGGTGTGTCTTGGGGCAGCATAATAGAGGGAAAAGCTGTATTTGACTCTCTAAAAATATATGGGTTGGAATGCTCCGCTGTAATTCCCATAATAATATCTCCTGCCAACACAGAGAATGGCCCATTAAATTCACAATAGTTCAGGGAGAAAATGCATTTAACACTACCAAGTAGAATGTTGTTAAAAAATTAATCTAACACATTGAGTCCTCCTCCCATAAGGATACACTGTATAAAGTCTCCTTGCAATGTAACACCTTCAACCAAAGGAAAGAAAACCAGGTTTTTATACAGAGCACATTTATAAGACTTAAATTCCCCATCATTTCTTGATTTTTTTCAAAGGAACCTAGTACAAGAATTTTTGTGCCAAGACTTTTCCTGCATGCTAGTTCCCATGCATACTTGAAGAAATTGTTCATGTCCTACTTCTCTGGAAGAAAATATGCCACAGCGTTTAACTTGAAGCTCACTTCCTTGAACTTAGCCCACCCACAACTCGGTGTCCAGACCATCGAGAATTCTTCCTTTACACCAGTCTTTTTGAAAAGGCTGCCATTTCCTAAAAGTTCTGTGTGGGTTGCATGCATGGACAGATTGTTGCACGTGTGCACATGCATGTGGGTGGGTGAACTTGCCCATATGTTTGTTCACCACATGATGTCATATGTCTCTCTCAACCATGCTCCACCTTATTGTTTGACATAGGCTTTCTCAGTGAATCCGATGCAAACAGTTCCTGCTAGACTGTTAGCCATCAGGGTCCTGGGCTCCAAAAAGTGACTATGCAAACATAAGACCCATTTAGTAAAATTAAGAATCTTCATTTACTTACAAATTGAATATATTCCAGAAAAACTACCATGAAGTCTTTACAAGATCCCCCAAATTCCATAGCATAGAATTTACTTAGCTTTAGGTGATATAGATGTATTTTTTAATTAAAAATTCTGAAATATCTAAAATAAACACTGAAAGGTCAAAAGAAAGCCATTAGTTTATTTCTAGAAAGTTAATTATTCTGTAAATGCAGATTTAAAAAGAGATATAAGTTCCAATAGTCACATTTTTAAATTCCAACCAGCTCCAAATAAAATACCATTAATAATAGTAATTATTGTTTTTATTATTATAAGCTAGCTCATGAAATATTATATCCTTTAAAATAGTACATATCTTTAAGATAACCACAACTGCACCAGTCACGCATATTTGATTATCTAGAAGACACATACTCAACATGTCCCAACTACAATTGCTTCATAGCAGCAATTCATTAAACTTATTAAAGCAAAAACCTGAGTAATAACATCAATGCCCATATAGTAGTATTATTGGATTTAACTGGTTTGTTTCATTTGATATTATGGGTTTTTGTTTTTTTTAATTCAGATTTTTGGGAGCTTTGTGTTCTAGATTGTCACTTAATTGAATGACATTTGTCAAGTACTGCCATACACAGGCATAGCATTTATTTTTATGACAAGTGTAAAACATGCATCATAAACACCCAGGACTGTAGAGATGAAGGCTGTCTCACACTATGTACTGTAGCTTGAGTTTTCCTGCCTTGTCCACAGTCAGGACAAATCTTTGTCACCCGCCAGTCCCACAGCCACTCAGACCCAACCAAGTAAACACAGAGACTTATATTGCTTACAAACTGTATGGCTGTGGCAGGCTTCTTGTTAACTGTTCTTGTAGCTTAAATTAATCCATTTCCATAAATCTATACCTTGCCACATGGCTGGTGGCTTACCGGCGTCTTCACATGCTGCTGATCATGGCAGCAGCTGGCAGTGTCTCTGTCTCCTTCTTCCTGTTTCCCCAATTCTCCTCTCTCTTTGTCCCACCTATACTTCCTGCCTGGTCACTGGCCATCAGTGTTTTATTTATATAGAGTGATATCCACAGCAATGTACTTCTCTTTTGAGAAATTTACTGTGGGTAAATAAGAATGAATACATAGTTAGGGAAGAATTCCTTCCCAGAGTTTTAATATAATATTTTAATTGATATTTAAAGATGGGTCATTTATGAAAACAAAGACATCAAAGGAGCACATGATGGGGGAGGCCCCACTAGCCAAAATCTCACCCTGCAAAGGCTTTTGTCCACATGTAGAGCTAAAAGCTATAGTTCATCTAAATACCAGCATTGGAAAAAGTTTAAATACATTTTGGCATGCTTCCTTTTCTATGCATTTTTACAATTGATACGTGATCTTAGTGCTTAATTTGGATAACTATAGATGTAACCAACCGTCTTATTAAATAAGAAACACAGAACCAATGTAAAAGAGAAAGCCAAGAGGTCAGAGCTCAGATCTAAAATCTTACCCTTCCTCCTGCAGTGGTCCTACTTCTCTGAAAGAGAGCTACTTCCTGTGTGTATGTCTTTACATAGTCTTTCTGTTCTGCCTTCTCATTGGTTGTAAACCCAAACACATGACTGCCTCATCACTGCCTGTATGTACAGCCCTCCAGGTCTTAAAGGTGTGTGTCTCCAATGCTGGCTGTATCCCTGAACACACAGAAATCTACCTAGCTCTTCTACCAAGTGGTGGGATTAAAGGCGTGCAGCGCCGGCGCCACCACCACCGCCACGCTCTTGCTATGGCTCTAATAGCTCTGACCCCCAGGCAACTTTATTTATTAACATACAATCAAAATCACATTTCAGTACAAATAGAATACCACCACAGATAACATTTTAAGTGGTTTTCCAACCTACTCTTCCTTTTTCCCCCTATGCCCACCTGTCTACTCTCCATCCCTTTCTCCCCCTAAGCCCAGCTCCCTACGCTCCATTCCAATTAGAATGTAATCAGTCAATTAATGTGATAAGAGATTTGCATTTTGTTCCTGTATGCCCAGACTTGTCCATTATGGCTCTGAAACAGGTCTGGACCAGAGGCATTGACACACATCACGATGAAAATATTGCTATGGAAACAGATATGTATCCTCCCACATCCTCTCCTTCTCTCTGAATTCTGCTCCAGAATTAGGTGAGAGGACAAGAAACCAATTCTTTTCTTGATTTTGGCACAGTCATACAAATGTGGTCTATGTGTCCATTTATAAGAAATTACTATTTTCAATTAATGGGAGAGACCGCACCAGCCTGTGTATACAATTTATCCTTTAAATATACATAAGACACCCTACCTACTGGAAACATCTCCTTGTAAGTGGAGACAGCTCTGACTTAGGACAAACACTACTGTTTAAGATAGCTTTGCCGGGCGTTGGTGGCACACGCCTTTAATCCCAGCACTCGGGAGGCAGAGCCAGGCGGATCTCTGTGAGTTCGGGGCCAGCCTGGGCTACCAAGTGAGTTCCAGGAAAGGCGCAAAGCTACACAGAGAAACCCTGTCTCGAAAAACCAAAAAAAAAAAAAAAAAAAAAATAGCTTTATGGCAGGCTGGAGAGATGGCGCAGAGGTTAAAAGCACAGGCTGCTCTTCCAAGGGTCCTGAGTTCAATTTCCAGCAACCACATGGTGGCTCACAACCATTTGTAATGAGATCTGGTGCCCCCTTCTGGCCTACAGGGATGCATGCAGGCAGAACACTGTATAATAAATAAATAAATAAATAAATAAATAAATAAATAAATAAATAAATAAATAAATCTTTGGATTTGGGGATTTAGCTCAATGGTAGAGCGTTTGCCTAGCAAGTGCAAGGCCCAGGCAGGGTTCAGTCCTCAGCTCTGGAGAAAACAAACAAACAAACAAAAAAAAACAAGATGGCTTAATGGCATATCCCTCTTTTTTATTTATTTATTTTACATTCTGACCTCAGTTTCCCCTTCCTTTTTTCCTACTCCCCCCTCCCCCCATCCACTGCTCCTCTGTTTCTTTTCAAAAAGGGGCAGGCTTCTCATGGGTATCAACAGAACATGGAATGTAAAGTTTCAGTAAGAATAAGCGCCTCCCTTGTATTAAGGTTTGGAAGACCACCCAATATGAGGAATAGGTTCCCAAGAGCCAGCCAGGGCATTAGGCACAGCTCCTGCCATTGCCTTCCTGATCCAAGGAGGAGCCTTGAAAAACCATTAGAGTTGTCTTTACTTCTCTGTCTTTTTATTCCCAGTGACCACCAAGAACCAACAGAAGAAAACTACAAAAAAATTAAAAATTAAAAACCAGGGAAATTCAAAAGGCAGTTAGGTAAAGGAAGATGAAAGACTAACTTAACAGAAGGAAAAAGAGAATAAGGAATTTTTTTTAATATTTAGCCTATTTGGTAGTTATAAAGTATAAATTTAAAACACTAGGTACACATTTGTAATTATTAGTTTACAAAAGTTTTCAAAGTTTTATCTAGCTCAGCACTTGCATTAAGCTTCCCAATCCAAAGATTCCCTGTAAACGATACAATTTTCAGCCCTTCTTAAGAAAAAGAAGACACAACACGTGACATATAGATGTCACATACATACAAATAGCCCATTTGATCCAGTGACATCATTTCTTTAAGTTTGCTGTAAGAAGATTATCTCAAAAAGTAATAAATATGTGTATAGCATACAATAGAATCACAGTCGATACAGACATCTAGAAATGAGATTCAAGGTAAAACATTGCACACGTATGTATGTAAGGGGACCCCATCATCCATCATACACCCATTGTAGAGACCACCAGCTAATACGTGCTATGGAAACAAGCAGGTAATAAAAATGTACATACAGCAATACTGCAGTGGTTGTTTCTGTCACCATTTTTCTATTTATAAATTAACCATAATAAAGAGGGACAGGGGTTTCTGAGCATTCATAGATGGGACTGGTGCATTCGGCAGTTTACTCTCACTGGATGGTTATTAAACAGGATTCTGGCATATTCCAGAATAAGAAGCTTATGGCACCCAGAGATATATAATAGCACTGTTCTAGATTCATTCGGTTGATGGGACAACACTATGACTAAAAGCATCTTAGAGGAGGAAAGGGTTGATTTGGCTCACATTTCCAGGTCACAGTCCATCGTGGCAGGGAGTTGAGGCAGGAACGTAAGCAACAACTGAAGCAAAAACCATGGAGGATTGCTGATTGCTGGCTTGCTCTCTGCCTCATGCCTAGATGGCTTTCTTATAAGCACAATAAAAACAGTGCTTCCTACTGTGGTCTGGGCCCTTGTGCATCAAGACAATGCCCCACAGACGAGTCTCGCCTGATCTAGGCAATTTCTCAATCTAGGCTTTCCACTCAGATGACTCTGGGTTGTATCAAGTTGACAATTGAAGCTAGCTAGGACAGTCACCCAGGAGACAGTTCAAAGGAAATCCTTTTAAAACACAGACAACCCTTGAAGATGCAATAACCTTTGATATTTCTTCAAACTCCCCAGTAGTCAAAGAAATGAGAACTAACATAAGGGTTTTTTTTAACTTAGTGAAATTACCACTATTTAAAACTGTATAAGGTTCCAGAGATAAGGTAATACATGGTCAATTCTAGACACAGCATAATAAATAGCATAAATTGGGGAGGGGGCAAAAGGATATTGATATTGGCTCAAAGGAATATTCCTAAATTCATTTAAACATGCCTTTAGTACAAGACCTCACCTCATCGTTTATTCAACCTGCAGAAAAATTGAACACAATTTCCATGCCCCACAGCCAGATGGTACATGTGCAAAATGTGGTCTGTACACTTTATAGCACAAAACATGGCCACTGAAAAGGATGCTCACAGATGTGGCAATACAACAAGAGGGAATACATATACCAGAGTTCCAAACAAAAGCAGGTGCATAAAGTACAGACACCAACCTTACAAACTGTTTTAAAAACCTGTGCATCTAACAGACCAGACAGAGGCACATTAGAATTCTAGCCAGTTATGTCTGTGTGGCAGTATTACGGGTAATTTTTTTTCTTTTTCATTTATTCCTTATCTTTTGATGATTGTAATTTAATTAAGATTCTAATTAATTTCTCATAATCCTCAAATTGTTAAAATATCAAGAATACTTGTTTCTCGGAAAACTGAAGGGGTGAAATGCATGAGTGATGTAGCATCTTAGAAGCAGTATGAAATAAAATTATAGTAGGATATCTGTTTGAGGATCTATCCCAAACACGCTAAAAATTTTTCATCATTCTGTAAATATCACAAAGTATAACTACACAAATTAACATGGTCATAATGTCACCAGACCATATCACATTACAGGACTACCGTGATGCAGCCAGTCCATCATTAACCAAAGCATCATTGTGTCGTGTATGATTGTAAAAAACTCAATGCTCAAATGACTGTACCAACTGGTAACTATCAATATCCCAGTTGTGCATCCTGCTCTTGCTCTTCCTAAGTTTCTTTTAAGATGCAACTAAAAAAATAGACACTAATAATAACTACAGAGGTGGGATGTGTGAGAAGCTGAGCCTGCCAATAAGGCCAGGGGAAGCTGAGTCTGGACTTAGAGAGTTGGGTGGGAATTTGACAGGTGGAGAAAGGGTCAAGCAAAAGATGAGATGTGCTCATATCCCCTCTGTCTGGATCCCAGCAGAGAGGAGTCAGAGTATACAAGTCTGGCAGGGAGGCATGGCCTGGAGAAAGGAATGTGTTCCAAAACCAAATGATACCCTAATCAGCTGTCAGGACTAGTACTCAGAACCTGCCCATCAACTTTGTACTTTCTCCATCATCCAGGGACAAGGGAATATATTAAAGTCATTAAAACTCAAAACCTACCTATAGTCATGACTCAGTTCTATGAAGATCTGGAGGAGTCCGATTATTTGGAGAAAAATAAGTGCTTCCTGCTCGGGTTGTAAGAACTGATGAGATTGTATGAAAAAATGTTTGTCGACCCAAGAAATATAAGATACCATTAGTGCTTCTCCCCCTGGCTTTAGTGGGGAGTGCTAACTCTTGATGTTTGAAAGTTGCATGGCATGGCGGATTTCCTCCTATGGTCAAGGTCTTCAAACTTCACTCCATTCCAGAAACCCTTAAAGACTTTTAACACTTTTGCTGCCCAGGTGCAAACTTATTCATTGTATCTGAAACTCTGCAACTGTGACCCGGATTTCAACTCCCCCTGTGAGGCAAATGTCCAGCCACATTGGAGTCTCATGCTCAAGAACTCTGACCTCAAAACGTTGAGAAGGACCACTGGCATACACGTCATATAGGTGCTTTGTAGTCACGGCAAACTCAAGCCCTCCAATTCTACTCTGTGAGATTCTTAGTTTTACAAACTCTTCAGGTGGTTAGCATGCATCTTAAAGTCTGAGAAGCATGTTTCAATCTGGATTTACTAAGACTATAATAAACATTCTTCAGTTCCTCCTCTTCTGGCTTTCAGAATACAGAGGAGCATAATTCCCAGCTCTCTCTTCAAGGACTAAGCAAAACATCCTTAATACTTGAGATATCTAGAAGTTACCCTCTCTGGGAGAGTAGGAATGGTGGGTTGAAGAGAGAGGCATCTTGGAGGGAGCATGGTGCTGGGACACATGACATTACAAGTTCAGCATCAGCCAGGTTACATCAGAAGCAGCATGCTTGTAGTTTGGAGTTTTGAAGTTTAAGGAGGAGGTCCAGATTGGTGATACAATGTGTGTGAAAATGCTCTGTAAACTGTAAATCATTATGCAAATGGAAGTGTTTCTATTTTCCCTCACAAGTCTTTGTGGATCTTACAGGAATCTTCGGTGAATTTAACTCTTAATGACAACTAGATGCAATCACCAAATCAGCGTGGGTGCCTCCCCACTCCTCATGTCTTTTCAACTGATGGCGCTGACACTAGGTATCACAACCTGATGCACAGCATCCTCTGCCCAGGTGAGCTGACCAGTGTGACCACACATCCTGCTTTGCCTGCCATGCCAGCACAGTTTGTAATAGCATCTCCATTCATGCTCAAATAATTTAAAATACAGACCTAACAGTGCTTAGAAAATAAGAAGGAGACTTCCCCAATTCCAGCAGAGGAGCCAGAACTTTGAGGACACTTTTCAGGCTGTTGTGGAATCAGCCCTAAATCCAGATATCATGGCTGGAATAAGGAGGGTGTCCAACTTTTTCACACTGTGACATGCTACGACCTACTGTGCATTGGCCCACATTCACAGGTAACCTGAGAGGCATGCAGCCCATAGGGCTATGGGTTGCACATTCCCATCAGTCCCAAGAGACCAAATACTATACACATCTCACAAGCCATTAACCCATGATGTATTAGTGAGATGCTAAAAATGTTGGAGGTGAATGCTTTCCAGATGACAACAGACCATCATCCACCACCACCAATCACCCCTGGTTCTGAACTAGTCATATGGCCCTCGGCAGTCACTGTGGGGTAAGGAAGGGGCAGAGGCAAGCAGGACACTGTACCATTCCAGATGAACACTAGCATGAGCATAGGCATCTCACCTCCATTCTGCCCCTTCAACGAACAGCAGCTGCCAATACCTG
Organism: Peromyscus maniculatus bairdii; assembly: GCF_049852395.1. NCBI lineage: Eukaryota > Metazoa > Chordata > Mammalia > Rodentia > Cricetidae > Peromyscus > Peromyscus maniculatus. Next base: position 28,193,171 of record NC_134873.1, on the reverse strand, counting down.
GCAGTGGAATGACTTCATGTCTCTGAATTCTGTTTCTGAAGAAACCAAACAACTATGCATCTACCAATCGGAAAAGATTATTTTATAAGGCTTGTTAAAGAGACTCCCTTAATATTTATAGGCTCTCCCACGCTCTCCATGGAATGGGAGGGTTAGACAGGGAGTGTCTATCTACTGAGCATGTCCTCTATGCCATTCATCCCAAGGGATACTTTATGTGCCACATCGTGACATACCTCACTTGAAAGAGCCCAAGGAAGGCGGCACCCATCTCTACATGTCAGTCACAAGAAAACTGGCCCTAGAGGAAGTCCAATTACTCAAGTCACAAGTTATGGTTGTGCAAACCTCAGCTTTTGCTCTCCTCTTTTCCATTTATGTTTCCATTTTGACCGCAGCAAGGAAAAGAATCCTAGGAGCAGAAGAGTGAGTCGGCAGCCTTGCCATCCATCTGCCAGGTGTTCATATTTTCCTTCTCTTGCTCTGCCACATCTCTGCTCTTTTCTAAGCTGACCTTGGACCCTTATGTCCTTACTGAGGATGTGAAGACAGTGATTCTATCTAAAACAATACTACACCCTAACTAAAGACAGTTCACTCGCTTTTATCTGTCCTCTAAATATCCCAAGTGATCCTGCATCTGAAAATTTTCCCTTTCAAAGAGGTAGCAAATTCTTCTACTTTGTAGCTGTCAAAACACATTCAAAGTACATTTTCTCTTTACTCCTTGCAGCCAGCATGTTTACTAAAAACCCAGTCACTCTGCAAGAAATAAAACTAAACCCAACACAAACTCTCATAAATCAATATTTCCAATAGTCCGTTATACCGAAGATTCTCGAGTTGCCAAACATCTTGAGTCAAGTCAAATAAACAAATTCATCAATGCCACAATATTATATAAAGTTCAACTCCAGCTGTGTCAATGAAGGGAACACCAGCCACGCAGAGTTCGCCCATTGTTTTAAAGGGTAGAGCTTTAAAAATGAGTGAGACACATCCTTAGTGCTCTATCAAAATAACACTCAGGTAAATAAATAAATAAAAGCATGCACAGAAATACCATTCGGCCATCAAGCCTGATAGCCTAAGTTTGACCCCTGAATCCTACAAAGTGGAGGGAAAGAACGGACTCCTGAAAATTGTCATCTGATCTCCACACATGCATGCACCTATCTGCACATGTACCTGCATAAGCACACATAAACACATTAATAAATGAATGCTCAAAAAGGTTTTCAAAAATCAGAATTTGGGGGCTAGAGAGATGGCTCAGTGATTAACACACCTGCTATACAAGCATGGGGACCAGAGTGCTCATCTCCAGAAGTCACATAATTGGTCTTGGCAGCCCATCTATAATTTCAGTCCTCAGAAGATGGACAGGTCATGACTGCTAACATCACACAAACAATCAGTAGATGTCTGGATTTACTAAGAGAACGTTTGATTGATGGCATTGGCTGAATTCTCAATAGAATGAATATAGCTTTAATAGACGTTATTTGGGGGATTAAATTGTTTATTCACTGATCTTTTGAATTTTGATGATCCACAGAATATAGAATATCTTCTGCAGGACAAAGGGGCTTACAGAATAAAATGAACAGAGGCAGCAAACTCTGTAACTGATGGTAGAAAATATGACTGCAAGCCTGAGTGAGAGACAGCATCAGGCAGCCCACCTACCCATCTGCACACCCTCCATCAGTCCTTCAGAACGGTCCCAGTCCGGTAGCCATGTTGTCTTGAAGATCAGTCTCCTAACTACCCACTGTAGGTGGTCAATGCCACCTACAGCAAGAAAGTATGTCTGGCCTCAAAAAAAAAAATAACAATCATTATATCTGATTCCTGAAGCTGATATAAGATCAGAAAACCAGGGCTAAGGCTATAGCCCAGGGGTATAGTGCCTTGTAAACATGATGCCCAGTATGAAGGTTCAGTCAAAACAAAAAATCAGAGGTTTGGTGAGGTTGGAATTCAGGTCATGTGGGATTCCATCTGCCCCTTTTAGATCAAGAAGCCTTTTCATGGGGCTCATGTTCTCTTTTCTTTCAGTAAGGTTTCTGAGGATCCATAGCCTGGGCATTTGCCCCATGCTCTGGGAGTTACCACCTAGAACCTCTAGTACCTGGACTCCTTAGACAAAGGCTGTTCCTTTTCATATCTTCTCAATTTTAGCCACTTATCTGCCCTACCTGGGAAAAGCACTGCCAGGACAGAGGCAGGACATTCTCTGCCTTCAGCACAGGCTGGGTACCCTTCAGCCCTGAGAGCCTGGCATCACCTGAGCATGCAGTGCCCCCCACTATGGGGAGCTGCTTCATCTACAGTGAGGGCTAAACCCCATACATAGAGCTCAGGGCTGCACCACGGACGGTACAATCACGGGGACCTATCAAAAGTGATTGGCTCCTGTGCTGAACCCCAGACTCTGATCCAGTAGGTCACCTGTGTCAGAGGAACCAGCATTGTCAGAAGCTCCCAGCAGGTTCTAAGAGACGATTGGGTTTGGAGCACTTTGTGTATGTTCTAAGCCCATTTACCAAACTGGAATCACCCGCTCTAATGACCAGTCTGCCTCCCACATCATCATGCTAGAGAGACTCCTGCCTCACACCTGCACGACGCCCAACCTTATAGTCTGTGTTTCCTGGTGAGAGGCACACCTCAGATTGAATTCATCATCACATCTATCATCCTTCTGTCTTTCAGCTCTTCTCACCTAAGCTGTCCACCTGGACAACTTCCCTTTCTTCTTTGGTGCCCAACCTAGCAGCCAAAAGACCTATGGTTATAACCTATTTCATGTTCCTCTCGCCTACCCCTCCCAAGTACATATGGTATTGTGTGGTTGGAAGGTTTCTCTGGTCCCGCCATGCCCTGCAGTCCCTCAGCCACTTATAAAATAATCATCCAGAGGCTTAATATTAATCACCAATTGTATGGCCTATGGTAGGCTTCTTGTTAGATAGCTCTTACAACTTAACCCATTTCCATTAATCTGTAAGTTGCCACGTGGTCATGGCATTACTAGTCTGCTGGCATCTTGCTGCTTCTTCCCCAGTGGCTGGCATCTCTCTCTTTTCTTCTTTCCGAACATCTGCTTGGATTTCCCTGCCATAGGCCAATGTAGCTTTATTTATCAACCAATCAGAGCAACACATATTCACAGCATACAGAAAGACATCCCACAGCAGTATTGCCCTACATCCATCTCACCCCTGGTCCCTACCCTACCATGACCTGGCTTATCCCAGAGTCGGGGACATTCTTTGTTGTCCTCATCTGCAGCCAAAAAATTATAATGTGAATAACATGCATTTGGCATGCGTTAGATCCCAAATAAATGTCTGTGGGGTCTGCATCCAGAGAGGAGTGAAGTGGCCCCACTGGCTTGCTCTGCTGGTTAGGTTCAATGGGACACTTACAATGACATCAGCTACTGACACGTGTGACTGTTTTTGAAGTCTCTCCTGTGTGTCAGCTTGCAGCATTCTGCGGATTCTTTTACCTGACCACCATTCTCATTCTGGCTTGCAAATGAGCAAACGGAGGCCAAAGGTCTGATATAACTTGTCCAGGGTCATGGAGCAATGAGTGTAGAGTCCAGATTCAACCAAGGCTGCCTTCACCCCAGACTGTACTCAGTGCCAGGATGTTCTCCAAGGTCAAACTCCTTGCCCAACAAGGGGACATCTGTTCCTGCATTGCCCACCTGCTCCTTACAACCCAGAGGGAAACACTTCTACCATAATTGCTCCAAGCTGTCGGGAGATATGGCTGTTTCTTTGCAATGACAGACACCCTCGGGTGCTAGAGGACAAGGTTGGAAACCTTGGCTTGTCAGGGATGAAGTTAATATTGTAGGAAGAAGCTGTCTGCTGGGCACCTTAGAGCCCCTCCTGCTTTCCAAGGAGCAAGACAACAGATGCCACTCTTAAAAGAGAAGTACTCCTTGGATAAACCAAGTACAAAAGATTTCAAGGACTCGGAAAAAAAGTCACAGTCACCTCCGGTCTCTCTCCAGCAGGGACGTGTGCATAATAAAAGCTTCTCCAGTCCATCCCAAGTAGCCCATCAGAATCATATGGAAAACTGCCTTTCAAGCAATGGGAAAAATCATTAACACTGATTTAGAAACTTTAGAAATGAAGAAGCCTATACTTTAATCAACAATAACCCAACTTTAGACCCTATAACAGAAGTTTCTTCTGTTTAGGAAAATAACAGGGAGCCAAATGACTTATTTTTTTTTAAGTTGCTTCTTTTCTCTTTCTAGCCTGGCACATGAACTTGGCTGGCCAGGAGACTGATATCCTATTCAGTTCAGCCCCACATCATCCCAACATTGACCTGCCTTTGAGCCACACCTGATAAAAATGTACACATTTGAAGTATACAGAGTAATGTCCTGTGATATATGGAAAGGGTCACCCCAACCATGCTGTATGACACACCCATCACCTCACACAGAGGCCTTTTGTCCTTCAGTTGGGACATGTGTGGTCTATCAGTAATTGTTCCCACCATGCTATGCATTAGACTTCAGAGATTCTTTTCATCTTCTTGCTGTATCCTGTTCCTTTTCCCTCACCTGCATCCAGAACGTTTCCTCTCTGACCAGGGTCTGCCTGCATGATTTAGATGCATCAGTGAACATGACAACATCTTACAAGTCATAGAGGCTTCTGATCCAATGCTGCTGGCTCCTGGGAAGGAAGAAAGACCCATGATCCCTTCTAAATATGGTACTGCATTAGGTAGTAGCATTACTCTTCCTCAAACAAAATTTTTGAAAGAGAAAATGGAAGTTGTAGTCGGGTAGGGGATGAGATGCTCGAATACACAGAAATGATGACTACAAGCTGGGAATCTAACCTGGTCTGCCTGTAGACAAGGCTAGGTAGGCCCTGTTGTCCCATGTGGGTGGGTGGCTGAGAAAGCTGCAGAAACAAATGTATACCAGTGTGGTTGAAACATGCTATACAAGTGTCCCTCCCCACTCTCTCTGGTTTTTCAAGACAGGGTTTCTCTTTGTAGCTTTGTGCATTTCGTGGAGCTCGCTCGGTAGACCAGGCTGGCCTTGAAATCACAGAGATTCACCTGGCTCTGCCTCCCAAGTTCTGGGACTAAAGGCATGTGCCACCATGCTACAGCTACAATTCTATCTCTTAAACACAGTTGCTCTGTCCTTGGCCAACATGTCATCCTGCCTATGTGAGGCCAAGGAAAGAGAAGAGTTAAAAGAATACAGCTCGCTGCTACAACAGTGAGAAGAACGTGCATCATCAATAGAAGGAAAAAGTCTGGCATTGTCTTCTTTAGAACACTTGTGGCCTCCCCTTCCCCACTTGTGTGTTAAAATGAGCTGCTTTTTCTCTGCTAACATGTAACTTAAATACATACACACACACACACACACACACACACACACACACACACACACACACACACACACCAGCTCCCCAGTTGCTATGGGAACCATCCTGGCAAATTCCCTGCCTTTTACTCTATTAAAATTTCACCCTCACATCTTTGAAGTGAAACACGCTTCCGTTTTCAAGAAGACAGCAAGCAGAAGATGTCCTGATGGGATGCAGGTCCCACTAGCATGCTGAATTCTCCAATTCTGGTGATCTTTCGGGATAATCACAGGATGCCAGCAACCATGGAGCTGTCTCCAATTAATAAAGTGTAGGTGAGCCATCAAAGCTGGATTGCTGGATGAGCCCCCTAAGACCACAATTCCTCTGTGCCCATTCTATGATCCCTCTGAGTCACTCATCCTTCCAAGCCTCTACTCAATATCTGAAAGCCTAGAAGACAGGGCTGGAGAAGATGGCTCATAGGTAAAGCGCATGTTGTACAAATCTGGCAGACCTGATTTTGGATTCCCCGTACCCACTAAAACCCTAGGAATGGTCACATGCATCCGTGACTCTTGTGCTGGAAGGGGTGGAGCAGAGTGCAGAGCATCTCCAGAGATGACTAGTCAGCCTAACCAATTGGTGAGACAACCTTTCAAAAAAGATACTACATAGAGTCATAGTAGAGGACACTGAACATTGACCTCTGGCCCCCACGTACACTAGCACACATGTGTAAGCACACCTGTGAAGAGGGAGGCAGCTGCCCATTTATCCAAGGCTCCAAGAATGCTGTCTTTGTGATGACACAAGAGTTCTTGAGTTTACCTTGATCTCTACAGAGAAGGAGGCTTGCAAATGTATCTCAGAAGCACAATCGCAGAGAAGCCATCAGTATTAGCTAGCCCTATCCTGAGGCACCTCAGACCAGGACCTTTACAAACTCAGCTGGCAATTGCCAAGTGTGCAGATACAGGACAGCCTGAGCTGACGTAAAGTTAAAAATCAGTTTTAATCTCTTCATTAAATCATGCTGTTGGGAGCCGGAAGGCTGGAGTTCATCTCTCATGTCTGTCACGTACTGTGTGCACCACCACCAATGTCCACAATTCCTTCAGTCCCAAATTTCTCATCCGGAAAGAAGAGCTAATAATGCATATAGCAAAGCCAGATGAGGAGGTAAAGGACATATGACAAGCAGCACCAGTTCACTGACTTGATTATTGCCAATGATGCCACACTGAGGCGTGACTGACTGGACGAACTGTGAGTAGGGATCATGCTCTTATTACACTGTAAAAAGTGTTTTAGTGAATGAATAAGCTCATGACCTGTTTCTACATGGACAGCAAGATTGGCATGAGGAGGGACCCTGGTGCCTTAACTTGGGCCGGAAGCAAAGGTAACTCTCTTAAAGTCGTCACACCTCTGCCTGGGGAGAGCAGCTGAGCTCTGGATTAGGATCTTACCCTAACCAATAACAGCAAAAGTTGAGTGGGAGCCACATGAATTCATTTTCCAGACCTTGTCAGCTTATGGACTGGGCAAAAGGCAGACTTGAAAAGTCACCTTGGCCCATATTACTGCCCACCATGCTACTGAGTCTTCTAAGGGAAAAAAAGAAAAACTCATCTGGTACCTCTTTCTTTCCTTTATTGCTCCTGGAAACTGAGGGGTTGTGTCAGAATGGAATTTTGCTCTGTGTGTTTATTTGTGTTTGACTGTGGGTGTGTGCACCACAGTGCACACGTGTGGACATCAGAGGAGAGCCTTGGGCATCAGCTCTCACCTTCCCCCTTGAGACAAGTCTGTTGTTTGCCACTGCTACACTAGCCTACCTGACCTGTTACCTTCCAGGGATCCTCCCATCTCAGTTTCCCATTTCACCCCTGCAGGAGCCCTGGGATTATGAACATGCTCTCAGCATTTACCCAGTTTTGCATGGATTCCGAGGGTTTGGACTCAGACGCTCATCCTCAGGCAGCAAGTGCTTCACTGTGTGCATCATCTTCCCAGCTATAACTTTTCTTGGTCTGTGATTCAGATGATGATAATTACAGGAGGAGGAGTTGGTGGTCGCGGTGGCTGAGGCATTTGCTGAGAATGACACACTCCTTACTAATCCCACACCAGTCAGTTTTCATGGTACTTAACCCAGCCATGCAAAGAGGCTCACAAGGGAGTCAATGTCATAGAGATGACAGGAGTCTGAGTGACTGTTCTCCAGCAGGAATGGGCGTGGGCCACCTAAAGAGAACATATATGCCTTATATGCACTTATATGCGCTCCTGAGAGCCTAATCATCAATGACCACAACTTTGATAACTTAAATCAAAGTGGAATGCTTCCTAGGATGTCTTTCCTGCTTGCCTTCTTTGGGCTTAGCTGTTTTCAGGTAATATGACCAGAATGAATGTCACAGAGTAATTGTAAGGGAGCAGGTGATGAATATTAACAGTGGTGACAGACAATAAATAAGCCGCATTTCTAATCCTCTAGGGTGAAAATGCCCAGTGAAGACAAGACATTTGAAAAGGCTCCACTCCAATGACAACAGTGGCCAGGGATCCTAAGTGCTGAGCACCCATGATACACCAGTGTTTATGGTCCCATTTAACACTCAGTAGGGTGTGTGGAGGTGACAATTCTTCTTGCTCTTTTATAGACAGAAGAACTCTGTCAATCAGCTTTCCTTCACTGTGACAAAATATGTTAAGTGGAGGAAAGATTTATTTGGGCCTATGGTGTCATGGACTTCTTGGTTCCTTGGCTTCCTTGCTTTGGGTCTGCAACAAGGTCAAGTATCATGTGGTAGGGAAAAACCACACACTATTGGCAGCTGGTTGGAGAGGAGGAAAAGGAAGAAAAGAGGGCGAGATAAAGAGGGAGAGATGAGGGGAGTGTGGTAGAGAAAGGTCCCAATATACATTTGAAGCAATATACTCTTCCAATGGCCTAGATGGAGGAACTAAGAACCCACCCCTAAATTTCCTACCACCTCCCCAAAGTGCAATCAGCAGGCAAACAAACCTTCAATACATGACGATTAAGGTACCATTAAAATCCAGACAATGTGGGAATGTCAGCTGGTGCCACCACTGTGCAAGACAGTATGGAGATTTCTCAGAAAAAAAAAAGTGGAATTAGGACATCATCATCATCATCCAGCTCAAGTCTTGAGAATCCACCAAAGGGACTGTAAGTCAGTGTATCATACAGGTACTGGTACCTCCATGTTTACTGTGTCTCTTCATAGTAGCCAGAGTACACATGCAGCCTAGGAGGCCAGCAACAGATGAACAGAAAATATGTGGGCTATACACATCATGGAATCTTATTCGGCCATTAAAAATAGAAGTGAAATCATGATATTTGCAAGAAAATGGGAGGAACTGGAGTAAAATTAGTTGGACTCAGAAAAATGCATTGACTCATATGTGGAGAACTTAGATTTTATATAATATATATATATATATATATATATATATATTATATATATATGACATGAGAGTAGAATCTGAACTCTGGGGAGGCAGGAAGAGATCTCAAGAGAGGGAGGGGAGAAAGAGGATAATGGAATAGATGTGACAGGGAAATAAAAGGAACTCAAGGGGAAGAACTAACTTCTGTATTTTCTTTTACGACAGTAAGAATACTTAACGTAAGGTCTGTTCTCTTAACAGATTTTGAAAGGCTCTCTATCTCTACGCTCTTGAGTCACTTGCCAGATCTTTCTTCTCCCAGCACTTGCCCATGTCTTAATCCAGCTACTTATCACAAAATCCTTTACAGACGTCCATGGTATAAGATGGAGAATATTGAACATGTTATGTAACATGACAACTGTAACTTGATTCTTATGTTTGAGGACCTCAGAATCTAATAGGAGAAGGACATAGTTACATTACAAATCTAGTTAAGTTATAATCGTTTTGTTGGAATATAATAATACACCATATTGCAATGTTAAATAAAACTATAGTTTCTTTCACATGTGAGGGATGTGTGTGTGTGTGTGTGTGTGTGTGTGTGTATGCGCGCGCGCGCGCACGTGCACGCACACATGTGTGTTGCACTGATGTAGTATAAAGCATCTTTTAAATGTTCAAGCTATTCAGAGTGGAGAGAAATTGATTTTAGGAACATAGGTCAAGGCAAACATTTGAAGGCTGTGCATTTTAACTGAGCTTTTGAGATATGAATATTGGTAATGAAGATAAATGCTCATTTGGGTAGAAGAGGCACACTATTTTTGCACCTGTTGAATGAGCGAAGGAAGCCTATATTTATGGAGATGCCTTGGGGTTGTTTTCTCAGCCCCATGTTATTCCCTTTCCCTTACTTACTAAGCAAGCATGTAGGGAGTACCTTCCTACCATGCATGCCTGGAATGGTTCCTAGATGCTGTGAATGCAAAGCAAGCAGGCCTGGCCATTTCCTGCATTCACAGAGCTTATATCCCAACGCAGAGAGCTTATATCCCAATGCAGGGAAGAGAGAACAGGTCAGAAAATCCATTCTGCATCGTCCAGTTATCAATGCTATGAAGGAGAACCAGATGCTGGAATGAGGGTCTGGTGAATTGTGTCATTATTATTATTATCATTATTATTATGTATACAGCGTTCTATCTGCATGTATGACTGCACACCAGAAGAGGGCACCAGATCACACTACAGATGTTTGTGAACCACCATGTGGTTGCTAGGAATTGAACTCAGAACATCTGAAGGAGCAGCCACATCTCTTAACCTCTGAGCCATCTCTCCAGCCCCGAATTGTGTCTTTTTCTATGAAAAGGCTGCTGGCGTTTTCTTTCTTTCTCCCTCAAGATAAATCATCATGTGTGCCCTCTGAAAGAGGGTCACAGAGCCCCCGCCAAAGCTCCCTCACCAACACTATACTCTGTGTTCCTTTGATGAAATCTGAGACTCTAGCTTCCCAGAAGCCATTGCTTCTCTGTCACTTTTTGAATTATATTCTAACCAACCAAGTGTAAAATATTTATGGCAAGATAGTCTTGGCTGTTAAGAAGCAAATCACATTAAAGCACCTGATATTTCAAGTTCGTGACTGGATTAGTTTTAATTAGAATTCTCTCCCATGCCTGAACAAAAAAAAAAAAAAAATTATCCAGGACACGGTATCAGAAAACTCAGCTTTCCTCTGCTAACTTGGAAAAGATAAATCAACTTGAGAAATTTCCAGTCATTTCCAGACAACTATTTTTTTAAATACTATTTTAAAAATTGAGACATACTTTAAATTCTTTTTAGGTCACCAAGATCCATAACATTCAACGGTATGTCTTAGAGTGAAGAATTCATATGCACAATCTCATGTTATCTTCACAAATTGGATTCCTGGCCTCCGGTTACAAATAAACTTAGTCCCTTTCAACATATAAAAACAGTTTCTTGACTGTCCAGTTCATTTGGCCCAGCACAGGCTTTTGTGATCCTTTTAAATCTGACTTTTTGGGAGTAATGTCAAGTTTTCAAAATAAGGAAGTTTTAGACCTGCCAATGTATACAATTTATAATTCTTTGAGTGTTTTTGAAAATCGCTTCTCTTAGAGGTAAAGTAATTGCTCACCAAACACATTCCCTATGTTTTACTAGCAGATTGTCCTTGGTTTTTATAGTCCAGTGCCTTAAACAAGAATCCTTGAGTGCGGTCCCGAAACTAACATTTGGCAATGTTACATGTCCAAACTGCGGGTGAGGGGACATGCTACTTTTGTCACTTCCAGTAGTGTTTTTAAGGATCAAGCTACTGAGTGGCAAACATCAGTTTGTGCTGTACAACGAACTCTTTATCTCCAACACTAAATGATATTGATAAGACAGTCAGTACATGGACGCCACAGGGTGGGGGACCACCTGACACTAGGGAGCAACCCTAATACCAAGCTAGTAACAGCATCCTCAGACATGCTACCGCTTTGGAATTTAAACGTCTGCATCTGCGTTCGCAGGCTCACAATAATAAAACCCTGCAAATTAAGGGGTTTTTGGGTTTTTTTGTTTTTTGTTTTTTGTTTTGCTTTGGTTGGGTTTTTTGTTGTTGTTGTTGTTTTGGTTTTTTGTATTTTGTAGGATGCTGAACATAAGGTCTGCCCTCTACCAGGCCCTGAAGCATGCACTGGGTCATTGTTCTGTCCAGACAAGAGGCTGTGCAGCAGATCTGTAGAATGTGTTTTTCTCACGAGATCAAAGTATTGCATCTCTTACTATTATCCATCCTGGCAGGTAACTTTCTTTCCTTTGCTTCTTTGAATTTACCTCCTTTTGAGAGCCTCTTGTTTCAAGGGATAGGGACATTCATTTAGAAACGTTTGTTTACTAACAATCTAGTGTGTGCTGTTTCCATGTATTTTTTTTTTTTTTTTTTAATGTTCGAATCAGCTCTAAGAGGTGAACGTGACTCAGGAGATTAAATTGAGTGCTCCATAGCATGGCTACATGACTGAAAAAAAGTAGCCTTAGAGCCTAGATAGGTCTCACTCAAAGAGGGCTCATCTTTGCTCTACTGTCGATGGGGACCGTAAAAGAAATACAAACAGAGCCATGCTAAGTCTGCCATCAGTTACATAATAAGAGAAAACAAAGGTTTCTGTTCACCAACAAGCCAAATTCCAACTCTTCATCTCCTATATTCCTTAGTCACTATTACCGTGAATAAAACACAGCCTTCTGAATGTCCCTTCCAGCTCTCTAAGCGCTTTCTTTGCACACTCAGCTGCCCAAAGGTGCCACTGGCCATCTAGCATCAATGCTTTGGGGGCAAGGCAACAGATGTTTTCAGGTCTGTGTGTGCTAGCAAGTCCCAGGAACCTCCTGGGCTGTATTAATTCTGCCGCCGCAGGAGGTAGCCACTGACATTCACTTGTGTTTTTCCCATGCCTTGATGTTGGTCACGAGCTTCCATTTAGGATCTACTTAAAACATCATTAAATGCCACTCAGTCCTTCTTTATCATCATTAAAGCAGACATTAAGCCAGTCAGGAATTCTCAACCACCCCAGGGGAACCGGGGACAAGATGCCAAGCAGGAACACGGGACCATTTATCATTTAGGTCTACTTTTTCTTCCAAGGGCATTTTCATTACATGGGCTGATTTTCATCTTCATAGAATTTGGACCAGTTTTAAAACTAAGTTATCAGGAGACACTAGGCAAGCCAATTATCGGAGGCCAGGCTCTGAGCACGGCCGTGATCCTTCTTCCCACATAATGGGCAATTCCACTTAGAAGCCAGCGGTGGATGCCGAGACTCATTCTGTCTCACACTGTTCCACAGGTAGGAAGCCAATTCTATCAACGGTTTTGATTTTTCTCTTTTAATATTTGTTTCATTTACTCATGATTTTCAAATTTGGCCAAATCTTATAATTCTGCATCTCTGATGCCCCGGTGTTTAAATCTATGCTGTTTTTTTTTTTTTTTCTCAAAGAGATGGAAAAATTCTTTTTCATCTTGCAGTCATTTTCTTTGTTGGGTTATTTTCTCTGTCAGTTACATGTTTTGCCAGGAATCAGTAGGTCGTCTTAATGTAAAGCATCTCTGCTAAGAGCTTGGGCTCCAACCCAGACTTTCTGAGCTTCTAATCTCATCAAATCTCATTGTCTGAGGGGAAATGGTGACTCTTTCCCTTCAGTGGAAACAAAAAAAAAAATCCCTACCCAACTCTAGATATCAAGAGTGGTTCTCAAAGGGATAACAGGAAGGCCTGAAGATCTTCATTCAACAAAAAATGTGTTGCAAATTTAAAGGTCTTGGGCTTTGGTTTGGATGTAAATTCAAACCCCAGCTCTGTGATATACCACAAAGCTTCCCTTTGCCAGGTCCTGTTAGGTTCCCTAATGTTGCTCTCCACCTCTATAAAAGGCAGATGACAACACCTGATTTATATCATTCACAAATAATATTTCAATAGTATAACAGCCCAACAGGAAGTTTGACATGACATCATTTGGTCCCTCCACCTCAGTAAGATGACACTGAGCAAGAGATGCTCCAGTCCTGATTCCCACTGACAACTTCCCTACTAGCCAGGGTAAACTCTGCCGACAGTGGGAAGCACAAAGACAATCAGCAGAGCTGAAGACAAATTTCAACCACTGAAGACTCTCCATAGGCCTCATCACCTCCTGCTTCCTTACCACAGGAACTCTCTCAGTCCTCATGATCTCTGTCTGTCTACCTGTCTGTCTGTGTGTCTGTGTGTTTCTCTCTCCTCTGTGTGTGTATGTCTGTCTGTGTGTGTCTCTTTCTCTCTCCTTCCTTCTTCTGACCCTGAACCACCACCCCATGCTGGACATGTGACTACTGGCTCTAACATGCTCTCATCACGGTGTGATGAAACGACTATGCTCACCATCACCTGGCCTTGGACATGAACCTTCAGAACCATGAATCAAAATAGCCCTTTATTTACTTAAGTACCTTGTGTCCAGTTTTTTATTATAATGATGGAAAACTAACTATACAGTCCAAGGAACACTCATTAGGAAAAGATTCACCAGTTTAAATTTAAAAATTACTAGAAGAGGGTAGAAGAAGAGATGGAAGGAATGACAACAGAAGGCTGCAGAGCAGGTGAGGCGAAGTATCACCTTCAACGCTCAAGCCTAATAAAGAATGAATGAATGAATGAATGGATGAATGAATGAATGAATGAGGACCCCTGGATTAGGGATCTTCTGAGTCAGAGGAGTCCTTTTTCCACATGAACTCCTGAGAGGATGTTGCTTTGCTGCGTCCCACAGTGTGAAAGGGAAGTAGCTGCTGGTCTACTCCACTTACAACATCAACACCTGCCTACGAACGCGAGGGTAGACAACACGAAAGCAACTCAGCCTAGTCCCAGCTGCCAGTCATGTGACCCCTATTGGAGCTGTGGGAGCCCACAACTGACTCAGTTTCCCAGTTTGAATCTGAAGTCTATTCTGAGTCAATGGAGTTCAAGCTTGTGTGCTCCAAGGCTGAGAGAAAGTTCTGATTAGCCCACAAGAAGGAACACACTAGCTAGCTAGATGCAGGCTGTCCATGCCAGCCAGAGGTACATTGAGATAGAAAATGAAACTGCCCGTTCCTTGATGCAAGGTAGGATGGATAGTGGCTGAATGCCTGTGCTGTGCATTGTTCTAGCTCTGTCCTTCAAGACTGTATGTAAGCTGGCTGTGAAATAAACTCGGGGCTGTCCGGCATTGACTGGCAGACCTCTCAACTCTTTCCTGTCTTCATTGTCTCTTCAATCAGCATGCCTCTACCAAGCTACCCAGCTGACTGCCAGCAGGCCCTACAGGGAGCCACCCAGAACACCATTCTGGCCAGCCTGGTTTCTCAATAACACTACCCCCTATGTTTTATGGTAAATCATAATTTTATAAGAAACACTCACAGCTGCCATATTGTCTGATACTTGTTGACAATGCTGTGAAACACTCGATCTGGGACTAAAACCATCCCTGTTTCAGATAAGAAATAAAACACGGGTCTAAAAGGACTCACAGTGATGAGCTCACACATAGATGATGAGCCATGTGAACATGATCTAAGTCTATTGTCTCGGGCAACTTCTATCATTTATTCTGATGCATCACTTCCTCCTCGTGTATTTTCTGGGCTGTATGACCATGAGACACTAACACTTTGTCTCAGGACTTTCAGATCATGAATGGACTGTTATAATCACCTTCCAAAGCATTGACCTATTTTATTATTGCCTAAAGAAAGTTTATTTGCCCTAAGTAACACCATAGTTTTGATATTGGGAAAGCTAAGTGATTTACTTTGATGTAAAAATAAAAGGACCAAGTTATATATACACTTACTTCCTTTTTTTTTTCACTTAAGTCTTAATCAATGACCTGGTAGTTTCAATTACTATGCAAGAATATTCCAACTTTTTGTCCTATAGATGCAAGTTTAAAAACTATTTCTATGTATAATAATTTCCACATGCACTCAAACAAGAGAAACTTGATTTCTAAGATCCAGGTAACAATTCTTCTTTTAGTCAAATAAAACTGTACTTAGCATAATGTTTTCCTCTTCATTTAAACCTTCCTTTTAGCCATTTTTCACAGGATTTCATGCACATCCAGGAAGGTATTTCACGCAAAAAAAACTTCCAGTTTTTGCATATTGTAAATTTATCCATCAGATGTGATTATGCATGTAAGAAAATGCTCCCTCTGCATATCAATAAGCTACAGAATGGTCCACTTCAAAACACACAGTCTAATGAAATGGTAATGATTTCATTAATGTATCAAGCCATGTCTAATTCCTCTCAAGGAACATAAGACAATTTACATTTACCCTGAATGCATAATAAGTAAATAGTCAAATTGGCAACAGATTAAAGGGTTCTCTACAATCAGAGTCCTGATACAGACATTGCTGCAAAATCATTAGAAATTGTTGCAGAATGGCATGAATTGGGGTATAATGTTGAAATATTAGAAGCACTTTTTTTTGCCTATAATTATACATGAGGTAAATAATTAAAACAAAATTCATGAGATTATTCATCAAATGTTTTGTATTCACAACTGCTCATCTGATTCTTGCTACAAAGGTCAAAGTCCTGTCTTCATAACCCTTTGTACATTGTCCCTTAGACACTCTGATTGACAGTGACTAGAGGAAGGATGCTACAGTCAAAGAGACAAGGAGACTCAGAGGTAGAGAAGTCAAGAGACAATAGTGTGGCAGAAGGTCTATGAACCAAGAAAATTAGTGTATCATCTTATTTTTAGCTCATGGTTACCCAATATGGAGTGCATGTTTGAATCCCCTACAAAATTCACATATTGAAACCCACCCCTGAAATGACAGTATTTGAAGGTTGATGCCTTTGAGAAGTGATTCATTCATGAGAATGGAATTTTTGTTAGAAGGAGGAGGAGGAGGAGGAGGAGGAGGAGGAGGAGGAGGAGGAGGAGGGAAGGAGGAGGCGGCGGCGGCTAGGGGAAATGCTCTCTTGGTAAAGTGCAAGCTAGGTAAGCATGAGGTCCATAGTTCAGATCTCCAGGACCCTGTAAAAAGAAAGGCATGGTGATGCATGCCTGTAATTCCAACATGGGGGAGGTAGATAGGCAGATCGCTGGGGTTAGCTGGCCAGGCAACCTAGTCAAATTAGTGATGCTCCAGGTTCAGTGATGGATACTGGCTCAAAAATATTAGGTAGAGAGAGATTGAGGAAGACACTCAATGCCAACTCTGGCCTCCACAAGCATACACACACACACACACACACACACACACACACACACACACACACACACACAAAGTGCAAGCATGCACCAGAGAACTAGATAGTCTAATACTCTTTCCACTATGTGGGGATTCAAGAAGTCTACAGTCTGACCTAGAAGTCAGACTCATCAGAGCATGAGGGTGTCTTGGGTCTTGACTTCTAATCGACAGGAAATAAATTCTGCTGTTTATAAACCATGAAGTCTATAGTGCCTAGCAATAGCATCCTGAAATACAACAGAACCCATGTCATTTTTATTGTTAACTCCCCTTTTACAGATGAGAAAATAAAGGCTTAAAAGGCAATCCAGCCACGGTCACAACAGCTACTATCGGAGAACTAAATGGAGTACTATATTGAATCTCACCCCTCAAGTTCATGTTCTTTATCACCCCATCACAGAGGGAAATGTTTCCAAGAGAAGAAAGTTTCCATAGAGAGAAGATGCCATCAGAATTCCACAAAGGAAGACTTGTTTTTGCTGTGGGATGTTCTGTGTGTCCTGTGGGAGCCCGTTCTCGGGTTCCTCATGGCTTTACCCAGCAGGTCCGCATAGAGGATGATTAGGACCACGGGCCTGCGTGCAGGTGTCTGAGATGGTCTGCACTTGGCTGTGCTGGGGGATGGTCTGTATGTCAAGTTGCTCTGATTGGTCAATAAATAAAACCTGATTGGCCGTGGCTAGGCAGGAAGTATTGTGGGACTGGTGGGTGACAAAGATTTGTCCTGACTGTGGGCAAGGCAGGAAAACTCTAGCTACATGTTTTGAGGGTTACAAAGTTATCAGCAGTGTTTCCTGGAGCAGGTGTGTAGATTTCAGGAGTGGACAGACTTGACTATAAAGGAAGATATGAGGAAATAATAGAAGCAAGGGAGCAAACACTGTAGCCAGTCTTCTGATGCAGCTGCAACCGGAGGCCAAGGAGTAGCATAGTTCAAAGATGCTTGCTCCAGGATGGGAGCCAAGATGAAAGCAAGGGAGGAGACGATGGATGAAGCAAGGACCCAGGGGAACTTTGGAGGATCTGCAGGGAAGCTGGCCCTGAGGATAAGAGGGTAAAACAAAGAACACAGTAAAGTAAGGGACCGGGGAGTTTGAGATGGAGTGCAGAGCAAAGAGAGCACTCTGTTCCTAAGAGCAAGTTCAAAGGAGATAGACAGAATTCAGCCATTTTGGCTTAGACTCCTCAGAGCTAAGAGATGAGAAGCAGCTTTCATCAGTAAAATAACTGCTCGATGGTGTCTCCTTTATGTTCAGACATCTAAGACAAAAGTAGTTGACACGCACTGGGAGAGGAGAGCATCACAAGGCAGCTAGTGAAAGTGTGGGGCTCTGAAGCAGAAAAATGAGTTTAGTCTTCCACAGATTAAACTCGAGCACCACTTACCCGGCACTTATTCAGCACAGGGTGTTAGCCAACATTCTGAGCATGGCGACTCCGGAACACTGGATGCAGAGATCAGTGGGAGAGATCCTGGGGCAAACAGCAATGACCCAAGGTATGTGCTCTGAAGGAGGGACAAAATGGGGGATGAACCACCTTCAGGGCCCACCATGGAGGAGGATTGGTACTCTTATTTGTTAGCCGAATTAACTGATTCTGCACAAGGGAGGTTTTGGAGAGGAAATGACAGGTGGTCTATAAAAGATGCTCAGTCTACATCCAAGAAGAGGTGGAGAGTGGTCCCAGGCTATAACCAGTCAGGTTAGGAGAGCCATTGGAGACCCCCTCCTAGAGCTGATTTAAATATTCACCCTCCTTAGCTGAAAATTGGCAGGACACAAAATCATCTTTGAGGCAACAGATCTGAGCTCTGTGGTCTAGAGAGAAATACAGTTAGTCAGCTTCAGATTGCTGGTCTCCACTCTAAGGCTTCTGCACAATACGCAGCAGCTGGAAATATCCGACCCAAGAATCATGGGCAAAGACTATTATTCAGGCACTCCCGAGTCCTGGGAAAGAAATAAAACTGCATTTTCTTTCAGAAAACCTGAAATTCTGTTCTCTTCTCTGTAACTGTGAGCGCTCAGGATCCCCCCAGAACTAAATTCTAAAACAGAGAATAGGCAGGCAGATGGCTGAAACACTCCCTTCTCTGGGCACCACTGGCTGACGGAGCAAGGGAGGTCAAACCGCCATGCTGGGGCCAGGGCCGTGCTGATTGCCACACAAAAGCCACTGTAACTTGATGTTGCTCAGAGCAGAAGCGGGAAGCAGTCACTGTCTCATCCCAGTGCCCATCGGCTTTATATGTCTCCATTTCTTTTTTAAGCTTTGCCAGTCAAGACTAGCAAGATGAGAAGGCTCCATGGGTGAAGCTGCCTGTCATGAAGCCTGATGCCAGAGTTAGATCCCCAGACCCCAAGTGATGGAGAGAGCCATCTTCCAACATACAAGCACGTACATGTGCATACAATTAATACATCTCTATTTAAATTTTAATAACCATATGCATAAGTGTATATCTTATTGTGATTTCAATTTCCCATTTCATTCGCTAAGAAACAATTTATACATGAGTTGCTGTTCTCTTACTTTTCCCTGAATGGAAAAGTTATACCTTTTGCTTGCTTTAGTGATTCTTTTCCTTCTGGTAAAGATTCTGTGGCTCCTTGAAAAAGGTCCCGCTCTACTGTTATCTTCTACAACCCTGACATTGTACTGTTATCAATACTGTTATCTCATTATGATTTAGTGATTGGCATTATTGGTGGCATTTTTTCCACGTACAATAGCAATATTGTAATCTCCAAATATTCAAAGGCACCCTCACATTCTTGCACATCATTTGAGTTTGTGGTTTTAGTCGAGAACGCTTCAACTCCTACACTGCACACGTAGCTTGGCGGGTTTCTCTGAACATTGTATTACCACTCATCTGCAATATTTATGTGTGATACAGAATAAAATGGGTTTAAATTTGGCAGACAAACATTGGGCTGTTCCAGTATCAAAGCCTAAATCATAAAGTCCTGTATATATTAGGAATGAGTTCTCTATTTCCTATCCTACTAATCTGCTTGTTCATTCATAAACTAATGACCTACTGTCTTGGTTATGATGACTTTATGTTAAAAACATCTATTGAGGGAAATCCCTACTTCATTACATCCCTAGGATATTTTCTCTCTGGATTTCATTCTCCCATTATTATCGCTTTTCAACTCCTACCCTCCACAAAGTGTGGGACATTATTAGATGATGAAGGGAACAGAAGGTCCTATAGTTCAGTATATATTTTAGACAACATGACACTGATATGGGCATCTGGTGTAAGCCAGAGAAAACATGGCTGACAATGGAGATATGGGGGACTATGTGTCAGCCAAAGGTAGCTAGCCTTGAATGTGCAGAAACACAGGGCAAACGGGTATGTAATATGTCATATAATTATTCTCGGTTTAATGCCACTTTTGTGGGGTTCTGTATGACCTTGAGGTCAGTGGCATGTGCCTCTACCTCCACCTAACACCTTCACTAGCTAGCCTATATAGGCCTGTATGTGTCTATCTGGAGTTTCTGTGCATACCTGTGCCTGCCTGTGGGTAGCCTGTGTTATCCTGGGCACCTGCCACTGTCTGCCTGCATAGCAGCCTGGATGATGGTGAACTATATCTTACCTGCCTATGACTCCTCACATTCCCTAGGATATTTTCAACCTCCATGACCCTCCCCTGTTGCTAGTATCAAAGCTTACACTCTACAGCTGGAAATTTATTATTAACTTATAACAAACAGTTTATGGCAGGAAGACTTTACCATAATATATTTTTGTTTTGATTTTTATATGATACAGGGTTATACAAACTGGGCTGATACTCACTATGTAACCCCGACTCTTGGCAATTCTCTTGATTTGTCCTCCTGCAGGCTGGAATTACAGGTATGTGCCACCACATGCAGCATTATAATCTATTAATAACTTTAGCAGTTTTACCAGAATCTTCTGGGTTTTCAAATATAAAATGGAACATTATGGGGCTAAGGAATAGTTCGGTGGTAGACTGCTTGCCTAGCAAGCATGAGAGGCCCCTCACATTACAAACAAAACACAGTGTAATCTAAAAGATGTTTTTTATATCAAAGACTTAGAGCAGTTATTTTATCTCACAATGTCTCACTTTCACTCAAAGCCTCCTGATTACAAGGAAGAAGAGAAAAGGGGCTTCACCACATAGTTCTTGATCCTTTCTGTGAGGCAGGGTCTCCCTGTGTAGCCCAGGATGGCCTCAAATGTTCGATGCACCTGCCTCCTCATTCTGAGTGTTGGGACTGCATCTCATCTACGGGCCACTGTACCTAGTTCAGCTTCCAACTTTAACTGGACTTTTTTTTTTCACATTTAGAGTAATGTTTATCATTACTTTTCCATTGTTAATATCGTTTTGACTATTGTATTTGGGCCTCTGTAGCTTTGGGGTCCTTTGGGGAGACTGTTATTAGAGAACTCTGAGTTGATCAAGGGTTCCTTAGCATTTGTTGGTATACATGAGTTTTCTCTCTTAGTTTTGTTAGCATAATGGATGTTTATGTGTTTCATTGGTGTTATGCCTTGGTAAGCAATTCCCTGTATCTGCTGTATCCCCTGAAGCTTGGGCCCAGGAACCCTGACTAGGGGTGACAAGGGATTGAAGAAAGGACAGACAGACACATAGACACACATACAAACAAGTTGGGGTATGCACTCTAATGGAGTCACCCCTACTACCTTCGCCACTAGGAACCTCATTGTGTTTATTGGCACACTAAGGGGGTGAGGGGGTGTCAGGTAGTCTCAGCAGCAGGTCTCTGCAGGCAAGCAATGAGCTGTAAACATCCAGGAGGAGGAGGAAGCTGCAGTTGCTAGTTTTTGTACACACTGATCAATCATCATTAAACACTGGTGCCTGGACAGAGGAAGGCTTTACATGGGAAATGGTTTTGCCAATTTCCCTTGGGTCAGAGGTCTTAGAATCATGGCTGTGCCCATGTCAACAATATACATTCATTCGCTCAGGACTTCACTCACCCAGGGCTTCCGCCATTCCCTATACCAATCATCACATACAATCCTTTGGATGCATCGTTGGAACAGGTTGATGTTTACCACTTCTGCATTTCCAGTCATGAATGTAGTTGTTTTCTGGTTGTGTTGAATAGACTGATTGCCACAGAAGACACTGGAAAGATAATTAAGGACCAGCGTTGGAGAGTCATCGGGAACTGGAGTGCTCACAGCTGCATTTTATCCAACCTTTAAATAGCAAATAATTGCATTACTTTCTGACCCACTGATTTTCAAACTTGGCTATGAATAAAAATCATTCAGGAAATTGAGGAAAATGAAACAGAAGAGAACAGAGGCCCCACCCTTGCATACTTCAGTGAGCCTGGGTCTCTGTGTTCTTCTCTGGCTTTCCAGGTGATTGTGACCCATGAAACAATTTGAGAACTATTGTTCTAAAATGTTTATAGAGCTCCTAGCTCATGTTGCGAAACCGGAACAACTTTAATATCAAAATCTGATGAAACTAGAAAACCGGGCTCTTTTTAAAAAGAAAGAAAACATTTCCCTATTTAAAACTTTTGAGCAGTTTTATTCCATTGAAACCCCAACTAAACCCCTTTATTCCTTTCCTTTCTCTAGCCCACAAGTGGTTCCATATGATGTAATACAGCATGTCGTGTTCACTTGACCTCATCTTTCTATGCTATGGCTTCTTGGGGCCCAATCAGAAGAGATCAGTTTGGTCTATATTATACTGCTTGCTCTTCCCCTCACCTGGAATCCCTTCCTTGAGATGGGGTGTGCCCCAAGGTAGACCCCAGTGGCTCTCCTATCACCCAAGACACTGGGTAATATTTTCAGACCTTATCTGAACACCCCAAGACCAAGTTCTCAGTACAAAGCAGATTTATTTTCCCCAGAGGGAGAAAGGGCAGGGAATGAGAGACCAAGAGAATGAGGATGAGGGGGAAGGAGAAAGGAATAAGGGAGAAGGGGAAGGAATATTTGTTCCAGAGAGACAAAATACTGCCCCTGGATAGAGAGGAGACAGACATGGCTCCTAGGCAAATGGCAGTTTATAAAGTAAAAGGGGTAAACCCTATGTCAGAATGAGGTGATTAATTTTGATTGGACAGGCTAATTAGGGCAATCACAAGGGGGTTTTTGAATGCTGGACTCAATACTTTGATAGCTGGAGCTTAGTAGTCAGCTTCAGAAGGAGGAAGTGGCCAAGTAAGGGACTAACTAGACCTTGGTGGCTAGCTTTAGGAATGTAATACAATGGTTTTTAGCAAAGCAGAGGGAATAGGGGAGAAGGTCAAGGCATACCAGAACCATGTTTATCACACCCAGGCTAGCTAGAATCCCTTCATTATTACTACCTGGTGTTTTCTTACTTTACATCCTTGCTTATTTATTATCATTCCGAAGCCCATAGCAGCAGGCAGGGAGTTCACTTTCTTTACCACTAAATTCTCTGCATTAGCACAGGACCTGATTCCTGGAGGGAACTGGTTCCCTTATGAGTCTTGGGTTTCAAGGAGATTCAATGTGGTGTGCTTTGAATCCATCACCCAGAGTCTGGTATAAACTGCATGCCCAGGTCACATCCCCCAGATAAGGAAATGAATGTTTGTTGATCTTTCCTTGGCTGAGAAAAAGTATTCATAATAAAGAACTGTTGACTTAAATATTCCTTTTAAATGTTGTGGAGAACTCTGAGGACTAGGTAAGGCAGGCCTGAAGGGAACTCTAATCATACTCTGCAGAAGTTGTAACCACCCATATAACCATGGCAAATCCTTTAGCAAAATGAGTTGTGAACGGTCATCTGGTTTAGACTTCTGCCTTCAGACCAGCTCACTTTCATTATCCTTACGGTACAGATAAACTTATCAATAACAGAAGAAAAGATGAACTTAGTCTAAGAAAGATGGTAAGTGAGAGAGAAAATGCCCAAGAGAAACTAGAGTAATTTCAGCAAACTCAGGAAACACAGAAAAAAACATCCGAAAAAGTCCTTTGTTAGAACTCAAAAGGAATTCCACCGTGTGCAGAGGTGAGATGGGTAGGGGGTAGGGGATGCTGACATTGCCCAAAAGATTCTGGCTTTTTGTGCCCATGTGTTCTAAGATTGGCTCGGAAGATAATGTAGCTCCAAGTTATGAGGAACAGGGAGTGAGTGGAGAAAGGAAGGAAGCAGGACAAGGACACTGGAGGAGCCACTCAGGCAGGAAAGGCACACTGAGTGGAAGGAATGATCACCCGTTTTCTGTTTCCACCCTGAGTTTTGTGCACATCAGATGCTGAGTAGAGAGTGTCAGCAATCTACCAACCCCACACAGAGCTAAGGGTGAAGAGAAGTGGGCAGAACACAGATCTGTCTTCCAGTCCAGCTGTCACCATCTGCCTGGTGGACTTTCCTGCCATCTCAGCATGTTCTGTCAAATAGAGATGGGAAGATGGGAGCATTGGGTACCTGTGATGCAGACTCCCCATCCCAGCGTATTCTACCAAATAGAGATGGGAGGATGGGAGCATTGGGTACCTGTGGTGATATTGTGTTCTCCGAAATATTGTGCACACTAATAAACTTATCTGGGGTCAGAGAACAGGACAGCCACAATATTAAACACAGAGGATAGGCAGTGGTATCACACGCCTTTAATCCTAGCATTCCAGAGGCAGAAATCCATGTTTCAAGGATACAGCCAAGCATGGTGACTCATGCCTTTAATCCCAGAAAGCGAGCCTTTAATCCCAGGGAGTGATGGTAGAAAGCAAAAAGATATATAAGGCATGAAGACCAGAAACTAGAAGCATTTGGCTGGTTAAGCTTTTAGGCTTTTGAGACACAGTTCAGCTGAGATTCATTCTCAATGAGGACTGAGAGGCTTCCAGTCTGAGGAAACAGGATCAGCTGGGGAACTGGTGAGGTGATGGGGCTGTGGCTTGTTCTGCTTCTCTGATCTTATAGCATTCACCCTAATAACTGGCTTCAGGTTTGATTTTATTAATAAGAACTTTTAAAGATTCCTGCTACAGGTACCAGTGATGCAGACTCCCCATCCCAGTGTGTTCTACCAAATAGAGATGGGAGGATGGGAGCATTGGGTACCTGTGATGCAGACTCCCCATCCCAGAGTGTTCTACCAAATAGAGACAGGATGGGAGCATCATGAGCCCATGATGCAGACTCCCAAGTCTAAATTGTTCACTGCTTTCTCAAGGGAGAGCTGAAGGGTTCAAGGATGACATTGCTCAAAGGGATCCATTCTTTTTAAAAGTTAGTAATTTAGTCTTCTAAAAAGGAACCCTTTTAGCACAGAAAAATAATTTAAGCTCCCAGACTCCACAGCCCACCGGGGAAGAGACTCATCCTTGTGCCGTTTTTTGCTCTTAATTAATTTAAGCAGCTGTCTATTGTCTCCAGAAAAACATCCTCTGGGAGAGAGTGGAAATTGATCTTTTTAAACATACTTTTTTCCTTCCAAGGAGCCCATAGGACTTCCTCAGATGGATGACACCCATGCATAGACCGCTAGAGTGTCGTCCATGGTTGTTGAAGGGTCACCATCCTGTGAGGCAGGTGCCAGCAGCAAAACACAAATTCAGAGGCAAAGAAAAGCAAGTGGAAATAGACCAGGGGAGTGAGCCCAGGGTCTAATCTAGAGGGCTCATCCCCAGCTAAGGAGTGCTCTCTTCCTAATGAGGGAGAATCGAAGTGCAAAGCAGCGGTTCTCAACCTGTGGGTCACGACCTTTGGAAAACACATCTTTCTGAAGGTCTTAGGAGCTGAGACACCACTCGGTAGCAAAGCTACAGTTATGAAGTAGCAATGAAATAAAATTATGGCTGGGGGTTCCTAAGACCATCAAAAATAGGTGTTTCCCAAGGGTTGCAACCCATGGGTTAGGAACGGCTGGTGTTGGGGCTGAGAACCACACCTTGAGACAAAGAGAGTGCCTCAGCAAAACTGTGCAGAACTCTCAGCAACAGATCATTTAAAGAGGGGACAAAGGAGAAAGAAAAGGAGGGGAGGAAGGGAGGGGGAGAGAAGAGGAGAGGGAGAGGGAAGGGAGGGACTGTGCAACAGCCTTACTAGTAAAAGAAATTGCAATTCTGGGGAAATTGTTTCTTCTCTGAACATGACTAGAAACTTTTCATTAAAATTATTTTTCAGGGCCGGAGAGATGGCTCAGTGGTTAAGAGCACTGGCTGCTGTTCCAGGGGATCCGGGTTCAATTCTCTGCACCCACAAGCCAGCTCAGTAATGCAGACTCCTTTGCTGACTCTGGAACCAGCTTTTCGAGTCTTCCATGCTGGAGTGAGATCCAGTGAGTCTCCAGAACACTGTAGATCTTTGGTCCCGGATTGGGATGCTGAAGTACCTGGCCTTAAGGACTGAGAGACTAGAATTATCAGCCTCTCAGCTAGGTGCACCAATGCCTGTTGCTGGACTAGTTCAACCACACTGCATAAGCTTATTTACTAACCCACTTAATAGAGATAGATAGATAGATAGATAGATAGATAGATAGATAGATAGATAGATAGATAGATGACAGACTGATGGATGGACAGATGGATAGAGAGATGATAGATAATAGATACAGAGGTAAATAAATATATAAATGATATAGACAGATGATAGATAGATAGATAGATAGATAGTAATTAGATGACAGATCATGGATAAATAAATCACAGATATTTTTAGATAGATAATGATAAATATATATGATGGACAGATAATAGATAGATAGATAGATAGATAGATAGATAGATAGATAGATAGATAGATAGATAGATAGATAATAGATATGGAGATAAATATAGGTAGATAAATGATAGGTACTTGAAGATCATGATAGATAGATGATAGGAAGATGATAGAGATAGATGGATAGACCAGATGGATGGATGATTGATGGATGGATAGATAGATGGATGGATGGATGGTAGATAGATAGATAGATAGATAGATAGATAGATAGATAGATAGATAGATAGATAGATAGATAACCTCTAGAGAACCATGAGGAAAGCTCTGTCCATTTGCTTTTCCCTCTTCTACTTTATTGCTGTGGCCCTCACACTGTTCGCTCGTATTTCTCTCCCATCTCACCCTTAGTAACTAATAACTTAGTGCACACCAGACTGTCCTTGTTCATTTATTCCCTAAAAGGAGCTGAGTGGTTTTGTTTTATTTTATTTTATTGTTTTTTATGTGAGTGTTTGCCCTCATGTATGTCTGTACATTATCTGTGTGTCTGGTACCCTCAGAGGCAGGACAAGGTTCCAGATCCCCTGAAATTGTAGTGACAGATGGGTATGAGGCACTAAATGGGTGCTAGGAATTGAACCAGGATCCTCTGAAAGAGCAGCCAGTGCTCTTAACTGCTGAGCCATCCCTGAAACCCCCAAAGAGTGTTTTTAATTGACTACTACTGTACTTTCATCATAGGCCTACACATCAGTTTCGGGTTGCTTCCAAAGATAACATTTGGCTCTCAGAATAGTGGTAGAGATTGACCCAGCACCCTGAGTATGTGGGCTGAGAGTTTAACTGCTGACTTATATATCTAGTCCAGTGGGAAGCCATGGCCTCTCAACCATACTGCACATTGAGCACTGTAATTTCATTGGCTGAGAGAAATGGGTGATTAAACAAAACTATCTCACCAGTCTCAATGCCAGTGTGCCAGCCCCAGTGCAGAGACACAAGACATATGGGAACTCAGGGCAAGATAAGTCCTCTGACAATTAGTAATAATACAGCAATGGACATGGTTTCTCCTCATCGCTTAGAGTAAAAGAAAAACAACTTGAAGACAGAATTTCTAATTAAAGGAACTGGAAATGAATATTTGGGACATTCTCAGCCTATTTATATAGCACAATGTGACAAAGCATGGTTGGCGGTGACAAGCTAGTGGCCTGGAGAACATTTGGCAAGAGAGGCTCTTGGGTGGGCTCACACTCTTCATCATGTACTCCATCGGGACATTTTCAAGTTTGAACTGAAGGTTTTGAAGAAGAGAAGAAGAACAGAAAGGCTTTCATGTCAGATAACTCATGAAACAGACCTCCTTCATCTACAAAAATAGTCTTCAAGATGGGAAGAATTGTCTGAGGCAACTTAGAGGGCAACAGATCTACCCTCTTTGATATGCAGGAGGTGGGAAGATAGCAAACCGCTTGGAACAGACTAGCCTCTGCCCAAAGTCTTGAGAGCTTGAACCTAGCTAAATCCCAGGCACTGGACCTCTGCCTACCAGAGATTTGGGAGATGAACCACCTCAGTGGGCCTGAGGGTTGAATTTCAATCCAAACAGAATTGTTCCCAAGCCATAAAGTTTAATCTCTTTACCCTGGTAGGGTTCATGCTGACTTGGGGCCAACCACAGCTTCCTGCTTCCTTCTCATCCATTTCTGCTTTTGGACAGAAAATGTCAGTCATACCTCTGCCCTACCATTGCCTTTGGGAAGCACATCAGCAGTTTGGTTTTACAGATTCAGTCAAAGAGCAGTTTGGCCTCTGGATTGTGTACTTTGAGACTTTAACTGATGGAGGTGGTATTTAGATAAGAATTTCGACTTTCAGAGCTGATAGACAAATGTGGTAAAAATTGGCAGAACTGTTAGAGCAGAATGAATATGTTTGGGGGCCAAGGAGGACATCAGTTTGGGGGGCTGGGAGTGAGATGCTATTGAATAAGTATTTATGTGCTTGCCGAGTATATATGTTTCCTTCTAATTTTGAATATGATCATATTTGAAGGCAGAGCCTTGGGCATAAAGTAGTTCATGGCAAAGGAGCCCTAAAATGGGGCTAGTATCTTTAGAGGAGGCAACCAGAGAAACTTCATTCTCTCTTCTCTTTCCATTCTGACTCGGAACTCTGAAGTCTTGGAGCATTCTCAGGAGAACCCAAGCATCCTGGCATCTTAGTCTTGGGTTTCCAGAGAACTAGATTTCTGTTGTTTATAAACCAATCTGTCTCTGGCACTTTGTTACAGCAGCCTGACCCTCCACAAACCATACAAGTGACAGGAAAACAATTACACTGCAATGAATGTCACTCCAGCTTCCAGATACAAATCTATGCTCCAGTCACACTGATAATTACAGAACTCCTGAGTGCCTAGTTATTGTCATTATTTTATCATTATTCAAATAAAATATGAATACAAGCACTCGTTAAAAATTAAGGCAATGTTAAAACAGTACTTTAAGTCCCCTTGATCACCTCTGATACTCCAGGCAGTCCTCAGGGGACAACCTTGCCATTTTGACAGTATCCATTGAGCTTTTCCTGTGTTTCATATAGGTACCCAGAATCAAAAAGCTTTGAGGGTTTTTTTTTTCCTATTGGGAGGATCGTGAATGATACATGCTATATTTTATCTCTATGCTCAATACAATTATTGTGAGATCTCATGTCAGCAAACACAGATCTCCTTTCATTTTAACTGATTCGTAGTCTTTCATAGTATAATTGGGACGTGTATTGCTTTAGCCTGCTGATAAATATTTCGGGTTTTATTTTTCCGGTGTTTTATTCATAAGCAATACTGCAATGGAAACCTCTGTAAATGTTTCAGAATTTACATATGCAAATGTTTCCTTAGGGCAAATAATAAGAGAGGGATTGCTAGATTCAAAGTGCACGCACATCTTAAATTCAAGTAAAAATGAGAGGCGACGCATCTAATGTTAGCTTTTAGGACTCTGGGGCAGAAAGATAGTGTGTTCAAAGACTGTGGCCTATGTAGGAAGGCTCTTCCTCAAAATCCAAAGAGAAAGATTTAAAGAAAGAATTATGAACTTTGCCTCCAAAAATACAATCTGTGTTCCCACTACCTATAAGAAAACCAACTCTATCACACCTCTGAACAATTGGTAATATTTTTTCTGACATGCCATATTTTTAACAATTTGTTTTAATTCTCATTTTCTTGATTACCAGTAACCTTGAGTCCCATTCACTCTTAGATCCCTAAGTGCCTAGTAGTGTCACTACTATGGAGCAAATGCCAAGTACACTTTTCTTTTATCAGAACTTCTGAATACAATTGCAAGAACAAAGACTGGGTGATAATGCCAGGTGGTATATTAGTCACATTATATTCATGACCTCATTAATTCCCTCAACTGCTCTCTAAAGCATTCATTTTTTTTTCTCTCCCATGTTGTAATGGAGAGACTGGAGCCCTGAAAGATTAAGTCAATCCTCAAGGTCATATAGACAATAGGATGATAGAAAGTAACAGTCCAGTTCTGACTCCAGCAATGGAATTCCTTTCCACTTTATCACTCGTAGATCTTGATGGAGTGCCTTCTCCGTGCACAGAGCTCCAGGAGGTCTCAAAATCATTAACACCACACCTACTCCAGGCGTAAGGGAGGATTGGAAGCAGAGAATCGGCAGAGCGACACTTGTCTCCGTAGCTGCTAACGATAGCTCACAAGCCCTTTCTCTCTCTCTGTTGCGCTCAGAAAGCCAAGGCAGTAGACAGGGCGAGGATTATGTGGACACTGTCGGCCTTGACTTGAAAATGTAGACCCTGACTCACAGAGGGTTAATGAGCTACACAAGAACACACAGCCGGCAGATGGAGAAGCTGCCAACTGTCCAAGAGGAGGCCTCTGCACAAAGACAATTAGAATGCTTCTGTAAGATGCCTACAGACTGGTCATGCAAGGAAAGTTCTAGAAGGAGGAGGACTCAATTAGGGCAGGGGATGGGATGGGTTCATGGGTTGGGGTGTGGGAAAGAAGCACAGTGAACCAATGTGATGCTCCAAATACCAACACCAAGGGGCAGGAATGTCAGTATTTCTCCAACTCATGAAGAAATGCCTTCAGAGTGCTCCTCCCAGAGAACTGACATTGTGATATGCTCTCTTCTATATCTTGAGTATAGGAACTGTGCTGGCTAGGATTTTTTGTTTTTTTCTTTTTTGTCAACTTGACACAAGCTGGAGTTATCTGAAAAGATACCTCAGTTGAGAAAATACCCTCATCAAATTGGTCTGTAAGCAAGCCTGGGGGAGATTTTCTTGATTAATGATTGGTGTAATAGGGCTTGGTCCACTGAGGGTGGTACCACCCTTAGGCAGGTGGTCCTGGGTTGTGTAAGAAATAGGCTTGGCAGCCATAGGGACCAAAGCAGTAGGTATCATTCCTCCACGCCTTCTGCTTCAGGTCCTGCCTCAACTGCTCTAGATGGCTGATGGTGATGTGAAAGGGTGAGCGAAATAAGCCCCCTGCTCCCCAAGTTGTTTTCAGTCATGGTGTTTATCACAGAAGGGGAGTGAATTAGGACAACGCCCCCCTCCTCCTTCCAGTAACCTGAAGTCCTGATCCAGGCTGGGTGACACAGACTTGTAATCTCAGCTACTTGGGAGATAGAAGAAGAGGGCAGAGGAAGGATGCCTTGGCTAGAGGGTGAGTGTGGTGATATTGTGTTCCCCAAAATATTGTGTACCCTAATAAGCTTATCTGGGGTCAGAGAACAGAAAAGTCACTAGATACTTAGGATAGGCAGTGATAGCACACACCTTTAATCCTAGCATTCCAGAGGCAGAAATACATCTGTTCAAGGATACAGCCAAGCATGGTGACTCATGCCTTTAATCCCAGGGAGTGATGGCAGAAAGCAGAAAGGTATATAAGGCATGAGGACCAGAAACTAGAAGCATTTGGATGGCTAAGCTTTTAGGTTTTGAGCAGCACAGTTCAGCTGAGAACCATTCGGATATGAGGACACAGAGGCTTCCAGTCTGAGGAAACAAGACCAGCTGAGAAGTTAGCTGAGGCTTGTTCTGTCTCTCTGACCATCCAGCATTTCACCCCAATAACTGGCCCCAGGTTTGATTTTAATAGTAAGAATTTTTAAGATTCATGCTACAGGTGAGTCCAAGACCAGGCTGGCAACTTTGTGAAATTCTCAAAATAAAACAAGTAAAAAGAGAATCAGAGATATAACTCAGTCATAGGGCACTTTCCTAGCATGCTTAAGGCTCGAAGTTCATGCATCAGTACCAATTTTAAAAAAGGAATTAATTAATTAATTTCAGTCCCTGGATGCTCCTCCGGTCTTTCATTCAAGGAAACTCAGGCGGCAGAGC
Organism: Peromyscus maniculatus bairdii; assembly: GCF_049852395.1. Lineage (NCBI taxonomy): Eukaryota > Metazoa > Chordata > Mammalia > Rodentia > Cricetidae > Peromyscus > Peromyscus maniculatus. The sequence continues at coordinate 28,161,404 of NC_134873.1, read as the reverse complement.
AAGGCATGTCTGGGGACACATACTCTTACTCAAATCTTAGACTCTTCTCTGCATCTTCTCATCTCCATTGTATCTCCACCCCCGACAGTGTATTCAGAGCACTCTACACTTTACACAACAGCTCTCCAGCCAGAGGTCCGTACAGTTTATCCAAAAGCATGACAGTTTTACCTCTCAAGGGACCTTCTATTGGAAAAAGACGGCAAAATGACGAAATTAAAATTGAGTGGGTAATGACATGGAATCAGGAATAAAACAATATGTGACAAAGCAGCTAAATCAGAGACACATAGTAAATGCCAGAGTATCTAGAAACTAACACAGCCCTCCTGCCTATGACTGTCCACTTGAAACATCTTCATCTTCTTTCTATTCTGTGTGGATGTCTGCGCTTTGATCATCTTCTGACATTTACTAGATTTATTTTTGTACAAACAATCAACAATTAATTCTGCCTTTCCTTCTAGAAGGGTTGATTAAAACTGTTTTTAAATAGTGATATTTGTGATGATGAAACCATGTGGATCTATACTCAGATGCACCTCCAAATTGTAGGACTGTTAGAACAATAGCCCTCCCATCAATTGTGGCTTGGGCCCAGCTTTGGCTTGCATCTACACAGCAGCTTAGGCTTCTAAAATTTCCCACTGCATATGGTTCTCATAAAGCAACCAAAGTGTGGTGAGCAGTTTCGATTGGTATGAGAATGGCATCAGCTATTTTCTTAAGTAGAGAGAATTCCTTTTATTTTATCGGCTGAGAAGCAAGCGTCTCATTAAAATCATGAATGGCTCATGATTGAAAGATATATCCACAAACTAGCTCTTCATGTCTGGTGCTATGTGTGATCTCTGACCACAGGTATGTCATTGGGGGCAGGCTTAGCTGTTTCAAAAGCCCATGTCTCTCTGTCTCTCTCTGTCTCTCTCTCTGTCTCTCTCTCTTCTTCTCTCCCTCCTTCCCTCCCTCCCTCATGCCTGTAAATCAAGATGAAAGCCCCTATCACTAATAAACTTTTTCTTCTATAAGTTGCCTTGGCCATGGTGTCTTTTCACCACAATTTAGCAATTTCAAAGTAAGACAGAGACTTAAGGTTCTAGAAGTTTAGAGTACATGGAAACACAGCAACAGGCAAGTAGGCATGGCACTGGAGCCATAGCTGAGCAATTACATCCACAACAAGGCAGAGAGACAGACAGAGACAGAGGAAGATAGAGGCACAGAGATGACAGAAAGCAATGGAGAGAGAGAGAGAGAGAGAGAGAGAGAGAGAGAGAGAGAGAGAGAGAGAGAGAGACAGACAGACTGGGAATGCCATGGGCTATTAAAACCTTAAAGCCCACCTCCAGGGACACACCTCCTCCAACAGGGCCACACCTCCAGAATCCTTCCCAAACAGTTCTATCAACTGGAGACCAAGCATCCAAATATATGAGTTTATGCAAGCCATCTCTCTCAAACCATCACAGCGAGTTTCTGAAAATCCTTCCATCCCCAGACCATCAAACAGTAGCTGAATAACACCTGTCCAAAGTATCCAAGTCTATGATGCAATATCCCATTGCAATCAAGCAAGTATCTCCACATGAAGTCTCCTTTGGCCAGTCTCAGAAGGTCCACAACCACCCCACTTGCCTGGTCTATGAAGAACATGAGGATGTGAGATTGTAATGAGCCCCTGTTCTTCACCAGTTACACATTCAGGAGTTCAGAGCTTCCTTAGCCAAAGTCCAACAAAAAGACCAGGTCCTGTGAACAAGTGGTGAGGACTCACTCTGCCACTCAACTTCCTTGACCTCTACTCTGGCTCTAGAAATGATCCTGAGCCCATGAAACACCCTAGAATAGACATCTGAAGCAGCAACTGACCTCATGTGACTATAGACATCATGGGAGCGAGAAGACCTAAATTTTCCCACAGTCGCGGACTCTTATTAGACTAGTGTCTTTTCATAAGTCACTTACTTAAGCTTAAGATTTAGTTTCCCAGGATGCAATGCTGTCTCAGTGGGTAAAGGCACTTGTCTCCAAGCACACCCATGTGCACACACATTAAATAAAGTTTTAAAATTTAAGGAGAAATTTTGGTTCCTAATCTGTAAAATGAAAATCATCATATCAACACTCTGATGATGGCTACCCATCCCACTGCGGTCGGGGCTGAGTAAACAAGGAGAGGTAACTACTGAGGCCAGGCCTCTGCTTCCAGTCATCTGAGAAACTATGACCCAGCATCCCCAACGATGTGAACCAGGGAAGAATTGAAAGAAATAGTTACAAGCAATTTTTCACAGGCTAATCTGTGTGGGTCAAAGAAGATTTAGGGTTTCTGGAAATTCAAAGGCTCATTACTTCAAATCCTATCCCAGGAGCCCAGGAGGGCGAGGGGTAAAGACTGCTCAGTAGTCTATGCACAGGCCAGTATCTTTCGGATAAGCATTTCAAGAGAATAGGACAGAGGGATTTCCAGGAAGCTGGGACTTTACATGAGTCCAGTGAAGCCCAGAGGACTCTCTTTAGCCCTTCATACCCACTGGCCTCTTCTGAGCGGTGGGTGGTGGAATAACCCAGGCTCTGCTGCAAAGTAAGTCTTCCTCTAGCTCAGTGGTTCTCCACCTTCCTAATGCTGTGAACCTTTTAATACAGTTCCTCATGTTGCGGTGACCCCCAACCATAACATTATTTTCATTGCTACTTCCCAACTGTAATCTTGCTATTATTAGAAATCATAATGTAAATGTCCGTGTTTTCCGATGGTCTCAGGTGACCCCTGTGAAAGCGTCATTTGATACCCCACACACACACAAGGAGTCGTGACCCACAGGTTGAGGACTGCATAAGCCCTGGAGATTGTGAGTGCTCACAGGGCATCCCTGGAGGCTGGTGATTCCCTGGCCCCTGACTTCTTCCCCCATTCCTACCCCAAGCTCTGGGAAAGGTGACAGGTGAGGAGGTGTGCCTGCACTTCATGGGAAACAAAGTGGGTGACAGCTTCAAGTCTTGTCACAGGTCAGGCAGGTGGTGATGTGACTGATGAATCTTCAAGTGGGTGATCCATCTTCTCTGTCTCAGAAGGGAAAGGCAGATCCCCTGAGGGAGGAGGCTGAGGCAAAGGTAGACTCAGGAAGGGATGAGCTTGCACTGCCCCTGCTCAAATGTTTCTGGAAGTCCCATAGGGCTTGGAGTTCCATCAAGGAGGAGGATGTTAATAAGCAAAGGAACACCCTCTCCTCTCCTCTCTATCTCTCCGTCTCTCTCTGTCTCTCTCTCTGTCTCTGTGTTTCTCTCTCTGTGTGTCTGTTTCTCTCTCTCTCTCTCTCTCTCTCTCTCTCTCTCTCTCTCTCTCTCTCTCTCTCTCTCTCCTTCCCCCACCTCCACCCTGTGCTGTGTGATCATACTCATTGCCAGCATGGCTGTGCTACTGTCAAGTGTGAAACACAATCTCCTATGATTCTTGCCACCATCCAGCAAGGAACACATTGATAGAGGTAGGAAAATAGGCTCAAAAGTTACCATGATTTCCACCTCCCCCCACCCCGTCCCTCACAGCCTGAATCAATTCATAAAGGGGGGTGGGGGCTCTGATTCCCTTGGGGCTTTGGAGAGTTTTAAGCGTGTGCATATGGCATGAGATGTACATGACTCATCTCGATCCTTGAGAGGGTGGCATAAACATCCAGAGCGAAGGAAGCGGAGGAAATCTGACTGGGAAAAACACCCGGGGTGGTCTTGTACTACTACTGAGTAACTAATAGTAGGCTTAGCAGTGGCAAACTCAGGCTCTTGCAAACTAATTGGGGAGGCCTCAGTTGGTGAGCCAATGGCCTGTTGAAATCCCACCCTCAGACTTCCCTTATGCTGGCTCTTGCTGCTGCCCCAAGTCACCCAGCCCATGGTGCCCAAGCCCTTTGGTGGGTGAGGTACCTACCACCCTGAAGAGTAAACTCAGGGCGAAACTTGGATGTCTTAAAGCCTTTGTTTGCTTTCTCCGTTGGCTTTCATTGGCTCCCCAATCTAACCTTGGAAGCACTGCGAAGTTACATGAACCAAAGCCTAACTTTGCTGTGTCAGCACCTACCCACAATTCTCCAGCAGGAGTTTCCCCTTGCATAAGGCCAACTTCCTTATTCCAGGATTCTCAGTCCTCTGATTGGGCCTGACTGGGTCCCCTGTTGTCTCCAAACAGTGAGCAGAGCTCATGGCCCTTGGCCTCAGGTGATCCCACCTGAGGAAAGGTCAGGCCTGGCTGAGAACAGAGAGGCATGAATGAAGAGGAGGAGAGCTTAGTCTCCATGGTAGGGGGTTCTGGAACCTTAGGGATCAAACAAGTGAGAAGGTGTAAGGGGACATCTAGGGTCCATCATCAGCAAGGATGAGAAGTGCCATTAGGCAGGACAGGAATCAGGACAAAGACTGGGACACTGGAGCATTTGGCTGGGTCACACGCATTCCTGCATCTTTCATTCCTGCATCCTTCATTCCTGTATCCTTGGCTTTCGCACCATCATGCTTAGAAATACTAGCAATTGGGTCATGGAAGCAGCCAGTCTCCAAGGGAGATAGCAGCTGTTAAAATGAGGCGAGACCCAGACCGAAGGTTGCATGTACCCCTCCCTGTGAGTAAAGTCGGTCAGAGGCCGAAACAGCCTAGCTGACCACGTGCAGCAAGGAAAACCAGAGCTGGAGTTCACTCAGGACAGAACTTAAGTGTTCTCTGTCTGCACAGCAGAGGAAAGAACAAATACACCCTGAGCAAAGGCGAAGACTCCTTCCCCTGACTCCGGTTGTTCAGTGGGAGTTTCTACGTGACTCCGTAACAGTGCAGCCACATCTGGGATGCTACACAGTGAGACACACATACTGTCTCACTTGGATGGGCTCTGCCAGCACCAACTCTTCCCCCCCCCCCCCCACCTCCTCTGACATCCAATGGAAATAAGACCCGGGACAGTAAGGGCATCTTTAGGCTCCAGAGTGCATTCCACTGCTGACTTTGGAGCAGGCTTTATTTCAGTGAGGGAAGATGAGGAGAGAAATAAATGTGATTTGTGCCTGGGCTTCACATTTCACTATTTGCTTTAAACACAGACAGTATTTAATAGCACACGCCACGTCTAAATCTTCCTGATATTTCTGGAGCTGGAGACTGCTGGAGGCTTCACATAAAAACTTAGTCCAAATTGGTTTCCTTTGTAGGAAAAGGAATGGAGGAGAAAGAGGTGAACCTGGGAGGCGGCGGCCTTCCCCTCTGCTCTTTTCTGGGTATAAATGTGTAATTGCTATCCTTGGAGGCTAGAAAATGCCAAGAGATTTGAACCAAAGAAATGACAATGTCACTGCTGGCTGGAGATGAATACGGGGGCAATAATGACCATAATTTAGTTTGGTTTCCATTTATTATTATACAGGTTGTTAATTGGAATAGAGAGAAGAAAATTGCTAGGAGAAACAAAATTACTCCAGGAAATTGGGAAGTGGGTGAAATACCAACAATGAGGTTAAAATTACTACCAGCTAAGAAAGGGGGGGGTGGGGTGGAAAGGAGCAAAATGTCCGGGTGTTTCAAAGCAAGCCCCTTGGGCTGTGTGCCTGTTTGCATTCCTTCTGAAGAAGCAAGACCCCGATTCCAAGTCCCCCGGGAATTCTGCACAGGGGATGAGCACGGCTGGGTTCCAAAGCCACTGGGTCTTTCCTTCTGAGAGACCCTTCCAACCCAGGGCTAAGGGAAGCCAGATACATGAAGGTGCCCGGACTCCCGCACAGCAGGGGTTGAGCCTAACGAAGGATGTTCTGGAATCTCCCTCCACCAAGTAATAATTAAATTTGGCATCATCCATGACTTAAATCAGAAAGTCGTCTTGAGCCTTAAAAGGCTGGATAGTATTTCAGACTTGGAGGGCTGCGGGGTATCTGGCGAATCAATTTCTTGACTGCAGGGGGAAGGCAGCTATGGGCAATGCATGCACAAAGAAGCATGGCTGTTGGTTTACGAAAACAGGCCACAGCTGCATGTAGTCTCTGGACCCTAGCCTGCTACTTTAAAGTATAATAGCAAATCCTGTCTCTTGGGGTCCTGCTCTTTGCACATCTTCCATTCCGGGTCTGTCACTGTTTGATCTCAGTAACCCGTGAAGACAGTTAAGGAGGGATCACCAGTCTACTTTGACAAAGAAGCCGAGGCTCCCAAAAAAACAAGTGCCCTTTCGGACACCACACAATTGGTGGGCAGCAAAAACCAGGGCAGGACTTCCGTGTGTCTTGGGCTCCTGCATATCTGACAATCGGGCTCTTGGTCCTACTCTCTACCTGCCAAGGATGTTTCCTTGGACACCAGTGTCTACGCCTGACTCCAGCCCTGCTTTTTTGTCTATCATGGGAAGCATTCTCCCCAGAACTCTGCCTCCTCTAGCTGCACAGCTGCACAGACCCAGATTTCTGCCATGTCAAACTCTGCTAAAAGCTCATCATTATCTCCCCTTGGCCTGCAGAGACTAGACACAAGTCTCTCCTGAGTCCCAACCCCCTGCCTCAAGTTCTTATTCACACCAGGATTTCTGCTAGAACCCCAGGGAGATGTAAAAGACTTAAAAATCCCCAGGAACTATGGAAACCCAGGTTCTAAATCTGGCTCAGCCAGGGCCTGGCAGCCCTCTACTGGCCAGCCAAGTCTTCCACAGCAGCTCAATTGTCTCAGCTGGACAGTGCCTTCCAACTCGACGCCCTGCTGAGCTGCCAGGGCTCCCTGGGTTTTCAAAAGCCCTACAGTGTCATGTCTGCCTCTATGTATTATCTGTAAACTTGACCTAATCAGACAGAAATCCTCCTTTACCTTTTTATCCACAAGTAGTGGCTGGTTCCTGCTATGGAGCAAAGAAACAATGGAGGTAGGTTAACTGAATGAAATCCTTTCAGTAATAATTTTGGAAATATGGGAATTTTTTATAATAAATATATGTTAGCTTTTTTTTTAACTTTTATGATAAATACCTAATAAAAGCAACTTAAGGAAGGGTTTCAGGAGGCTCACTGTTTTAGGGTGCAACCTATTATGGCGGGGAAGCCAAGACATCAATCTTGGAGAGGATGAAAGCCTCGGCTACCACATAGACATCAAACAAGTCCCTGGCTGTGCTGACCCGGAAGAAGTAGATTATCTAGATTCCAGATGACAGAATCAGCCTAACCACCTGTTAATGCGCTGACGCTGCATGGGGAGGGGGAGGGGGAGGGGGAGGGAGGGGAAGGGAGGGGCACTTCTTTGCATGGCTAAGTTCCCTCCAGCTGATGAAGAGCCAGCAACGGCTGACTTCACAATAAACTCCCAACCCAGCACCCCCACAGTCCAATTATTTCAGCTACATTCAAGCCTATTGACATTGCACATTCCGAAGAATAACAGCAAGGCTGTATTAATGAGCCTTTCTGTGAGTCAAAAAAAAATAAAGGCAAGCCGCAGCATAGCATGCTGACAAGGGACTCCACGGAGAGAAAAAGACCTAGAAGGGCAGGGTTATTTCCTCCTGTGGCCAAGGGAAGACAGGAAGAACCTCTGAGTGAGACTCAGAGGATTTGTTCTTATAGAGAGGCCGGCAGTCATGCACTTACTACTCAGTTTTCTCATCTGCACAATGGGCATGGCCATCTTTTGAGGCATATACATCTATCTGTCTTTGTTAGGGTTACTATTCTATGATGAAACACCATGACCAAAAGCAAGTTCAGGAGGAAAGGGTTTATTTGGCTTATGCTTCTGTATGCAGTCCACCACTGAAGGAAGTCAGAACAGGAACTCAAACAGGGCAGGAACCTGGAGGCAGGAGTTAATGCTGAGGCCATGGAGGGGTGCTACTCACTGGCTTGCTCCTCGTGGCTTGCTCAGCCCGCTTTCCTATACAACCCAGGTCCACCTGCCCAGGGATGGCATCATCCACAATGAGCTTAGCCCTCCCCCATCAATCACGAATTAAGAAAATGCCCCATAGACTTGCCTACAACCCAGTCTTATGGGGGTGTTTTCTAGGGTTCCCTCCTCTCAGATGACTCTAGCCTGTGTCTTAAAAGTTGACATAAAATTAGCTAGCAACTTGACCCCTTGTCAACTTAACACACGACACTTTTGAAGAGACAACCTTTCCCTTTAGGGCTCATCTCCATGATCTCAGATTTTAAAAATATCATAAAAAGAAAGCCTATTACAAACTTAAAAGCCCCACAGTTTTTACCAATTCAAACACTTTAAAAGTTCAGTCTCTGCAAAAATCTAAAGTCTCTTTTAAAAATCTAAATTTTCTTAAAAAATTCAAAGCTTCTCAGTTTTAGGCTCCTATAAAATTTTAAATAAAAATAAGTTAAATAGTTTCTTACTTCAAGAGGGAGGAACCAGGGCACAATCACAATCTGAGCCATGCAAACTCCAACAATGTAAATAATTCAATGCCCAGTGTTTGGGATTCACTCACCATCATCTGGGCTCCTCCGAGGGGCTTGGGTCACTTCTCCAGCTCCGCCCTCCGCAGCACACACAGCTTGTCTTCGAGGCTCCAGCTGGCTCCGCTCCACAGCTGCTGCTGTTCTCGGAGGTCATCCCATGGTCCTGGCATCTCCACAAAGCCGGGGTCTTCTGCAGCAACTGGGCTGCACTTTCACCGGTAGCCTCTCCTGGGCTCTCTTCATGGTGGAAAGCCTCAATTTTCTCCATCACCCCATGAATTCTGGAGCTTCCATTGCTTCTCTGGCTGCACCTTCACCAATGGCCTCTCCTGGCCTCTCACAGTGCCAAACCTCAGCTGCTCTCTCTGATCTCTTCATGCCTTCACAACCAGTACCACCTGGGTGACTCTTCCACTACCAAGTTTGGCTGCCAGCACGAGGTACAACCTTGGCTGCCTCTGGAACACAGCTTCTGTGTGCTCACCCTGAGGAAACACTTCCCAGGAGACCTCAATGGTGCTGACCTCTTCACAATCACAGCTGATTCTTCAGCCCCAGCTGACCAGCATCCATTACCCCAGCAAAACAAAGGTTTTACTGGAGTATTCCTGCTATCTTGTTAATCACAGCTGAATCTCCAGCTCCAGCTGACTAGATAACCACAGGTTCTTCTAGCCCAAAGTTCCAAAGTCCTTCTAGGATCCTCCCAAAATCATAGTCAGGTCTGTCACAGCAATACTCCACTATGCTGGTACCAACTTGTCTTAGTTAGGGTGTCTATTACTGTGACAAAACACCGTGACCAAAAGCAATCTGGGGAGGAAAGGGTTTACTTGGCTTACATGCCACATTCATAGTCCATCATGAAGGGCAGAGGAGGTACTTGAGGCAGTTACCTGGAGGCAGGAGCTGATACAGAGGCCACGGAGGGCTGCTGCTTACTGGCTTGCTCCCCATGGCTTGCTCAGTCTGCTTTCTTACAGAACCCAGGACCACCTTTTCCAGTGGTGGCCCCACCCACAATGGGCTGGGCCCTCCCACATCAATCACTAATTAAGAAACTTCTCTACAGTCTAGCGTACAGACCAATCTTATGGAGGCATTTTCTCAGTTGAGGTTCCCTCCTCTCCGATGACTCTAGCCTGTGTCAAATTAACATGAGATTAGCCAGCATGTTATCTTCCACACTCCTGTCCAATCCTGCAATCACCTTTCAGTGGAGGATAGTTTGATCTTCCCCACGCAGAAAAGATGCTTTAAGCATGGAGCCTTCTATTTAGAATGAAACACAAATGGATTTGCTAGCGCCAAGGCATAACTGGGAAAAGGCTGACACATAGCAATGAAATGTCATATGCTAATAGGAGCTCCCTGAGGGACCATGTATCGAAATCAGATTTCAGAGGAAAGGGCCTATTCTGCACAATTAGCAAAGACTGATCAATTTCTAAATATTATCTTCTCCCAAAGTAAATATCAGGATCTCAATCATGTGTTTTCCAAAATTCCTGGAGCATTCAAATTAGACAAATCAATCCAGGGAGTTCTAATTGACTGCCAACATTTAGTTGAGCCCTGTGTTGGGAGCTAAAAATACCATATGTTATGATCCTGAGCTCATAGACCAACAAGCAGTGATTGAAACAATAAAGCACTCCCAGTGTGCGAGAGACACTAATGTCGATGCCTGAGCACAGCACTGAGGAAGCCATTCTGCGTACTTTGTGCATAATTTCCAACCCCCCAGCGACAAGGTGGACACGATGCAATTGAAATGGCCCAGATAGATTTTATTTTGTTGTCTGAAACTGTGCACAGCTACCTCCCTCATCCCTCTCCACTCAGAAATGCCTTCCCCAACTTGGAATACAAGGTCCTGAACCACACCTCCTTCCATGGATGGGCTTCACACACAAGGGTTTTTTTTTTTTTCACCCCTTCAAGATGAGGTATCCTACATAGATCTCTACTGCTATGATAAAGATCATGACCACAGGCAACTTGGAAAGGAAAGGGCTTATTTCATCTTACACATCCCTGTCACTGTCCATCATGAAGAGCAATCGGGAGGAGCTTGAGGCAGGGACCTACGTGGAGGCAAGAGCTGATGCAGAGGCCATGGAGGCCATGCTTCTTACTTGGCTTGCTCCTCATGCCTGGCTCAGCCTGCTGCGCTGAGGACAACCCAGGACCATCTGCCCAAGGATAGCCTCACCTACGGTGGGCAGACACCTCTCACAGCAATCAGTAATGAGAAAATGCCCCCTTAGACTTTCCTCCAGGACAATGTGATGGAGGCATTTTCTCAATTGAGCCTCCTCTTCCCAGATGACTCCCACTTCTGTCAAGTTGAAAAACAGAACAAAACTTATCAAGGTGCTAGGGAAGAAAATGTGGGCTTTATCTTGAAGGTCCATTCAAGACTGACTTCGACTTGCACTGTGTCATCTGCGTTAGCTCAGGAAGTCCTCATGGAGAGACTCTAAAACATGCGATTTTGATACCGTTACAGAGACCCTGCCGCTTAGAAATGGCTTTGCCAGCTTTGCTCCCCCAGCAAACCACAGACACTCCACCCCAAAGCCTGCGTCTCTGCAAACTCTGTAGTAGCTCACATAGCAAGGCCCTTCTCAGAGGGAGATTGTAGTGGGTAGCCATTCCAACCTTAATCTGGAAGTTGCAACCCCCATTGAGGCTTCGGTAACTGTCACGCCTACAAGGCGGGGCCAAGAGAGGACCCTGAAGACCCTAGATCCCAATGTGCTGGCACACTTGATGCCTGGACCCTGGATGCTGGAGGTAAAATGAGTAGAGTTCCCACAGAGAACACCACCGGACTGCGACACACCTTTCCCAGATCCCGCAACCCACCTATCCCTTCACTTGTAAGTTATGCCACTAAATAAACCTCCCATTTAACTATGTGGAGTGGCCTGAATAATTTCACCAATAGGAGATGTAGGTTCAGGGACACTGAGATGAGCGTGATGCCCCAGTGGGAGTGGAGGTGAAGGTTATCTCCTGATAAACCGATAAATAAAAATGTATATTTTTGGTTGTGAGCCTAGCCTTTAACAGCTGAGCCATCTCTCGAAAAAAACCAAAAAAAAAAAAAAAGTATATAATTAGGATGCCCATCATGATGAAATCACTGCCATGATAAAGTTAGTCAACACATCCACTGCCTCACAGGTCACCTCTGTGTACATGTGGTAAGAGCATTAAGTGATAAATTGGTAAATTTCACATTCATGACACAGTATCCTACCACAGTCACTATACCATAACTGATACCCCCAAAACATAAAACATATTCATCCTACCACTGAGAGTTTATATTTGGCCATATCTCTCTTTTCCCATCTATTCACACTTCCCCCATTAGATACCACAAATTTCTGGGATCTATTTATCATATTTGGGAGATTATATTGTTTGCTGTTCTCTGCCTGGCTTATTTTGCTTGGTTGAAGGGTATCCTCAAGTCTCACCTATACTAACAATCTCCTGAACCAAATGCAAGCCAGCCTCCTTTGAGCCCTCCTCTAGACCAGGGCCCTTGGCTTATCAAAGCCTATGTTACTCTACCCTTGAGGACAGCTCATCCTTGACGTCTGATCCACTTGCCCCTCTGCCCTTGTGACGTTTAAACCCTGTGAACCTTCTTAGGTTTGTTCAAGAAGAACACACATCCCTGTTAATAATTTCCGGTGCACAGTAGTCTCAAAGTCTTCTGGCCATTTCGACAAGTTCCAGAACAAGTTTCTTTACCACAGGCACCTACATTTCTGCATCTATGTAGCTGTACACATTTACATGTGCACACATAGCCACATATCAAAACAAACATATGCTGAGATTGCAATCTCCTAGTCCAATCCGGCCACACAAGTGTCCTTCCAATCTCCATGCTTTTGTCTCTCTTCTTTCTCTAGCAGAGAGAAGCTCTTCCCCCATGATCCACAGTGGAGGAGGCCTGTCCCCGTTTGCTTCTCTGTTGTTGTGACAGAACACTTAACCAAAAGCAACTTTGGAGAAGAACAAGCTCATTTGACTCCCAGGCTCCTCATCTCTGGAAACCGAGGTAGGAACTTGAGGCAGAAATTCAAGCAGAGACCATAGAGGAATGCTGCTAACTTGCTTGCTTCCAGACTCACATTTCTTTACCCATTTTATAGAGTCGAGGCCCACCTGCTTACAGGAGGTCCCGCCCACAGTGAGCTGGGCCCTCCCACATCAACTGGCAATCACTGTCCCCACTGACACGTCCACAGGCCAGTCTGATAGAGACAATTCTTCAGCTGAGATTCCCTCTTCCCAGGTATTGCCAAATTGATAACCAAGATTAGCCATCTCAAGTACCTATTTGCTTAACCCTAGTATACACATTCCCTGTGAGAACTGGATTTACCCCCCTCAGAATTACAGTGAGAAGTCATTTGTCCTGTCTTTTCTAAAAGCCAGGCAAAATGCTGTCCAGACAAGCTTGCTGAATTCCAAAGCCTGTTTCATGACGTCATGGCAGACACTGTAATACGATTAGAATCCTTCCTTTCCATGTGCATAGGAGCCTAGGACCCCTAACACTCTTTCTTAGGATGGCGAATGTTCCTCCTGTCCTCAAGGACAGCCTCCTTCCACACTCCCTTCCTCCAGCTACAGCCAGGAATGTCACCTGTGCTGTGGTGACAGAAGCCAGTGCACTGATCTGCGGTGGAGATGGGAGAGAGAGAGAAAATATTTTGTCCTTCAGCACCACTACTGTCCCCTCATCGGATCTGTACCCATAGGGCTCAGGAAATCTGCACAAAAAGCCTTTTCAGCAACTTCAGGGGCTTCTTTCTGTCCCAGCAGCCCACACTCAACCTCCACCAGTTTACTAGGGCTTCTAGCTGAACCCCTCCCCCCCACAAGTGTCTGCCTGAGTGAGCACAGGTTTGAGGCACCGACTCTCCGTGGGTTTTCCTCTCGTTCCTATTTCTGCGGCCTCTGACGGCTTCAGAGACCATCATGGGTTTGAATTAGTCCCAGCTTTTTTTCAGCGTAAGGTACCACTCCTCCCAGATCTCCGCATCCTTGATGAAGCTCAGTTTGGGATATTTTTACAGCTAATGTTTATTTTAGATCTCCAGGCTTAATTTGAATGGGCTAAAAACTCAACTGAAATGTCTTGCTGAAATTTACACAAATCCTAAAACTTTAAAAAAGATACTTTTAAAACTCTCACAATACATCTACAAGACGTCTTAACCACTGCATGTGCGTAGTTATGGAATTTAAAGGGATGTCACTTAAGTCCAACACACCCTCTTTAGGCTCCTGCAATACTTATAATGAGGACAATTTAAAGGAAGACAGAAAGAAAAATTCCCTTCTGGAACCACAAGAAATGTTGTGATGTGGAAACGGGAAGAGAGTCTATTTTTAATTACACTCACTTTCACCAGTTTAATGCTGAAAGTGGTTTTTATTTTAGTTAATTGTACAGAAGAGAGTCTGAGTGAGTTCAGGCAAGGGAGGAAACAGTTTCTCTCCCTAGCAGTGTGAGGGTGGAACAATGGGACTTAATTAATGACCAGCTCCTCACCGGAGCCTCGTTAAGTGTTCCAGCCAGACCCCAGACCTACTCTCCAGGGACGGAAGTGCTCCACCATGGCACTAAGAAGGGAGATGGCATCAAGCTCTGCCTTGCACATCACTGGCTCCTTTTCCCATTGCTAAAGACCAGCAGCAGCCTTGGTCCCAAGTCAAGCACAAACTCCTGTCCCCACAAGATCAGACCGAGGGTGACTCGGCTCCACAGCCAGACACAGTCACCAAGTGACCGGGCTGTGACTCCTTCTGACTTGCCATTGGCTTCCAATAAGACGGCTCTCTCCTGATTTCCGAGACAAGCCTCCTCCAAGCGCTGTATTCTGGTTTGGATCTGAAATGTCCCCCGAAGGAGTGGCTCAGATTTCTGGGGCCGAAGGAGCTCCTGTAAGGATGGGTTGTTTGAAAGTCTGTTTGGCGCCCTCAGATGACTCCTGCATCCTCCCACGCAGGGGCGTTTTCTGCCTGTGCTTGGTCCTCTTTTTACTTCCCAGCCTGGGGTGGCACAGCTAAGGGGACTCTCGCCGGATGCTGTGCTGTTTACGTCACATAAGTCTAATTTCGGGAGGAAATAAGGAAGAGGAGAGAGAGAAGGAGGGGAGAAGGGAGGGGATGGGAGGGCAGGAGAAGGGACAATAGGGGAGGGAAAGACAGAAAAAGAGGGAAAAGGAGGGTGTGGGAGGGGACAGAGGAGGAAGGACAGAAGAGGGGATGGAAGGGGTGGATTGTAAGGATTATGTCCTTAATTGTGTCCCAGCCTAAACAGCGGGCGTGCCCTCTCTGTGCCCTCTTTTTCCACACTTTCTCCTTCTGTACTCTCTGTCTCTCTGTCTCTCTCTCTCTCTCTTCATCCCTCCCAATAAAGCTCCAGAAAGGTAACCAGGGCTCATGATTTTTCTGCCACCACAGCATCCAGTAGTCGGCATGGCCGCCGGGGGCCACCCACAAGTGCTGCCACTTAACCAACATGGATAGGGACAGGAGGACGGGGAAGATGGTGAGAGAATAGGAGAGAGAAGAGACGGGGTGGGGGAGGGGAAGGGAGGGGAGGGGAGGGGAAGGGAGGGGAGGGGAGGGGAGGGAAGAGGGGAGGGAGCTTACATGAACATGGAGAGGAGGGGAGAGAGGAATAGAAGGATGGAGAGAGAAAAGAGAAGAAAGGAAAGGAGGGAGGAAGAGAGAGAGATGGGAGGAAAGACCCCCAGAGGCCTTGTGCTAAAGGCTTGTTCACTCGCCCGTGGTGTTAGTGGCAAGTGGCAGAGCTTCAGAAAGTGAGTCCTAGCTAGAAGGAGTGCGCCTTTGTAGGGGATATGGGGGCTGCCCCTGCCCCCTCCCGCCCCCCCCCCCCCCCCCCCCCCCCCCCCCGCTTCCAGCTACCATGAAGTGAGCAGATTTTCCCTGCCATGTCCTTCCATCATAATTTTCTGCCTCGGAGACCCAGAAACAATGATTCCAGCCAAGATGGACTGAAACCTGTGCGAGAATGAACATCCTCTCTTCCTCGTCCTCCTCCTCCTTTTTTTTTTTTTTTGGTTTTTCAAGACAGGGTTTCTCTGTGTAGCTTTGCACTTTTCCTGGAACTCACTCTGTAGCCCAGGCTGGCCTCAAACTCACAGAGATCCGCCTGCCTCTGCCTCCCGAGTGCTGGGATTAAAGGCGTGCGCCACCACCGCCCGGCTCCTCTCCTCCTTCTAACTTGTTTCCCTCAGGTACTTTTTTTTTTTTTTTTTTTTGGTTTTTCGAGACAGGGTTTCTCTGTGTAGCTTTGCGCCTCTGCCTCCCGAGTGCTGGGATTAAAGGCGTGCGCCACCACCGCCCGGCTCCCTCAGGTACTTTGTGACAGTGGGCGCTGGCTAACACACAGCTCATCAGCCTCCATTCCTTGCTTGCCCTGCTGAGATCTCCTGTTCACAGGGAACCTCAGCCCCACACTGCTTAGGGACTGGCCTGCTCCTTAAGATTTAGTTGGACAAGCAACTTCACCTTCCTCCATGAGCCCATTGCCTGGATTAGTTGCAGGTGAGTATGGAACACACTGGAAAAATTGTGGCAGAAGATAGATAGATAAATAGATAGATAGATAGATAGATAGATAGATCGATAGATAGATAGATGATAGGTAGATAGATAGATAGATATGTAGATAGATAGATAGATAGATAGATAGATAGATATGTAGATAGATAGATATGTAGATAGATAGATAGATAGATAGATAGATAGATAGATAGATAGATAGATAGATAGATAGATGATAAATAGATAGGTAGATAGATAGATAGATAGATAGATAGATAGATAGATAGATAGATAGACAGACAGGCAGATAAAGGTGAGCCTACAGTACACAGAGGAGAGAATCCCAACCCAAACACCCAGAGCTGGGGCCAGACTGAGAAACCATACAGGCAGAACCTCCAGTGGGGGAGTGGCCCAGGTAAAGAGGAGGTGGCACACACCACATCTCAGAGTCACCATCCATCTGCCAAGAGCTCAGAGTCTACCCTTTCCCAAGTTCAGCCACCTACAGAGAGAGCCATCAATGCTCCCTCTTGCCAGCCTCCCCATGCCTCTCCTCTGTAGAGACTGTGCCTCTATCCTTTGTCTTCTCTGGGCCTTTCCTGCTGGGTCCCTCACATCTCCAACAGCCAGAGATTCTCTGAGGCACAGCCAGTGCTCAGTAGCTTTCGACTCCAAGGCCCTGAGCCCCAGACGTGCGCCCCTGTGCTGTGACAAGGGAAGGAGAGGATTTTTTTTTTCTTTTTTTGGAATGTGAGGGTACCAACCTTCCTCCTCGGATGTCAGCATCACAAGCTTGTTCATCTAAAACAAGAGACTCACAGCCTTTTTTCTCTCTCTCTCAAGTGGCACTGAATTGCAGCCAGAAGAGTCCGACAGATCCATGAGCGCTTTGGGGATTGACGCCAGGTGATGGAGACTACTATGCCTGCTGCCTCTATCTTGGGGACTACCGGCCAGTCACGCGCCCCTGCCTTCAGCCTAGGGGGCATCCGGGATTGGGGGGGGGGGGGGGGCTCGGAAAGAAGTTGACAATGAAACACACTGGGCAGACCAGCAGGAACCTAGGAGGCTGACAGAGAGCAACACAAACAAACAGTAACAAACAAAAAACCAGGACCAGAGACTTATTTATTCGCAGCGTGCACGCGCGTGTGCGTTCGCGCATGCGCCCGTTTCACTCACGCTCTAGTGGCGGTGTCTACTCTAGGCAATCACCGACAGCCGAGCTGCACAGCTGCAATTGTAACTGGATGTGTGACTTCAGGCAAACTCTCCTGTCTG
Organism: Peromyscus maniculatus bairdii; assembly: GCF_049852395.1. Classification (NCBI taxonomy): domain Eukaryota; kingdom Metazoa; phylum Chordata; class Mammalia; order Rodentia; family Cricetidae; genus Peromyscus; species Peromyscus maniculatus. The sequence goes on along the minus strand of NC_134873.1, from coordinate 28,144,079 downwards.
GGCCTTGGTAGCATCCTCTTTGAAGTCTAGCTTTCTTCTGTCACTCAGGCTGTCTACGGCTTGGATTGATTGCATTTCGGGCTCAGGAACCTTCTTATCCTGGAACCATGTTTAGGGTTCCACCAAGCCAGAACGCAGCCCACCTCCTTCTAACTCCACTCCCCATTATTTGTGCTTTGAAACCTCACTTCCTCTAACCAGACTAAATCTGCGACAGGTTCATAATCTTTTATTCAAAACCACGGAGCTTCAAAATCCAGCCGTTTCTGGGCTTTAAAAAGGAACCGCGGCTGGGAAGAGAGCTCCTTCAGTAAGGCACATGCCATGCAAGCATGAAAAAAATGACGTTGGTCCCCTGAACCCACGTAACAAAGTCACTTGTGCTGGCATGCACTTGTAATCTGGGAATGGGGAGACAAGAGGATCCCGTGGGTTCATTGGACCATCAGTGGGTTCCTGACCAGACTGACCCTCCCTTAAAAAACAAGGTGGATCACATACTGAGACTGAACCTTCACCTCCACACACACGTACAAACGTACATGCACACAAAACATATAGATGCATGTACTTACACAAAAATATAAAAATAAAACATAAAAATAGTAGAGAATGTGGCTCATATAACATATATCACGTAACATCCATCAAGGCATTCGGGAACATCCCATCATCAAGCACATTAACATATTCCACAGCGAAGTCTGTGAATGTGAAAAATCTCCCAGAATGGGATAAGGATGACTCAGATTAGAATAGTGGATTGGCGCTGGAAACAGAAAGAGATGAACGCAGGCTGTATGGCACCTTCAGCAAGACAAAGATGGGCAAGGACCCTGATGTTCCTCACCCTGACGGTTGGCAACAGGAAAAGTTACAGAAACGCCAGATAGTCCCAGAGAACCCAGGACATAGGGAATGGAATCAATTATGTCCATTTCTTAATTCTGAACTTATATTTTTCCTAAAATTCTGGCCCAAAATGTCCCAGGGTGGAAATGGCATCATGTGGCTGTCATCTTCCAGCTTCCTTTCCATGTTCATCCTTACTCTCTCTACAAAAATAAAAAAAAAAAAGACATACATACCCCTTCCCCATCTGAAATGTTCCCGGTTTGCCTTTCCTCTGGAGCACACAACCAACTTTCCAATCGCCAGTGTCCACAGGCCTCTGAGTCCTAGTACTCTAACCCACATCCCCTTCCCATCTTTCAGAGGCAAAGGTACCAATCATAATTATGTTTCATATTTAATAGGCACACTCATTCACAGTATGTGTATTTTTTTCTAATAAGTTGCATATTAAAAATAATTATAATAGGAATCCAATACAGAAAACAATGATAACATTAAAAGAGCCTTAATAAGACAGGGAAAATTGGTTTTTACGTTTCAAATTATGTACATATTTTGATACAAGTGTGTATGACAGGGTAGTTAACAAAATACATTTAAAATATAAAATATATTGTGCTCATTTAAATTCTGAAAGGGAAGAGAAATGGAAATATAAACTCAGTGAGAAATAAAATAATATTGTAAATTTGTAACTATTTAAAAACAGTCCATTGATGGGGCTAGAAGTATGGTTCAATGATACGACATTAGCCTAGCCTACACAGATCCTGGTTTTAGTCTCCAGTACCTCATCATCACAGCCATCATGGACCAGTGTATTTTATATATTGTCATTTTAATAGTGATAGTGGCTATGACATCACTAAGGTTTTTATATTATAGACATTAAAATAAGGGGTGGGGTATATGTAATCCCATGTCATTAACTGATAGGAAGACATAACTGACATTTGCATGGCATGAATCAACATACATTTGTCTACCAATTTAAAATTAGTGCATGCTGTGCTTCATTTTTTGGGGGGGTTTATACTTTAATAAACAAATGCTCTGTTGAAAACTGAGCTAGCACAAATAATCTCAGGGCAATACTGCGCACGACGTAGAAGGTCAAAGAAGCCGGGCGGCGGCGGCGGCGGCGGCGGCGGCGCACGCCTTTAATCCCAGCACTCGGGAGGCAGAGCCAGGCAGATCTCTGTGAGTTCAAGGCCAGCCTGGGCTACCAAGTGAGCTCCAGGAAAGGAGCAAAGCTACGCAGAGAAACCCTGTCTCGAAAAACAAAAAAAAAAACAAAAAAAAAAAAAAAAAAAAAAGGTCAAAGAAATTAACACAGCACATGTGAAGGGCCAAGACAGGGCAGAACTCAGAGCCTAGATTCTAGGTCCAGCACTAACTCTAAGTCACTGTGTGATGCTGAATAAGTATCCTTATTCCTGGGACCTCAGTTTACTCATGAAAAGAGAGACGTGGATTAAGGCTCTTCAGTCTCAAAACACTTCATCACCCTCTGCAAAAGAAGCTTCCTTGCCCTTTACAGTCAAGGGAAGCATGGATCATGGACTTCCACATGGTTTCTGGTAATAGCATGTGCCACGGACCTCAACATGGTCTCCAGTGGCAGTACAGACCACAGATATCAACAAAGCCCACTGCCACATCTCAGGCCACAGACACTATCAACACCCTCATTGGCACCCTCAAGGACATCAACATGGCCTCTGGGGCAATATGGGCCACAGACACCAATGTGGTTTCTGGTGGTAGCCTGGCCCATGAATATCAACACCACCCCAGGTGGCAGCACAAACCACAGACATCCACCTGGCCTTCAGTGGTAATATAGACCATGGACATCAACATGACCACCAGCTGCAGCAGGACCACAGACCCCAGGGTGTCCCTCTGTGGCAGCACAGACCACTAACATTAACATGGCCACTGTGAGTGGGACCACGCTCCAGTGAGTATATGGGCAAAACAAATTGGGATTGTTTTTGTTTGTTTGGAATTGTTTTGCTTTACTTCTCTCCTCCTCCTCCTCCTCCTTCTTCTTCTGGGGAGAGGGGAGTTTACAAGGGTCGGGGGCTGACCTGAGAGGATTTGGAGGTGGGTGTGATTGGGATACATGATGTGAAATTCCCAAATAATCACATAAATATATTGTGTAAAAAAAAAATACTTCGGCCGGGTGTTGGTAGCCCACGCCTTTAATCCCAGCACTCGGGAGGCAGAGCCAGGCGGATCTCTGTGAGTTCGAGGCCAGCCTGGGCTACCAAGTGAGCTCCAGGAAAGGCGCAAAGCTACACAGAGAAACCCTGCCTCGAAAAACCAAAAAAAAAAAAAAAACTTCATCATCCAGTTTTAAAGGAAGCAGTCCCAGCTTAGAGATAACAGTCCAAGTTAAACTCCCGAGACCAAACCCTTCAGGATGGATTCTCCAGAGAAAATAGTGACCCAAAGGGTGTCATTTTCCCTGCAGATCCTGGGTCCTCTTCAGAATCTAGTGATCAAGAAGGACACTTGGTGGCTCCCCAAGCCTCCCAGACTACACGTTCACCACAGACCCAGAAGAGAATGAAGGAGGGAAAGCAATGCTAAGGCCAGGAAACACAACGCACAGGGCAGTGTCCGTCAGTGGCCAGCCATCGTCAGGTGTCTGAGGTGTCACGGTCGAGTCGGGCATAACATCTGCAGCAAAACTGTGGAAACATTTCACCACGGGAGCCATTGCGTTCATATGATGGTCCGTCTCATGAAGATGCCCTGAGAATCCATCCCACACTCTCTGTTGATTTCCTGTGTGCACCAGTCTGTGCTGAGGTTTTAGCTACACTCTCTCCAGGCTAAAAAGCATCCACAGTGCAAAGGGTGAGAAACACCAGAATTTGTTATCCAACAAAAAGAAAGAAAAAGCCTGGCAGTGGTGGCCCATGCCTTTAATCCCAGCACTTGGGACGCAGAGGCAGGTGGATCTTTGAGTTCAAGGCCAGCCTGATCTACGCAGAGTGAGTTCCAGGACAGTCAGGACTACACAGAAAAAAAAAAAAAACCTGTTTTGAAAAGCAAAAAATAAAATAAAATACATAATTTATATAATATATATAATAAGCACACATCACACGCCATTGAGCGGGCAGTGGATGGCATTTAGTGAACTAGCCCATAGCTAGGACATGTTCATCTGCTAACTCCCAACCACAGCTTCCTGAGAGCTCAGTGTTCGTAAGGGACAGCCAGCTCATTCCGCTCCAGGTCCTTGTACAGGTTGGACAGATGGCACAGTCTTTGAGGACAATTGGCAGGGGTTGAGGAGCAGGAAAGGGGACACTGTCTACTTTTGAGTGTGCTGATTATTACTTTCACAACTGTTCTGGCATGCCTGCCTTTCCTCTCCTACAAAACATGGCAAGTGACCTTGAACCACTGCATCCATCCTCAGGCAGATGCTGTGGACCTACATGCCCAGACCAGGGGACACAGTGGCAGACTTTGAAGTCTAGCATCTGCTTTGAGCAACAACTCAACTATATCCCTTCTGTGTCCCTCTGACTCTTGCCCCTTCTCTTTAAAACTCCCTGTCCCCAGGCCCTGGCTTAAACACCACCTTCAATGTCTGTTCTAAAGGTCCTCCTACTGACTTTGAACTCTGTGCCTCAAAACCTTTCTTTGGTGTTTGTTTCCAGCATCTTCCATTTTTCTTAAACCCTGGCCCTGGTAAAAGTCTTCCACCAGACTTGGGACAAGGCCACTTCCACTGTGCCACCTGAAGAGGGACCTGGGTGGCTGTGAGCCAATGAGTATGGAGAGAGTCTAGAGTGTGAACCAATATAGGCAGATCTTTATGAGGACAATTACTGTCTTCACCTTGTGTATAATTGGTGTTCAGAACATATTCTAGGCTGATAATGAGGCACAGAGGCATGGGGCAGGGCAGACGGGAGGCAACTGCAAAACATCCTGTCTGCTCCCCAAGAACTTTGCCACAGATAGAAGACTATAATGTCCCCAAGAGCAGCAGAGGGCGCTACCGGGGAATGAACCCATGTGTGATGTGTTGGGTCCTCTCCAGACACTGACTCCCCTGGAGCTCAGGGCCCCAACAGAGCTCTCTGTGCACCCTGACCTGATAAGACTCCATCCATGGAGTTGGGCTTTATTCACCATGACACATGCATCCAGGAGACCAAACACAGTAAGAAGCTTAGGGTGGAATTAGGCTGCTTCCTATGAGCACACTGCATGAGGAAAAGGTGTTCACCCTAAAAGGGAGGGCTTGGGCTACAAGTGTATTCTGAGAAGCTCTGGGGGCTGAATTAAGATGAAAGGGAGATGCCGTAGCAATGTAAAAGAGCCTACCAGCAATGATGGTGAGTCTACAGGAATGTATATATTACTAATCAGGAACTAAAAGTAACGGAAAAAAATGCAGCTCCCTCTAAACAAAATTAAAAGTCCATTCAGAAGTCTGGTCATTTAACATAGCAAACTAATACCTTGTATAAAGTAGATTTACACAGACCCCAGCTCTGCCGCCACCTTGTTGAGTGACAGTGTATCACCTCACATCGCTGGGACTCCGTCCCATCACTAATAAAAGGGAGATGGTCAGACCTGTGCATGCTTACATGGAGAAAGCCTAAGTAGGACAGAGTGGGCGTGGGTATGATGAGAACCTGTCCATCCATCTTACCACATCTCTGGAACAACTTTGCATCTCTGTGGTAGCTCCTCACCCCATGTCTCTATGGTGCCACCCTCTGGGCATAGCGAAGCTTTGTCTTACTGAAGACAGCCCTGAGAGAGTTCTCGATGTAATGAAATCTAAGGATTCGGCTGGGCTGCCTGCAGGAAGACCATGTTTTATTGAAAGACCCAAGAACACAGGTCTGCTGGGCCCCTATTTCCTCTTTCTCTGATCCTGAAAGTCATTGGCCACCAGCTGAGCACACACAGGGACAGCCAGGGCCTCTGGCCCACAAGGTCACCACTGGTGCAGAGCAGAGAAGAGGGAAATGGGAGCCCACCCAATATGTTGATGCAGAATCGGGAGAAGGGTGGGTCTTTAAATCAAGGATCCAGTTCTGGAAGATTCTGGGTGACTCAAAACATACTGTAACTTATCTGCCTCTCAGTTTTTCCAAGCTGTGAAATTGGGGAGATGGTAGTCATTCTTACCTCAGAGATCCTGGGGGAAATCAAGGAGATAGGGACATATAGCTTTAGTGAGAACAGAAATTACTAATGCAGGGCCACACCTCCCCAGCACCCAGTAATCAAAACTGTTATAATATCAAATGCTAAGTTGGATTCTCAAAAGGATAAGAAATCAACGGCATAATTAATGACAAGCATTCACAGGGCTCCATTATCCTGTAACAAGTGAAAAAAGAGGAAAATCCCAGTGTTCCCATTTACACAGAAAATGAAGACAATGAAAAGGACCTGAGTAATCTCTTCCAAGGAAGACTGGTTCAGGACTCAAGGAAGGGGAAAAGCTCTGCCCTGGGCCATTTGGAAGCACAAGCAACTCGCTTCCCCGACATAAAAACATGAGTCTTTTTCATGTGTGCACAAAGTCACAAACTTGCTCACGTGTGAATGCACACACAGGTACACACACACACACACACACACACACACACACACACACACACTCACGCCACATTTTTACACTCACTGTTCAACTCCCTGGATCGTGTCTGTTGACTGAGACATACTTTGAAGTAGGGAAAGGAGCCCAGGCTTAGGGGCTTCCTCAGTAAAGCTATGATTTTAGGCAAACGACTTTCTGTGATGCTCATAATTAATCTCCAAAGCTGTCATGGAGATTAAATTAAGTCAGATATATAAAGTGCCTAATCTAATGCTGAGCACACAGTCGGTACTCAGCAATGTACTTTTGCCATAGGAACCAGTGTCTGTTAACTATGGAATGTGTAAAGGTTAAAGTGCTGTTGTGTGTTGGTAGAAGTGAAGGTCATTCAGATGACACCATCAAGGTCTTTTGAGTCATGGAGGTTGGAGTAGGGATCCATCCTGCATTCCAGTCCTGTGTTCCTAACAGGAAGGACATCTCAAACAACCTACAGCACCCAGGACTCTAGTCAGAGTGCTCTGGAAGGCCTTCCCATGCCTTAGCAGCTGGATTGGCGGTGACATTCCAGAAGGACACAATGTGGAAATATCTCTTGACAACATCCCCTTTTTAATACAACACTAACTAAGGGCTCAGTTTGCAATTCTCTGTCTGTAGTTTATAGGGGAAGGTAACAAACCATAGAGAAGAGAAGAGTGCAGTTACCTCATGGAACCTGCAGAAATATACACAGGCCAGGAGGGAAGAGAAGAGAAAGAAAGGCAGGGACTCCCCACAAAGCAAGACAGTGACTATCAGGGCCCCCAAGATGAATAGCCAACAAAGACCCCAGGAAGCATACTCCTGGCTTTGAGGGACAGCATCTCCAATAGGGCACTACCTGCTAGACTCCAAATGGGCTATCCTGATCTCGACAACATCCCCTCATCCAACACTGACAAGACACAGCTTTCGAGAATTTATTGCACAAAAAAACAAGACATGTATCTTGGCCCTGGGGTTGGGATACTCCTCTAGCATCTCTGTCTAAAGACAGGACTTTACCTCTCACCTTCTGCACTCTTGGGCTAGAGAAGTTGGTTCCTAATGCTGTGACCTGCTGTGGGATGTTCTGTATGTCCTGTGGGAGCCCATTCTCAGGTTCCTCGTGGCTTTACCCAGCAGGTCCGCATAGAGGATGATTAGGACCACGGGCCTGAGTGCAGGTGTCTGAGATGGTCTGCACTTGGCTGTGCTGGGGGATGGTCTGTATGTCAAGTTGCTCTGATTGGTCAATAAATAAAACCTGATTGGTCGTGGCTAGGCAGGAAGGATAGGCGGGACTAACAGAGAGGAGAAATAAAAGGACAGGAAGGCAGAAGGAGTCACTGCCAGCCGCCACCCTGACAAGCAGCATGAAAAGATGCTGGTAAGCCACGAGCCTCGTGGCAAGGTATAGATTTATAGAAATGGGTTAATTTAAGATATAAGAACAGTTAGGAAGAAGCCTGCCATGGCCATACAGTTTGTAAGCAATATAAGTCTCTGTGTTTACTTGGTTGGGTCTGAGAGGCTGTGGGACTGGCAGGTGAGAAAGATTTGTCCTGACTGTGGGCTAGGCAGGAAAACTCTAGCTAAAGTGACCCTCAAAGACAAATTCTTCATGGTGTGGTGACCCCCAACCACAAAGTTATTTTGTTGCCACTTCATAACTGTAATTTTGTTACTGTTATGAATTGAAAACTTCTGATATGTAGCATGTCTGATATGGGACCCTCCAGAGGGGTTGCAACCCACAGGTTGAGAAGCACTGGACTAGAAAATTTGTCTAAACCATTAAGTTTGAAGGTTACTTTCTCTCAGACCATCATCTATTAGCCTGTGTTATCACTGGGCAGAAAATGGACTTGTTCAAGCTGCACAAAGCCATGAGGTGCCTGGGCTGCCAATGGGGCTATTTATACCAGAGGTGGAATATCTGAAAACCCCATCTCAGTATCTAACCCAGCACGATCCTCTTATAGGCAATTATTCCCAGTTTGGCATGAAGTCCAAATAAGTGTTTAGAAATGCTGGAACCTCCCGATGAAAGCTATAATTAATGTATCAATGGTTTTCTTCTAAAGGGCACACAATCAAAAAGAGGAGCCAGCATATTAGAGCAATTAGCAGAAATGATAGACTGCTGGGGACAATGGCTTTGCATTCTAGTTGTCAGAATTTGGACATTATCAGGTCAAAGTCTGTTGTGCTTGAAGCCCAAACTGATTAACATTCATGGTGGATGAAGGGCATCACACATGCAGGCTGAACTTTGCAAATAAGGAAATACAAAAGACAAGGTCTTGCCACCATGACCTTAAAATTTGAGCACTATGTGTACTAAAGAGAGAGGAAAAAAGCTAAAGTGCCCCATCAAAGCAGGGCTGTCAGAGAAGGAACTTAGGCGAGGGGAGCTTCAGAAGACTGGAGACGGAGATGAAGCCAGGCATCCCCGCAATGTTCTGAGCTTGCCACTGAACTCTGAGCCCACAAGCAGGGCTTTTAGGAGACACAGCTCCCTACAATGCAATGGTGGATGCCTGGTTTTGTTGCGAACTCCATTGTCTGTCAAATACAGTATCAGTCCCGATTTTACCCTGATGTCACCCTTCTCCCAGAAGACGGCCAGACTCTGGGCAAGACCTTGTATTCTCATTCCTCAGCCCAGGGCCTCACAGAACAATGTTGTTGAGGCTGTGTGAGGCCGAGGACTGACTTCCAGCATCTATCTGACTTGTGAGGACCGTCTTGTCTCTGTATTTCTAGAAACATAGAAGTGCCTTTCCCCAAAACGTCAGTTCATCACAGTTTCCTGTGGCTGCTGTAGCCCTCCCTGTGGGCCACCACCCCTACCTTCCATGGTTCTCCACGAATGGTGTAAGTCACTGGACGACAGGTGTGTGTGTGTATTTGCCTTTAATAACTATGAGCAATTAGTGACTAGTGGGGAGAAGGAGAATTAGCTTCTCCCAGGGACGAGTCCCTTATTGGTTGTCCAATGAAAAGTGGTCAGTCTTGAAATTGACTCAGTTTGGGTTGTTGTTGTTGTTGTTGTTGTTGTGTGTGTATACATACATATATATATGTGTATATATATGTGTATATGTATATGTGTGTATATATATATATGTATATACACACACACACACACACACACACACACACACATACAACAATAACAATCAAAGAAAAAGAGGCTTTTGTGGTGGTATTGTGTTCCCCAAAATATTGTGTACCTTAATAAATTTATCTGGAGTCAGAGAACAGAAAAGCCACTAGTTAGGCAGTGATAGCACACGCCTTTAATCCTAGCATTCCAGAGGCAGAAATCCATCTGGGATCTCTGTGAGTTCAAGGCCACATTGGAAACAGCCAGGCATGGTGACTCATGCCTTTAATCCCAGAAAGCAAGCCTTTAATCCTAGGGAGTGATGGTAGAAAGCAGAAAGGTATATAAGGCGTGAGGATCAGAAACTAGCAGCATTTGGCTGGTTAAGCATTTGGCTGGTTAAGCTTCAGGCTTTCCAGCAGCAGTTCAGCTGAGAGCCATTGGGATAAGAACACAGAAGCTTCCAGTCTGAGGAAACAGGACCAGCTAAGGAATTGGCAAGGTGAGATAGCTGTGGCTTGTTCTGTCTCTCTGACCTTCCAGTATTCACCCCAATAACTGGCCTCAGGTTTGATTTTATCAATAAGAACTTTTAAGATTCCTGCTATAGCTTTTAACTTGAGTGTGTGGATGGGACATGATACGAGTTGGAGAGGTTGATATTAGCCCCTGAGCTGAGTTTCACCTCTCCATAATTTCCATATTCAAGTCCTAGACTCTAAGACACCACAGAATGTGAATGTGTTATAAGATGGGGCCCCTAAGGAAGTAATAATGGTTAACTGGGATTGTAAAAGTAGGGCCCCAATCCAATGTGATTGGCATCCTTATAAGGGGAAGAAGGACCAGATACCAAGAGAAAAGGGCCAGGTGAGGACCCGGAGAGAAGATGGCCATCGGTAAGCAATTGGAAAGGACTGCCAGAGAAATGCCTTATCCTCAGACTTCCACCTTCCAGAACTGTGAGAGAACGTATTTCTGTTACTCATGCACCCAGGCCACGATATTTTGTTATGGGAGCTCTAACAAACTAATACATAAGTTGTGACATGGAAAATCCCCCTTTCTTCTGTCTGATCTCCTTTAAACAGTTGAATGGGAGGCAGGGACACAGAAGAAAAACGGAAACAGAATGTTGTGTGTGTCCATTAGGCTCATTTGGTGGGTAGGGTTGTGTAAGTCTGCTGTCTCCGTATTGATTTTCTGTCTGGATGTTCTATCCATTATTGAAAGTGGAGTATTGAAGTCTCCAACAAACTAAGCCCAAAGTTAGCAGAAGGAAGGAAATAATAAAGATTAGAGCAGAAATAATTGAAGTTGAAAATAGAAAGACAATAGGAAAAAAAATCGATGAAACCAAGAGTTGGTTTTCTGGAAAGATAAATTTGACAAGCCCCTCAGCTAGATTAACTAAGAACAAAAGAAAGAAGACTCAAATAAATAAAACCAGAAGTAAAAGAAGCGGACTTACATCTGACGCCACAGGGAAAAGGGAATCATAAGACTATTATGAGCAATTTTATTTCAACAAATTACATAACCCAGAAGAAATGGATAAATTCCTCGCATTATATAACCTCCCTGTAATGAGTCATGGAGAAGAAATCTGAACAAGATAATAAAAAATAAGGGGTTTGAAGAGGTAATCAGAGACCCAGGGCCAACTAGGTGCCTCTACTGAAGTCTACCGACATTTAAGGAAGAATTAGCCTCCATCCTTCTTAAACTCTGCTAAACAATTGAAAACAGAAGGGACATTTTTCAAATGGATTTCAAGAGGCCACTATCATCAAAGACAAAGAATTTAACAGAGCGCACAGGCCATGTCTCCAGGGAACATAGATGCCAAGCTCCTCGATTACATTCTGTAAACTGAAGTCAACAGCACATTAAAATGATCAAACACAAAAAACGAAGTCTGAGTTACTCTGGGATGCAAGGATGGTTCAACTGAAGACAATAAATGTAACATGGGTAATTGTAGCATGATTTCTAATCGGTTTTAATAATAAAAACTCCGAGTCAGATATGGGGGTAAATGCTGAAAGATCAGAGAAGCAGAGCAGCCAGCCACTAGAAAGACTTCTTACCTCTAGGAATCCTCAGACCAAAAAGGGGCCAATCTCCTGTCTTCTCCCACCTTGTATTACTTTCTCCACTTTCCTCATGCTGGGATCAAAGATGTGAGCCTCCGCTGCCTGGCTCTTTTAGACTGGATCAATCTCTTGTAGCCAGAGTGGCCTTGAACTCCTGATCTTCCTGCTTCCTCCTCCCAAGTGCTGGGATTAAAGGTGTGTGCCACCACTGCCTGGCCTCTATGGTTAACTAGTGGCTAGTTCTGCCCTCTGATCACTAGGCAAGCTTTATTCGTTAGAGCATAAACAAAATATCACTGCAGGTAATATACCACATTAACCAGATGAAAGATAAACGTTGCACAACCATCCCAATAGCTACAGAAAAAAATCAACAAAACTCAAGTTCTTCGAAAAAAAAATTTCTAGGAAACTAGGCTTAGAAGTAATTTGCCGCAGCATAATAAAGACCACACAAAATAATATTAATTAGCTTGAGTATGACAATTTCACAATGCATAAACATCAAGATGTAGATCTTAAATAATATAATTGACCTATCTCAATGAAGTTATTAAAAAACGAGCAAAAAGTCATCTATGAAAAGCCCAGAGTTGATACCTTATCGATGACAGCCTGAAGCCCTTTCCCCTAAGAACAGGCTCCAGGGAAAGAGGCACATGGAGGCCGAGACAATGTTAAGTGTCTTCCTTAGTCCTATTCCACCTTAGTTTTTGAGCAAGGTCTCCCACTGGCTGACAGTAAGCCTTAGGGATGGACACTCCTGGCTCTGCCTTCCCGGCCAGAATTGCAGGTATGTACTGCAAGTGTTCAGCTTCTGATGTGCGTGCTGAAGACTCAAACTCAGGTCCTCATGGTTGCACAGCAAACCCTTTTCTCACCAAGAAACTTCCGTTGCCCCTAGAAGAAAAGTTTTGATAAACAAAAATAATAAAACAAAGAAAAATGAACCAATTTGTAATCAGTAAAGAACAATACATACATAAAGCAATTGGAAGGCCAAAATAAAAGACAGAGGCTGATTCATCTCCACGTTTGGGATGCATATTAAGAATGTCTAAAGTGACTTCAAATTGACTCGGGTGCTCTTCCATTTACTTACTGTGATGACAGGCTGGGTTTCTTAAAATCCCTGGAGCTTGGCTTCCTGCTTTGTTTTGTATTTGAAATGTCGTCTACTCATCTACTCTTAGCCTAAACTGCTCTGAACAGCAGTGACATCACACACTGCCCCAATGTGGGAATGAATTTAGTTTAGGACCACTGAGAAGCAGGGGTGCTGAGTCCATGCTTCCTCCTTTCTCATCTTTGACACCCAACCCCGCCAAAGACTAGTGTTACACAGACTTGTAAAGCCAATAGAACTTGCCCAAACCATGTAGCCCCACGTCTCAACAATCATTGGCTTTTGTGTACACACACACAAAAAAAAAAAGAAAAAGAAAGAACAAAACCCACACACACCCTAGTTGACACACTTTGGATTGCAAGAGCAGTTAGTAAGAAACAAAATTACCAAAGCCAAAAGGCAAGATTGGTATGTGTAGGGACTTTCCCATATCCTGGTGCTATTAACTAATATCTGATGGATTAAGCCTTTGTTCCCATTTCGGCAGATGTTAGGGTCTATGTGCTGGGTTCTAAGACCAGAATAGTGTATTAGTTGTGCTAAGGTCTCAGAGTCGACTAAGATCTGGGGCACTGTTACACTAGTTCGTGGCCATTTGGATATGCTATGTTCATATAATTGCAGCTGTTAGTATCTGTGCAGTGGAATTATTGACTGGCTTGTTTTTCTAAATGATGAGCTAAATTGTCCTGGTATCCCCATCCAGGGACCAAAGCTGAGAAGGAATGTCTTTTTTCTGACTTTTAAAAATCCCAGCTACAATCTCCTTATCCACCTGAGGAGAAAATGTGAGGACACACATCTTCAACCTTTTCCTATCTGATTTGTCAAAGCCCTTGGGTGCCACACTGGGGACTCCCTCAAATAGCTTCTGATTACTGTACCCAGCAGGGAAGCTGCTTTGGAAACTGTCACATTGCCCAGAGAAGAGAGTCCTTCAAAAATGACAAAGGCCCAGCATCATCATGCTCATCTCAGAGTAATTTCCTTCTAGGCTAGCTCTTCCCAGGGAGGGTCTACAGCACTCAGAACATTAATTAGGCTCTATGGCCAGGCTCACTATGGAAACCGTATGTAGGTCTCATCATGGGCTGCATCAGACTCTGGGGAAAAGGGGAGGAATCTGTGACTCTAGAAAAGACATACCAAAAACAGCAAGTGACTATTCAAACCACTTTTTTTTTTTTTTTCGAGACAGGGTTTCTCTGTGTAGCTTTGCGCCTTTCCTGGGACTCACTTGGTAGCCCAGGCTGGCCTCGAACTCACAGAGATCCGCCTGCCTCTGCCTCCCGAGTGCTGGGATTAAAGGCGTGCGCCACCACCTCCCGGCCACTTTTCATATTTTAAGGGACCAAAAGTCCTGGGATGTTTCTCAGTTTCATAGCTCTTTAATATCTTCAGTCATGTTGAGAAAAAAAGGTAACTTTTTAAGGATATTTTTCGTCGGATGGAAGCTGCATAAGGCACTGATGCAGTTTGGCCTTGCTTGTGAATATCTGTGGGTAAAGAAAGAAAAGCATTTGAACACAGCAGTGAGGAGTCCTGTGGGACCATGAAGTTCTGTAGACCTTGACCCAGATTACCTAAGAGTCCTTTAAGGGGTCCAGTGAAACGAAGTCCTCTGTATTCAGATAAGAATGCTCAAGAGCATCCCTTCAACAGGACACCCCGCTGCAGAGTCTCTGGTAATGTCTTTTCTTCATGCTTAGAAGAGAGCCTAGGTGCCCCAGGCTACCTTCCCACGGATGTCTCTGCAGTTGTTTCCGGAAATGTTTCCATTCTAGGGAAAACAAAGGGTCATCAAGAAGAGCTATACAGTAAGTGTTTCCCAACTCCATCCCCCACCCAGCATAGCTGTTCCTCAGATATCCGCTGCTGGAGTCCCTAATCTGGCCTTGAGAATGGGCCACAGCTCTTACATGTACACAAAGTTCAACCTGGCCTCCTCTGTACCAAAAATGAACTCAAGTCCATCATAGTCAGGTTGCAGGACTCCACAGAGGCTACTAGAAATTGCAGTGGTTTCCTGGAGAAACCAACATAATTTGAAGTGGTTGGTTCTGTGCATCTGACCACTTATCAAGAGTGGCTCACCAGCAAAAGTAGAGGCATCCCATGGCTCCCCAGGGCCTCTGACTCCAGGCCCATTAGTCTTCATCAGGCCAAATGTCAATCAAGTTTCCTACCCTATGGCTAACTGCTCTCTTCTGGGAACCCTGATTCGCTTCCATGGAGAACCCCACCTCCCTCACACAACTGTAGAAAGGACAATGTGGGAATATTTGCAATACATGCACTTGGTCACATTGCTTCAGTTTGTATTTGAAAGACCAAAATGTGAAACTAATATTCTTAGCAAGAATAAAGGGAATGTTCCTCCCCAGCGCCCCTCTCGTGCAGCAGTTTTTATACCGCCTTGGTCACAAAAGCCACACATCCAAGATCAAGCTTCTCACTTCCAAGTGGAACAAGAAAAGATCACAGAGGAACAGACAGCCCACCAGTAGGACAACAGCGGAGCGGTCATGGCAGGCAGAGGCTTCCAGAGTTTCGCAACATAACTCCGTCCCATGTGCCGTTCTCAGGATGTCAAATCGGGTCTGCATTAACATGGAGGACAGGGCTGTGAGCGGCACAGATGTAATGGCCAAGGACGCCATGAAAACATAATGAAAGAGAGAAGGTATTGATTAAGTCACTGTCCTTGAGTTTGTGGAGAAAATAAACATAAAAACTCAACGGACTTCCACGCAGACTAACATTTACATGATTTTTTTTTTCCCGTTTTCTCTGGATGACACTATAGAAGAGATAGTACTTTTAAAAATTACTTGTTTTGTGTCTCTGGAGATGTTTTCTTACTATTTTCCGAAAGTTTTAATTGAACAGTGTACTTGCTTACGGCTCTTGTCAGTATTCTTGTGTCACCTTTAATCTTCCTTATTTATCATGTTATTAAACTATTCACCTCATCATTTTAAAGGACTTTAAGAAGATTAAGCTTGTTTAGTTCGCTGTGACTGTATTTATTCTTCAGTTAATTTCCTAATCTCCTGTTCAAGTTTTTAGCACTGCACTGGACATTGGGATGTTAGGATTTGTTTGTTTGTTTGTTTTTGTTTTTATTGATGGGTGCAAACATTTACACACATTTAACATGGTTGTATATAAGAATCCTTTACTACAGTATTGTAAATCTTGCTCTACCTTATCCTTTGTCATTTGATTTGTTTTTTTACCACATTTTAGTAACACGAAGATTCCTTTTTAAACTTTGCCTAGTCGAATCCATTTAATTCTCTGTGAGTTCTCCAATAGATAAGGCGCTCATCTTTAAACAATTAGGCAAATGTTTGTCCATTTCAACCCTTGCTTGATGTTTGCAGTTTTGTGAGTTGATAATTACATAAATATTTAAGAAGTCTTGACACAATGCGTTAAGGGAAATGATAATCTAACCCCTGAGGAGGAGACGCAGAGAACAGAAAGCATGGTATAACGTTGCTCATCTGAGAATGCGGCTCTCTTCCTATCTGAGGCTAATTTATGAGCTCAACAGACTTTTTAAATTAAAAAATAACAATTATCAACATTGACAACAAGCAGATAAGTACATGGGAAGTAATCCCACACATCCCCTTCCATCTTATCTTTAAGAAACACAACCTGTGTCTGCCTATCAGCTGTGTCCTTTCCGTAGGTCACTGCAAGTAACCACAACCCCAAATTGTGTTTTTATCATCTTCATACATTTTCACATTTACTGTTTAAACAGGTACTATTATGCCTCTTTATGCTGCATAGACACAAAGGTTAGACACGTGACATTGTCATCCTCTGTGACATACTTTATCTGTGTATGTAGGGGGTGGGTATATGTGCAGATGGTGTGTGTTGAGGGGTGGTCTCTGCCCTTACACTCACAGAGGCCAGAGAAAGACACTGGGTGTCCTGCCTAGCACTCTACACGTTGCCCTTTGAAACGGGATCCCTCTCACTAAATCTGGAAGGTAGGTTGGCTGCCAGCCAATCCCAGCAATCCTCCTGTCTCTGCTCCCAGTCTGTTTTGGGGGAGTCCTCCACTGCAAAGCAGATTATACCAGAACAACCTTTCCTCAGTGATACATATTGTGATTCAACCATTGTTAAAAATACGGTAACATGTCATCTCTTTAACAGGTATTCAGGGGTTTTTGTTGTTGCTGTTGTTGTTTGTTTGTTTGTTTGTTTGTTTGTTTTTACATTTATACACAATCCTTTGTGCCTGCCTCCAAAATAATTTGCAAGGGTTAGTCAAAATTTCAACAGGATATTTTTAGAATGAGACGCGATGATTTTATGGTTTATTTAAAACACTTTTAAAATTCAGGGAAAACATTTCAGGGGCTGGAGAGAGAGCTCAACGGTGGAGAATGCTTACTGCTCTTGAGAGGGCCTGAGTTCTGTTCCTAGAACCTACAACAGGAAGTTTACAACTGCCTGTAACTCCAGTTCCAAGGGATTCCACACTCTCTGGCCTCCACGGGTACTTGCATGTACATGATGCACATAAATCCATGAAGGCACACACATACACATGAACAAAAATAAATAAACAAATAAGAACTTAATAAAATCTCTTGTGAATAATGGGAACACTAACACCAATATTAAAAATATATTATAAACTTTTAATAATAGAAATAAGTGGTTATTGGTTCAGGAATAGAGAGAGCAATAGGATTTTTCAAAGAGCTCAAAAATGAATCCAACTCCATTTGATGCAAGTACATGCAAGATTAAAGGAGACATTTTTAACCAATGATAAAAGCTGATCCAATCGATACTGCCTTGAAGATTGGCTAGCCATTTGGTAAAAGCAAGCTTGGATTCCTACCACATTCTTATATATGAATAAATTTGAACAGAAAACCAAGTAACATATTACAAGTGCTGCACACAGACATGACCAACTCTTCCATGAATGTATAAAAAAGGGTCATCAGGTCTCACAATGAAAGAGGCACAGTTTGTGGTTTTTAATCTATCAGAATGGCAGGGATTTAAATGATATAAATGACACCAATGCCCAGGGATGACTGAGGACATATCAAAAAGCTGATGGTGGTCTAACGGTACCTATCTTCATTAAAATCCAATTATTCTTTAAATCAGTAATTCTCCAACAGTTTAATTTTACTGACAACTGGTACAAGTGCGCTAAAATTTTTCTACAATAAACATGTGCCATAATCTGCAATAGCAAAAATCTGAATTAACATAAGTATTTTGGGTAGGCAACTAAATGAATGATAATTCATGGCAGGGAATACCAATTACATTCAATTAACATTATGGTAGATTTTTAAGTAAAAATACAGATCCCCAGAGCTCACTGACCAGCCAGCTTTGACAAATCAGTATGTCCTGGTTCAGTGTGAGAGCCTGTCTTAAGATAAAGTATGTGGAAAGTGATTGAGAAAGACACACATGTCAACCCTTGGCCTCCACATGCACACATGTTTTGTGAGAGAGACACACACAATGCCACCTGTACACATGCACACTCATCCAGACATATGCGTGCACTCGTGAACACATACACAGATCATATACATACACACAAAATGAAGTAAATATCAAACTCAAAGGGGTACCCAGTAATGACATAGGAAATTACATTCTCAGGGTATGTAACAACTCCTGACCACTAACCACATGTCCCTGGGGAAGGTTGGATCAATCTGATTTGTATTAAGATCTTTGTTGAGGATATTGTTGTAATTATCTACACCCTCTTCAGGTTATATTAATTCAAGAATGCCATTTGTTTCCTGTTGAGACTCTGATTTCTATCTATAGGATGATGTGATTTATGATGCACTCCCCCAAATTATCATACACATACATGTACACATACACAATACATGTATAGAAACTTCCTGGAAGGACACAGAAAATTGTGACTCTAGATGATGGAGTTCATTCATAGAAATCAAAAATGATGTGTGTTTTACATTTTCCTTTTTATAAGTTTTTGCCAAGCAAAAGATGATGTATTTCCCTTTAAATATAGAGGTATATTGAAAAATAGAGAATTAGAAATCTGTCACTCTGCTTAAGTCTACCCTGTTCTCTGAAGTAGAATGACATTAAACACCTAATCTCCATCAGAATGAACACTTCTATTCTAGAAATCTCTGTTCTAATAATCACCACTGTTAGACACATGACTCTTGGAACCTATAGCCAGTCTGTCTCTCGGCTCCTTACCACGCCAAGAACAAACCTGTAAGATGAGAGTGTTCACTTCACCTAAGAATCTAGTCATAAGATATTTGAAAGATCAAAACACAGAAATCTGGAAATATATTTCTTTGTTAGATCACTTGCCAAGTGCACATGTAAACGTAGTCTTGATGTCCAATCCCCCCTCCCACGCCTGCCTCTCTCTCTCTCTCTCTCTCTCTCTCTCTCTCTCTCTCTCTCTCTCTCTCTCTCTCTCTCTTTCTCTCTCTCTCTCTCAAAACAGCAGTTATCTTAGGAAAAAGGCCAGTCACTATGATTTACACCTGTAATCCCAACACTTTACCTTCTGGGAGATGAGGATTCCCATGAGTCTGAAGCTTAGATTTCCCTAACGGAAACTATGCCACCAAAGTGACCTTCTCCTGATACTACACCATTTTTGGCATGCTTATTTGGAGGATGGTGAACTTCAGAGAATAAAGGGGAGATTGGTTTAATCTGTCTCTCCTACAATAAGACTTGGATAGGAATTTGGCATGGAATCGACCCCATGAGAAAGATAGGGCTTGATGAAAAATGGCTGACACATGACATCAGACACCCACATTTAATTCCAGGGAGCCCAGAGGCTAATTCTTGGGATTCAGCAAACCAGTCTTCCCAATGAAGAAGCCACCTCCCTATTAGAGACAATTACTCACTTTTGACCAAGTTCACAGTCAAGTGGTCCGAGAGATATCACAGAGCAGAACATGTCTTACCATCCATCAGTGCTGCTAAGCAAAGGCTACAATTATGCCTCCAGTTGAATGTCTGGATTCCTCTCCTGTGCTGTGCATGCGTGCGAACACACACACACACACACACACACACACACACACTCAAACACTTGTGCACACACATTCACACCATATACTCATGCACACAATCGCATACACTTGTGCACACACTCACATGCTCATGCACGCACACATGCAGGGCACAGCGGTTTCCTTAGGGAAAAAAGCCGGTTGTGGTGGCTGTAACCCCACCACTTTACCTTCCGTCTCGTTAAAGAACAGAACGAGCTGCCATGGTCCAAAGCTGCCAACAGTCATGTCTGAGCTCATTGCGTCAGAATTCGCACAAGCAAGGGTGGAACTCAGCGATTGTGTTTATTGTCTGCAACCAAACTGTTAACAGCACAACCGAATTGTTATTTTCCTCACAATGAAGTGTTTGATCTGGCACACATGTCAAGGTTTACTCTGCTAGGACCCGCCTGCTCCCCCTAACTTCAGTTCAGCAGTTCAGTTTAACAAGCTTCCTTGTGTGAATCTCTGTATCAATCATTTGCTGCGAGCAGAGAGAGAAAAAGACTCCACTCTTTCCATCAAAGAGATGGTAACCCAGTTGGGAATACAGAAAGGAACCAAATGTACACAGCTTGCGTTGTTCCATAGAGTAGTGGGAGCAGATGGATGTAGTGCTGGGTTGCCGGCATGTGATTCATTTGAGGGGTAGACCGCAGAAAGAACCATTGAGGCTTTGAAGAGGTCTATGAATGATGGTTTGAAAAGTTGCTCCAAAATCTTCAAGGAATACCAGAGGAGAAATGACATTTTGGGCATACCTCCGAACATGTACAAATCCACAGGTAGGGCTGAAATTGCTGGCAACAGTGAGAGAAGACTCAGTCAGAAAATGGTCAGGGTTCCTTAACACAGAATTGGATTCTATACTGCAGGCAATACGGAGCCCTGAAAGGCTTTTCCAGCGGGGAATGAACAAGGTCAGAGGTGCTGTCTCCCTGGGATGGTTGACACTAAATTGCCCTGGTGAGAGTATTTCAGTGTTACCATTATACACAAGGGGTGAGTATCAATAAACCCAGGACAGCACATGTCTCTGCAGGAACACCTTTGTCCGCTGCTCAGAATAAATAGCACTTTGTCCACATCTGTCCATTCTCCCAGGAAATTCAAAGAAACTTGGGGACTTTGTCTCTTTAATCTTTTCCTAGTGGCTCTCGGAGATGGGGTGAGGAAAATAACACTACTTCAGCTGGGTGCTCCCAAATACTTTCAAGCCTGGTATGTGTGAATTACCATGAAGGAGGGCTTTGATCTCTGTCAATCTCACCCACTCTCTGCCAAGAGGGCAACTGTCCCTGGACCTCCTGAGTTGGCCGAGCTTGGAGGGCTAGACTTGGGGTAAAGACTGCGGAGATGCAACATTTCCAAACAATAGGCCTTTTATTATAAAAGGTAAGTCTAGACTATATTAAAAAAAACATTTAAAAAGTGGACATTAAAAACACAGAAGTGAAGACGTTTAACCTGTGAATGTATGCTCCTTCTGGCCTTTTTGACCACATAAGAAAATCAATCAGCACCAAAGGGAATATAAAATTGGGGGTCCTGATAAATTTCAGTCCTGCTGGAGGAAGTGAGAGGTGTGGAAATGTGTACATTCCGTGAGGAGTCGGCAAGCACAGTGCGTGGTAATTTTTGGTGATGTCCACATTCTGGAAAACTGCTGATGGGCAGAAGGCATCTCCCCTGCCACTCCGCAAATGGCATATCAGGCAGGGGACGTGCAGGGGCGTTTTACATCACGGCCGGGGTGACCTCAGAATCCCCTCCAAATCCTGGATTAGCTGACTGTGAAACTCTGTGAAATGACAAGAGCACCAGATTAATCCCAGAGCTTTAGTTCAGCCCCTCTTTGGCTCCTCTGTGGAGAGGAGATATGAATTTAGAACTCGATCAGGCTAAAATAAGAACCCTCCCTCGGCCACTAACTAGTGGAGCGGCTTTCATAAAACTTTTAACTACTGTAAGACTCAGTTTCTTCCTCTGTAAAATTAAATCCCCTCATAAATGTTTGAGAATTTGAAAGAGAGAGAGAGAGAGCTCTGCACCTGTGCAGTAAGCCCTCAGATTACTCATGTTCTCTGTCATCCTTGTCACCCCCAGGCCCCTAAGCAATGGAGCGGAAACCATCACTCATCTCTGGGGCAGCTGGTGCCATCCACCCTCATGCACACACATTCCCCAGGATGTAGGATGCCCATTGCACTCACTATGAGCCTGAATTTCTCACCCTCACCACTGCTATGACCTCTGAGGTATCAAAGGCTAAATGATATGCTCAGTATCCAAAGCTCTTGTAGTAACTGTCAGAATTCTAAATCACACATGGGTCGGTTAATATTGATAGTCACCTTGACAGGTTCTGGGACCATATAGGAGATATCCTCTGGGCATGTCTGTAAGGCAGTTGCTAGATTAGGTTAATGGAGGTAGGAAGGCCTGCCATAAATACGGGTAGCATTATGCCACAGGCTGGATTCCAAGACCATTGTAACGAAGAGAAAGGCAGAAGAGCACCAGCATTCACTGCTCTCTGCTTCCTGACAGCAGATGCGACGTGACCAACTGCCTCATGCCCCTCCTGCAATGCCCTCCCTGCCACGGTGAACTGTACCCTCAAATTGTGAGCCCCAATAAATGTTCATTCCCTTAAGTCCTTTGACAGGTAGGCTTTCAACACAGCGACAAGAAAAGTTCCTGACATGCCATCCTATTGGGTCTCCTCAACACATTCCCAACAGTCACCCCTTTCTCCCCTGGCCTTCCATAGCTCCGGTCTTTGTCCTCTGTGTGGTACTCATTGCCCAGCATTGCTGTTCTCTTGCAAGCCTTAACCCCATAAAGGGCTGTGAGCTCTTGAGGATAGAGTTATCTCTTCGTCCCTAGCTCCGAATGTAACACACAGAGTGAAAAACCAATACATACTTTGAGAGGACATTAGAGTGTATTTAGTGTGACTCTTTATAGCTGTTATAGTGACAGAAGAGCAGTTCTTTTTCTTAGAAATATATATATATTGGTTTTTCGAGACAGGGTTTCTCTGTGTAACTTTGCACCTTTCCTGGATCTCACTCCATAGACCAGGCTGGCCTCAACTCACAAAGATCCTCCTGGCTCTGCCTCCCAAGTGCTGGGATTAAAGGTGTGTGCCACCACCGCCCGGCTCCTTAGAAATATTTTATGTTGATATGGAATTGTTAAAAACAGAAGATCTCCTCCCAGCCCTAGGTATTCCTAACTAATGAGGAGGCTGGGGAAAAGAAATCCACTCCTCCCCTATGAGCCAGCCCCTCTGATCAAGAAGCTAGTCCCAATTATACAGCCAGCACCCTGAGGTGACCCAGAGGAGAGGGTGGGGCTGTCTCCAGCACAGAGGACTAGCAAGGGTCCTGGTATGAAGAGTGTGGCCCTTTCTCCCCTGGAATTCCAGAGAATTAAGGTTCTGGATCATTCAGTCCTGTCATCATAAGCCATCAAGGGCTCTGAGGCACCCTGGTAACTCGTTAGGTTAGAGCTGATGACACTAAGGTGTCAGTCCACAGAGCCTCATGTTCAGAGCCACAGTTGTCCCTGAAAACTCTTGCGGTGTCATTTCAACACTCTGCCCCTCTCCAGAAACATTGTCCTCTTTTGATCAACACTTAAAACTCTCCCAAATCTAGGCAAGAAGTGGGGTCTTTGTTCTAGTCATCTATTGCCGTGAGCACACACCACTAAAAGTCAGTGGGTTTTGAAACAGTGTAGCCATTTTCTTGACTCCATGGTATAAGAAGTGGGCAAGGAGCCGGGCGGTGGTGGCGCACGCCTTTAATCCCAGCACTCGGGAGGCAGAGCCAGGTGGATCTCTGTGAGTTCGAGGCCAGCCTGGGCTACCAAGTGAGTCCCAGGAAAGGCGCAAAGCTACACAGAGAAACCCTGTCTTGAAAAACAAAAAAAAAAAAAACAAAAAAAAAAAAAAAAAAAGAAAGAAAAAAGAAAAAAAAAAAGAAGTGGGCAAGGCTCAACTTGGAACAGGTTGGCATGATAGCTCCACTCTGGTGTCTTCCACAATGGTGAAATAGCTAAGTTTGGACTCAGATAGACTGGTATTGAAGACTACCTGCGACCTTCCAGCATGACAGACTTCTACATATGATGGCTTAACCACCTCAGAGATCATTAAGACTCAAGAAATGCAAGCTTTAAATGCCTTAGGGGCTTTAATAGTATCATTTCAACACACTTCATTGGTCATAAAGCCTACCCAGATTCAGATAATGAATTCAAATTCCATTTCTTTACTGACAGACTGCCAAAGATCCCATAGCTACCTTTTATCTTCTAAATGAAGAAGCAATCAAGAGAAGGTGGCTGTTTCATCACACACACACACACACACACAAATTATTTCTGTCTCCTGCTGGTCTTCTTATATTTCTACCATGGCTCCCAGAGTAATCAGTCATCTCTGAGCCAAGCCAAGAGTACCTTTCTTATGAACCCAAATAATCCAAATGTGGAACAGCCTATGGCTTACAATGAGGTCATCCTGACATTAATTTCAGATTTTTTTACTATCAGGTTAACCTACCTGGATAATGGCTGGTTCTTCGCCTTTCATTCCAATTCTTCCCCCAGTGAATTCTGGGAGTTATAAAGGAATATTCCCAAGACATAGTTGTCCAATGTGAGATGTTCAGTAGTAGGTCTGCTCAGGTTGTTCATGCACATACTCTGTTTTCATTCCTTCTAACTTCCCTAAAAATGGATAGATGATAGAAGGATGGCTGGGGGATGGATTAAATAGGTAGATAACTCCTCTGTGACACGATTATCTGCATATTGGCTATGATTTTAGAAGGACAGTCTAGTGAGCCTAGCCAAGAGCTCTCACAACACAATCAGCAGCACATGGGCTTTCCTGGTACTCATAACATTTTGCCTCCAAAAGCATTGGCCAAGAACACCATTCTGCAGATACCTGAGCACAATAAAGCTACAGTTAGAGAGTGTTACAATGTGAACCCGGTACCTCTACCCTTCCTCTCTTTCTTACTTTGCATAGTTATAACTAGGGCCTTTCTATCATGAATCCACAGCCAAAGCCATCCTCCTCCGTCTGTAGATGACTACCATCTGCTCCTTGAGTCATCAGTGTGATTCTGACAAGATGTGTCATATACCCCAACTATCTTGAGACTTTGGCTGCCATCCGGAAGGCTCATTGTTTTTGTCTACATGCAGAGTGTGTGTGTGTGTGTGTGTGTGTGTGTGTGTGTGTGTGTGTGTGTGTGTGTGTGAGATACTATAGGCACAACATTGTATGGAGTCAGGCATATCTGAGTTGAGTTGTATTTCTTCAACTTACTAGGCATGCAGACCCCAGAAAGGTTTTTAATCTCTTAGTGTCTATTTCCACAGCCATTAAGCAAAGGTAATGGTATCAATAAAGCACGTGAACTATAGGAATTAGATTAACAAGGACAATTTAATACAGAATGTGCTCTTTAAAAATGTTTTTTTTTTTAAAAAGAAACTACCTTTCATGGGATGACTATGGCGTTGGTGGTTTGATCGTGGTAGTCGTGGTGGTGGTGGATATGCTAGTAGGGCATTGGTGGTGATGCAACTGCAGTAGTAGTGATAATACGGTAATGATGTTGGTAGTGGTGATGGTAATGGTGATGCTGGTAGCAGTGACAGTGGTGGTGATAATGGGGTAGTGGTATTATCCGGTCAATTTACCTGCCTATGACTCAAAACCCTGTCATGCCATGAATCTGGTCATGTCCACCACTTTGGATCACATAGCTTCAACTGCCTCGATTCTATTACTCTCACGATGCTCCACATTCTGGCGTTGAATCTCTCTGTCATCCATCTGCTAATTCCTTGCCATAGCAGGTTTGTTGAGTCACTATAACGCAGGACGCATGTGCCAGAACCTGAGGACACAGCGTGAAGAAGGGAGTCTTTACCCTGATGGATTCTATACTCACTTCAAGCTGAGCCAATTCTGCCTTCTCTGTGCTCTGCCTTGCTGGCGGAATGCCCAACGTCGGCCTCACCTCAGTCCTCAGTCCCTCTCCTGAGTACCATTCTTAAGCCTCTCCCTTGCCCCTCTTCTAACAGTTCCCTCAGAAAAGAGCTTACCAACTCTAGCCCAGACCTCCTAGAAAATGGTATTTATGTGACTCCACCCACATGGCAGAGGTAGAGGACCCCTTACCACAGCTTGCATCTCCAGGCTTAGAAAGGTACACAAACTGTAACAACAACCTTGGATTGGGCAACCTCCATGCACTTCGGGCATTCTTTGATTACTCCTCCCAGGCAGTATGGGATTGGGGCCTGTGTCTCCATTTTAGAACACTAGGCTCAACTAATGAATGGTGTAGACAGGGTTCAGACACAGGTATGACTAGACATGAGCAAAGCCACACAGAAAGCTAAAGGATAACTTTCTCCCATTTGAGTGTGGATATTAAGCCTCCTTGGGAGCATTTTCACTGTCTAGGTCTCCCCATAGTGTGCATGTTAGTTAACTAATAGGAGTTGAGCTACCTAGAGAATGGAGATGACATGTAGAATAGTGATAAGGGACTCAATGATAGAGACCCTTGGCAGGCAAAGACCAGCAACCTTCCCAAGGCCCCGTCACACCCCTGGGACATAGCTGGGAAGAGGCTTTCTTTCTTTAAGAGTCTCACTGTCCTTGAACTGGTCTGAAGGGGGATTCTGTTTCTTCTGACAGTGCTCACTAAGTCAACTGACACCAGACAGGACCCATCTTCTTTTCCTCTTTATTTTCCCAGTGCCTAGCCTCATGGGCAAGGGTACCCAGAGTTGATGGCTTAGTAGTATGCAGCAGCTACCCATTAATGTTAATGGATTCACTCTTCCCCCCGCCCAGGTTTGTTTGGTAGGAATGAAACGTCCCAGTCTATTCCACATGGAATATGTACCTCTTTCAGCATCATTTGCAAAAGTGTTCTAAAATTGAAAATTGTTGTGGGCTAAAATTGTCTGCCCTCTTCTGCATTTTTATTCAGTCTCAGAATAATGCTGTGATGAGGAATGAACAGATGTTTGAGGCAGGTAGAGCCTGCTTTTACCAACATAGCAAACAGAATCATCAAACCATTTTCATCCATCACAACAAAATCATAGCTCTTCCAGACCCGTGTGGGCAGATCCAGAAGAGGGAAGAGATTCCATTAAGAAGTTTTGGGGACTGACTGAGCAGCCTATAAAAGCCATCGGCTTATTCTCACCAAGGAGAAATCACAGGAGGAGAGCCTGGACTTTGAAGTCAAGGGACCAGCATGTCATTCTTAGCTCTGCTACCTACAAAGGATGACCTAAGGTCTTGGAGACGCTGTTTTAACATCTGTAAGACAGAAATAAGGGGCTAGGGAGATGTCTGAGGGGGTAAACTGATCCCTATGCAAGGCTGAGTACTTGAGGTCAGATCCCTAAAACCGATGGAAAGTAGCTGGGCATAGGGGTGCACACCAGTGCTGTGGGGCAGAGACAGGCAGATCTCTGGGCCTTGCTGGCCAGCCAGTCTAGCTGAAATCATGAGCATCGGTTCAGAGTGACCTTGTCTCAAAATACTGGTGGAGAGTAATGTAAGAAAATACTACCCAGTGTGATGGTTTGAATAGGAATGTGTTGTGGAACATTATTTTAACCAGGCAAAGAGGTGTTACATTTGTTTATGCTGCAGAATACTACTTTAACTGTGTAAAGGTGTGTTACTTTATGCTGCATTTGTTTGATTATGTAAAGATGTGTTGCGTTTATTTCCCCTTGCCTGCCTAAGGCACTTGATTGGTCTAATAAAGAACTGAATGGCCAATAGTGAGGCAGGAGAAGGATAGGCGGGGCTGGCAGGCAGAGAGAATAAGCAGGAGGAGAAATCTAGGCTTGAGAAAAGAAAGGAGAGTAAGAGAGAAGAAGGAGGAGAAGAAAATGAGGGAGACACCCTGGACCAGAAGCCAGGAGGATGCCAGCCAGACACTGAGAAGCAGTGAAAGTAAGATATACAGAAGGAAATAAAAGTAAAGAGCCCTGAGGCAAAGGGTAGATAAAGAGAAACAGGTTAATATAAGTTAAAAGAGCTAGCCAGAAATGAGCCCAAGCTAGGCCAAGCATTCAAAACTAATAAGTCTCCATGTCATCCTTTGGGAGCCGGTTGGTAGTCCAAAAAGAAAAAACCTGGTACAGGAATGGACCCCATAGATTTGTGTGTTTGCATGCCTGGCCATAGGGAGTGGCACTATTAGGAGGTGTGGCCTTGTTGTAGTAGGTGTGGCCTTGTTGCTGGAAGTGTGTCACTGTGGAAGTGGGCTTGAGGTTGTATATGCTCAAGCTACACCCACAGTGGCATACAGTCTCCTGCTGCCTGTGGTTCAAGATGCAGGATACTCGACTGTTTCTCCAGCACCATGTCTGTCTGTATGCCACCATGTCCCACCATGATGATAATGGACTAAACCTCTGAAACTGTAAGCTAGCCCCAATTAAATGTTTTTCTTTATAAGAATTGCCACAGTCATAGTGTCTCTTTGCAGCAATAGAAACCCTAACTAAGACACCTAACTTACACAGTTGAGTGTACACACAACACACACACACACACACACACACACACACACACACACACACACACACCACATGTGCACATGGGAAAAAAAGAGAGATAGATAGACAATAATTCTGCTGATCAGCCTAAATAAGAAAACACATAAAATATGCACCATAGTGAACATTACATGGTAAGTATTGAGCAATAGCTTTTACTTCTATTAACATAAAAATAATATGAAAGGATTATAAATTAATGGATTAAGCCACCATGCAAATGGTTTATTCTCAGCAAAACCAGCATTAAATTAGCCTGGAAGGTCTGAGATAAACTTTATCTTACTGTTACTAGGAAAACTGAGGTCTCTTTTTGGGTTATTAGTCTAGTTAATAAAAGCATTTAAAAGCAGACTTAGAAGGAGGCTCAAGGAGGGTTTCATTAGACTTTGAGAGAAGAGGAATGGGACTGGAAAGCTGTAAATCCTGGCCACAGCTGGAAGAGGGAAATGAAAAAGAGGAAGTGAAAAGGTCATGCCTTCTACAGCAGAGGATGGCAAGCAGCTGTGTAGTGGAAGGTGAGGGGGTGGCTTCGGAGAAAGCCCAGAGTGCCAGGGCAAGTGTGGTTAGACATTTGGCCAGTATCTGAAAGAAGTAGAAATAGAAAAAGAAAAGAAAAGAAGGAAGGAAAGAAAGAAGGGAGGGGAAGGGAGGGGAGGGGAGGGGAGGGGAGGGGAGGGGAGGGGAGGGGAGGGGAGGGGAGGGGAGGGGAGGGGAGGGGAGGGGAGGAAAGGTTGCAGATTTAGGACACAAAGGAGGAAAAAGACTCTACAATGCTACCCCGTGGAAACACAGTCAATGTCTGTCCAAGCAAGCAAGAGGCTGCTGGGAAGATAACTACAATATAACATTAAGGGGATAATTAGTCCTCCCCTCTTTAGCATGTCTTCAGGTGAACCAGCTGCCCTGGAGGCTGGGCTCCAAGTGATTGACAGGCACAGCTTAATTAACTTTAAGGAGCCAGCAATATGTAAGGTTTTGAGTAGCTTAGAGTATCAGGGCAGAGGCAGAATTTAGATTCTTTTGATGAGGGTTTGTTTTAAGAGTTCTCAGCAGAGCCCAGAAACCTCCACCTTCTGGCAATTTAAATCTTAAGGAGGGACTTCCCTGGCTGCTGTTTTCCAGGACATGGCCTCTAAAGCTGCTAATCTCTGTACCGTTGCTACCACCTAGAAAGAAGTAGTTAGGGAAGATAAATGATGTGTTCCTCGAATGTGGTGTATGTGATCAGGCTTTCTCCTCAGCCTGCCCTTCATCCCTAACTGGTCAGACCAATGATGTTTAACCACAGCATTACAGATAAGGAAGACAGAGTGACCAGCCCAGCTCACCTCTCCAGTGCACCCAGGAAGGGAAATGGGAAATGTTCTCAGAGAATTCATCAGCTGCTCAGCTGCTGAAACATCAAGAAAAGACACCTTGAAAATTAGATCTCTTCATTCTCAAAGAATGCTGGACAGCTCCGTGTGACAGCGCCCTGGGGTAGGGACCGCTGTACCTCTGCTGCACCGGCTGAAAGGAAAGGTTAGTGATGGGAAATGAGAAAGGCAGGAGAGGACCATGTGGGGGCAGAGTTCTCCCATGGCATGGATAGCACTTGTTCCTGTCAGCTGGACTTGCAGTCTGTTGTTCAATCATTTATTCTTTCCACAAATATTTGCTGAGTCTTTACTATGGCCAAAGCCTCTGTGACAGGGGATCAAGACACTGAAGCTGGCTAAGTAGGTTGTACTGGCATCAGAGAGATTAAGAGAGGGGAAGGTTCTTACCAGTCAACTAGTGCATGCAAGACAGTGAAACCCAAGGGCAGGGAACCCGTGTTCAGAAAAATCAGTCCAACAGGGATGCATGTAAAACCTAATTTTTCAATTTTCTACATTTCTTTTTGATTGTCTTTCTCTGCAATATGGAACACAAACGGCCCTTTAAAGCAGGGACAATGAAGACCAAGAATGATTTGCAATTCTGTGGCAGTCTTTGGCTTTGATGGGAAAAGGAGGTAGGAACTGTCCACATGGGGCACTGACCCCAAAGCAGCAGTTCAGTGAATGTCCTTGTTGAAGGCCAGAATGGCAAGAGAGGGTTCTGGTCGCTTGTCATCGCTCACCCTACGGAAGATGTACACGGGGACTTGACTGAAACTGAGTGGAGACACTTAGACACCTTGTGGTTAGGCCATCTCGACTGATCAGCTCATCCCTACCTCCATACCTCACCCCTGCTTTTGTCCTATCTCCTTAGACAGGCCCTAGAGTAGCCATTCCATCGTATCCTGCTTCTGGGGACCCCTCCTGCTATCCATGAGCTCTGCCCTCTATCTTTCTTTGGCTCCCACCTGTGAATCTATAATAGAGTTCTCTCTAGAACCTTGTGTGGTGGACGAATTTCACTCTTCAGATTTGCAAGGTGTGTTATCTTGATGCTTTAGAGGCTGAGCAGCTACAGACTCAGTGAAAATTCTGCGTGACTGTGAGCATCCAGCACCATAACCCCTGAGTTAAATGCCCCACCTCCAAGAGTAAAGCTCTGCCTTCCTCAAAGAAAACTCCCAACCTTGATGCAATGCTCTTAAGACCAGAGACCTTAGTGCTGTCATTTGGGTCCATAATGTCTTTAAGTATCATTGTCAACTCTGGACTTACTAACCCTGCAACCTAGAAAAGGTAGCTTAATGCCTCTCAGGTGGCTTTAGTGTCTATAAAAGAGAAGGAAAGACGCTGAGTAGGTTGAATATAATAAATAAAATATGCAGCGTAGGGGCAGAAACATAGGGAGCTTTGAACAATGGCATTTACCTTTACAATCAGAGAAAATGTATAAAAAGGTATTGGTTGGACATTTAATTAATTATTTAAGTGGATTATTCCCAGAAAATTTAGAGTTAGCCAGAGCCTGGGATGTCAGGATTGAACTCACCACTTCCTACCACATAACAAGAGATAAAGGCACACATGTTAGAGGCTTATCCCCCAGCTTGGTGCCATCCAGTGGTGGTGGAAATAAAAAGAGATCAGGTCTGGAGGGAGGTTGTCAGGTCAAAGTGGGTATGCTCTTAAAGGAAATTGTGGACTGTGGTGGTATTGTGTTCGCCAAAATATTGTGCACCCTAATAAACTTATCTGGGGTCAGAGAACAGAACAGCCACTAGATACAGAGGCTAGAAAATGGTGGCACTCACACCTTTAATCCTAGTCTTCTGGAGGCAGAAATCCCTCTGGGTCTTTGTGAGTTCAAGGCCACACTGGAAATAGCCAGGCATGGTGACTCACGCCTTTAGTCCCAAGAAGTGATGGTAGAAGGTATTTAAGGTGTGAAGACCAGAAACTAGAAGCTTTTAGCTGGTTAAGCTTTTAGACTTTTGAGCAGCACAGTTCAGCTGAGATTCATTCTGGATGAGGACTCAGAGCCTTCCAGTCTGCACACTTCAGCTGAGAAGTTGGCCAGGTGAGGTTGGCTGTGGCTTGTTCTGCTTCTCTGATCTTCCAGCAGTCACCCCAACACCTGGCTCCGGGTTTGATCTTATGAATAAGAACTTTGTAAGAGTCCTGCTACAGAGGACCTGCTTCTGCTTCACTCTCTTTGCTTCCTGACATAGTGAGGTAAACAGCTTGGCCCACCACACTCAACCTGCTATGATGGGCTGCCTGGATACAGGCTGAAAACCGGCAGCATCACCTGACGATGTGCTGAGATGTCTGGATTTGGGAGTCACCAGTAAACCTTTTGTCTTCTTATGTTCATTTCTTTCTGGCAACAGAAACCTGACCCTGTTGGGACTGCATGGAATCCTACACATTGCAGAGCTACTGGGGGATGGAGACCTGGCTTCTCTTCTGGAAGTTTCCTTGATATTTCCATTGAACGTAAGATGACTCTTAAGAACACAGAAGAAATAGTGCTCCCCCTTACAGAGTTAGAAACAGAAAGACATAAATTGGACCAGGAGAATAAGTCTATGACAGATCCGAGGCAGGCCCAAGCCCAGGTTCTGCTTCTTCTCACATCTCAAACCCAATGTGGATGCAAAACAAAATATGAAGATTCAGAGTCATCATCAGGTCTACCAAACAGCCAAGGATCTATGAGCCTGGGCTGGATTTTCACAGTCAAAAGCAGACAAGCACAACCCACGGGTGTCTGTGACATTACTTGGGCAACAGGAAAGCTGCAGACTATTTCCACGGCAAACCTTCCCCTCACACACAATCACCATCCCAGACCTCAGGTCTTCTCTGTCCCTGCAAGGCTGAGCTCTGCTTTGTCGTTACAAATGGCTTTGTAAATTCTTCATGAATATTAGAATTGCCTATGCATAGAGAAATGTAGCTGCCTTCTAATATATACCTGAAAGAAGTACTTTTAAAATCCCTACTAGCCTAGAGTCATGAATCTGAGTTTGGCACCCCTTTGCAGTCAATTCCTCATTTTGCTTCTGGGGAAACTGGTCTCCAAGGAGAAGAGAAGGCTTGTCCAGACTCATGTCCACAGCATTGGTCTATAGCCAGGGTCGCCAGCTATGACAGCCATAGGCAAGGTGTGTAGCCCATGATGTAGGGAATAGGAAACTCAATCCAGAGCAGCAGGTGCTGGGGCCAGGTACCGAGAGCCGCCCACACACATCCCCACGTCCATTGCCATGGAGATGGCTGGCTCAGTCTTGTTGGTAATTCTTCAGAAGGAGTCTGGAAATCGGAGTCTCGTGTGAAATCGCTGTCTTTTAGAAGGTTGTTGGTATAATAATGGAGCTGAGGTTGTCAAACTTTGTTTAGACTAAGAACACATGTAGGACTCCCATCTGTGACCCCAGGGACAGACAACGGGAACACAGCATAAGTCCCTGTCTGCCACTTTGGACTCGGCTATTTCCCACGGGTGTGGCTGTCACCCATTTGAGGAAAGCTGGGGACATGGCTATACCGTGCCTTTCTCCACCGAGGACCACACACACACACACACACACACACACACACACTGTCCTCTGTGGGTAATCCAGTTCGGCTCTGCAAGGATCTCCTCAGATGCGCTAGCCAGCTTTCTATGGCTACGAGAAAACACCCGAGGAAATAAACTGAAAACGTCAAAGGGCTCTCATTTTGGCTAAGGGCGTCAAAGGTTTTTACTCCATTGTTAGCTGGCTCTGTCCCTTTCGGCCTGTGGCAGGGCAGACCAACGTAACAGAGAGCATGTGTTAGGCAAAAGTCGCTCACTTGGTAGAGGTTGAGAAGCAATGGGATAAAAGAATGGGACAGAGTCCCAGTGTGCCTTTCGATGACGCCCTGGCAGTGACATGGTCCCTTCCACCACCCCCACCTCCTAAAAGACTCACTGTTCCTAATGCTGCCAAGAGCTGGGTATCAAGTCACAAAAACTCAGGGAGAGCATACAAGACCCAAATGATAACGTGAGCTTGACTCTCATGTCCATTAATACAAGTAACCTTGATAAGACATACACGTCATCAAGAAAGTGCTTGTTCACAAGCATGAGGACCTGAGTATGGAGCCCCGGCACCCATGGAAAGAACTTGGGATGGCAGTCCATGTCTGCAGTTCTCTGGAAGCGAAGACCGGAGAATCCCTGGGACTTGCTGGCCAACCATACAAGTGCCTACAAGCTTCAGGTTGAGAGAGAGAGAGAGAGAGAGAGAGAGAGAGAGAGAGAGAGAGAGAGAGAGAGAGAGAGAGCGAGCCTGTCTCAAAAACTAACGTGGAACAATCGAAGAAGATACCTGGCATCAGGCCTGCACATACAACACACACACACACACACACACACACACACACACACACACACACACACACACACAAATATGTGCATGAAAACCATGACAAAAACTTTAGGGGGCTGATCCCAACATTCATAGTCCAATACAGTTCCAAGGCAGATAGATATTTCCAATGCAGATGCTGTAAGATGGAATTAGACCCAACCCAGCTACAAAAACCAGTAGAGTGTGACACCCCCCCACACACACACTTTACTGGTGAAAACTAATAAGGCATCTTTGAGGTGATGCTCTAAACAGAAAAGCAGTTAGAACAGGCAATGATGTCGTCATCTGAGTGTTTCTCCTCCTCTGAGAACCTGTCCAAGGCTAGGAAATCCATTCGTATGGGGCATTCCCGAGGCTAACACCAAAGGTATATTTATATGGACAGTTACACTGAGCAAAATCCCCACACCATATTTGAAGCAAAATCCCCACACCATATTTGAAGAAGCCACAGCAAGCAAGAGGTCTTTATTTCAGAGCCCTGTGGCATTCGATAAAAGGCATTTCAAATGGTTTTCACACTCTAGCCTTATGGGGCCTTCACAGTCTTTAGGAGCGTCTCACCTTGCGTGAGAGCCTCAGGATGATGGGGGTCAGTGGGATGCTTTGGAGGCCCTGAGCCCTGACAACAATGATGGTACTCATTCATTCCTTACCCACAACTGTCATCGAAACACGAATGATGCTAGAGACAAAAGAGCTCCTATCCTAGATTCCTATGGCTGAAAAATTCTAGCTCCGTCCATGGAAGCATAACCTTCTTCATTGTTCTGGAGTCCTGAGCCCAGTGGCTGAGCTCCCTCCAAAACCATCTTATTCAATTACCCAAACCTGGATGCAGGTAACTGTCAATGGGGAAACCTGAGGCCCCGGTCACAGTAGCACGGTGTGAATCTGAGCTCAGATATTATGCTTCAAATGCACCACACTGTGTCTCCATTTCAGCTGCCTGTCAATCAAATGCCCACCCACCCCCCCCTTAGTTTTCAAGAGCTTCACGTAAGGAAATGCTTTCAAGGCTTCCCGTGAGGACTAATGGCATAC
This sequence comes from Peromyscus maniculatus bairdii, assembly GCF_049852395.1. NCBI lineage: Eukaryota > Metazoa > Chordata > Mammalia > Rodentia > Cricetidae > Peromyscus > Peromyscus maniculatus. The sequence continues at coordinate 28,108,746 of NC_134873.1, read as the reverse complement.
ATCTTAAAAAAACAAAAATTTGCCTACGATGGTTTCAGCGTCCCAGGCATGATAAATTGCACACCCTTGGCAAAGTATTCGATGCGTGTTCTAATTAATTAGCTGTGTGAAACATAAGGCAGATTGGACCAGAAACAAAGAACGAGACTTCAGAGTTCATGGTAAAGATTCGTGAATTAGCTTCCAAAGAAACGTATTAATTGCCTCTGGTACCTTGCTCCCTCCCCCTCTATTCTGCAAATACATTACAAGCCTTTGTGTTCCTCTGGGCTTTTCAGGTTGTCTCTGAAGTTCCTCTCTCTGCAGTAACATGCCTCCTCCCCGGCTGGCTTCTCCCATCTACAGACACAGCCGGAGCTTCCTCCAGGATGTCCAATTCACAGATAATTAGTTCAAACTAAAAACATAATCTGCTCAGGATAATTGACTCTATATGCAGGCAGTGTTTTTAAAAAGGAGGGGAAAAGAAAAAGTGTCAATTTGGGCTTCACAGATTTCCATATTACAGGATTATTTCTTGGTTCAAATTGAAATCCCCCTTTACATCTGTTGGGTCATCACAATCCATTCTGATGCTGGAGGAAGAGGCGCAATAATGAATACAGCACTATACTTTATGAAAGCACAGAATATAAATGGAATTATTCTAAAATGTTACTCAAACCCAGCAGTCATAAGGTGGTTCCCATGCAAGCATGAGGACCTGGGTTCGATTCCTGGCACCTACATAAAAAGTTGAGTGTGGTGCCATATTTGTAATCCCAGCACTGGGGAGATAGAGACAGGAGGATTCCTGCAACTCAGTGGTAAGCCAGACTTGCCTAGCTGTGAGTTCCAAGCCAGCTGAGAGACAGTCTCCAAAAACACAAGGTGGAAAGCTCCCAGGGAAGATCTGTCTTGGCCTCTGTCTTAGGATTTCTACTGCTGTGAAGAGACACCATGACCACAGCAACTCTTATAAAGGAAGACATTTAATTGGGGCTGGCTTATAGTTTCAGAGTCCATTATTGTCATGGTGAGAAGCATGGCAGCATGCAGGCAGATATGGTGCCAGAGAAGGAACTGAGAGTTCTAGATCTTGGTCCACAGGCAGCAGGAAGTGAACTGTGACTTGAGCATACACATAGCTTGAGCATATGAGACCTCAAAGCCCTCCCCCACAGGGACACACTTCTTCCATCAAGGCCATACCTCCTCCAACAAGGCCACGCCTCCTAATAGTGCCACTCCCTATGGGCCAAGCATTCAAATGTATGAGTCTATGGGGGCCATACCTGTTCAAACACCACAGTATCTATATATATGCACAAGCATACACATTTGCAAACATGCACATACCCACATGCATGTACATACACATAAATATTAATGAGTATCTATTCCCATCACAGGGGCAATCCAGAACTCTGCAGTCTCTTATCAAGGATACAGAGCTAAAAGAAGGGTCAATTGCATTTCTGCCAAGTAGATATTGACAAAAGTTTAACATATCCTCAGTACAGTCATAAATGAGGTATAAATTGGCACAACTTCCTGGAAAGTTCATTGACAGTATGTTGAAAGGACTTAGCTCTCTGTAAGTTCTCTTCCAGGAGGTTAGCCAGAGGTCCTGTATTAGCCTTGTTTGCATCACTCTGAAAGAATACCCAGTAGACATAACTTGAGGGAGGAAAGGGTTTATTCTGCGTGAACTTCCAGGTCACAGCCCATCATTGAAGGAACTTAGGGCAGGAACTGAAGCAGAAATCATAGAGGAAAGCTGTTTATTGGCTAGCTTACTGGCTCATGTTCAGCTGGCTTCCTTATATAGCCCATGTCTACCTGCATAGGGAGTGTGCCACCCACAGGGGGCTGGGCCTTCTTCCTACATCAATTAGCAATCGAGAAAATGCTACCCAGACTGCCCAGAGGCCAATCTGACCTAGATAACTCTTCAGTTGAGAGTCCTTCTCCCCAGGTGATCTGAGATTATCAAGTTGACAATAAACACTAACCAGGATGAAGGAGAAAGGCAGGGTCAGAAGGAGCAGTGCCTTGGCAGAGGGGGTGTGAGGTGCCAGGTATTTACATGGCAGCACACTAATGGGAGAAATCCACAGCCACACCCCAGGGGCGGGTACTTCAAGGACATAGGTGGAACAGCTACCCACTTCAGCACACCATGCAGCAGAGACCACAGCCTGGGTCCAAGGCAGATATAAATTTCCAAGACCACCTCCCAGTGACCTAGCCAGATGCCACCTCCTAAGCCCAAACAGCCTTCAAACAGCACTCACACCATGAGCCTGTGGGCAACATTTCAGACTCAAACCATAACAAGAACCAACAGAGTTGGTTACACAAGTTATTTACACAAGTAGGAAACTTGGAGGGAAATGTTCAACTTAAAAAGAGATGTTTAAATCAGTTACATTATAAGCACAAAGTTAACGAAATATGAAGTTACTTAAAATGGTGTTTAAAATGATAATTAGATGTGGAGAATATGCTCAAATGGAAGGAATCACAACTGGCCTTTTTAATGTAAAAACACCCCCCCCCATTTGTAATAGCAAAAGAAAAAAAAGTACAGCTCTTTCCGCTCAAAGCATATTTCTAGTGAATGATTCTCTCAACACATTGTATATTTAAAGTGCTACTTAATTATAATGGATTTAAAAAATAAGCCTAGTTGCTGGTTACTAAATGGGGAAACTCATTAGATGAGTTTTGTTCATTGTTACTAATAGTTTCAGAGAGACATATCAGCTTTAGAGGCCTTGGTTCTGGGCCAAAGCGAGAAATCAGCTTCGCATTTGACAGATCTCGTTTTAAAACATACAAAGAAAAGCCGCAATAAAGCCAGGATCATAAAAAAGTCATTTGCTTAGCCCTCCCTGTTTGCGTCCTGTCCAGCCCTTGCTGGCTGTTAAGGTAACGTTTGGAAAGAACATATTCCCTTCTCTGGTAATCAAAATGTGTCTTCTTCTCCATCTGCCTCATAACAAGAGTCATAATCCTCTTTTTATGATATCACCATAAAAGACATCAATAGAACAAAAAAATACATTGCTCCTGGTAATAATAGCATTTGTTATGGAAATGGTAGGGGTGTTCCCATCTAGGTGCAATCCACTTTAATTAAGTCTTGTCAAAGAATACATTTCAAAACATCTAAATCAGATATTACAGAACCATGAACTTGCTGTCGCAGGGGAAAAAAATGCACCTCAGGGATTAAGCCCGGGGCTGAATCAATTTTCTTATTAAGAGCCTGGATGGCTGAAGACATTTGTAATGAAAGCTAAGCCAAGCCTCTGGCCTTAAGTTCAAGCCTGGCAGACTGAGAGATTTTTAGGCTTAAGAGATAGGGACGGATGGGCTATAAGACAGTACCCAGCTTCCCTCAGGCACCTGAGCTCTGTGGTGCCCACGATTCTAAAACACTCCCTTAGGCTCTCTGCATCTATATCCATAATGTACTTGAACCACAGGCAGAGAGACAGAACAGGCATCCCACAGGCTTATCACATAAACCAGCTTTCAAGACGGATATAGACATGGGAAGACATGGCAATGAGGACGTTGGCCAAATGCAGAGGGGGAAACGTGGCTTTCTTTTCTAGTGTTGGATGTTTTTAATAATGGCTTCTAGTAAAGCAAGGAAACATAGATGGCATAATATAAAAAGAGGGTGGGGCAAAACGCCGAACTGCCTACAGTGTTTCTTCCATTATATGCTCAAAATGAGATTTCTTTTTTAATGGCCACAAAGACAGTGCCAAAGTGTTTAGAGTTGGCACGGGTTGGATGAATAGTGTGAGTTTTTGCCTCTTAACTTTTCGATATAGTCATAACTTTCTATAATGGACAGATTGAAGAGATGGTAAATGGGGAAACAAGGCTGCATTGTGTTTTAAAGAGTCAGTTAGATGCTCTGGAGAAAGCATAGTAATAAATGTGAGCTTAGAAAATGCTTTGGTTGAGGGCAACTAACCAGGCTTGTGTCTATGCTGACCTGTTGGGTTGTAAACCAAGGCACACAGCAAAGGCAGTTTGTATGTAGCTGTTTCCTTTGAACTGAATAATTCCCTCCTCGGGGGAGGCTCCATGAGATCAGGAAGTAAATGAAAATTTCATTGTTTGGGAAAGAAAGCACACAGGTCTCGGGAAGGTCCAGAAAGTTAGGAGATTCATAGGGTCCACCGCTATAAGGTTACACAAGCAGAAACAATTGCCCAAGAGGACAACAATGGGTATGTTTGAGTTGGCATCTCCTGGCCCAACTTTAGCTTGGATCAGGGCTGATAGTCTGCCACCTTCTTCTTCATATGTCTGGGCATGGTCTCTAAAGAGCTACATCATGGCTGGTGCATGCGGTGGTAAGCTTTATTCTCTACTTTCCATGGCTTTCTCTGACTTCACCCATATCACCCCCTCACAGCCACCCCAAAACAGTGAACATGAATCATCCAATCAGTGGTTTCTAGGCCCTGACATCACACCTGAGCTCCTGTTGAAAGCATGGGCAAGTCTAGTCAGTGTGGGCTTTTCTGGGTGGTTTCTGCTCTCAGACCAGAGGGCAATCAGAGAGAGTGCACTGCTTGTCCTTGAAGCCCTCCACAAAAATGTTCCCATCTGTCCTAGAGGAAGAATGAAGAATGACCACTGGCTTAACTGCTCCAAAGTTGTTCTCATCCTAGAGCCAGCCTACTCCATGGGGAACACACTGTCACCTCCCTCTGGGGATATCTCAGTGTGGGCTTGAGCTCCAGGCAGGTTGTCAAGAGGCCAGTCAACATACAGGTTCAACTCAGTTCTCAGTTCTGCCAACCCTGCTATTGGATGACTTTTACCAGGGGGAGGGACATGAACCAGCAGATAGGGTACTGACACCAAAGAAATAATTCTGCACATGTCTAACTTGGTGAACTTACAGGAATGTGGGTTGAGGCTACCTAAAGAAATATAAGTAACTCAAAGACAGCCGTTTTACCGAAAAGGACACTCCAGCTTGGGTGACCACTCCGGGAAGCTGCATTCTTGGAGATCCAGGCATGACTTGCAGTCTCCTCTCTCTAGCAATTTTGACCACTTACATCACCTTAAGGAGGGACCCTATGAATCATTTGAGTTTCAGACACACTCTGAGACCTGTAAGTTTCAATTACTTTCTGGACCTTGTAAATGTCATTTATTTCCTAAAGTCCTAGGAGCCTCCCTCCAGGAAGGAATCTGTCAGTTCTGAGGAAACAGCTCCATAATGCCTGTCTCTGCTGCTTTAGTTTACACCCAACAGCTCAGTCCAGACAGAAGCCAGACCAGTTGCCCTTGACCTAAGCACTTTCAAACCCCATATTCATTCTGTGCTTGCTTGGGACCAACTGACTGGCTCTTTAAAGAAAGATGCAATATTGCTTCCCCATTTACCAACTGGTTAAGTGAAGACAAAGACAAATTAGGTAATTATCTGTCCCTCCTGCTCCGACTCAAGACTACAGGTGACATCTGGACCCAACCTCTGGGGCTTATAATGCCTTTGTCAATGGATCTCAATGAAGCCATTCTGGGAGCCAAAGAGAAGGTCTCTACAAAATAAATAAAAAAACCGGGAAGCACAGCACAATCTGATGTTGCCAGATGCTAGAAGCAGTCCTGGATTACATGTGCCTATCCTCTCCTAGGCCATCACGGGTTACACAGGCAAATGCCACCTTGATTCTGTAGTCTCTAACATTTGAGTCTAGAGGTCCCTGTGCCACTGCAGACAGGATGGTGCCAGAGCACTAGGCACTCATGACACCAGGAGCAGGTGACAGAGTTGGAAGTTTCCAGATATGGGTGACATTTCAATCTCATTCCCACTCTCTGGCTCTCATAAAGCGATCAGTCACATTGCCTCTGATGAGATGTGATGTGTTGTTAGTAACCTGCTTAGTGTCTGCCACCATCCTAACACAGGTGACGATAAATATGTTATCAAGAATGACAAGTGTAAGGCCTGAAGCGAAACTGTGGGTGTGAAAACATCTCCCCGAGAAGGGGTCCTGGAGAACACCACAGGGCACGGGGTGGCCGTGGCCACGGGAAGAGAAGGGAGTGAGGAGCAAGATGGTGGGTGAAGTTTAATCCCCAGGCCTCTCTGAAAGCCAGAGAAGAGTTAGGACCTCTGTGGGGAGCGAGGTATTCACTTACCATCTCCTGCCAGACACTGGCTGAGAGTTTTGGGGAGGGGATGGTTAGATCGCTGGCACTCCCGGAATCCCCGAGGATGTTCCTGAAAATGAGCAGCTGCTAGACAGGAAGTAAGAGAAGACTGCACACAACACGGGTCAGCCCTGAAGTGAAGGGACTTGACTTAAACCTCCAGCCACTGGGGAGACCTAATGGGAGGAGGGTTCCGGCCAAGCTTTTAAAATCAGAAAGAATAAATAGTGCTGCTGCTATTTAATTGGGATCAACAAACTTTTTCTATATAAGACCAGTGTCCTGTGGGGGGGGAGAGGGAGTTGGCCTCAAATGTGTTGCAGTTACTGCAGAGCTCAGATTGCAGCTACCACCCCCAGTTAAGGACCAATGTCTTAATCCACTGGGGATGCTCTAACGAAGTATCATAAACCAGGTTTGTGTATAAACAGCAGAAGTATGTTGTTTAGGATTTTGAAGGGAAGGCTGTAGATATGGCTCAGCTGTTTAAGGCTAGGCTCACAACCAAAAATATTCTGGAGGGAGCCAGTATGGCCAGGTTGTGGCAAGGACTATCTTTCAGGTTTCGGACAGCTGTCTTCCTCATGGTGTCTCCACAGGCCAATAAAAGAATGTCTCCCCTAGGACCTTTTATGAGGATACTAGCCATTCATAAAAGCACTGGTTCACAACCCAGTTTCCTTCCATGGTCCCACCTCCCAACACTATCACCTTAGGTTTTAGAAATGTAACATGTGAACTTGAGGGGAACACAAATATTCAGTCCACTGCAGCTACCTAGTAGCATTTTAGGCTCTGCAGACCATAGGAAAAATCATAACAACTCTGGGGTTTGTTTGTTTGTTTGTTTGTTTGTTTGTTTGTTTGTTTGTTTGTTTTTTGAGACAGGATTTCACTGTGTAGCCCTAGCTGTCCTAGAACTCACTCTGTAGACCATGCTAGCCTTGAACTCACAGAGATCTGCCTGCCTACAACTCCCAATAGCTGGGGTTAGAGGCATGCACCATCACCACCATCTAGGCTACAACTACTCTGCTTTTGTATGCAAGTAGCCACAGACAACATTGGCAAATGAGCACACAATGTTCCAATAAAGCTTTATTTACAAATCAAGCAGCAGCCCCAAAGGTCACAGTTTCTGACTCTTGCAAAACAATAATGATGACTTAGTAATCACAGACCCCATGAGGTGTTTCGTGAATGTTTCCTGACTTACTCTCTAAAGGGAGGTATTGCTACTCTTTCTGCACAATAATGAGTTAAAGCTGTCAGGCTGGATCACAAGTCCAAAGACGTGCCTCTGGTTACGGCAAACAGCCAGGATATACACTGGGATCCAGATGACACCGAACAAGGTGTTCTCTACCACAGCCAAATATTGCCAGAATTACAGAGAGTTTTGAAACTGTAGCTGGATGTGGTGACGTACACTCATAACCGCAACACTCAGGAACCTAAGATGGAAAGAACCATCACTGCAAGTTCAACACCACCCTGGACCACATAGCACGTTCAAGGCTAGCCTGGGCTGTGTAGGGAGGTGCTATGTCAAACAATCAAAAAGAAAAAAATACTTTCTAAAAGGACAGGAACCCTTTATTAAGTGAAAATCTGAGATGTATTGTATAAATAATATGATCTTGGGTATATTTTGTAATGTCTAAAATGTTTGGAGATGATATCAAAGTTTTAGATGATAATTTCAGAGAGCTGTATTTTCCATAATCATATTTTTCTTAACTTTCCATATATTTATAATAAACATGTAACTTTCATGAACGTAACTTAACTATACTTTTTTAAAAATCATAGGGCTCAAGGGGAGCATTCATCCTAAGACAATCAAAAAAGTAAATAAGCAAGACTTTGATATCTCTTAGACATTAAAAAATATAGTTAGGTCATATTACTTACATAATGTATCTTAGCTTCTCACTTGATGAAAATACCTGGAAGATGTCATTCCTATGGCTGTTTATGTAACATGTGTCTCTGACATTGTGTGCCACACATTGCTGGGATTGACCCTGACATGATGATGTCACATTGGTAAAGACAGTCTCAGGAACTCACTCTGCAATAATAAGGGCTTTACAAGAACACTACAGAAACATAACCTTTAGAATAATCTGACAAAGATTCCAGAGTAATGCTGAGAAAGCATCACACATAAAATCCATTCAGAGTGTCGCTTGGAGTCACGCTGTTATAACACTGACAAAAAATAAGCCAAAGGTGTGTGTGCCCTGTAGTGCCAATGACAGGATGGTTCATAGTAGACAGAACGAAATCTGAATGGGAGAATTTGCACAAAAGATTCAGAATGATTCAAAATGACCGTGAAATTCTGCAGCAGCATGCAATGTACTTGAAATAGTCACTGTGCTTGAAGCTTGGTTATGTATTTCTCTCTTACAAAGAGACAGGGTATCAAATCTGGGGACCTTTTCTGTGATGGCAAATAGCTTTCCCCATGTTCCAGCTATATATATATATATATATATATATCACATTTAATCTGACCCTTCAAGGTCAAGAGTGAGAAGGTAACCGCTTCTCTGGACAGATCTGTGTGCTCAAGAGCACTTTCTAAACCATACCTGTCACTATGTGATGCTTCTGACCAACACAGTTAGTGCACACAGCAGTCAGTACAGCAGCATTCACATATGCATGCTTAAACCGAGGTCTCCAGCACACTTAAAAATCTTCCGGTGACGTTTCAATGGGTTGGGGACACAATTGTTTAAAGATGTAGAAATGAAATATCTTCCAATTAGGTTGCAAGAATAACTGTCTGACACTGGGAAGATGGAAATTTACTAGCCCAATTTCAACAGAGGCCGTTGCATAATTGGGGGAAGGCACTGAAAAATGAGAATCATGACTGAGTAAATACAGCCACCGATACCCTTCCCCCACTGGGATCAGCATCTCTTCCTAAGAAATCCTTTTAAACCCTGGCAGCCATTAAAACTAAAAATATTTTTTAAAACTTAACTTAGAACTTCAATACCTCACTGTATCAAGAGTTAAAATTTCATAAATAATGAAGCATATTCTACCTTAATACTTACCTACACTATTATCAATAACTCCAGTATTAGCAAAGAAAGTGCCACAGAAAAATAATTTTTAACTCAGACAATTTAGAGTACCATCAGTACTATCTTTAAATTGAACTTTTAAAGTTCTATATTTGTGAATATAAAAAGACACATATGTATATTGCATCGATATTTTATACATCACAATATATAAGTTTAACACATTAATATATGTAAATCAAGAAATTT